>NC_073727.1:2720000-3320000 GCF_023634155.1 Falco peregrinus
CCAGGAGGTTGTAAATTTTTCCTTTGTATGAACTAGTAATCTTAATGATAAGGTGAAAAAAGTGTTTTAACAACATTCATAATAGAAAATAAGGATAGTTGCATGTTTGGGGGACATTAGAAGTTCATTAACGTTAATTATATAACCAAAGCACTTTATCTGCAACTTAATCCCTTAGAAAGGAGATGAAAACACTACTCTCTCCATTGAATAATACATGAAAGTAATTTAATTCATTTATTGCGTGGTTTTTACATGCTCTGAGTATTTTGCGTGAGCTTGTAAAAGCCTACGCTTGGAATAAATTTCTGCAGGAATGTAAGGGAACATTTTGGGGATTTATCCCAGTGCATAGGTTAAGTAGATAAGGCAAATACTCTTTCACTACAATGCCTGAGGCCATCATCATAACTGTCTTTGAAGGTAGGGGTTTTTTCGGCTTAGTGATTTTAATTTTAAGAATCAATTTTTAAGAGGTGTGCTGTTTCCCCACATTTCAAATAAATGCTTTTGATTATTAATTGTATTTTTTATTTTTAAAAACCTGCTTTCAGTTACATAATCTGATCATTGAAGGCAATTTTGTGGCATTGCATTCCAGATGTCGTCTTATTCCACCCTTAAGACATGTCATTATCAGATGAAAGATGGCAGGTTTGTCATGGAAGTGATAGGTAGCAAATTCAAGATGCTTGAGTCTTAGAGATTCTTTCGTAAGTGTGTGCAAGTCTATCAACATCAGTTGTCAGTACCCAGTACATGTACTGCTCGTGCAGTTGGGTATGTTCTTACGTCTTGATGGCGTGCACACTTGAAGAGATTACTAGAGGAATACTCTGTTAGCCTTTTATTGCCTTTTGGTTGGTTTTTTTTTTTTTATGTTGTTGTTTCATCGAGTTATAGGTATTATAACCTTCCCTGCTATACCCTGTAGTGCATATTTTTGTCGGGTTTTTTTTTGTTTGTTTGGCTTTTTGGTTTTTTTTGGCTTTTCTTTCCTTCTGACTTGTTTCTGGGAAAGTCATTTGTTTCTTGGCTTGCAGCTCGTGTGTTTGTGTGTGTGTTTAGGAGCTTTGTGTGGGGTTTGGTTGGCTACCTTTTCTTCAATATCTCATTAAGGTTTTGCAGTGCTTTCCTTAAATATTCTCTAATCGTTTGAATAAAATTGAGAATATGCAACTCTTAAAGTTAAATAAAATAATTAAAAGACAAATTGTTAGATCTTTTGGCTTAAAGAAGAAACATTTATCAGTAGAAGTTTGTTCTTTCTCTGAAGACCTTCGTTTTGCTTACTATAGACCTATGCTTTATTCTTCTCAGTGTGATTCATCAGTAGCCAAAATAACTTTTTTATAAAAATTTGCCTTCTGCATCACAAATGAGGAGTTGCTTGTTTCTAGTATGTTGCCACAGATTTCGTGTATTGTTTTATTTTTATGGTAATAGTTTAACATAAATCTTACTAAGAGGTCCCTAAAGTACAGTAAATTGAGCAGTGACATCGCACTACAATGAAAATGAATTCAGGAACATAAATGTGAATATCTAAATAATGTAACTTACAAGGTTGCATTTAACATTTGTTGCAGAGTTGCATGTCAAAGGACTCCTTATTTCAATTAGTTTTACAATTGGTACCTTAATGGGATTTCGCAGGCTTCTGCAAGTCCAAGTGTATTTCTTAAAGTCTTACTCTCCCTGATTGAAAGTGGATATTTTATGGAATAGTTGGGCTTTTTCCTATTTCCAAGTTCTGTAAACATCTGACAATACTTAGTCTTGGTATACTGGTCTCAGGACAGTACATTTTTGATGTTTTGCATGAAACTGGATGAAATTAATGTTGAAAATCCAGACTTATAAAAACATATGTTGAAAGGACAGCTGATAAATTTCTAATCAACTCATATTTCAGTAAATCTTCTCCCTGCCCCACTACCTTCCTGCAGCTTAACCAGATGTTTTTCTTAATTTTACTTTTTGGTCAGCTTAGTTTCCCAACAATGAAAAAGTACTTGTGCACAAATGACGAATGGCCAAGACACAGTGCCTGGGGAGAGTTCCAGCAAAGCAGGAATGAGGATTATTAACCTTGTCTGTTTGCGCATGTAGTCCTGCAATTACTGGGTGGAAAAGGCAGGATAATAGGCACAGAGTTTTTATTTTTTATTTAGTGATCTTCCAGTATTTCAGGAGTACTTAAAAAATGTCTTAATCGTCAAGTAAACTGGGTAGAATCATCGGCACATCAATTTATAAATGCTGGTTTTATATTGGGTAGCATGAGACCATCGTGTCCGAGTATCTGCAGTGTTTGTTCTCAGTAGTGTGAAATGCTTCTGTGTTGTCCGAACCAGCTAGCACTAGTGTTACACTTGTTTAGAATGCAGGTGTCTGTAACACATGATGCTTCTGTAGAAAAATTCTGTGCTGCTTTTGAAAAATACTAATTGTGGATGGCACATGTTCACACTTCATTTAAATCCGTGAAGCATGAAATAGCTGTAACTAGAGGAATATCACCAATTTAAAATGCTTCTAAGCAACAAAATGTGTTCTAACAGTCTTTCCTCTTGATTTATTTTGATAATTCATGGAGACTTTCTTAAAGAAAGCATACTTAATAACTGAAAATTCTAGAACTACTTCCTGCTGAGATGTGATGCTTGTTATTAAGCAGATAGAATTTTACCCCTACATACCTATCTTTTTGGATGCAGGTTTCCATTGTTTGCATTGTTTTCAGAATGACCTCTGCTGATAAAATTTGAAATCTGTTTGCAATGTATGTGATGTCAAAATTCAGCATTTGACTTAAGATACCTGAAACTAGCAAATCCAGGCTGAAACATCCATATACTTGATGCTTTATAAATACTTGAAAAATTAAAAAGGAGCATAGACTAAAAGTTTTGGTAGTGTTATACCTATTAGCATGTAACTTTTAATGCCATTCCGCTTTGATGTATCATGAAAGCTGCTTTTCCTGACTTATTTTTTTTTTAACACAACCTCTTGTGAAAAGCAAGATGCTAAATGCACTCTAATGCATGCCAGTGTTGTGTGTAATCTCTTGTTGAAGAGTTGGTCCATGTTGACATGTAGGATTCTTTTAATACAGTTGAGTTGAAGTAATTGAAACAATCCATTTTAACCCAGCTGACATTTTTACAGGTGTTTCACTCTAAAAGGTAAATCAAATTTGTTTTGTTTACTTGTAGACTGAGACCTTTATGCCAGACTTGATCCAATATGTGTGTGTTTTGTAGTACCACTATAAAAGCTACTGAAAAAGGGTGGGGAGAGAGGACAGTGTTCCAGAAATACAGACATGTTCTGTCATGTTCTTTTCATGTATCTTAAAATTATAATTCAGATGTTTACAGAAAACAGTGTCTAGCAAGTTGGTCTGTGGCTAATTGTGGCTATACTTGCCTCCAACCATCACTGATTATAATTTTATACTATAAGGTGTGGATCCTGAGTTGTATGAATTGACAACCTCAAAACTGGAAACTTCCAATGCAAGCAACAGAGTGACTGATGCATTTGCAAGACTCATGTCCACAGTGGAGAAGGCAAGCACGTCCACAAGGTAAATACTCTTTGTTATGCTTTTTTCTTCTGTTTCTAAGGGTAGCATGAAATGTGAGAACTGAATGTGTATGCTATTTTAGGTCAGAAGTTCTTGAATGATCAAAAGGCTTAAATTTAATAATTAAATATGAAATCCATAGTGCTGTAGTTCATATTTCAAGTTATTGTAGAACTCTAAAATAAGATGGGAAACAGTTCATGAGCTGAACGAGAAAGATCACCAGAACCTAAGTTTAAAAAGCCTAGAGCCAGAGAGTGAACTGTAGCAAGTGGCTTTCTGAAGAGCAGAGCTCATTCCTACGAGTGGAGGAGTGAACTGACCCCTGCAGTTCGGTGACCTGGGACTTTAACAGAAGACCCTCTTCAGTCCTCTGTGATTTATAGATACGGAAACTTCCACAAGTAAAATGATAAAACTGACTAGTAAGTGTGATGATACTTGTCCCTTCACATATATTTCTAGCACCTGTCAGAACTTCAGTGACCAAACATCAGGTTCATTTTGCTGTTGCAAGTGAAGGAACAAGCAAATAAACCAATGTAGTTGGTTTAGGATGTCCTTTCTGCTTCCTGGATCTCGTGTAAAGTTCTTCTGTACTTTTTTTATAGGTAGAACCTATATAAAGGTTTTAGGTGTCAGATATCTTCCTTGAAGTCTGACCTGTTGAATGTGTGCAGAATAGTCTCTCCATTTATGAGCTTGATTCTTTGGTTTGTTTTTTGAATGCATATCTTAGCAGTAGAATCCTGGACTGTCTGAACATGTAATTAATGCCAGTGCCCATTAAAGAATCACTGAGTGATTCTCACCAAATAAAACATTTCTGTTGTTGAAGAAATGTGTGCCTCAACATGCAACGATTATTAGTTGCAAAGCAACTAATAAATAGTAACATATCCTCACTCGTAAGTGAGCTTTAGGGTTTATTCGGCACTCTAAAAAGTAGATAGGTTTTGATGCAGCATAGCACTCGGGAGGCACAGTGGAAGAGGTGTGGCAAAGGTAGTAATTTGTAGTGTTGGGAGACAGCTGGCTTTCGTAAAATGGCTAAAATTATGATTTTCAAGTGCTCTTCTAAAACATATTCTTTAATTGAGAAAACTGTCTGGCTAGTGTTCCTGCAGCGAGAGTGTTCGGTGAACACTGAATAAAAAATTTCAACAAGCCATGAAATGTCATAGGAGAACCAGTAGAGGGAACTCCACACTTCAGTGCTGATTTTTTTGTGGCTCAGCTTTTGGATTGCCTATTTTTCTCTCCGTGGAGTGCATATACTCTTTCTGAAGATACACTAGTAGGAAAGTTTGACTTTCACTAATTAGAAAACATAGTTATGGTTGAAATATTTTTGTAATATATTCTGTCTAATTTAAAAGTAACCACAAATTCACAGCAGGACATACCAATTTGAAATGTACCTCTGTTATTTTTATCTCCTCTTTTAGATTTGTACCTGCTTATTTGCTTTAACATGTCTTAGTTTACTTTTTCTTTACAAAGGAACAGGGAAGCCTGCTTTGCTTAAATGAATGTTGACCTTCATTTTTCTGTATCATTAGTTTTTGATAGGAGCGGTTTGGATTTTTTTTCCAGTGGTTCCACAGCGCACCTGAAAGCTCTTGCTTGTGCTGTTAAAGCTCTTTATCTAGATGTCAAAGTTCTTCCCCTGTTCTGGAGAACATTGCTTACTGATAGGAAGAGGTTCTAGGTCTGTACTGCAGCAATATATCAGGCTGTAGAGAGAGGCTGTGGACCTCAGACTTGGCAGTTAAGTTCAGACACACACAAAGGTTAGGTGTTTTAAAGCAGCTGTTTGCAGCGTTCAATACATTTTGTATGTTTTTGTAACTCTGAATTTTAAAAATTTCAAGTGTTTTCAATTTTTATTTCATGCTCTCCAAAAGAAAAGCAGTCTTTTTTTCAAGCTAGAAACCTTTAGAGAAATAAGAAGGATTTATCTCAGCAATATGCCAAATGTGTAGCAGTATGTTAGCTTTTTGTAATAAACTGGTTTTCTTTTGAATTTTTTTTTTATTCTTACTGAACTGAAGACTTTAAAATAGGAGTGGCTGGATGCTGCCAGCTTAACAAAGATGACATTCATGCAACAACCTGGAAATGTGGACTGTTAGCTATTCATGGTAACTGATCAGGGGAAGATGTGGCCAGTGGCCATATCACTTTGATGGCAACTTCAGTTGGGCTAAGGCTATCCCATGGCTGTAACTTGTCTGAAGTTAGGATCTTTAGGGTAAAGTTTAGAGTGAAAATACCATTGTTCAGCTGTAGAGAGCCATGTAAAGAGTCGTCTTTGTGTGAAGTAGCCCCATCTTTTGCTTGCAAACCCATTACCTGAAGCTGGAAAGTCAGCTTCTCAGAAGGAAAGTGTTGGGAGAGGAAGGAAACTTCCCCCTCAGCTGGAGCCTGAAGCCTTCACAGCAGCAGCAAGTGTTGAAGGTCAGGGATCCAGCACAGCATTCCACAGAGACTCGGCAGCCTTGCCGGGTTCCAGAGAATTGGCAGAGATCAAAAGCTTATCTGCTGTCTTTTTGAAGAAGAGCAGAACAGATACCTTTCCAAGAAAGGGCCGAAACCCTCATTTAAAACTAGAAATACTGCTTGGGGGCAATGTTAGATGAAGCAGGCTAACTTTTAATAACAGAGTGACTGGGGGTTTTTTATAGTGCATTTCTCTAACCAGCTCGTTGTTATTAGAGCCTGACCTTGCTGGTGCTATCCACAGAACTCTTTGCAAACATGAGATATGACTGAAGTCCTGAAAGACTTGAACGCTGCAGGAAGGGGTTGGAATGCAAAACAGAACAGTAAGGTGTGAGTGACACATGGACAAAGCATTCCCTATTTCTTGCTAAACTTTCTTCCAACGACTTTCCTGCCTGTCACGCTGGCTCATTTCTTGCAGCTTAGCGTTAACCTGCCTTTGAAAAGCAACTTTGAGTCGACAGGTAGATGAACTGGCACAGGTGCTTACATAAGGGCATCCTTTCTGTCCTCTGTCTTGGGAGGAAATGTAATCTTAAGAGAAGAGATGGATGGGGGGTAGTTTTAAAACCTGAATGGGGCAGAGACCTTGTTTTGAGCCAGGGCTGGGTCCTTTCATGGTTTAGTAATCAAAACTTCTGGTTCCAAAGCAGACGGAACTCGTAACAGCTGCCACTGACATCTGCTCACTTGGGTGTCCTTCCTGCATGCTATGGCATCTAGAAGTTAAGAGTGCATAACCAAGAGAAGATCTGTAACACCCCCCTACAGACCAGGGTTTAGCAAAAGAAGCTCTTAACAATGGGAACTTCTTCAGCAAAAGTGGTGGCTGAAATTAATGCACCTAACATGGTTATTCCTCTTGCCTCTTTCAAAAGACACCACAGTTATTTGGCAGTTCAAGTTTTAAGGGTAAGAACACTCTGCAGTGATGGTGCTACTTTGTCTTCTAAATTTAGAGAGTTAATGAGTAGTTCTTTAAGGTTGACCGGTGACATTTGCTACTGAAGGTGTTGACAGCTTCCCAGAAAGGGTACTTGCAGTGTCCAGTTTTATTGTCTTCCAGAAGAACCTGGCCCTCTCCGGCGAGGAATGGAGGCTGGAGGCTTTAGGCTGTCTCATCCCTCTCTGCACTGAGATGATTTTAAAAAAGGTTCTGAGTCTCATTGCCAGGTGATTGTATCTATTGCTGTAACTTGGTCATAATTAAATAATGTTTGCTGTGTTAGCTTGTCCTTCTGTATAGGTACTCTTTACAGAGCACATTAGGTACATAAATTACTGCAAAGGGCCTCCAGCCAGGAGGGGAGCATTCAGTAATTGTATGAGATTCACATCTGACTGTGGTCACTGGTGAGCATGTTCTACAGTGATGTTGCAGAGACCAGCTAGTACAGCAAGAGCGATAGCATCCTCCCATGGTAAAGGTCCTGCATATAAAATGCAACACTGCCTCTGGGATCCTGGAGTGCCATTTCTTAGCATGCCACAGTTGAGCAGAGGAGGAAGAGGCATATAAATAGCAAGGAGTGTGTGAGCTCCATCTCGGTGCCTGATTAACAATTACAGGAACTCCTTTTAATGCAGATCTTTGGGTCAGCCCTCTTCCTCTGGCTTCCTGTGTCAAACACTCCTTTGTTAGCTCTAAGTCCTTGATCACCAGGGGTTTGTACCTTTAAGAGGCTAGTGGTAAGTGATTACTAATAGTGGCACCAGATACTGATAACACAGTGGTGGGTGAGAATGACATTTCAACAGCTCAGGGATAGTCCTTCGAGCACAAACAGAGCTGACTGTGAAGTTGTTGGAGAAGGAGCCACATATTGGCTCTCTGCTTCTTCCCTCAGTAAATCCAGCACACAGCTTTGTTTATCCTCCAGAATTTGGTAATCTGCCTAGTCAGTGGCTCATGAAATTCCACTGCAGCAGAGAAAAGAAAATACTGCTATTCTAGTGAAGGAAAGTCAGATTTAGTATCTAGGCTGCCTCATCTAGAGATCTTTAATCAAGTGGAGATTTCAAGTAGCAAACAGAAGTGATAGTTCAGTGTCAACACAATGATCATCACTGACAGTGATGTCAAGGATGAGTTTGACTCCAGCTCTTCTTTTCTTTGCTTCCTAGCTATGAAATTCCGAGACAGCTGCTGAAGCAAACACGTAGCCCCTTGCTTTCCCCTGATCTCTGGTCACCTCAGGAAACAATACTAACGGGCGCTGGCAAAAGAAAATAGAAGTACATGCTGCTTTGTGATGGGAGTGGTCATTGCCTTCTCACAGGCTCAGTTTGAAGTTTATAGATAGGACAAGATCGAAAGGGAATCTCTGAGGCATTCTAGGGAAAGGCAGTTTATTTGGTTCAAGCCTTTTGTCTGTTTTTTGCCCCAAAGATGAGGGAGCTTGTTCAGCTAGAGTTCCTAATGTCATTACAGGGGTGTAGCAGGTGCCTTTTTGAAACAGGAATAATGTTTGATGGGAAACTGACACTTTCTAGTAATAAGCAGTGTTCTTTAAATATAAACCAGATGTCTGTAAAGTATGGATTTTTGGGCAGAGGAGGGGAGGGGTCTTCTGTTAGCAGTCTGAGCCAGGCTTCGTTTTACCTAGGAAATGTGAGGGTTTTGCATAATGGTGAGAACCAAGCACATGGGATTCAGACCTCTTTATTCATTTGCACTCAGTAATTCTTGTGAATAATGCAAAAGGCAAAGTAAACACCAGTGGTTCCCAAACTGCTGTGTGTATCATTATAGCTACAAATTACTACTGCACTTCAAAGCAAGTAGCTACAAGTTGTGAGCCACCTTTTGCTGCTGATGAGCCCTGGGGGGAAAAAAAGGGTTTGTGGATCACCCTGTGGAACGATGTGATGTATCATCTGAGAATGGTCTTGTTGGAAACACAGCATAAGTACCCTTTTATTTTAAAAGTATTAAGAAGTAAGTTAGGAACTTCTTGGTATCCTTTCAAGATTTTTCCACTTTGTTTTGAAAGATAGTACTGGATTTAGGTAGTTTAGAACTAAAGCTCCAGTTGTCTTATCCCTAGAATATGGGCATGGCTGTCTCTTCACACTGGAACCTGCCAAAAAAAAAAAAATAAATCAGCATCTAAATAGGAAATCGGGGTATTTTTTCCCCTTATTACAACAATATGCAGGAACATTCTGCTGACTTTCTATGTTAACCTTTTGTTGGTAGGCAGGTAGATATTATAACATTAGACTACCTTCAAGTAGCTTACAGAAGTGCCTGTCAATAGGAGACAAACTGACAGAACATTGCTTCAATCAGCGATTCTCCCAGTGATCCGAGGGATATCAGGTACTTGGATTAATGCACTTTGTTCTTTTCTCAACAGGAAGCCTAAAAAAGAAGAACATCTTAGTGAAGAGGCTGCCAAGGTGATTTCTAGCCTTCCTGACTTAACTTTCATGCATGCCAAGGTGTTGATGTTCCCAGCCACATTAACACCTTCAACAAGCTGCCAAGAAAAGGTAGACTAAAGTGATGTGAATTGGACGTTTTCTATTGATTTTTTTTTTTCCTTCCCTCTGTGGGTCGTAAAAAGCAATCTTGCTTTAATTAAAAAAAAATCAAGTTCAGATGATTTGTTGGTAAGCAGCACTAGAAAGGTATACATAGTAATGTATATTTATTTACATACTGGAGTCCTAAATTTATATTAGAGAAAAATGTAAATAATTGGGGGCAAATCTTTTGGAAGATCTATTCTTTTTGTTGTGCTGGGATGTATACATTTATGTCTTTGTGAAATACACTGGTGGTGTCCTTCTTACAAAACTTTAAAAAGTTAAAAAAAAATATCCTAGAAACACATAATGAAAACTTCAATCTTCACAATCTGTGAAGTCCCCCGTAAAGGTTTTTAGATTGCATTGAGCATCTTTCTTTCCTGCATATATTAAAATACTTATTGCTGGGGGTGGGGGGTGGGGGGAAGAAAAGGTTACTTTGTCCCTTTGCAGGTTTTCAGTTGTTGTTGTTTCTTTAAGACCCAGTAATTTCTTTTGTGTTTTAACAAGCTTAAGATGTGTTTTTTCTTTTTCTTCTCCCCAATCCCCTCCCCCTGTTTGATTGGTTGGCTGATCAATTTTTATGTTCTTCAATTTCAATAGTATGGCTCTGTCACTATATAGCCTTTTGAAAGGTATGCTGTCAGTAACTTCTTGTTCCAGTTATGGATCACTGTCTAAACACTTGATTTTTTTGGTCATTAGAAGGTTGTCTGCTTTTAATCAGTTTGATTTGGAAAAGAAGGACCAAAACTATATGAATGTCTTAAAATGAAATTTACCTGTTAAAAATTTTTATGTTCTGTTGTACCACTATTCCTGTTTGATTTTGCACAGTGTAAAATGACATAATCATAGATTGCTATGGTTTTAGGCTGTATATACAGTAAAAAACTATGGGTTGTAAATGTCTGGGGAAATTCCTATGGAAAAAAAGAGAGCTATGTAGAAGAACCTCTAAAAAGGTCAATGTGCATGCCCAAGGTCTTTTGAGATTTAAGTGTGTAAATTTCCTTTTAGCTTACACAAAATAAAATAATTTAAAAGATACGTACGTATATAGTCTGCTGTCTTTTTATACAGCATGCGTATACATCATTCACATTTGTGTTCATGGTAAAATCAATGCACTGCATTGAACAGTAGAACATTCTAATTTGTGTGCACAGTCCCTCAAAACACACCTGTCGGGGTCCTGCAGAAGGAGCAGCAGACTTTAATTGTCCTGCCTCTTTGACGTGTTGTGATGTAGCCTTTTATTTCTGGCTCCAGCTAGCCTCCTGGCTGGTGGGGCGATGTGGCTCAAGACATGTTGGTAATTTGGATTAGAGACTTCTTCACAGTACTTGGTGATACTCAGCTGTAGTGAACACAAATTATGGTGAGGTGAGAAAGGACAACTGGTTTTGCCTAGCTAGAAATAAAAATGTAAACATAGCATTCACTTAAGTTTCCTACCTAACATGTTAGCTTGCACTGTAGCTCTTTCAGCAGCACCTCTTCAGCGGGTATCGGTGAACTGGCTGCAGGTAAGGCATGCTCTGGGTGCTGATATGTCTTGAAGGTGCTTTGCCTGGGCGTAGACTTTCCCATGGCTAACCTTTACTATGTGCACAGCTCTTTAAGTGCTCCGTAGTCACTGCCAGTTCATCATTTAATATTTAGTTTTGGGAAATCTCCAATGCGTTTTCTTACTGTTTTGTTGAATTCTTTATCGTCTGATAGCACTTGGGTCAGAGAGTTGAAGTTTGATGTCATTGGCTGGTAAGCTGAAATGCCCTGGCAAAAGGAAGCTTCTTTCCTCTTTAAATGTCCTGGAGAGGTGAGCGCTGGAGTTCCACCTTTGTGGACACGGGAGTTTCAGCGAGTGGTGGCTACTCAGAATTGAGAGAGCAGCTCCGACAGCTGTGATAAAGTTAATATGTAAAGGCTAAATTGGCTCATTTGACCTCTAATTAGTACTGCAGTGCACAGTGCTGCGGTGTCAAACCGCACCCTGTGCTAGCTGCAAAGGTTTATGCAGAAGCCATCTGCTTTATCATGTAGCCCCAAAAACACTTCTGTTTGCTGCCTCTGCAGATTTTCGTTACGGTACTGACTTCATGCCTGCTACATGTCAAAATTAGCATTGCTGATCTTACAGGTTTACCATAGTATTCTTCCGTGGTGTGCATATTATATCATTCAGTTCTGGTGGTGGGCTGCTGTGGGTTGAAATTGGTCCTTTTGTTTTCCCAACTGTGGCGTGTCCCTTGGAGCCAGAGTAGTGGTATAGCTGCGGCAGAGCGCTATAGCTATTGTTTCAAGGAGAATATGTTTAGGAGCTGACTCATGATCCTTGTCTGGAAGCATGTGGACTGAAGTATTAAGGAGAGGTGGGGGGTGGAAGTGCCAGCTGCAAGTTGATCTTTAGTCTCCTCACAATTGCCTCTAGAGGCAGCTGCCCATTTGTCTTCCAGTCTCCAAGTGCAGTACTGGTGGCCCGCCGTAGGTGGGGGAGGGGGAGAAGTGGCGGGGGGGGGGGGGGGGGGGGGGGGGGGGAAGGAGATTTCTATTGTGACGGATGTACCCATCTGAAACTTTATGAAACCTGGTACCAACCTACAGTGTGTTTATGAGGTTTTTATGTTCTTTCTGCGCGCCCCCCCCCCCCCCAATCGCATCCTGTAGACCTTCACGCTGCCGAAAGACATAAATCTTCTGTCTATAATTCACCCTTTTGAGTTGGATGCTGCTTGCCTTAAAATGTAGCATTGCTTTTTGTCTCCTAGCTTAAGCCTGCCTGTTGCTGGTCGATTGTGGCATGGACAGACAGGCTGAACTACCTCTCTCCTGTTGTGTACAGACAGCTTTGTTCTTACGCAGAAAGTTTTGCCTAGCAGATCCGGCTGCAGAGGGTTGTCCTTGCATGCCGTTCCCATTGATACAGCGTGCCATATGGGTTTAGTCTTGCCAGTAGGTTTATGGGCAGGACGGTAACCGATACTTTCTGCACATACATGTTGCTCTGCATTGTCATCAGACATGTCAATGCGTATCACATTCACTCCAGAACTAGTGTCATTTAATAGCGAGGGGCTTATGTGCCCGTGCAACAGAAGCAGCAGAGGCCACTTGGTTCAGATGCAATTGCCTGAGTTGGAACATGGCCATGAAGCAAAGTCCAAAACTCCCACTGTGAAGCGAGCTGCAGGCCCCTGAGTGACTGCTAAGAAGAGCTGGACTCAGCTTGGATTATCCAAGAGACTGCACTCTGACACCCGGCGGTTCAGCGCTGACTTACCAGCAGCATTACCACCTGCTGCAGGTGTTAGCAGAGCTGCACTTCCCACAGCACTTGAAACGTTAAGACCTTCTCAGAATATCATTAGCGTGACAGATTCATTTTGAGATGCCAAAAATAAAGCTTGCAAATGATTTACGTAGAGGCCCTCAGATGCAATTACTGTGTACTGAAGTTAACCCTTCATCACATGAGATTGTTGTACAGAATTTTACCTGGTAATGAAATCAACGTGTGGAAAGTTGTTGCTGGACTGCAGGACTGCCGTGCTTGCGCTGAGTATCTAGTAGTCTTTATAGGATGCAAGAGAAACAGCTCAAAGCGTGCAAGACGGATGGATCAGCTTTGACCCAACCGCTTGTGTCTAGGGGCATCTCTTTTGTGACAGTTCTGCACCCATGCAGAGTTATCTTTTGAATTTCAGAGCAGTCTGAAAATACAGGATAGTTGCAAAATACACTTGAGTATAATTTATAGAAGCTTATGGCACCTGCTAGGAGTGCCTGCTGCGAAAGGAGAGTTCTTCGTAGTCTGGCCTCTCTGCTGAAGAGCACAGCCAGTCAAGGCAGCGAGCAGCCTGGCCTGCTCCCTTAGGTGAACCGGCAACTTGAAAGGGAGATAGGAGGAAACAACACAAGGTGAGGAGTTGCTGGAAGAAAATACAAAGCAAAAGCTCAGGAGAAGCTCTGAGCAGGGGAAATAAGAAGGTGAAGCCGGGCTGGGAGTGCAGGCAGCTGGGATAGCTATAGGAGGAGCAGGTGGTGGAGAAAGTGGGATACAAGCGTGAGGAGCAGGGGCATTTGGAGAGGAGAGAAAGCCTGGGATGGATTACAGGTGCACACACTGTGCCCACTAGCTGCTTTTCTCCAAAATCTGGAACTGAGCCTCAGACCCAAGTCTTTGTGTTACTGTACTGCAGAGAGAATGTGTCAAACCCGTCACGTGAGTGTAACTTGCACACGTCGCAACAGCCCACTATTGCTGTCAATTATTTTTGGTAGAGCTGAACTGCAGACATAAGGGGTTTAAATGCAGCTGCTGGTGCCTGTTTTAGCATTGATACAAGTCCAGATGTTAAAGACCTTCTTTAAAAAGTATTTTTAAATAAGGAGGTACATTATAAATCCAGTCTGTGGGTATAAAATCAAATCCTCAAAAGCTAAGCTCCACTGCTGTGATTTGGAACTGCAGCTTGATTCCTGTCAAGCATCTGCAACGTGACAGTGGTTACTTAAGATATCATCCTGTCTTCACCCAATCCTTGCCTCATGCCCTGCGCAAATTTGTTCTCTGAATCAGCATAGTGCAGTGAAACTTCCCTACAGGGCCCCTGCTGCATGTAGCTAAAGGGAAAGGATGGCCGCCCGCGGGCACTGCGAAGGCGCAGTGGAGTGCGATGCTCTCCTGGCTTGAAGCAGCCAGCTGTGCCGGCTTCTTTTTGTGCATTTCTGTCATTTGGTGCCCAGTGTGAGTTGCCTGATTGGGATGTGCAGAAATGCTGATTTCTCCAGAATGTAGCTTAAGCAGTTAGGAGCTTTGCTCGTTTAATATGCACCAGGGGTCAGGTGCATGTGCTAAGCACCCGAAGCTGCTGGAGCTCTTACTTTCAACTTGTCAGCCTGTTCTTAAACCTGTAATACACATTGTTGCCCCTGTGCTACAGCAGGGTTGCAAAGATCAACTCTTGTTTGAAACGCCGTGCTCCTCTTTGTAGGTTGTCAGCAGAATCTGAGGAGGACTCGGCTGATACAGGTATCACACCTCTCAAAGCACAGAGGAATGCTCACTGTCTGACACCCAGATTCACTATACGGTCACCGAAGAAAAGTATGTCCCTAGTTCATGGGCACTGAAATCTTCCTCTGCAGATCCAGTGTTTGTCACCTAATGCTGTACTCCATATAGGAATTGGACTGTCTGCCTTAAATAAGGCTGGGGACTACTTTTAGAATGTGAGGCAGAAAAATGCTTCTCACTGAACTAGAAGACACTGTGGTCTTGTGGAAAACAAAATAACAAGGCTCTGTAACTAAAAGCTAATTCAAAGGAGAGTCAAATTAAGGTATCGTATTTTCTGGCATGGTTTTCCACATGCTTAACGATCTTTTTGGCATAGTTGTGTACGTTTAAAATACGTACCCATGCATGCAATAAACTAAGCTGAAGCATCAAAATGAAGCTGACCCTCTCGGGCTGTGTGCCCTAAGGTGCTCTGCTGGGCTTCCACCTGTTTGTCTGGCCAAGGTGGCATTTGCTGCTGACCTGTTGTACCTGTGCAGATGTCACGGTTTAGCCCCAGCTGGCAACTAAGCACCACCCAGCCCCTTTCTTGCTTCCTTGGGATAGTAAAAGTGAGAAAACTTGTGGGTTGAGATAAAAACAGTTTAATAGGTAAAGCAAAAGCTACGCATGCAGGCAAAGCAAAGCAAGGAATTTGGTCCCCATTTCCTGTGGGCAGACAGGTGTTCAGCCATCCCCAGGACAGCAGGGCTCCATCACACGTAATGGTGACTTGAGAAGGCAAACGCCATCACTCCAAATGTGTGGCCCCCCCTCCCTTCTTCCTCCAGCTCTTATATACTGAGCATGATGTTCTGTGGTCCGGAATATCCCTTTGGCTAGCTGAGGTCAGCTGTCCTGGCTGTGTCCCCTCCCAATTTCTTGTACCCCCCCAGCCCTCTCACTGTCGGGGGCTAAGGAACTGAAATGTCCTTGACTTAGTATGAGCATTACATAGCAACAACTAAACCATCAGTGTGTTACCAACATTATTCTCACACCAAATCCAAAGCACAGCACTGCACCAGCTACTAGGAAGAAAATTAACTCTGTCCCAGCTGAAACCAGGAGAGTTGGCAGCTGAGCTGTTGTGACTGATAGTTGCTTGTTAGGGCTGGGTCATCGGGGGTGGGGGGAGGCGGTTATTAGCACAGATGCTCACGCAGTCCCATGCTGCAAGCATTTGCATGGTTGACACCAGGTCTAGCAAGCAAATCCCCCTGGAATACAGGTAGGCTTGCTGCTGGGACCGCTGTCATCGTGTGAGCCTCACCTCCCGTACTTAAAGCGATGAAGTTATTGAATGGGGATGGAGGGAAGCAGAGGGGCAGTTTCAGCTCAGCTCAGCAGCTTGTCTGTGCCTTTGTCTCTGCTTTTCCAATGAAATGTGTCTTGATTGTTTTTAAATCTTTAAGTGATAAAACACTTGGTGTTTGTTTCCCTCAGACGGTGAAGAACTGCAGTGAGAGCAGCTTACTGAAGCCAGGTGTGGTTTTCAAGACAGCCTTAATCTTATAAATGGCAGGAAGCATTGTCTCGCCTGAGCTGGTCTTCAGAAGGCATTACACAAAGGGAGAAAAGCAAGTTCTTTGGATCAGACCTTAATCTGTTGACTGGCCTCCAGCTGCTCAGGAGGATGCCTCGTAGGAAAAGGAGTTGTCCAGCATACCTCAGGTAGCCACGGCCTTATGCTGTAATACAGAGAGTGCCGCAAGCCTTGCTGTGGCGCAAACCCCACGGACCACTGTGGGGGTCAGCTCCATCCTGACGAGCTGCGCTGTGTCAGAGCTGGCCTGGCTCGGCAGGGGGGTGAGCCTTTGGGACTTGTACTTTGGGGAGAACAAACCCTCCCTTCCCACCCTGACCCCTTTTGGTGGCATTGTGACAGCACCTCTGGGGGATTCGGCTGTAACGGGGTCCAACTCTAGCAGTGAAAGAAACAAGACAAATTGGCTTCTCCTGTGCTAGTCCCGGTGGTATTTCTGACTGTGAGCTGCAGCCTGTTGGTATAAATATCTCCAAGAACATGGTGGTCAAGGTCTGCCCCGTTGATAGCAACGAGTCTTGGTCATAGTGGCACAGGGGAAGGGAGGGGAGTCCTGCTGCTCCTGCCGCACAGCTTCATTCCAGTGTGCTTTTCCAGAGTCAGTGGGCAGCTGTATGGTCCCAGGAGCAGGTTGGGTGTATGGTGGGATGTGCAGAAGACACGTGTGTGTGGTCGTGGCGGAGCTGGCTCTGTCTAGTGTCCCCTCTGGATGTCACTTAGGTCTGCAGAGCTGCGATATGGCTGAATTGTAATTTTTGCTGTGGTTGGAGCTGGTTTTTCAGTTGGGGGAAAGAAGGGTGTGGAAAAGACCACCTGGAAAGAACAAGTGAATGCTGGCGGCTGTGTGCAGGCAGTCCATGAGTAGTTGGGCTGCTGATTTCCTTACGCCTTTACGCTCACCAGTCCAAGGATTTTAAAGAAGTTGAGGCAGCGAGTTTTGCTGGATCTCTTCCTAATGCGCTTCAGCTCCTTACAGCCTTGGAGAAAGAGTCCGGGAGCAGCCTCCACAGATACTTTCCACTCTGCTCTGAACTGCTAACGTGCTCTTCCAAAAATGCAAAGGCTGGCTCAGGGTCCGTACAGCCTTATTTTCTGATCATATCGTGGCTTCTAAACTACAGGGACTTTTAGCCCAAATAGAAAGCAGGGCTGCTTTGGGAACAAATGGAAAGCGGACGTGAAGTGTGCCACACACACCCCCCTTCAAACCCTCCCTTTCCTCTCCCTCCCCAGCCCCGAATCTCATCAGATGTTTTGTCCTAGTCTGGGCAAGTTGGACCTGAATCCTGTTTGCACACGAATTCTACTACCAAAAAGGGTTTTTTTCATGGCTGTGTTATTTTACTGAGTGCAGGGACTGTGTTTTCATTAGGAGCACTAAAGCCTTTTGTCACTTCGTTAATGCTGAAGCAAGTTAAGAATCAACATGCAGTTGGCAGCGGGTGTTTTGCAGCTGTTAGGACTATTGCAGGTTACTCCACTTTCTCTTGGACTGAGCTGCCTCCCTCTGACAATGGCAGAATGAGCGGTTGTATGGCTGCTTTGTGCTCTTAAGGGTACAGTTTCCCTTCCTCTTCCATTTTGAAGGGGTGTCCTCTCCCTTTCTCTCTATCCTTGGCCACCTACATGAAGCCTGTTCTGGCAACTTTCCTCCTCCTTTGGCCAGGGAGGAGGAAGCAGGGTGGAAAGGGAGGAACAAACAGCTGTCCTTTAGGTTTCCAATCAATGCAGCTCCTTAGCAGGCTGGCAATGTGAACTCAGTCATTAGGAGAGCTGCTCTTTCATTCAGGAGATGGCCTGAGCCAATTCTCCCCCAGTCCAGGACCAAAGAGGTAGGGAGTTTGGTCCTTTCCAGCTTGTAGGACCATTGCAGCTGGCACAGGCTCCGATTCCTAGTGTTTCATTCATGCGGAGTGCCGGAGGACCATGTTGGCGCTTTGGAGATTAGCCTGTCTCAGGAAACGACTGAAATGTTGCAGCGTGTGTGCTTGAATTCCCATCTGCTTGTTAAAGCCACCTTCCCCTGAGACGGGGAGTGGAGATTTTCCACTCCCAGGAGACCTGGATTAGCCCGGCTTGAGTTAAACCTCCAAGTTGAGCAGGTTTTAAGAAAACAAGAGGGATGGGGTCAGCCTGTGGGGTGCTATGGATGCTGTACCATCCGCCTGCGTGGGCAGTGCTGCGCAGCAGCAGGGGTCCTGCCCGGAGCGTAGCGAATACCTGAAGCTCCAAGTGATTTCTGCAGGTCTTTCCTCCATCCTGGCAAGAAAGATGGTATTTGTCTTTGTCTTCCAAAAGGTGCGCTGATCTCCTTGCAGTCTTTATTTTGTTTTAAACCGCATGTGGATTGTGCTGTGCTAAGCTGGTGTGTTGCATGTTGCATTGTATTGCGTCATTTATGTATGCTGGAAAATATACTGAACCTCCAGGAAAAAACAGTCAGACCAGAGACGGACCAGAGCACAATTAGAGCAGACCCCAGCTAGCCCCGGTGAGGTGCAGCGCTGCCCAGGCCAGCTAGCGGCACGGCAGCACTAGGGGAGAGAGCTCGGGACGCGCTGTCAGCCCGTGTCCAAGCGTCCTGCTCTTTGAAGTGGGCTTTGATCTCAGGGATGCGAGTGGGGAGGATCGCAGCTGAAACCTCATTAGCGAATAATAGGCTGTGTGTGCAGAAATCTGCCCTGCTGACATCTCGATCTTATTCCACTTTGGATCAGCAGGGTCGAGGATTCGTTCTCATTTTGCGAGTGTGAACACAGTGTCACTGCTCCGGTTTACAAGTGATGGTGGGAAGAGCTGTGGCATGCAGTGGCAAGGGGGATTTTACAGATTTCCCTGTGTTGCTGCTAGAGAAGTTCATTTTTTGAGGGATACAGAAAGTGCTGTCTGCAGCTATGGGATTTGAAAGATAAATATGCCTGTAATAAGGCAGCAGATCTCATTTAGCTTCTGCCACCTGGCATGTTGCTAAGTGGTTCCTAAACCAGTAAAGGTCTTTAAGTCTGAGAGTGTGCAGGGTGGTGACATCGCTACTGGCAAGAGATGAAAAATGAAGTAATGCAATGATATACTGTGCTGCCCCAAAATAAGTTCCCACCTTCAAAGAACAGCCCTACTCTCCAGATTCTAAAGAAACCTTTCAAGCAGCTGTTGTTGTGCTGCAGACGGGGATGTATGTGCAGCGTGTTTGAACGGCGTGAGGCACGCAAGGAACTCGCGTGCATCCCCAACGTAAAGCGGCAGGGGAAGCTGCACAGCCGTGGAATTGCATCACGTTATATATGAGCAGGTGATTTTCTGGCCTTGCAAGCCTCCTGGTCCTCCACGCTTGGGAAAGTTGTGCTGCTGGAAGACGGATGTCAATAGTGCCATTAGCTCCCGCTAGGCTTTCCTTGGATTTGCGGGTTGTGAGCGAAGGTGGATTCTGCAGATGCTGCAATTAGCAGGGCGGTTCTGATTGCAGGGAACTCCTGTCAGTGCCTCTCCAGAAGATTTTTAAGAAAGAAAAAGGGGGAAAAAAAAAGGGGGGGGGGGGGTGCAGGGGAGCCTCTTTTTTTCCTCTGTAAGGGCTGCGCTGGTTCTGTAGCGACAGCGGTGTGCCAGGCGGAATGCAGCAAAGGCGCACGGAGGGTTTCTCCGCCTGCTTCCCTGCAGCAAGCCTAGTGCCGGCTTCCTCAGAGCAGAAGCGTTAGGGTACAGCTAAAGCACGGGCAGCAGGGGAAGGCTTTGATTTATGCGCTGGTAGGGTCTGTTCAATCTTTGGTCTGCCTTGTTCTCGTATTTTCTGTCTGCGTTGCTTATTTCTGTCTCCCTGGGTACTTCTCCCAAGACTTCCTAGCTCATTTGTGTTTAATCATCCCGATTTGTCTACAGCCTTGGTACTCTAATCTCTGCAGGTCACTGTGCAGTTTGCATGTTTGTTACTCTTTGGCTGTTTGCTGCCATCAGCACATTTGATCATGGTTGAATTTACATCAAAGCGGCACCTGACAAAGGAGCAGGCCTGATAATAGGTTCCAGTTTCTTCTCAGCAACCCAAACAGGTAGAGGCAGGCGAGGGAACGCTGGCAGGATCGCAGGGGAGTTCATGCTCTACTTTCAACGCGGCGTGCTTTTCTCTCCTGCCTGACAAAGCACTGCGGACCCTGCTGCTGCTGTAGGTTCCCCAAAAATAGCGATGCTGCTGGAAAAGACGAAAATAAGACATAGGTAGGCCAGCTCTTCTGCAAAACAAATGCGCACGCGGGAAACCCTTAACTGGAGAGGGGGAGGAAAAGGCTCCCGTGGCTGCTGTCGTAGCTGCAGCACAGCTCACGAATTGCAGGTGCCCTTTTCCCTGCAAGGAGAGTTGGCTCAAATGCCAGGGTCAAGAGGGATGCTACAGTCACAGCGTGATTGTTTCCTGCTGCTTTGGAGTTGGTTTAAGAGGCTGATAAAGTCAAAACTGGCTTCTGTAGCAAAACACTTCAACTGAAGTGTCTAAATAGGGATTTTGCATTTGCTTTTGTTTGTAAAATTTATGCTGTCCAGACTGTTTTCCCTGTCTAGAGTTTGCTGTTAGGAGCTGATTTTATGTAATGATCCTAGGTGGTTATATATGGCTGTGCACGCACCGGCTAGATCCATAGATAGGTATGTGTGACATTGGTGCAGCTGGGATTATTCTGCCAGGTGCTGGGTGCTAGTTAGGTTGGTGCCCAGGTCCAGTACAGAGGCATCTCATGAGTGCACTGCTGAGGCTGTTGCAGCATGTGGGAGATGCTGGGCGTTGCAGTGGCGTCTGGGGCACCTGCAGAACCTCAGCCCTTTGGTCGCCGCTGAAGGAAGAACCAGCGGCACCACGTCGGTGTTGGGCAGCTGGTACCCACGGGGCTGGCACTGGTGCAGGAGGTGGGTGTCTGGGCTCTGGCCCATCCTGGGAGGCCGTACGTGCTTGCCCTGGGCTGGGCACCTGTGACAAGAGGAAAGCTCAGCATTCAAAAGGCTGGAGGGGACACTGGGAGCCAGGGGTGCCTTTGCTCCCCCTGCACAGCATGCAGCAGCACCTTCGGGATAGGGGACATGAAACCAGGAGTAAACATGAGCCTGTCCAAAGGGACAGGAGGGGGTGTGCCAGGAGTTCCCCGGGGCTCCTCTCTCCTCCTGGGACATGACCAAGGGCTGTAGAGGTCCTGGTGTGCAGGAAGCCCAGCTCTCCATACTCCTGCACAGAGCCAAGCTTTCCTATTCCGTTTAACTCAGGCTAGCAAGGCGCTGTGTAAAACCTGGGTGTTTGTGGGGTGCTGTAAACTGGAGGGAGGAAGGGATGGGGTCCTGTCGTCTGGCTGAAGGACAGAAGCGGTCGCTGGAGCTATCCGGGGCTAGAGCTCCCTGGGCTTCCACTGAGTGTGCGGGGCTAAGAGCAACATTCTCTTGGAGGGATTTCCAGCTCCTCTCATTTGGAGCAGGGTTGGAGATGGCGATGGCTGGAGCCAGGGTTGGAAGCAATGGCGATGGTTGGAGGAGATGGCCGTGGCTGGAGCGGGGCTGGCCGTGCCTGGTTTCTCCCTCCTGTGAGTGCCGTTTCCTGGGAGAGCTGAGGATGGACAAGCAGGACAGCCCGTCACACCTCACCCGCTGGGAGCACCATGGCCCTACGGAGCGGAGGTGCCGTGCTGCTCGCCTCCAGCCCTGCCGTGCTGCTGTAGTGCTGATAGCCAGCTGTTTGGGGATTAAAGGTGCTGTTTAAAAATAAATAAATAAATAAATAAATCAAACCTGCCTGCAGTGTAACGCGGGGACTCCGGTATTCAAATGAACTCATGATAAATGGAAAGTATTGGGCCATGAAATACATTAAATATTGCTTTGGAGTTTGCCCTTGGGAAGGCTATGGTTTCATAGTGTAGTGGTGATTTGAGACAGTCCAAGTTCTGCTTTGATTTGGTTTGTGTTTTGGTTTGGTTTTTTCTCTTCCAAGGATTTCTCTGGATTCAAAGCCGCTTTCCGTTGTGAGCTGTTAAAATAATTTCCAGCAAACTGTCACTACCCGTCCTTCTGTGTTTATGAAATAGGAAAACCACTTTTATTTTCTTTTCTACTGTTTTAAAACCAGGCTTGGGTGTGACGTTTGGAATATCTGCTCTTTGCTTTCTGCCGTTTCCATTGAGGAGCGTGGTGGGATGCCTGGGAGCTGGGAGTTACGAAGGGAGCTCTGCTAAAGCCCGGCTTCACTTAAAAACACATCACCTCGCTCCCACTTCTTCCCCAGCACCTGAAGCAATCGTATTCTGAATGAAAACGTGGATAAATCCCATCTATTCCCCTGGGCCCGCGTGCAGGGCACTGTTCCTGTCCCAGCTGGCCAGCCTGTGTCCCCAAAGGCATCAGAGCCATCGAGCAGCCGTTAAACTCAAGTATTAAACTCCCGGCAAAAGGCAAACCAGGAGGGGGGAGGCCATCCCGCTTTCCATCTCTGGACTGCTGTGCATGGATGCCTCTTCTTCCTCTGTATCCCGAGGGTTTAACTCCGGGCTGCCCTGGCCCGCAGGTTTGCTGGCCGCGTAGAGAGAAGCAGCTACAGGCACGAGTGAGCCCAGGCTTCAAATGAAACAAGTGGGGAAGTGAAACGAGAATCTCGCTGTGGCGCGGCGTTGAATCCTTGAACTGCATTGGGCTGAGTGGAAAGTCAGAAACGTGCATCCTGAGATTAAAAATAACTCTGCCTTTATGAGAGCAGCGAGAACGCCTGCTAATTGTTGGTTTACAGGAGAAAAGCAGAAACACGCTGAAAAATTGGCTCACCATAGCAGTTGCTGTATCATAATCTCCTGGTTCCTTTCTTGCCTTGCTAATAAGAAGTAAGACTAATTTAATTTTTACAACGTCCCAAATCTGTGGCTATACGATTCAGAGACTTAATAAGATTCTCCTGCCAAGCCAAGAAAAGCTTAGTGGTTTGTAGCTTACTTTCTTCTTCTGGGTTTCAGTTTCGGGACATTTATGCAGTGGCTGAGACCTTTTATTTAAGCCTGTATTTCATCAGGATTACTAATGTCTCTGTTGAAGTTATTATGAATGTAAATTGGTTGTGCTGGAGCTGGGTAAAATCTTGAGGGGGGGGGGGAAAGCAAATTTTGGAAAAATGAAAAAATTATGAGTTGTTTTGATTTGCCAAAGTTGGTTGGTTTGTTTGTGGGGTTTTTTTCTGGAGAGAAAAGAAAAAAAAACTACTTTGCTACAGCATTTTCCAAACAAAAGGCTTTGGGATTTTTCTCTTTGAAGCCACTTTTCATTTCGAATGATCTTCGGAGCTAACTTTTGTAAAGGGCTGAAGAGTCAAAGTGAAACATTTGTTTCAGTCTGACCCCAAATGAATTTTTTTAAAAAAACTTTTTTTCAGGATTGCCAGCGAACCGAAAAATCAGTTATTCACCCAGCTTTATATACCATATACCGACAGAAACTTCAGAGCACCCCAGTGACTGTTTATGTAGTGCAGCTGCCGCTAAGCCCTCCGTTTGTATGTTGGTAAATTATTATGCTTCTCAGGGTTGTGTGAGATAGTCAGCGCCTGGTTTTTCTCCCTCGGGTTAACAAGGAGGCAGTGTTTTACAAAACACGTTTCTAACTTCTATTCTCGTTGCGCTGCAGGTATCGGCTCTGCTGGCCGATGTGCGGTTGCAGGACGTGTTCTGTGCGGAAGGCGCGTTAACCTCTGGGGGGACACAGCTGGGCCGGGGGACACGTCGCATTCGGAGCTGTTGTAAAGAGGCAGAGAGGAGCTCGGCTTTGGGGGCAGCTGCGCTTCGAAAAGATGAGCAGAACAACCGAAAAAAAAAAAGATAAAGTCCCTCATTTCAGGCTTAACCGTAGTCAAAAACCACATTTAAAATGTGCTTTTCCTATAGTTGCTCTGGGCGATAGATTATATATAACTGGAAGGTATTTGTTCGGAACGGGTTATTTTAACCCTTTGCAGCAGGGTGCGTTACCTGCAGGTGGCATAGGGCAGTCTGGAACAACGAGATTTGCTGGAGCTGGTGCAGAGAAGGTTTGGATTAATTCCTGCAGAGCAGACACCATAACCAGAAATTGTTGGTCCTGCCCGCCTGGTGCGGGTTGCAAGTCTGCTGGAGATAAAGGAGTCGGGCCCGATAGCTTTGTTCCTGCTGTTTATCATAAATCCTAATTTAAGCTTTAATTGTGATGCCTTTCAGTTGAAGGCCTTTTAGCATTTAGAGCAGCATAAGAGAGCAGGCTCCATGTGTTCAGCGCTCCTGGGGGTGCAGGTTTCCCTTTGTGCAGCTGTCCCCCCAGAACTGCGATGCAGCCGAGTTTGCTTCGTGCTGCCCGCTCTGAACCCGGCGGGAGGGCTGGGGTTAACTGGAGACAGGCGATCTTTATTTTTACTATTTTTTTTTTAACTATTTTTTTTATCCTCACCTTTGGAGAGCACTGGCCCTGACTCCTGTCGAGGCATGCAATGCAGTGAGTCGGAGCCAAGTGGATTCACTGCCCACCAGGAGCAGCCCCCGTGGACTGTGGAAAGGCCAGTTCCCCCCGTTCCCCCCGCTTCTGAGGACGCTTCAGTTCGGCAAGCCCTGAGCCCTCGGAGCCCTTCTCCTTCCCTGGTCTCATTGGCTTCACCCCCTGCCCCTCTGCTCCCCACGGGGACCTGTGGTCTCGGCTCCCGTTCGGTCTCCGGGTGCCGGGAGGGAGCACGCGGCAGCTGTGCCGGGAGGGAGGTCTCGGCAGGAGCACGCAGCGTGGGAGGGGAGGCAGGAATCAGTTTCTGGCAGGAGGGAGCAAGCTGGGACTCGCCGCCTTGCCGAGCTCACCCCCAGGGCCAGACGGGAGAGCCGTCCCTCCTGCCCAGCACGTTTCTCTCCCTTTCTCCCCCGCTCCTTCGCCTGGGATTACACAGTCCGGGGTTGTTTTAGCTTTTGGGTGCGGGACTTCAAACTGGTTGAACCAACTGGTAGCGGATGATTCACTGGGCCCGTTTTGGCCCTTGCTTTGCTCGGCAGCGTCTGCCAGCAGCTCGCGGTTTTCACGGACGTGCTGGCTGTCATTCCGTATCGCTGCTGTCCCGGGAGCCCCTGCCAGGCACCGGGCGCTGCCCAGTCACACCACAGGGACGTACCAACCGTGATCATATTCCTTCCTGCAAGTAATTCCAGGTGTCCCAGTGATCCCTGACCCGTAAATTGAGGCTTTTCAGTAACCTCATTTGAGTGGCAGAGGTGATTAGGAGGTGATTAGGTGATGGTGATGTTGTTGTTGTTGTTGCATTAGGGTTATTCACTTGGAGAGGACAAATGTAACCATCCAGAACGGGTTTGCAGGAACAAGCAGCGATGCTGGCAGTGTTTGGGGGTGATCTGTCACGCTGGAGGGATGGAGGTGGTGTTTTGAGCTGCTTCTGAGCTGCTTCCACTCTGTATTTGAGGCTGGTGCCAAGTGGTGGCGGGGGAGGGGGGTCATCTAAACAGGGGCGGCTTCACTGCCAGCATCGTGTCTGCCAGAGCTGTCGCCTGCATCTGAGGTCTCCAAAAGAGCAAACTGCAAGCTCAGCTCTTCCCCAGCTCCCTGCCCTATTGCTTCCCTGAACCCTTTTCCTTTCCAAAGTGGGAGCAACCTGGCTCCCAGAGCAGCGAAATCCCATTTTCCCTCCCTGGCTAAGGCGGCTGTGAGTCGGTGTGCTGCCCGTGAGGTTCGTCACGGGAGGGACTGGTCTGAGGAGCGTGACCGTGGCCCTGTCGGAGCACGGCCAGCTCGGTCCCTGCTGGGGGGGCCCTGTGCTTTGCTTTCTCCCCGTTTGACGGTGTTGGGGGGGCAGGAGGTAGAGCAGCTGCTGCTTGTGGAGGCCACTAGGATGCACAGGTAGCCCCTGAAAGGCTTCTGAGATCTGGAGCTGAGCTGCTCCTGACCCCCAAGCCCCTCCTGGGATGAAAGCTGACAGCTGGGATCAAGCCTTGCTGCTGGAGCTGGATTATCTCCGGGCTGGCCAGCCCCTGCGTGGGTTTGGGTGTCGCTGCTGCTTCCAGTGAAAGCTGAGGTCTGGCAGCCCAGCTCAGCTCACCAGACCTTCCTCAAACCCTGGTGGAACCTAAACCGGGTCCTTGCAGCTGTACTCACAGGGGTCCACACCGGCAGCCTGGGGGGCACACGCACCAGGTGGTCTGTGCCGCCCTACGGAGGCACGTACCGGGTGGGTGTTCAGTAGGTGCTCCTCAGCCCTGAAATGAGGGTGTTAACTTTGTCTTCTCAAGCTGGGGGCAGCTGTCAGTGGCTGAGGGCACCCCCGGTCCCATGCAGGGTGGCAGAAGCAGCTCCTTGACGTTGGCTGGAGGCGAGAGGTGTGAAAGCAGAGGGCTGTGCTTAAAAACGGCTGTCCTGAAACCGTCGTGCTCCGAGCCAGCTGCCCGGACGCACCTGGCGGCACCACTCTCCAGGAAAACGCGCAGGACTGGAAGCCCCCCACCCCGGGTGTGTGGCCCCTCATGCTGAAGTTCTCTGGAATTTTCCCGGTGGAGTCTCCTGCTCCCCCACCCTTAATTCCAGGTTACATCGGGCAGATCTGCTTCCCCAGGCTTTCCCCCAGCTGGGGCAGGCGGGGACAGAGCAGAGGGGCGGGGGTTTCATCCCTCCGTGCCTCCCGCAGTGCGGACCCCCCGGCAGGCAGGAGCGGGCAGCAGGAACTGGCATTACTGGGCTTTTACCTCCGATGCGCAATGCAGTGAACTGGAGCAGCCGTGCTGGGAAAGCGGGAAAGCGGGACTGCTGTTACCCTGCCTGGGTATTGTCTGCTAGCAAACTTCCAGCCTTCTGGGGCTTTTTTTTTTTTTGCTCCCCCCCCCCCCCCCCCCCCCCCCCTTTCTAATAAACGCAGAGCCTGGCACAAGCACAGAACCCATGTCATCCCCGCTCGCACCAGGAAGGGGGATGTACAGGCAGCAAGTGGCACCAAACTGCACAAGGGAGAGAAGGCAAGAGGAGGAACGGGGAGGGGGAGGAAGCCCCTTGAATAGGGGGAAAAGGAGAGGAAACGGCAGAGGAAAGAGTCCGGGGAGAGTAGCCTGAGGTGAGTAAGCAGGGCCAGAAGAATGGAAGGAAATCCTTGCAGAAACGGGCAATCTGAAACGTGTTCCTCCTGTTCCCCGCGATGTGCCTTCTCCTGGCAGATGCTCTGGATCGGGAGGTGTTTGGGGAGGAGCTGGCCGGCTTTTGGGCACGTGTCGGTTGGAAAAGGGAGAGGGCAGGAGGACCAGAAACCTCCCTGCCCCATGACCCTGCAGCAGCTGGTGTACCTGGGGCCTTGGTTACAGAGGTTTTGGGAGCGGGTGGCTGTGCCCAGCCCACTGCCGCACGCAGCCCCCGCAGCCACAGCACACGGGGCCCTGCAGCCCCGGCCCCCTCCTTGGCCATCTCGTTATTTGGAGGAGGAGGAGGGGGCTGGAGGAAAAACCCATGATCCTGCTGGCCTGCTGCCAGTTGCTAAGGCAGTTTCTTCCGAAGCGAGAGGAGCTGTGGAAGGAGGGAGCTGCCTGGAGAGGAGGCAGATGATGCGCAGGGACCAGGCGGAGAGAGGAGCCTGTGAGCGCCAGTGATGGAGGTGAGTGGGATGGGGGGGCTCAGCGGGAGGGAGGTGAAAAAAGGGGTGAAGTGGGAAGGGAGAAGCGGCTCCTCGCAGAGCTCAGCCGTGGAGCCAGCATCCCTACGGACCCGTCTCTGCTGTGGTTCAGAGCAGCTCTATGAAGTCCTACCTGGGGCCGGAGGGGGGTGGTTTTTCCCCCAGTGGCTTTTCCCTCATGTGGTTTCCCTGGTGAGTACAAGATGTGGGGGAGCTGGCAGTGCTGCGAGGGCAGGGCTCGCCCCCGCCGCCGGTGTGTGTGGGGGGACACGTGTCCCTCCGCTCCTGGGTCAGGGCTGGGGGCTGGGAGCACCCTCCCTTCTGGGTGAGGGCACTGGGAGTGCGGTGGGACTGGGCTGCCTTTCACTCTGCCCTCCTTGCCTCGGTGCTGCGTTTCAGCGTGTTTCTTGCCCTCGTGGCGTGTATTTGAGCCAGGGCAGTGAAAGCTGGTGCCCACCCGGCCGCAACGCCCCGATCTCCCAGTGCTTTGGGCCCAGGGAGGAGCTTCGTGGCTGCTGTCGGCTGTGGAGCTGCTGCACCGGCTCGTGGTGGTCCTGAGCAGCGGCGGAGCTGAGTGCAGACCTGGGCTGGTGCTGCTGGCAAGGAGCCGCCGCTCAGCACCATGATGGCTCCTTTGCCTGTAAACCCCCCTCCTGGGGCACCTCAGCGAGGGAGGGACGGTCCTTCAGTCCTGAGGGCACCCCAGGCTCCTGTCACCCCGAGAAACAAGGTGAGTGCCTTACCCCTCCGGTGTGGGGTACCCCAGAACTCAACGCCACCAACGCTTGGCAGCTCCCTGCACACGTAGCCCCGTTGCACAAGCCCCGAGCACTGGGTTGCTGTTGAGCTGGGGGGTTGGTGCGGGTGGGAAGCCGCTCACCCAGGGAGGGGGGTAAGTGTGGCTCTGGCGCAGCCTTGGCCTTTGGGGCTGGTGGCACCTGGTACCAAGTCACAAGTGAGAAAAGGAGCTCTTCAAAGGTACGTGGCTACCAAACCGCAGTGGCTTTGGGAGCGTCAGCGGTGGCACCTCCACGTGTCCTGCGCCAGGTCGATGCAGCGGCAATGGAGACGTGCCGGCAGCCACCGGCGCGGGGCGAACACCCTGTGGCCTGGCCAGGAGCGGAGCCGCTGGGGAAAGCGTTTGCACCGTAGCCCTGGGTGCATTTCGCCCTCTGAGCTGAGCACACAGAAATTCAATCCCTGGGCTGGCTTTTAACTCTTCCAACCTCTCCTTTCCTTGCCTTTCTTGTGTCCCCGCAGCCATTTGTCCCCGAGCGGCCGCTGGTGCCTAGAGCCCCATGCCGCATGCTGCCACCGCCGCACCAGTCACAGGAGCCAGCTCGCCGCCGCCACGATGCTTTGTGCGGTGCGTCAGCGTAGGGAAAACTTGCTGCTTTTCAACTGTCTGCTTTTTGGTTCGGCTGTAAATCCCAATGGAGCAGTCGTGTTCCTGTGGGTGTTGGAGGCTGGGGGGCCGCAGGGGGTGACTCATTTGCGCCCCAGCGGTGCCGCTTCATTGCCGCAAAAGGCTTGAGCCAAAGCGGGGCGAGATCTCCCTCCCGGCTGGCCCAGCCACCTGGGGGGCAGAGGGCACTGGTTAATGGAGGGATGGATTAAGGTATCAGATGTTTCCTGCTGGGATTTAATGCCCTGAAGGCCAGTGCACTATATGTATCAAACCTGGACGGATTCCTCTCTGGTAGCCTGGTGGCACCTGGCAAGCTGCACGCTCCAGGTGGCCCGAGTCAAGAGCCGCAGATCGCACCGTGGTGGAGCTGAGCAGCCCCCAGTCCTCTGAGTCCAAGAGCAGCCACGGAGGGACACGGCCACCCAGGGCACCTCTCCGTCACCAACAAACGCCTCACACAAGGTGACATTTCTCTTGTTTGTACAGAAGAGCAGGGTGGGACCGGGCGGTCCCTTGCCCCCTGCCACTCCCCCCGTGGGGTCCGTCTCCCCCTTACTGTCCTCATCTGTGGAGGGAAAGAATGAAGCCAGAATTTATTTTAATTGTTTATTGTATAATATAAAACTACAAAAGTAAGACTGCTCATTTCCATGTACATTTGTCCCATTGTTTTTTTGATTACAGCCCATACCTACATGTGAATACAGTAATCTGGTTTCAGATGTATATGTCTGTAATATTGCATAGAAAAGGCACAGCTCTAAGGTCTGTGGGAGGGGAAGGGGAAATACAGCCTTTTTTTCTTTTTTTTTTTCTTTTTTTTCTTTTTTTTTTTTTTTTTTTTGACAATAACAAGCCCTGTTCAAACAACCATGCACTGAACATGTCACACTATTTACACCTTTTCCAGAATCTTGGCCTTTACAGGCGCTAGTATGGATTACGCTCAGAACTAGACAGGAGTCAAGGCTGGGATTTTATCTGCAATTTGTGTTTTTAAAGAGGTTCCAGAACTTGCATTAGGCTTATTTTCAGAAAAAGTGCTTAAAAAAGAATTAATGACTTTAAAAATGTTCAGTCTCATTAATTAATAGAAGCACTGAAAGCAACTTGCACAGAAGCAGGATACTGAAACCTGGTAGGGGGCTGGGGGGGGGGACAAACCCAAAAGAAACCCTGTAACAAGAACCAAAAGGTCACAATATGCCGGAGTGAATTAAACCGTTTGTCGGACAGGACCCATTACCATTTACTCAACTTAATGGTGATCAAAGTGTAAACTTTTAAATTCAGAACATCAGTTTTAAACAACCCGGGCTATGACCACACAGCGCTGAGGAAAAACCGAATTCCCTTTGCGAGGGTCCAGCTTGGCTGGCAGGCCTGGTGTGCCCAGCTGGCTGCCAGGCCCGCGCCAGGCGGATGTGCTCAGGGACGACACTGCTCCAAGCCGTGCTCTCGCCGAGGGAAGCTCCCCATCGCACAGCGGGCCGTGCGGTGCCGCCGGGCTCTGGAGGGGACCCGTGGTGTCCAGGGACCGGCCGGTGGGACAGGCAGGGCAGCGAGGTGGCACTGGCTGCCGCAGCTTCTGGGGCTGGAGGTGACATCCTGCCACCTTCTCCAGCCGTCCAGCACCGGGGGCTCGAGCGCGGCTTCCCGCAGGCGTTACAAACGCCACCTTTTCCTACACCGGCCAGCCCAGCGCGACGGAGGGGACGGCGCTTGCTCCTGCCTTCTGCTGCAGCTCCCAAGGGACGCCCGGCTCACGAGGCTGATGGGGTAGGAGCCCGGCTAGGACTAATTTTGAACATAAAACTGCCCCTCATCCATACTTTTTTTGCATATTTCAAACCAGACCCATATTAGAAAAAAAGGGGTGGGGTGGGGGTAAGTCATGTGAGCCATGCATATCCTGACTGGAACTCAATTCATTTTCTCTGAATCTGGCTCCCGTACCCTTTTTCATACAGATTTACATTCCTACAAGAGAATACATTCCTACCATACATTCTGTACATGTTACAATCCAGATGTTGTTAGCTTCACAATAAAATAAATATATTTACAGAAGGAAAAAAAAAAAAAGAATAAATAATTTATGAAAAAAAAAAAATCACTTCAAATCCAAAGCTCTTTAATTCTGCTCCCATCTTGTCACTTCATTGCACATTAATGTCAATCTCCATCCCTGGTGTAGGTCTCAGAAATTCCGAACGTGGCTGCTGTTAGGACCAGGGCAAAGGCCACGCTACAGGCGGTAAGTGACTGTGCGGGGAGCAAGGGCCGCAGAGCCCTTCCCTCCGCAGCCTGCGCCAGCCTCGCCGCCCTTTCGCCTAGTCCCGTAAGTCAGGCAGGCTTATGTCCTAAGGGATTCCTGCACGGATACCCCGCAGGACATGCGCTTCAGCACCAAGGATACACAGACATCATCTTACGAGTGGTAACGTGGATTTAGAGCTCAAGCTCCTGTTCTGTGGACATAAAAACTTCAACCCCACTTAACAGCACAGCTCTCCACAAACCGCATCGATGCGAACTCTTGCCTAGCATATGGTACTTGTTTAAATGCGTAAGTATTCCCAAAAAAACAGGCAGTTCCATCCAGCGTGCCGTCAGTTGGGTTTTAGCCCTGGTAAGGCAAGTGCTTACCCAGTCACCGTGTGGAACAGCTGATGTGACCGTGCGCCTGCAGGTTTGCGGGGACAGCCCCGGCACCCTGGCGTGGTGCCATCGCCCCAGTCACCAGAAACGCGCAATGGGCAGAGCCGACTGTTTCCCGACAAGGGCCGAGGGCTGTGGCTGAGGCAAGGGCTGGTCCTGCTGGGCGTGAGACAGCACCGCCCCCCCTCCTTACCCACCCCCTCGCCTCTGATGGTCCCTAAAGCTACACTTGGTCAACAGTTTTCTGTTCAAAGCAATTAATTTTTTTTTATTATTACTATATTTTTTTTTAGTCCATGTAAGGAAACAACTGCAAATCCTTCAGCAATCCCACTGCTTCACTGAGTTCAGCTTGGAAAAAAGAAGCAAGCAAACCCACCTGCTCCACAAGTCCCCCCTCCCCTACCACGCATCTCACCCTGGCAGATGAATTAGGAGCCAGAAGCGCGTTTCGTAATTGTACATGACGCATTTCATTTCAATTAGGAGTTCCTTCATTGCAAAATGTATTTGCTTTTATACTGTGTCTGTGTGCATATCTATGTTACATCTATCTATCTATATACTAATAAATATATATGGCCTGTTTTAAAGTGCCAATTTATAAAAAGCTGCCTCCTTAAAAGGCAGGCAAGACCCAATTTCATCCATGACAAGAAGGGAGCAGAACTGACTGAATATTGCCAAATGACGTAAAACATAATTTAAAATTTCTTAAATAAATATAAAAGTTATTCCTAAAGAAGCCATAGGCATGTCAACAATATAGGTTGTAACCGGCACTCAACAGCTAAAGTACCATTGAAAAACTAAAATGCCATAGCAACTTCAGCAATAGGCATGATACATTGCAAACACTGGGTTTTTTTTAAATTAAATGTACACCATCATGAACTTAAAAAAATGCTATTGGTGCAGTAAGGAGAAGATTTCTCAGGTGTTACAGGGAACGGGACCATGCATAGAAAGCTGTGTCTGTATATTCGTTGTAAAACGGGTCTATAAAGTGTAAAGCAGGTAACACAGTTGATACAAGAAACCAACCCTATACGAGATGCCAAGTGATGGAACGTGACTGGCTCCAGTTCCAACAGCAATGGATATTAAAGCAAGTCCATCCAGTGCAGGTTAAGAGATGAGCTTCACTGCAGTAATACTGAAGTTACCTTTTTCAGCACTTAGCACAGTGAGGTGGGGAGAGGGGAGGAAGGAGAAATGCTCCAAGAAAGGGCGAGTGGACGCTGTCAACACCAGTCTTCCGCCTGCTCCGTGTGTGCCCATCAGTCAGGAAGGTCTCCGTGAGAGGTCGGCTCTCGGCAGGCAACGGGCATGTTCTCCCTCAAAACCACTCCCAGGAGCTTCGGGTGAGGAAGCGCTGATCTGCCGCCGTGTTAAGGCGCTCCACGTCACGCAGGATGGACGCCTCGGCAAGGGGACGCAGGTGGGCTTGGGGGCACCAGCCTGGCGCCGGGGCAGGGAGGCTGCGGCCGCGGTGGTGCTCAGGACCTCTTTGGGTGAAGTTCCACAACTGTTTCCTGCCAACTGCTTCACATACGTGTTGGAAAAGGACATGGCTCTAAGTTTCAGGAATCACAGTAGCGCGCAGTGGGTACAGCAGGGAGCAAACACTTGTGAAACTCCTACAGAAGCAGCTCCCAGCCCTTTCTTAAAGCACTTTTTTTGTTTGCATTCAGGGAAACCGACTGCAGGCTTATTTGATCCAATTTTCTCTTTGCACCATACACATATAAAACATTACAACTCTGTATAAAAGTACAAGTGGTTCTTGTACATCTGAATTATGCAGGAACTATGTGAGCAAATCCTATCAAAATAGCTATTTTTTGTGTGTATAAACAGCATTTGTTTTTAGAAAAAACAATATCATAAACTGCAGAATCTGTACAAAAATATAAAATAAATTTGGGCAGCAGTTTCTAAACAGCCATGTAAATGCAACACTTAAAGAGGAGCAGGTTAATGCCTCCAAAAGGCTGAATTGCTAAATCAACCTATACAGGGCTAAAATGGTATTGAGATTATCTAAATAATAAAATTTTTTACCTCTTGCAATAAAACTTATAGAAAAAATAGACAAATATGCACATGCAATTTACAGCTTTCCCCAACATAATCCTTGTGCTTAGCTTTTACAATTTTTTTCTTTTTTTTTTTTTTTTCTTTTTTTTTGTAGTAACATAACATTGTCTACAATACATACTCTTTCCTATACCAGGATATTCGGTCTTCCTTGAGGAACCACTTTAAAAAAAAAATACATTAGAAGTGGTCATACATGGATGAAGGCACTCCAACTCTGCTTGAAGCAAAAACTAGTGTGATCCTTTTCTTTTCAAAAAAGGCAAGCAAGGACGCATGCACAGTGCTGTGAATCGGGGGTGGGAGGGACTATGGAAATACTACCAAGTGTATATACTGGTACTTAAAATTAAAAAAAAAAAAAAAAATGCTATATTTCTATATTTTAAGACCCAACAAGCACCTCCATGATGTGATCCAGTTCTGTGAGGTCCATTTTGAAAGGCTGATTTGGAGTTACTGGCTGACTGCTGTACGGAGCGAGAGTTTTTAGGAGCTCATCTGCGGAGACAGGAGCCATTTTTGAGGCAGCCCCCGTGGCAGACGTGCAGGGGTCAAAATCATACATGGACGTATCAATGTCAGCGAACAGAATATCATCCAGGGTCAAGTCTGTGAGGAAACCTGTGGAAGTTGTTATCTCGAAGTTGCCAGGTAGCGAGTCCATGAGTTTCGATTCGGCTGTTCTGCTCTCCGGGAGGCCCTCGGGCTTTTGAACGTTGGACTCACTGGGGTGGGCTTTGGAGTCGCCGGCTGCCGTTTCGGCTGCTACTGCCTCTGCGGAGGTAGGTGCTGGACAAAGCTCCTCGATTTCGTCCAAGGCTGAGGAGAAGCTGTCCTTTACTGGTTGGAGAGCAGGAGGTGGTGGTTTTGTCGGACCATCGTGCTGGACAGTCGGGGAAGTGCAAAAAGTGTCGTCCTCGAGCAAAGAGGCTGGGGTGAGGCAGGACTCCAGGGGCATAGTGCTTACGAAGTCAGTGGGGAGAAGGGGCTGGGAAGCGAGATGGCTGAACGCCGGCTGGGCCTCGCGGAAGTTGTCGCTGAGAGGGTCGGCGGGCTGCGAAGCGGTCACGAACACGGGCCTCAAGCTGCCTTCTTGTTTGAGTTCTTCCTGGATTCGCCTCAACATGTTGTTAATTAAAACTGTCTTTTGCAAGCTCGGCTCAGTTAATGGCCTGTGGTTATAAAGTTTCATAAGGGAAATGTTGAAGATAGTCTGACGCTGTAAGGTGTAAGACACCCTAGAGGGACCGTCAGTAGGAGACACCACTTTGCCTTCCAACCCATCTTCATGCTCGTCAAACTTCCGCTTTCCTCCTTTCCCCAACATATATCTGAAAGGAAAGAGACGAGACTGATGAAGCGGGCGAAGCCTGAAGCCCGTCCCTCGCACCAGACTCGCCACCCTGGCCCACCCACTCCCTCACACGCGTGGTGTGGACAGACTGGCGGCTCCGTCCCCTCCTTGCTTACCCCTGACGGTCACAACTGGAAACCCATCCCACGAACAACTCACTCTCGGCTCATAGCAGCGGGATGAGGAGGCAGCAGCCGCCTTAACGCGGTGCTCTGGCCCGCTGTGTTTAAGCATAGCCACGCTGGTAAATTCCAAGCCGAAATTCAACCAGCATCTATAAAACTCAAGCCCTTACGCGCCTGGCAGCAAATTTCCCTCTCGCATATATTAAGCATATGGTCCCCAAGTATCTACACCTAGGTGCACAAGCTACAGACGCTATACTGAGCGCTCCTTTCCATTTCCCGACTGATGCAGTACTCTGCCTGCGAACACACATGTAACGCACCGAGGTTCTCACAATGCATTTCCCTTTTTCGTCTAAAAGCACGTTGCCGGTGGGAAGGGGAGCGAGGCTCGCGCAGTTGCTGAGAGAAGCCTTCCAGGGAAGTCAGGAGATCCAACCCCTTAGCACGCCAGGATATATGCATGTACCTGACCGCGTGGGTTTATTTAACTGATCGCCTAAGGAATGTACTAGAGCAGGCAACGCAGTTATTACACTCAGAATTAGAGAGATTACAGATGAAGAAGATGATCCATCAGGTCTTTTAGTCTACTCCCCAAGACCACTCTCTGCGCTACACTCTGCTGCTGCAGCCAGGGCCTTCAACCCCGACAGCGCCTGGGTCCCGCTTTGAGGCTGGGGGCATCTTCTTCAGGAAACTTCACAGGGGTTGGGTACCTCCTGAAGAGCTGAGCACACCCCCCCTGGAACCAGGCGCCCAGCAGCACCTCTAGTCCTGCGCTCCGAATCCACGTGGGGAGCGTGGGCCCCGCTGCACCTTGGACTGGGGGGTGCACTACGTCCCCACCCCCACAGCAAGCCCTGGCAGCGGGCTGGGGCGGGCTGGGCTTGCAGCCCCTGCGCTTCTGGCTGCGGGAAGCGTTTTTATATGATGGGGTCTGAAACCCTTTCCTCAGCCTCCGCCTGGCTAAGGCAACACCAGCAGCCTTTGCTTCCTCTGGTAAGGTTTTCAGGAACTTGCTCGCCACAGGCAGAACAGCTTTCGCACCACAGCAAGGATGCATCGCTCCAGATGCACCATTTGTCTTCACTTCTCCCCCATCAAAGCGTGTTCCTCACTCAGGACTACATCCATGTCAGGTCTCATTTGAGAACAAAAGAATGCTGTAGGGCTTTCCAAAGAACACAAATCAGCATAAATGCATGTGCTTTTCTCCCAGTCAGATGGCAGATTTTGCAGAAGGAAACAAAGGGAATTATACCAAACTTGCCCCACATCATAAATAATTTCTGGGCTAAGAGTAAGTAGGGCAGTTCAATCCCTGGTGCTGTCTCTTCCAGGATGTTTCAGAGTGCCTGGAAATGCTCCTCTACACAGCACAGTCCCAGCCTCATTTTGTCACCATTATTTTTGTGACACAAAGATGCCCCCAAACACAGAGGAATGAAGGAACTGCTGTGCTGTGCTGTGACAGAGGCACGACCTAACATTATGCATCTGAACTGGGAGGGCATTAGGGTCAGAAACCCTCTGCATCACTCTACCCCCCCACCTTCACTAAGTAGCCAGGGTCTGGTTTGTTGAAATACCAGCAATTAATCAGGTGAAACAGCACAGCCCCTGTGCCAGGCACTTCTTTTGGTGCTTGTGAGACGGCAGCTTCCCCCCAACTCTCTCCCCCGCGACCTGCATGGACCCAGTTTACCAGACAAGCTATTTTATGACATCTAAATCAAATCTAGGAGGAGCAGAGGCCGTACTAACACTTCAGGTGCCTGTCCCATGGGCTGCATCAAATCAGCCAAGGAGAAGTCCTACGGAGACGGGGGTACGATCGCAGGCCCGGCAGAACAGCACCCCATGCTCGGCCTGTTTCCACATCTTCGGGCAAACACTCGGGTTTCCTCTCTCTCTTCCCAGGCAGAGCGGTGAGGTGCTGGAGCGCTAACCCAGTCACCCTTTTCGTAGGATCACAGACAGCCCCCGGCCACGCCTGCATCCCTCCCCTCCATTTAACAAAACACTAATAAAATGGCATGAAGATTTCTGCCTTGTTTTTTCTGTTTAAAAGAAAAAAGTGAAAAATGCCCAGACAGAAGTTGCAACAAGCGTATATTTTTTAACCCCAAATCTGACTCCTCTTGTATGCAGTTTTATTATGCAGCTATCGTCTAGGAGACAAAACTTGCCTTCCTTTTATTTGAGTACAATTCCCTGTTCCCCCCACGGGATCCATGCCTGCAAAATGACTGCACCAGGCAGGTCTAACACCAATTTGATCATCATATACTGGTTCTGCAGAAAGACAACGTAGCTAAGGACTGGCAAACATCCCCAAGAATGGCTGACAAAAATTTAAAAGCAAAGACCACTTGCAAAGTGGGAGAGGGGGCAGAAGAAATCAGGGTTTCAATGGCAAAAGACAAAAAAAATAATTCAGAAAGCATTTGCTGGACATTAAATCCAAAATCAGATCGGGTGAAGTGAGCCTCTTCTGTTAAAAATAAGTCCCAAATCCAGATCATTTTCTAGCATATTATGCAATTAAAAAAAGAAAGGCAGGGGGGAGGGAGCAAGCTGAGCGGAGCTGAGGAACAGGTAGGCTGTCATCCAAGCTCCTTGGCCAGCTACCAGCAATCCCCGCGCCTGGAATCTTGGGTGAACAAAACCTCTGAAATTTAGCACTACTGCCGAAGTCTGGTTTTTCTCTGCTCCCTAGTGTCACTTCCACGGACTACTCCAGAGCCGTGCACGGGGGTTGGGGTATGATGGGGGGCTCTGCTGTTCAGATGTTCACGACAGACATGCTTCCTTCCACTTTGGCCAGATAGGGCAAGAAAGGGAGGACTGGGCTAGCAAGAACCGAAACCCCTACCCCAGTCCAGCATGTTTTCACAGCAGCAATGGGTCAGGAGGAGAGCTAGCAGCTTCCCATCCCTTCCTATCTCCTCCCCCTGAAAAAAAGACAGACTCTGTCCTAAAGATACAGCAATGCTCTGTGTGAAGGAAAAAATTTTAAATGTCTTAGGGACTATGAGAGTTTTGAAGTTTGTCAGGCTCTGCCAGGCATGTATAGAAATATTCACTCTACAAAGCAAACCTTTTTCCCCATGATAAAGAAAACAGACCAATTGGGTGGCCACACTCCATTCTCTGCACCGGATTATTAATTATTATTGTTGGGGGCGTCAACAAGCATTTCAAATGAATCCAGTTGAGCCCGTTTGCATCCAGGATTGAGGAGCTGGTAGTTAAGACATTTTTTAAGCTGATCAGTAAGAGGTATGGGATCATCACTAGTAAACATGACAATAACATCACTACATCATTTTCCAGGAAGCTTAGAAATGATTCAAGGTTTCCTGTATGTATCACTGTCAAGCTTTCATATTTCACTTGATCTTCACACAGCTTGGTTCAGAGCTTGTCCTTTTAAAAGATAAAATAGATCAGGCAACTCCCAATTTCACCTACTTGCTCTTCAGCACAGCTTTCGGTTTCCTTTTCCCCAGTAAAGCTCTCTGAACTGAAGCTGGTTTAACTATTCAAGCAGCAAAGCAGGATGCCAGCCTAAGCAAGGGGTGTTTATTCCCCCAAAGAGTGGGCCCAAATGAGCACCACTAGACTCTCAGTTTTATAAAGTTTTATTTTCTTCCCTTCTCCTCTGGCATGCAAATGGGAACTGTAAAACCATTTTCCTCCAGTTTCCATAAATCACTTGATTCATTTGACGCAAAGCAAGGAGGCAGTATCTTTTAGACCAACTGACAGAATCAATAAAACCAGACACGCTTTCAGGCTTGCAAGACTTTCTCTGGGTCTCCTTAAAGGAATTTTAGTTTCTGACCACCCCAGAGCTTAAGACAACGTTGCCCATTTGTTCTTTACAGTTCAAACCATCTCTTCTCCCCTTCCATCAACAGCTTCATACCTACATTAAAGAGATCAATGTCGTATATCTCCAGATACTGAACATAACAAAACCCCCAAAAAACTAAGCTGTACAATGCCAACATTTGATCTGGTTTGGTTCTGTACATCTCAAAAAACTGCTCCTAGCCTTTCCAGCCAAAGCTCCTGCTAGGAAAACAAAACCGCCAAACTTACAGATTGGCTTGGCCAAAGATCAGTACAAAACGAGATACACCCGCATCCTCTCAAGTGTCAGAGGACAGTTGGCCTACCAAGTCATATGGCCGTAATGGGGACAGTCAGACAACAGCAACCCACCAAAATGCAAGCCTGGACAGGCAGCGACAAAGGGTCATGTCCACAGAGGGTCTTTCGTGCATCTATTTTGGCTGAGCAGCAATCCCAGCCAGATGTATTACTGCTGCATTTCCACCCGTCTGCCAGCAAAAGTCATTTTGGGGCCAACTGTTAAGAGCTGAGATGGGATATCGCTTTGTTGTTGTTGTTGTTTTAATAAAGGGTGTTGCAGGGGTTTGGTATGCAAGTTAGTTTTCAATGTTACTTAGGTATGTGGAACCAGAAAGCTGAAGAAAGGCAATGGAAAAACTGCATTTATCCAGGGACTGGGGCCAGGGGAGTTACTTGGAGATCTTCCCCAATATTCTCCACCAGTTGGCTCCAGCTCTGGAAGACCCAGGCCCAAAAGCTGAACCATTGTTCCTGAGAAAGATTCAACTTGCTTTTTTGCCCATTTAGGGCAACTGCACGCGCCTCAGAGCCAGAGAAACCCTAGCATTGTTTGGGAGTTGGCTTTTCTTAATTGAAAAACAAAAGTAATATATATTTTTTTCATTTGCATGTCATTTAGCTTCCTTTTATTGGCTCTGCATTCTCTTCAGACAGAGCTGGAAAAAAATGCAGTTGGGGCTCAGTAGAAGAGATAATCAGCCTGGAGCGGGTGGTTCTCTGGAGTCAACCGTCATCGATTAAACACAGAAAAAGCTTGTGCAATGCCTGACTGTGTCTCTGAGCCTACTTAGTGACAATCCTTCGCTCTCCAGAGGACAGAGGTACCTGCACATCATGAAAGAAGTATTGTATTTATTGATTGTACTTGGGACGTTGTCTCTTGTCACTGCTGGACTACTTCTGAAGTCTTTAATAATTAGGAGTTTGGCATAGGGAAGCACTAGATATATAAAAAACGGAAGGGGAAAGTGATTTGGTTATCTCACCAATAACAAAAACACCCTTTAATGTTAATTCTCAAAGATTTTTAACAGTTTAGTTTAAAATGCCAAGGGCTTTTCTTTGAAGACAATTCCACAACCCACTAGTCCCTCCCCGCTCATCAAGGCGGACAGGAAGGAAAAAGAGGAACCAAACACCAAGAGGGACAGCAGAAAAGGATTTTTAAGAAGTTACATTTCCACTCATATTTACACCACCCTATCAGTCAGTCTAGAGGATGAACAGCTTCATACAGTGAGGTTCAGTTTTAGAATGAACACGACGTTGCTCAAAAAGGTAAAAGCATCAAACTCCAGAGTCCACAGGCAACAATTCCTCCCCATGTAGCCAAAAGACGAAAGACAGACATGAACAGCAGGGGCTCGTGTAAAAAGTGGAGTTGAAAGCAGGACTGGTTACTTTCTGAAATCTTGGGTAATTAAAACCAAAAGGGGGAGGGGGAGGGGGGGAGAAAAAAAATGAAATAAAAGAGAGAAAGATGAGAAAGAGGAAAAAAAGAAAGAAAAAGGCAACTTGAGATTAAAATAAACCACAACTTCACAGACACATGTGCACAGAGAAAAAAAAAAAAACCCACACAAAAGCCCCCCATAAAAGCCTGAACAGCAAGGAGTACTGAATTTGCACATTTCATTTGCAAAACGAAGTTTCCCCAAACCTCAGGTGTAAATGAGCCTCACCAGGGTTTCTTGGAGACTCTACCCAGTAAATTACAAAAGCATTTTCTGTGTCACTTCTGGCACATGAAATATTATTTTCCTCTCCTCCATCCCTCGCTCCTCATCCTTGAGGGCTGCGTTGGCTGTATCCTGGCCCAACGGTAGTCAATGAGTGTTTTGTTACTGACTTCAGCAGGATCAGAATTTGGCATAGATAGCTGCAGGACCAAAATAAAAAGGCCTTTTGTGCCAACTGGGTTCAACTGGCAAGACAAGGGCTAGATCCTCTAAGCTAGCAGAGGCAGGATGGGCTGCCGTGAGGCATTTCAGTGCTGCCAGATCCAGCCTGAGGGACCACCTGAACTTGTAATCAGTCTCCACAACTCAACTTCAAAGTATCTGTCCCCTATATCCTGGGAGGCAAGCAGGTAAACCTCTCTCTCCCCATCCCTGTTCCCACATCCCCAAGGCCATGGCAGAGGGAGGGAGAGCATTGGTGTCTTGGGAAGACCCCCTCAGGGCTGGACCATGGGCTCACCCACTGCAGAACAATGCTCCTTGGCCTGCAGGATCCTGGCAAAGCACAGCAAACCTGCCCTGGCAGCTGGGAGCCGGCCTGCCCTCCCAGAGCGCAAGCATCCTCCTCCCATTCGAAGTTGGAAAGGAAAAGAAACAGCGGAGGGAGCGCCAGCATAAATCTGGCACCCTCTCCCAACCTCGCTAAAAACAAGGAAGAAAGCTGTACAGCCCAGGTGTCAAGGTTTAACTCCAGGACTGGAGCAAACAAGCAACATGGACTTTCAGAGGCGACAGCCACAGCATGATGAAAATCACCCCTCCCCGAAGAGTTCATCTGTTGACACCAGGGTCTTTAAATCCTGGCACGGCAGCATCCCCGGGAGCTAGTACAGCATGTACCACGCAGTAACGCACAGCTACGTTCAATATGCTGCAGCTGGCTTGCAATTTGTACACTGACGGGTGGTGTGGGTTTGTTGTTTTTTGTTGGGGTTTTTTTTGCAAAGCTGCTTCTCTAGGATCTGATGCAGATTTTACTTGTTGAAGTGTAATGCGTCCATGTTGCCTGGCTAGAAAGGACTCCTGACAACCGCTGCCTGCTAAGAACTGGGTCTCATGTCACATGCAAATTTGAAAACAAACCCCCCAACCCTAGACAAGAATTACAGGGAGCAGAGCTATGCTGGGGTTTCTTGTCCACTCCAGACCCAGTGCTCAGACATTCACCATTTACAAGGTTTGTTTTCCCCAACACACATTTCACATTAATTTTGGCTGCCTTTTTTTTTTTTTTTTTTTTTTTTAACCTGAGTGAGGTTTAATAAGCACTTATAAAACTCTCCTTTAGAGCTGTATCAAAAAATTGCCCTCCTGGGTAGCTCTGTGCTTCCAGAGAGTACAGGGAATTGTTTTTGTTTGCAAGCCTTTGCTGCAAGGCTGTCACTGCCAGCAGTAACTCTAAGTGGCAGGTATTTCTCACATACATTTTATGGGGACCTAACTCTTCCCATCTCCTGTGGTGGATGGGCAAACCTTGGCTCTTCCAGAAGCAGCAGAGAGGCAAGCAAAGCTGCTCAGCACCCCACTCCTGCATTCAGCAAGGCAGGCACTTCCCTCCTTCCTACAGGAAGGCAGCCTTGGCCCCCCGCTCTAGGCACCCGCAAGTGAAGACTGGGGGAGAGCAGTTCAGCTGGGCGACAGGGGTCTTTTCTAGTCTCAAGTTAAAATCGAAATAAGAAAGGAAAACCTAAGTGGGCAACTTTCAGAGGCTAATCTAAGCAGGACTTAGTTAAGGACTGTGCAAGGAAACCTCCTGGCAAATAGGAGACAAGACATCAGAGGAAGCTCAGGCTCTCATCTGAAGAGCATCTGAAGTCATGCAGCTCTCGTGGGGGTTGACTTCAGTACTCAGAGCCTGGAGTCCCCAGGTTCCCCAAGGAGTGTCTGTGTTAATCAGAAAGTAAGGTGAAGCCTTCCCCAGCAAATAAGCAATGCAATTATAAAGCCAGTCAATAGTGTAAACGCCAGCCAACGTGTTCCAGCGATATTTTGAAACTGTAATCTGATCCTACTGTTTCCATCCCCGTGCCTTGCCTGCGCTCCCTTGTTGCATACTGTACTATTTGAGGCCCAGAGGGCAAAGCAAGCTCTTGCTGTTTGTTAATGATCAGAAACTGCGTTTGGAGCGAGAGCTCTCCGTGCACCGCCCACACTACTTTCTTGATAGTTTCTTAAACTTGCAGCCTGCCGAAGCCCTGCTACAAGGCTCTCCAAAAAACAAAAGCGGGCAAAACAACCAAAAACATGACTACAAACTCCACTTCTGCCTTCAGTTTTCAGCTCCTTTTCACCATGCTAAAAAAAGGCAAAGCCGCAGTCTAAGGCAATCTCCGACTCTGTAGTGTGTTAAGTCTTGCAGGAAACATATGCTTCTATTAAATTGGAAACAGTTTCTAATGCTGTCAGTTTGCTAAATGTAACATGTTCCCTTGGAAGGAGTGGAGCAGTTTTAATGTTTTTGACTAACTGCACACACCAAACAGAGTATGTCTGATAAAGCTGGAATGGGCTCCAATAAATACAGCTTAGAATAAATTACTGCCTCATTAAGTAATTGTTTGGAAAAAGGAGAGCAGGTTTTCTAGATTATAGCTATGTTATTAAGGGTGTTTATAATATTAGGAATTCTATCAGGGTAGCAGAACATAATGCAAGTTTAAATCAGACGAGCACTTGTTAGCTCGTTAAACCATTAAAGACTGCCCTGACAGAATTAGAAGGTGAACAAGACCGCACAGGTTCTGTGCATGGAAAGCTAGCTAGGCTTATTTCAAACCAGCTGTGAGGCTGAAGTCAAGAGCAAAAGCTCAGAGCAACTCTGGCAACTTCTTCTCAGTACGAAGCAAGAGGGGGGGGATATAGCTTTGTGACATACCGGGGCTAGAAAACATTTATTCAAAAGAGGTTTTATTCACATACAGGAAGGCAGTTGGTCTTTACTGGAAGAAAGAACAGGTTTGGATTGTCCAACAGAAGTAATTTCTATCTCAAAGGACATCTTGGCCGTGTGAGACAATTCTCACATGTTCTGCTTCAGACAGGACGTCCCATCAGCATCCTTACGCCAGCGCCCAGCAGATGCAACCAGGAACGCCAGCCTGCCCTTTTTTGGTCTTGTCCTTAACTGGAAGTTTTATGAAACAGGCTTTCAATGATTGCTAACGCCACCTCAACCCCTCGCAGACCTGGTGTAGACACAGCCACACTGACCACCAACCCCAGGCAGTACCTGCTTTGAGCCAAACCAGGGTGGAGGATTCCCCCCTTCCCACTATCGGGAACTGTTTGTTAGGGATAGTCACTGGGGGGTGAGGGATTTTCAGCAAGAGGGCAAAGCTGCCCCTCTCCTTGGGTCATCTCTGTGCCAAATCCTCTTTACACCCTTCCCCAGGATGGCTACACACACCAGCTACTCACAACAGTGCCCATGCCACCACACAGGAGCCTCCTTGCTGGGGATCACCTTGGCTGAGACTCTGCTTCAAAAAGCCACCCAAAAAAGCTGGGCTGAGGTTATTCTGAAATTCGGGTCTCCACGTGGCAGTGTTAAGGAAGCAGCCAGGCCCGTCAAGCATGAATGAAATTATACTGCTGTGTACACATGGGCTGAGCAACTCTGCTGCCAACATCAAAAGCTCAAGGACCAGGAGCTGCATTACACACCTGGGCATCAGCAGTAGGAAATCGGAGCTGCAGTAAAGAAAAGCAGGCACAGCACCAGGCCAGATCCTCTGACTTTACTACGTGATTAGCTGATTATTCAGCAGACTCTGCTTGTTGTCACCCAAAAAATATGTGAGGGCCTCTACACACAAGCCTCCCCGGGATCAGCCAAGAAGCTCCCTCTGCTCCACATTCATATTTTGGGGTTTTGTTCGGTCCCGTCCCCCCCCCCCAAGTCTGGCACTCTGGGCCTCCCTGCACATGAGCAGGAGGTCCCACGAGCAAGACCACAGCACAGTGAGATCTCCCCACCAGCAGGCAAGGAGCCACGCCAGAGCTGGTGCACGCAGCTCCATGCTGGGAGAACCAGAGCCGTAATCTCTTCAAGCAGAGGAGCAGCAGCAATTAGGACGACTGTGTACTGCTTCAGGGCCCAATTCAGCCAAGGGCTGACTGCCTTCCATTTCTCCCCACTGCAGAGCCGGCAGGCATCGGCACAGCGAAAGTGCTGGCTAAAAAGAGGCACCTTACTTGTAAATTAAATTCAAAACAATCTGAAAGCGCTAGCACGGCCACCAGAAAGTGACACAGGCTAGCAAACGCACGCTCCCTTTTCACTGCTAAAATTACATGCCTGTAATAACAAGATGCTACTGGTCAGACTCTAAGGGAGAATGATGAAATAGCAAGATTGGCTATGCATCCCTCCTCCGCCACAACATCGCTCTGAACAGTGTATTACAGCAACATTGTGTTATATTGTACAAGACATCTCCATTGGCACACGCATGTCACGGTCTAGCTGATATTTTTAGCATGCGTAGGGACCGGGTATTGTAGACCCATCTTCACTCGATGGGTATAATTTCTACTAAGGTTAATGAGAACTGTGCATGCATCCAAGAGAGACGAGACCCCTTTGTGTATAATAAGAGAAGAGTTTTTTCTCATGTATGTATAATTACTTGGATTGAATCCTTGCTTTCAAGCGTATCATAGCATCTTTTCCCCAAAGATACCCCTTATTTTTTCCCCTCTTGTTGTAGACCTTTAATAAACACATGGGGGGGGAAAAAAATACCCGTGCTACTGTGGAAAGAACCGAATCGTTTGCCAAAAAGTAGGTTATTGCTCTGAAAACAGTGTTGAATAAATTATCACAGTCAAACTGAAAAGCAGCGAATGGCATGGGGGAAGAAGAGGAAGGGGGGAAAAAACCCAACCTCTTAAAATAACGTATACTGCAAAATGCAACATACATCCCAGCAATGACAAGTCATGTTTAGCTCCTGGCCTGCAGATTTTATTTGCTAACCAGTTTCTCACTACTGAGAGTTAAGAGAAAGGAAAGGTGTTTCCCTGGCATTTTTTTAAGTAGCTACACAGCATATGAGTCGTTTTCAACATTTTTGCTTAACTGGAGTGAACACAGCCCTGAAAACAAGTATATTCTGTGAAAAAGCGCCCACTCACCCCCATGTTTTTCTTAAAGAGGTGGAAAAGCTGTTGGACATTTCTCCACCACCAGTGAAAACAAAACAAACAAAAAAAAAAGGTAGTTAAAGTTTGACATGAAAGTTTGCTAAGATGGTGTTAAGTGATGTTAGACAAGATGATAACTGCTGGCCTTTCAGTCCAGGGTACTAAAGCTTTTGTGTTTGTTGAAATACAGCATGTGTTCTCACATCCTACGAAGTCGCCTGAAAACTGATAAAGGGAACTTTGGCCAGCCTTGAACTACTCTCAAACTGCAACAGCCACAAGTTAAGAGACAAGAAGAGATCCCATTTTTCATGGCATCTGCTTGATTTCACAACAAATACTACTACACCAAAGCGATACCCTTTAAAACAGCCGCCATGGGATCCACAGAACTTCTACGTAGTAAATTAAACATTCTCAAATAAATCATTTAAATTTATATGGGGACACCATTTTAACAGCATATTTTAACAACATGTGCATTAAACCTGTATTTCAAAGCAGGCTTAGTACATGTCAATTAACATGGAACAAACTTAACCCACAAACCGAGTCTTTGGAAATTGGGAGTGGAAAATACAGAAGAAGAGATCAGGAAACTGAAAATGGCCCAAACTTCATTTCATATTCACTCAAGCACAACCCGTTCACCTCACCCAAGACAGTATTATACTGATATTCCCCAAATTAAAAAAAAAAACACCAAAAAACCAATCAAACAGAAAAACTCAACACATAAGAGCACATATGTATCACGTATGTTCCACTGCCAGTGAGGGAAAGCACAGCAGCAACAGGAAGCTCTACACTGTACGTTACACACACAGAAAATATTCTCTCTCTTCTATTCATTTGCAAGTTATTTGTGGAATACTTTAGTTAGGGGAGGAAAGGGGAAGAGCTGTTGAGAAGAGCCAGTTATGCCAAACAGATGGAGGAGGAGGGTAAGGGAGACCGTGAGCTAGATGACAGGAGGGTAACCTAAGCAGGTTATTGTACTCCTGGGACAGCCGGCATGAGAGTACTCTGGTCAAAATCCTTCTGACCGCAGCACAGACTAATGAAGTGTAAGTCACTCCTCCTACACAGGGACAGGCAAAGGCACAAGAACCAACAGGCAACAAATCATGCCATGTCAAAAATGCTTAAATAGAGAGGCTTCTCTCTCACATGCACACACATACACACGCACAGAGCACGATAAGAAAGCAAAATGTTACCACTGTTTAAAAAAACCACTGTGGTTTGAGTATGAACGCCTGTTTCCTACCTTGATGAAACATGTATTTTAAAAATATGCAAGTGATATGCATGCACGTGTATGTGTATCTATTAAATGTTTCTTCCAAGGTGAAAGAGCGCCTGTAAAAACACATGAGAAGTCAAGAGTTTGCGGAGGCACCGGAAGATGATGATGTATTTCTGAATTAGGTTTTAAAACTTCATTTTGCAGCTACCTGAAGTTAAGACAAAGCTGCCTTTAGGCATCTCAAACTAGTCAGACCTGCTGTAGCAGTTGCACAGTCTGCTTCAAATATGCCCTCCACGCTCCTTTCAACCTCCACCCCAACATATATCCGCATAGTTTACCTCCAATCATGGGTGGTTCTTTCTGTAGTGCAGTTCACTCAACCTCATTGCCTGCCTGGCATGACAGGAGTTTTTAGAAGACTAATGTTACAGGCTACTATAAGAAACTGTAAGAAAACAGCTGATAATTGTCACAGTTCCATTAAAAGGTGAGTGTGCCTCAGAGAGCACAAGGGTTTCCTAGGGGACTGGAAAATCTGGGATCAAGAAAACAGTTTTACTTGTTACAGATCATCCGAGCAAGTTTCAGGGCAAATTTAGATCTTTCCAGCAACTCAGGGTTCCTTTGAAAAGGGGAACTTCTTTCTTCTGCTACTTCCATATACTGCCCAATTTTAAAAATAACATTAAAAGAAAATAACCCACATTTGCACTTTTCTCTTTGTATTTTGTTGTATTAAGAATAAAAATTTTATTCTAACTTTACTGGAAACAGAAGCTGTCAGATGAAATCCAATACATCTCACTGGTGTAGAAGCAAAGTAAACAGCCCGTGGTTCCCAATAATTACACAGACAGAGACTCCTGTCATTCAATGCCACTTAAAACTCTGTTCCAGAGTGATATTAATGAGAAATTCCTCCTTAAGCCCACTGCTCCTCAAAATACTGATCATGTTATACAGGTTGGGAACTTCAGACATTATATGGCTTTACGCACCAAGCGGAGCAGAGTACTGAACCTGGCCCCTTAATGTGGAAGAATAATGGTCTGAACTTGCCCAACGCAGGGATCTAAGCATGTTCTTAATATCACTGCAGCAGCTTGAATCCAGTCACTCTGATGTGGTGGTGGCCGCAGCCTCACTTGAGCTAGCGGAGCGCCCAGCCTCAGAGGGACACGTTAAAACCGAAAACTCACTCTCTGATGACTTGACAGCTTCTTCAGTCCTTTCAACCCATCTTGCTCCTTGTCACAACTTAAAACCATTTCTGAAGAAGACCAACGAGGCTGTACCTACCAGCTGCCTGATGCCCCTGGAGACCACCCCCAGCTCCCCCTTGGGAAATGCCCCTCAAATCAGCCCTTCCCCACCCAGGAATTCCCCTGTGTGCTGGAGGAATCTCCCAGCTGCAGGTCTAGCATGTCTTCACAGCTCCTCCTGGCCACTTTACAATGACACTGAGCATCTGACACATTCACCAGGAGCCACCAGCAAAGCCAACATCACACAAAATGCAGTTTCTATTCTGCACAACAACGTGCCATTTAATACCCACGCAGCCACGAGACTGAGGGTAGGGACCCCTGCTGTGGCTGCTGCTGTACACGCAGCAGGACATACAGGCCCACGTCCACCGCAAAACTTCTGCTGTCTCCCAGCCACACATTTGCTTCGGACTCTTTTGCTCGACTTCAGCACACCCAATGGCAGAGTGAGCACTGCATTTACAAGGCCTTCTTTGCCCACTTGTGTGAAGCATCAGCATTGTTATCTTATTTTTTGTCAGAGTGTTTGCATTGGTAATGCTGAACAAACCTGAATCCTCCGCTACAGCAAACAGAAAAATTGTCTTTGTTTATAAAAGAATTAAAGAACCAACACATGTTGAGGGTCTCTCCCCACTTACAAAAACCAGATGCTTCTTTGTGACAGCACAGTTTCTCTGACTGATAGAAGTTTAACAAATAAAACAAGTGGCAGAAAACATGCAATTATATCCCCCTGAAGAAAGTGAGCGCTGTTCTCAGATCGGCAAATTCCATTTCCTACAAACTAGTAATTAGCAAAATGTTCATCTACACTAAAGATCTTTGCTTACTGCCAACCTGCTTACACTTAAGCTGGACCTTGCTCTCTCCTTTGGAACACTCCTGATCTTTGGACTCGGTAACTGAAAGCTGCCATTTCTGGTACCAATTTGTGTGCGTGTTCATGTTAAGGAACTGTTGCAACAGGAGCTGTCTCCTCACGAGCCAGTTACACATACAAAGCAGAGTTAAAAGAAGGTGTCTCTCTTACTACCCAGTCCTTACAAGAAGTAGAGCACCAGAAGACTACTTACACTTTCAAAGTACTGCATTCTCCTTGCTTGACAGATTACATTTTAAGATGTTACATAAAAGCAAAAATAGTCACAAGTATTTTGGATCACCTGTCTAGTGTTAGCACTGCCAGAGATGAACTATGCCAGGAGTGTTTTACAACAGCGCGAAAAAAGTCAGGGTTCCTACAAATTTTTTTTCCCTATGAATTATTTATTGGAAAAATAAAAGCATCTTGTGTAAATGATGGCAAAATCCTTCAAACCAGACATCGCATAAGATTGTTGCACCTCATGAAAGCTAAAACAAAATAATTTAGAATACGAAATTTGAGGCTTTCCTTGATATTAGGGCATTACCTCAAACTCCTTGATGCCTCTCAGGTAGACAATTACAAGTGCTTAGATTATTTATATTATTTCCACCAAAACACTGAGTGGCTTTCATTATTTCATCTTTCCCATTAAAAAGAGCAGGTGTATAAAGGAATACAATTACAATTCTTTATAAATCAGCACCTACAGACATATTTAATGCTCTTTAAGACTGCTTCATCTACAGACAAAACCTGAAGTACCTATGGCTAGCAAGTTTCTTTTTGTTTGTTTTTAATCGGCTTCAGAGAAAAAGAAATCAGCTTGACATGAAAATCAAAGCTGTGTTTTAATATGCACGAAGTCTAGCTCATTTGTTAACAGTCCAATCCAGTTCCTGCAGAAAAGAAGTGGGTGGTTTTTGCTACCAACTTAAATGGAAGTAGGATCAGTCACGAAAGGAGGAAGATCCACAGCTGCTACGTTAGATGCTGCAATACTTCCCTGGACAATGGAAGTATTCCCTAGGACATGCTCTCAGATACCTGCCTGGCAGCACAAACTGCTAATCCTCCTCCCATCTCTATCACCACCACTAGCTCACTTTGTCAAATCAGACACCAAAGATACCATCTTATTATGTAAAAATGTATGCATTTTACCTTGAAGCAGAAAGGGCTACTTTCAATTTAGCCTGCTTAATCAACTGCTTAATTTCTTACAGCAATTTAAGCAGCAGCAGGAACTTTTCAGAAAACATAATTCGTTTTTACAGTTCATTTTACCATGTGAAAGCTTCCTGTGCACTTAAATGGAAACTGAGGTGCCTCTGTCAATTTTGTACCCTGTGAGAAGCCTGTAAGACACAGGCACCTTCATTTGTGCAGGTGAATCCCTAAAAAAAAAAAAAAAATATCAGAATAAAAAGGTAGGAAGTGTCATTTCAACTCACAGAAACAGAAAAACTCTTTCCTCCATTTGAGAGACAAGCATAAAACTGATGTTAGGGGGCGGCCAAACCCTCTACCACCATTGTTTGTGCAATAGCACATTCTATGGTGGCCAAATCCAGCACCCACTGACGGCAGCGAGAGCCACCCTGCTGACTTCACTGGGCACTAGCTGAAAAAGCCTGGACTTTCCTCATCCCAAGACCTCTGGACTTGTCTGAACAGACTGTCACATGCAACACGTCTGGCATGCTCTGCTGAAGTTTGGGTAAAAAAAGGGGCTCACAGCCCCCCCAGATGGAGGTGAAACGGGCAGATTCAGTGTATTTTACACCAGCAGCCGACCCATAGCTGTAAATCAGCCACCAAGGGTCCCAGGGGACAACACACAAACCCCTCCACGGATTTTCAGCAGAAGTGGCCATGGGTTTTCCAGCTGTGCTTCACAAAATGCAAGCAGTGACAGCAGGTAACTGCACTCCTATTTTCATACTTAACGAGAACTTAGCTTTCCAGATCCTGATACACTAACATGAGTAAAGCTCTAAATGAAAGCAGCATCCCAAAACTCTATTTATTTCTTTTTAAAGCATTTCCTCACCCTGAGGGAAATCGCAATAAACAGTTTTTTCACCACGGCTCCTAAAAGATGAACCATCCTGCTCCAGAAAGCCCCCCCGACGCCTGTTCCTGCGTGCTGGCGGGGCTCGCTATGGCTCAGGGTCACAGGCTGATCCCGGCCCTAGGGCCGCCCCGGCACCAACCCGGGAAGGGTCCGGCCGGGGGCCAGGCGGGTCCTGCCCAGCCATATGTCAGCTTTGCTCCAGCGGAGGGAAAGTGTGTGCCCCCCCCCCGGCCCTTTCAGTTCTCCCGGCACTACAGCACACGCTTCTAGGGGTACCCGAAAGTCCCCGCTCTTGCCGGGAAAACGGAGCAGAAGGCGGTAGCCTGTCGGCTTCGGGGGCTCCCGGCGCTCAGGCGAACTTACCACTGCAAAGCCGGTTCCTCCAGCCGGAGGAGCCCGGCTCCTGCGAGCCCGGCAGCCCCGATGAAAACTCTTATGTCCAACTACCACACGCACCTGCTCGGGGCCGGGATCCCCCCGCATCGCCGTGAAGCTGGGAGGGGGGGGGGAGGGGGGGGCGGTTAATGGTATTTTAAGAGCAACTCCACGGCTCTCCTCCTCTGCTCATCTCAGCACGATCCTCCCCAGAGGAGAGGGGGAGGACACCCGCCCCGAGCACGAATTTAAAGGCAGAGATAAAACGCGCCCCGCCAGCTCGCAAAGCTGGGGGGGAGAGTAGGGGGGGAAATCGCGGCCCCCTGCTCCCCCCGAGCGGCACGCCGCTCCCCGCAGCCCCCAGCCCCACTCACCACATGCAGCTCCACCTGAGAACTAAAGCATGGAGGGGGGGAGGTCGCGAACTCTCGCCCTAGAGCAGCTCCATATGTCGCTCCCTCGCCGCGCCGCTCCGGGGAGGGGCCGGGTGGGATGCAGAAGGGGGGGAGGAGGAGGAGGAGGAGGTGGAGGCGGCGGCAGCGGCAGGCGCAGGCGGCGTGAGGATTTAAGCCTCCGCTCTGCCCCGGCGGCTGCGATCACGCAGCATTATACAATGGAGGAGGAGGAGGAGAGGGAGGAGGCACCAGCCCCGGCTCCCAGCACTTGCCGCCAGCACTGACGACAGGGGCGGCTCCGGCGAGCTCCTCGCCCTCCGGCCCGCGTCAAAGCTCCGCCTCGGCCCCGGCCTGCCCCCCCCCGCCCCCGCCCCTCCCCCGCTCCCCCCGCGGCTCCCCGCGCTGCCCACGCGTGCCTCTGCCCCGGGCCCCGGGCGGGCGGCGCGGCCCCCGCAGAGCGGCCGCCGGGGCTTCCCCGGGGAGCGCCGGGGCCCCGGGCCGGGACAAAGGCGGGTGCCAGCGCGCCCCGACCGCAAATATGACAAGTATCCCTGCTATCCGGCGGCGGGGACCCGGCCGGGGCACCGGGGCTCGGTTGTCCCGGCCAGCCCGGCCCCCCGCGGAGCTGCCCCCCGGCCGGGCCGAGCGGGGCGGGGGTGCCGGCCGCCCCCGCCTGGAGCTCACCTGGGAGCCGAGGCCGGCAGCCGCCCCCCTCCGCGGGATCCTCGCTGCTAATTCGGGCTGTGCAGATACCGCTGAAGCACAGAAATGAGGCCAAACGGAGATGTTCGAGCGCACGAAGACTGGGGGGGGGGGGGGGGGGGGGGGGGAGCTCGGCACCAGGCGCTATCTGGAAAGACGACGATTATTTTAAGTTACCTCCATCATTTGTGTTCCGAAAGGCACTGCAAGCCCAGCCGGTGCTGGAACGGCGATTCCAACAGTCTTGGCTGCAGCCCCAGCGGCATCTCGGCTCATTCTGCCTTTCATGTTGCACTAAACCGGTTGTACTTCGTGACAATAAAGCTTTAAGACCTAACATAAAGGCGATTATTAGTCGTTAATATCACGACTCATTTAGGTATTATGCTCGAAATGGTCTGTAATGATTTGCGATCAATCAAGCTGATGGCCTTGTTAGAAATTAAGTTCCATTTTCAGCTAGAAAACCAAAAAGGAAAAGTAGGATACTTTTAGAGGGAAGATCTCTTTAACCTGAAAATTATACCTGTCAAAAATCCACAAAGGAAAAAAAAACCAATTAAAATAGTGAATCTGCCTTAACAGGAAGAGATTAAGTGATGATTTTATGGATTCCTAAAATTATTATCGAAAAGACCCCATCTAACTGAGTTTTAAATACCCATACTGGTATTCCAACTAATACTCTGAAGTCACTGAAACAGGAGGAAAGGGCGTCAGATCTAAAACCCACCGTTTGACTTTGCCAGTTCTTGAGGCCTTGGCACACCTCTCCCCTTCCACCCGCACCACCCCCCATTCCTTTCAGGAGATCCAGCTCTCTCACCCTCTCTCTGCTGTGTAGAGGTAGCCCTGAACCAAATTTGCAAAGCAAATCACGAACCATTCCTTCACTGAATTTTGACAAGTGACTTGCGAATTGCTGAGGAACTAGCAAAAATTAAAACCAGAACTTTCCCTGGCTAGATACTTTGCAGCAGCAAGGTACTGAAATTTGGTCCTTCTACTTTGGGAAACAAGTCCTTTCTTGAAATTACAAGAGTCATAATAATAAAAAAAATCACTAAAAAGGAACATACCCATTTTCTTTAGGGCTTGAGTGGTACCAGCCTACCCAAAACCCACCCAGAATATTTGTAATATTTGCACATTTTTTACTGGGGTTTTTTTGCATGCCATATCCACTGAATGTCAGGGGCACATTCTGCCCTCCTTTACACCAGATTTGTAACACAGCAGGATCGGCCTTGCGTAATTGCGCTGCGGATGCACCCGGCCGAGCAGTGCCTGCCTTCCGGAGCTCAAAGTCCGCAGCAGGTTTACAGTCCCTGTGCCTGGGTGTGTGCACACTATCACTGGCACCATGGGCATACCCACAAACATTTGCTAAATAAGCAGCTGGGCTCCAGTCCGATATCCACAGCTCCGATCTTGCCATGTTATGCTCGGTAGTAAAAGGCCTGAGCCTTTTAAAACTCAGTATCATCTGAGTTTTAAACGCTTCTGACTTTGTTAGGTTGCTCCAATTTTACACTAGCATAAGAGAAAACTCACCGCCCCTTCTGTTTCCTACTGTAACTCCCCTGGGCCTTTCTTGGCAGGAGTTTTTAGTCACGCTGTAACTCAGATTGTTCCTCCAAACACAACTAGTACAACCTGCATCCACACTCAGAAGCACTCTCAACTGAGCACAGGTCACGATACAAATAGATACAAGCAAAGCCTCTTCCTCCGTTTTGCACACAGCAGAGGCTCCGTTGCGGCGGGACAAGGTTAGGCTAGGCAAGGCAAATAATCCTACCGCCACGGCTCCTCACATTGCCTTGTGCCTGATTTAATGAGGCCTTCCTGGCCTCCTCAGAAGCTCTGCTCTGCAGCTCCCGAGCAATCTGACCAGAAGGTGTCTGCAAGGCCCAAATGCAGTTTGCCTGAACACGTTAGTAAGCGCAGAGGAACAGCCTGCAACTGAGCCACAAAATGCTGTACAAGGAAGTGTGTCAGCAGAGGCTTCCAGAGCCTGCAGGAGCAGGGGGAAGAGGTCTGTGTGTCTGCAAGGAGGAGCCACCCAAAACGCATCCCATTTTGGAATGGTACATGCAAGGGCCTCCCAAGGAGCAGCAGCACAGAGGTTAACTGTGCAGTCGTAGCCTTGACACAGGCCCTCGAACTGCTCACACATGAGGACAACAAACTAAAAGAGAAGGAACCAAACTGCATTTTTCTACAACGGTACTGACTTGACATGGACCATAGGCTAAGCATAGCCTTGTCTTTGAGCACGGATGGTCAAAGCTTGCCTGACTGAGGCCAGGTCTCCTGCAGATCCTTCAAAAACCGTCCTGTGTTAAAGATAAATAAGCAAACACACAGAAATCAAAGATTAGAAAGGTTGGGGGGGGGGGGGGGGGAAACAGACACCAGACTTCATAGGGCAATTCATTAGACTGCCAGGTAATCTCTGCCTACACGTGTGCTAATTAGGAAAAAGCAGCAACATTTGGTGTGCTGAAACATCGGCATCCCTCATGTTTTTCAAAAAAAAGCAGCAGTGAACTGCCTCCTATGTTTCTAATTGCATCCTTGGCCTTTTTCTTTCTAACTGCAGCACACATTAATACAATGAGATTTCATCAGGCAACTGTACAACACATCTTCATTTTCTCCTGGATGTTTTTGCTTCAGTACATGCAGGAGCTGGCAGGCAAGTAACTAATACCGCCTGAAGAGAGACAACTTTTTGCAAATAAAGACCCCATCAGCATCAGTAACTTGGGAAAAGCTAAGCACGGGGCCTGCCTACAGCCAAGGATGCTCGTTCCACTAAAGCAGTGCTCCCCACCGAGCAACACAGGTCTCATGGGTAAGAAGCAAGCACACTACAAGCAAAGGTGTGATTAAACATCACCGAGACCTTCATGCCATCTCCGTTTAGGCCAGCTCAGACATCAATACTGACCTTCTGGAGCAAGGCCCTTTTCATTGAAAGGCTCTGCCACAAATAAAAGCAAGCTCCTCAAAAAAACTGGGGTGCTGCATTACTGCAGTTTGCATCTGTACATTAGCAGGGAGGGAGCTGCACCTGTGAGGTGGGCTGCTTTCCTTGAGATTTCAATTGCTTTTCTTCTTTTTTTGCTGGTGCAACTCTTCACTGCAGCAAGGCTGCCCCACACGTCCCAAGGCACAGAGGAAGCTGTTAAAAATGAAAGAAGGAATGTTTCCCCCCCTTCACACTCCAATTTTAGCTCTTCCCCCCCCACCCCCCCCCTTCATTTTTTGCTTTGGTTCATGTTTTTCTCCTTTAATGTTTTTGTGGCAGTAGGAGAAACTCCGTTCCCTAGAATGCATAATATGCTTAATTATCATTCTCTGTTAGTTCTCTAGGAAAAAAAAAAACTACAGGAGAAATCAGTTTAATTAATGAGTATGACCAAATGCAGCCTTAGTTCTAATGCAGTATCATATATTATATGTCCAGTTGGGCAGTTGATCTTACTTGGGTAAAATGAACAGAGATGCAAAAAACCACGGAGCTCATGAATCAATATTCTGAGTGCAACTAACCCCTTTTGTATAGTTATTCTAAGCCTTCCTACAGATTTCGATGCCAACGTCTGTTCCCAAATACTGCTTTTGGCTTCAGTAACGCAGGATTGGGCCCGTGCAGTCCAGTAATAGAAAGCTGTTGCTTGGCAGTACCAAGGGTTGAACCACATGGTAAATTCATTAAGTAATTAAGAAAAAAAACCCTTAACTCCAAGATGGCTCTCAAATAGCCATACCCAGTAAAAATCCCCAGTGCATGTCAAGGACAAAGGTGGCAAGGTTTCGTCTGAAAGTAAGACTCAGTGATTTAGAGGCTTTTCAAAAGGGCTACTCTTCGCATATTAAATTATTAAGGAAATATTATGGAACAGGATTATCAGGAAAGGAAAAAAACGCAGTGTGCATTAGCTGGCTTAGTCAGAGGAGGTTTTGCTGCATTCCTCTTGCACAGAGATGACTCCCTCCCCCTGTAATTCCCTGTGCACTCCCAGTCCTCTGGAGACTGCTGGTGTGCATCATCCTCTCTCCAGCTGAAACACTCTGTCCTCTGAAAGTTTCAGGCTGCCTACCATTGCTGTGTGTCTTCTGACATCTTTCTGTCTTTTAATAAACATCTGTGTTCTTTCTCAAATCCCATTCAGGCTCTATCACCTGCAAGATGTGCCTCATTTTTGACCCAGGCCAGACTGTTCACACTGACGCCGTCCACATGGCACACAGGCTCCTAAAACAGTCTCCCCTTTCTGCTTTTCTTCTCGAGACACAGTGGATTGTACTTTGCATTGAGCTGAGTTTCAAACAAATTTAGGCTGCTTTTCTCTCCCTTTCAGTGTTCAGTCTCTATCACAAGCACAAGTCATTCTTTTCTGGAACACTTGGTTACTTCTTTGAAGAGAGGCTACGCTGATGTCCTGATATTCATCTCATACTGGGGGCAGTGGATTAAGAGGGAAAAAAATAATATCTGCAGATAAAACCAAAGGCTCAGTTTAACAACCAAGGAGGGAATACTTTAAATAGAGAAAAAACACGGGGGGGGGGGGGGGGGGATACAGAGAGATGGGCAGTCTTCAGCCTAATTAACCACTGGTGTAAACAGATGTCGCTGCAATCAAGCCAGAAGACTTCGGCCACCCACTAGTCTCGAGCACAAACCCAACATGAGCCTGAAAAATCTTAACAGCATGGGGCTGTCAAAAATGTGAACCACACACACGCTTCAATACAGAGGTCGCCACCATCTCCCTTATGCTGATGGACTACCTGCTCCTTGTTTACCAAGGGAGAGCAGCTCTGCTGATCCGGCTTAGCACGTGCGCTGCACATATAACAGACCTTTTCTGAAGCAAAGCTACTCCAACAGAGCGCTGTGTGAAGCCATGCATTTCTGGAGTGCAGATGCCCCCTGCACTCTTCTTAAACACTCTTGAAACCTGCAAAAGGCCTGGCTGCGTAGGTAAGCTGGAATATGTTTAGCACTGCTCAACCTTGCTGAGATGCCAACGGCTTGATAGACCAAATGGGGCCACAAGTAGGGTGACCAGAGGTTTCTAGAAGTGCATGTTCCTGCTCAGATTTGTCACATTAAAGCATCGTACAACAGTTGCAATGTGAGGCTGGGAGGGCAAAACCAAAACAGTGTTGTGGCTATGGTGTTGATGTAGGGTGTCATATAGCATTGCAATATGTTATATAGGACTTAAATACCATGTCACTGGAGTTTAATGTGTTCATGCTCAGATGCATTAACCAGAGAGGAGGGGAAAGAAAAAAAAATAAAAAACCCCACAACAGAACTATTTCAATTCTTATCTACATGAAAACAGGATTCAATACAAAGACATCCAAATGAATGCTTCCACCTTTAGCTGCTTCTGCTGGCTGGAATACAACCTACACAGCACGTTTAACACCATTTGGGGGGCTTGGGCATGGCATTTTATTTAGAACTAGTTTCTGTAGCTTCTTAGAGCCACTAGATTCAAACAATGCTTACAACAAAGATAGAGGCGTTTTCAAGGTAAATTGGCAATGATAAATCCCTCCTCTGTCCCATGTACAAAATTCTTTACAGACTACGTTTATCTGTACTCCTTTCACAGAGGTTTCTGAGGGTCTAATTTTAAGTAAACAGTGAGTGACCTACACCACTTCTTAAAAAACCCCACAACAACCAACCACTAAAACCCCCAAAACAACAAGTTCCAATAAAACAGAAGTTGAATCTGTAGGGCCAAATATAGAAGGGGGGGGGGGAATGGAGCTGGCAAAAAACCTAGCACAAGAACATCAAATGTAGCATAAACTCCCACTGCCATTCTGTTCCACTACAAATAAAAGAAGATCATATAGAACTCAACTCATTGAGTCAACGCAGTGAATGCACAAGTCTTTCTGTTTTAACCCTTCACAAAATGTGTGATTTCTTAGATTATATGTAGAAGAGATTTAAAAAAAGAAAAAAGAAGAAGAGTGAATGAGTACATCATATGCTTTTACTGACTATGCCCGTGGTAATGATTCATTTTGCCTCTCTACATTCCCTCGTGCTAGCATGGGTAAGAGTCAGCAAAAGCTTGTACTGTATATGCAGGTAAACAGACTGTGGGTGAAGTATGTATTTCTCAATTCTGCCTAAAACCACCCCTGTAACGGTCAGAAAGGCATTTTAGCTTTCTGAATAAAAAGGGAACTGCACAAGTTAATTTAAGTTCTTCTCTAACCTTTTTTATGCTCTCTCACTTTAAAGGAAGCTGTTCATTTTTAGTGACCATTAGCCAAAGGCTAAAAGAGGTTTACACCTAATTAGTATTCCCAAGCAAAGAAGAAACACTAAATCACTGCAAACCCACCCAGTATTTAGGGTCTACCAACAGGACAAAGAAAAACCCTGAAAATCCACTACTTCTCATCAAGGTCTGTCTTTCCCTTCCTTTCACACCTCTAATGCTTGCTTTCTTCCTCCCACAGGGGCTTTGGGGTGCTAATGTCCTTGAAATGGGGCAGGGGGTCTGGAAGAGGGAAGAGGCAGATCTCCTGCCTGGTCACTCCCATCTCACACACAGCATGTGTAAGAATGGGAGGGAGAAGAAAAGAGGGGGTGGGAAGATGTTGTGGACAGGATGGCACAGACACTGCATGTGGCACACTGCTGCTTCCCAAAGCCCGTAGCAGCTTTCTGAGACAGCCACATGCAGCTCTCAAACAGTAGTAATGCTCCCTTTTTTTACCTTTAGCCCTAGCGAGGGACCAAAGCAGAGACATGATGAGAGTACAGAGGGGAACAATCCAAGGGAGAGGAGTAGACCCTGAGAAACCAGGAGGAACAGCTGCATCCCCATCGATGGTGCTATTAATGAATCCAGGGCATTCTCTGGTTTGACCCCTGGACAGCACCAGGAGAAGAACATACCACAAGGAGTAGCACTGAGGCTCTCCCTGCTTCTTCTCCCATCCATGAACTTTCCCAGTACAAAGGGATGGGCAGAGGGCTCCCACACTCCTCTTTCTTTCACAGAGAGATCACCTGAAAAGAGGTTAAGCTTTACAAACCAGCTTCTCTCAGCTTTATTTGTTGAAGGGAAGATGGGAATGGCTGTCTTGAGCCGTAAATCTTGTTCCACGACCTGCCTGCCAGGGCAGCCAGCAGCCTGGTGTCTCACAGAAAGGCACCAGCCTATCTGCCACGGCTGGGCAGGAACCAGCACCCTCTGCAAGAAGCTCACAGCCAGGGGCCAGCCACGTCAAGGAGGGATGATTGCCCATCTGCTATACCTCATGCCCCAGAGCACTCTCTAATCACCCACACCCAGAGGACATCCTTAGTGCGATTCCTGACAAGCAAAAAAAGTCATAATAAACCCTAGTTACTTTGCTTGCTTACCTGCACCTATAGTCCAGTAGTGTAAACCTTTCACGTGGGCTTTTTTTTTTTTGCTAATTCCTCCCACTCCCAACTCTTTTGCTAACTGTCCCTTACTCTTAACTGGATGTTCAGGCCCTGCCATAAGAGCAAAAGAAGTTAAGCAGATGACAAAGTGCTAACCATTCGATTCCATACACATACCCAAATACTATTCCCATGCAGGTCAGCAGACAGAAACCTCTTTTTGCTGGCAGTGCTCTTCAAAGGAAACTTTCTCATCTGAGCAGCTGGGAAAGTGCAAGTGCATACTCCTCCTCTAGTTGTGGGGTGTGTACAAAGAGCTGCCCCCCAAGAATGCCGGTGCATTGCTCTTAACCAGCAAGAAGGGACACCTGTCATTTCATGGGTTTGTTTTGGTTTTAAAACCAGAACAACCTAAACCAAACCACCTCTGTTAGAGAAACATTGTCTTCCATGAGATGTTCAGGTGAAAGACCTCAGACTCCCAACTTACGGTTTTTTTCTAGATGTCAACAGCTGATGTGAGCGAAATCATGAGAAGGAAATGCATTTGTTCTGAACTTTCTTTCATTTAGCAAAGATTCCCCTCAAATAAATGGAAGCAGGGAGATCTTGAAATAAGCCCTAGGAAGTTTTAATCACACTTTCTTCTTGCAAGCGAGCCGTCATTCAGTAGCTAGGTGGTTCTAAATAAAGAACTCTAGTCAACAACAGGAAATAACTCCCACAGAAAAAAAGGGCAGAATACAAACTCTCAGCAACTCTCGTACATAGCTCACAACGGCCTTTTGTTCCATGCACATTAAGTCCAAAATCTTTACTTTTCAGAACATGTTCCTGCTCTAAGTAATTAAAACTTTTTTTTTCTTGTCACAACTACGGATCCCTTCCCTGCCTTTCTCCCCAGTCACATTTAAGAGTCAGAAAACCACAAGCTATTCCCATTTCATAAGTAAGGACATTCTAGGAACACCGCATGATGACCAGGATTTTCAAAAGTTACTGATGGTGGTTTTTCCTCCTTTTTTTCCTCTTTTTTTTTTTTTTTTTTGACAGGGGGAGGTGCACTGTTGTGTCATCAGCTGCAAACAGTTTACATCCTTCTTAACGTTCAGAAACCACTGCATGTTCAGAAAGTACAGAGCACCTGGTCTGTGGGGAGGAGGATAAAGGAGAAATCACCCATCTCTAGCCACTTTTTTAAAAACTGTCTAGAATCATCAGCTTTTAAATTACGTAAGACATCACGGGCCAATGCCTGCAAACATTACCAGCAAAGACCACCTGTCTTCTCCTGCATACAGTCTTCCCAAATTCAGCAGCAGGGCCTGGCACTGGGACCTGACCCAGCCATAAGACAAGTGCCAGCCACGGGAAGCACTAGCTGTGCTTTGCGGAGGAAACTTTGTCAACCATGACCCCAAGAATTCTGGAGTTTTTACGGTTCAAATTAACCTACCTGGGTTGACGGGCTACTCCTGCCTTGACTGCACAGGTCAGGCAGATAGTACTACAGCATCCCTGCTGATTCCACTCCTCAATTCTTTTCCTCCTTCCAGCCTGTGGCTCATCCTCTTGGTAGGAAAACAGCAATCATGCCTGGCTACAGGAGAGAGCTGAGCTGTTAGCAAAGGTGGTTGGAGCTGAACGTGTTCAGCCTCTTCAGGCAAGAGAGTACAAGAAGATGCACCTTGTTCTACTCAAGACAAGGTGCTCTGACATGGTCTAGGAGGAAATCCTATCTAATATGGACTCAGGCAGAAGGGCAAGTAGGATAAAAGCCTTTAGAAAATACCAGAAAGCAGGCTGGGGACAAAAGCAGCACAGGCCAACCAGGGACAGAACATAAAACTCCAATTAACAAGAAACAGCCATACCAACGCTCAATGGATGAGAAAGCAAGGGAATATAAACAGGAGAAGAGAAAAAAAGAACCACAAAATATAACACAAGAGTTTGTTCTGGTTAAACGTTAGGCTGTGAAACAGCATCTAAAGCTGCTTTCACAGGAGTCTGTCTATAGCCTATAGTGCTCACAATAGCTATACAAACCGCTCTATATTCTTGTAACAGAGCTTTCAGGAAAACCAGTATTAACAATCTGTGGGTTTTGTTGGTGTTTTGTGTGTGTGTGTGTGTTGGGGGTTTTTTTAAATTCCTTAAAGTTTTCACTGGTAGCCCAGTGCTGTCAACAACCAAACTCTTCCATTGAGTGTCATTTCAGAACATACCTCAGCCCTACCACAGCTTCCAATTTATGCTGAGCAAAGATGATCCCAGGTTTCAAGAAAAGTGAAAGTCTCCTCTTCAACCTCAAAAAAACTTAACCTGAAATCCCTCTTGAAGAGGTAAAAGTGCTGCCTCAGTGGAGAAGTACAACTCCAAAATATGCATATTGCAGACTCGGGCCAGATTAATCTCTATTAGGAGGCAGCAGACACACTTCAGTTCGTAAGAAATGGAACAAGACTCCCTCCATACAAGGCTGGCAGTATCAGACCAGAAGACATGCTTCTGGCAACCTGATTGATAGTCCACAAATGGGTCCCATTGCTTTGCTGGAGAAGTAACAGGGTTAGGGCTAGTGGAAAAAAAAAAAAAAAAAATGGAGATTGCAGGATCGATCACAACATACAGAAATGCGTAACTGAAATCCCTGAAACAATGCACTAGTTGACTCCATCTGGCTTCAAAAAAAGTGTGGTTTTGGTGTGCAGGGGGAGGGAATTTTAAGATGGCTGCTGCTCGTTAGCTGCCATGGCTAGGCCTCTGCAGAGGCAGAAGAGCTTCTTTGAGAACATGGCTATCATTTGTGTCAAGTATCTTCTGGAATACAAACATGCACATAGCAGATTTTAGTGGGCATCCGATTCCAGCATCCCTCCATCAAATCACTTGATGTGGCTCTGTCACATTACAACCTAACTGTAAAATCAATTTCCCTTTTAGAAATAAGTCCTGTTTGAATTATACAGCTGCAAGAATCAAGGTTACAGGTCCAGACTGGATTTTTGTAGCTGGAATACGTGAACTAGCACAGTGTGCACGTGTGTGTTTGTATGCACATGCACCATCAAAAGTTTACAGGAAGAACATATAAAATTTGCTTCCTAATGCAAAATGAACACGCAAGCTGAAGCAACTCCACATTCAAATCTAGCCCAGAATAAGTCCTGGTGGTTGTATTATGAAGTCCTCAAAAGTGGGTTCAAACCTAAACTTGCAATTATAGCGTTTTCTGGTTTAGAAAACAGATGTCACTGCTGAGAGGCCCAGGCTTCTCCTGAACCTTCAGAAAGGAAGTAAAATCGACGTAGCAAAGTATCCTAGAGCAGCTGTCCCACCATTTCACAGCTCTCTCATTAGGTTAAATACTACAATGATTTCAGTGGGACCAGCACACTTTGAAAGATGTAGTCTCTGTCTTTTTCTCTCGCTGAATGATATTTCTGCCCACATGCACTGACACATACGGTGTCTAACAAGGCTGTGATTCATTTTCAGTTCTAGTCATGCTCACAAGTGATGTAGCACACTTGCTGTGCCTTCAGGATCTGCGTAATTTAGCTTCATTTTCTCTGCCCCCACCCTGCATTAAGTGAAGTTCCAACAAAGCCAAGTCATCTCCCACCAACTCACCCTCCCACCTGCTTGGGGGATGTGTACAGCAGGAGTTTGAATAGTAATGATAAAATTAAATTAATTTTTTTTTAAAAGACTGAGGAGGGGATGAGAGCTGGAGAGGTATCGGTAATTGTTAGAAAGCTTTCTAACATCTACAAGGAGTGAATAATACTAATAATGGGATGTATACTACCAGATCACTGAAGAAGCTGTGTCAATCCTGAATCATCTTGCCCTAACGTGTTAAAAGCAGCAATGTGCCTTGCATCTGGAGTATCATGCATGTTCATGCTAAAAAATGATTGACATTAAATCTGAATCCCTGATTTATGAAGGCAGATACCTCCTCAGCCCCTCCCACAGTAACCTCGTAGTGACCATGCACTTGTCCTCTCTCCTGTTGCAGTGACTTTGACCAAGCACAAATGTCAGCCAAAGCTGTTAGCACGTCCCAACTGCAAACCTCTTGTATCCAGTGGCTACCATCCATCATGAATTACACGCAGTGGTTTTGTGATACAAATTACAAGCTGCTTCTGAGCTAAACTCCATGTATTTGAGGCATGAGGCCAAGCTTGAACAAAGTGAAAGACAGGCTTTTTATTTGATAAATCTCATTATCTCGCTGGCATTCGAAACTCATCTCAGACACAGGAATGCATCACAAAGTAGTTCTCTAGTTACTTGTAAGTTAAAAGGTGTTTACACCCCTACCACACTAATGTTTCTTAGCTCTCCCCCACCTTCAACCTGGAACTATGTTTTGATAGAATAGAAATCTTGATTTTCAAAAGGAAAAGAAGCCAATTGCATTTCTTCAGCAAATGTCCCCAGACAAAAGTGAGTCACTGCAGACTCCTTCAAGCAGATCTTAGTGATCTTAGGGATTAAGGAAATCATGCTAACCGATGACACAGGGAAAGAAGAACTGGCACCAAAAGCTAGAAGATAGTTCAGCATTACAGATACAATACTGAGAGGGTTGCTGTCACCACAGAGCTACTGTGCTAAGAGGACATATACAGTCTTTCTTCCTTTACACAGAACAGGCACACAAGGCTCCCCACCACATAAGACACACGCACACATGGAGCTAAGCAGCCTCTCCTGTTGCTGACCTCCATTCACAAGCAACATGAGCAAGCCAGAGTGGAGACTGAAATTCCCTACTTGCAATAGAGGCCCATATCCTCCTCCTCTTCACTCACTGAATGCTCACTCAGTCTGGCCATGCAGCAGCAGGCTGCTCACTAGCACGTCCCCAGTTCAGGCACACTTAACCATCCTGCAAAGGCAGAGCCCAAGAGGACATCAGAGTTTTGAGCCACCCAGGGTTGTCCTAGTCTAATGGTTGGGGGGAGGTGGAGTTCCTCTCTCTGCCTTTCCACCAATATCCTCTCTTCTGCTAGGACAAGCCTGGGCTGATCAGATGCTGAAGAAATATGTTCCTGATCCCTTCTCCTGCTCAGCTGTCAGCTCTATCAAAGAAATGGAAGAGTGACCAGAGCCAGGGAAGGGCTGATGTACGTCTCTGATGTATACCACACATGAATGGGAAGGAACGGGATCATCCCATGAGGCTGATACCACGAAGGGCTCTAGCAGCTCTGAAACATTTGCAGGAGGATAGTTCCTGGGGCTGGATACTCGTTGGGAGTAACGGGTCAGGCAAAGCGAGCAGCGGACTGTCATTTCAGCAGATGGGCTACTGCCTCATTTTGCAAATTGAAGAAATGAAGCACAAGGAAACTACAGGATGGCTTATTGTGGAAATTAAAGTCAAGGCTGTGTGTTTTGATTTCCAGAGCACCCAACACAAGTCCAGCCTTCCTCATCCACGAAGTCACATTGTAAACATCCTCAGGGCAGGGCCTGCACCTCTCATTTGCTTTATGTCTGTGGCTTCCAATCTTTCCTGGTTTGCAGATCCCTTCACGCTTTCCAATAGGGCTATGCATTTAAACCTGCTGACAACAGGCTTGCTTTCCCAGGCTTTCCTGCACATCTTGCACGTAGACTGTGGATCCTTGTGAGCCAAAAACTATGGTCTGTTCTCTGTGGCCCTTGCTGCACATTCCCATGCGTCCCTCTCTTCCTGCTGATCCCTACACACCATCAGAGTCAGCAGCAGGCATTTTCAAAGTAGCCCTAACTCAGTCTAGTTGCCCTAATTCAAGAAGTGCAGAGCTTCCCTGTCATTTCAGCGTTTCCCATCTCAAGGTACGGGAGCTGTTGATCTCCCACATGAAAATGCATTATGCTGTCAGCCCAGCCTAAGGGCTGTTATTTAATTTACTTGAGGAGGTAAGTGAAAGCCCCTTCATGCAAATGCTTACAATGTGATCTGGAAAACAGCAGGCGTAATTAGATAAAATGGCAGCAAAGCCCACTAGGGAAATAATGTTAATTCATGAGGATTTTCCTCTCCACCTCCCTCTCAGCAAGGTTTGAAGCCAAGGCCAGGGGGGTGGGGAAATCTGAATGCATCTCCATGATCTGTCTCTTGGTGAAGTGAAGAAACAGGACATCAACCAGTGGGGTCATCTGAAAGATGCCTCAGCATGGCACCTCTGGCAGGATTTTGCAGCCCATGCTCCTATGCGATGAAGCACTGACAGCAAAAATTGCTCTGTCACTGTCATAAGTTATTCCAAGTAGAGACATAAGGAACCAACACCCCTAAACTTCACATCTCCTGACCAAGGCCTAACCAGGCAAGGGAGAAGATGTCACATGATAATGTCATCACTGCAACGCCCTACCCCCAGTAATAACAATAAATTCAGAGCTTTTTTGCAAGTCTTCAGAGTAGATCTGGCATTTCCAACCCACTCAGATTCTTTCCCTCAAAAACATCCAGGAAAGGGTTTTGACCAAACAGTGTCACAGCATCATCAGTAAAGGAGTGCACTGGGGCACCACACTCTCCGTGCACAGGGCGTCAACATGAACAGCAGCGAAGCTCTCAAACAGCAGCAATGCTTTTGCAGCTGCCTCAGGAAGCCATAGCTCTGTGTTTTACCTTCTGCTGGCTTTTCCCTCCCACCTAGAAGCCAGTCAGGAAAGTCACCTCCTGATTGCTGACCTGCCACTACCAAAATGGATTCCAATTAGCCAACTCACTCATGGCTATTAGGAAAGAGAGACATTTTTTGTTGTTGAGCAATTACTCCTCATGAAATGGCTTACATCCCTAGTTGATTAGGTCACAACACACTGTGAACAAACTGATGTAACAGAGATATCTTTAACCTGATAAATTAAGGCATACTTTCTTGATATAGAAAGCTTAATTGAAGCCACGCATGGGGTACTTACCAAAGGCATGTAGACACAGAATTGTAACATTCACAAACAAACAACAGTTGAGATCGAAAGACAACCCGTACACATCCAACTTGCATATTAAGGGGGGGGGGAACCTGGTCTGTTTGCTTACTGCAAGGAGAGTAAATGACTCAAAGTGAACAGAGAAGTTTGACATCAGCAGTTAAATATGCAATGGCAATATTCAGGTGGCCCATATGGAAGAAAAGAGATTTTGTTTGTTACATACAACATACTATAATAGTTATATAGTGCCCTATGTACTTTCCCTCAACTAACAGAGGGAAAACCTCTTCTTCTAGTCAGGGATTCACTTGTTAAAGCAATCAGAAATACACAAAGTTCATACAAAGACCAAATAACCACATAGTAAGCATGCCATAATGAGAGTTCCCAAAACACAGCCCACGAAACTCCCCCTAGAAGAATCTTTAACCACAGTCAGCCTAGGTTGTATTGCAAATAAGTTTGATTACATTTTCCCTCGCTTCACAAAATCCCAACCGTTTAGTGTTCCTCCACAAATAAAACTTTGGCTGCCTGGAGAACAGCAGCTCCATCACTGTTTCTATCCACTCATCCATCGTAGTACACTGGTTTACTTAAAACCAAACCCAATTCCCTGAGCCCGTAAATACTGATGACTTCCTGATTTTGGGACTTGCCCATCTATTAAAAAGGAAGCCGTTTGCTTTACACACCATGGCCCTAATCTTTCAAACAGTTACGCCTGTGCTTAGCAGGAGCATGTGAGCACTTCAGTCCAAGGTAAGCATCTGTCTAAGCGAGGCCAATATTTCCTGCTGCAGTTAAAAACACATTATACAGTTAGGATGGAAAAATATGACTGTGACACAAAATCAACCCTTCTCTTCCCATTTCAGAGGGCGGGGGGGGGTGGGGGCAGGATTAGGGAAGCACTCGCGACATAAATATATTTGACAAGAGCCTGAGTAGAGTGAGTGCCATGAACAGCTTTATACTGTGTTGGCTTTCTAAGTCGGGAAACCGACTGGGTGTCATTTAATCTCCTAGATTAAAATCACTTAGTGAATATTGTATTGTTTCACTGTTCTCACTGTCATTTCAGTGTTCAGGGCCTCGCCGGAGCTCTGCTGCTGGCTAACTCACCGCTAATGAAACCTCGCGCAGGAGCAGCTGCTGGAATCTGTGTCAAACTGCATCTGGCACCCATCTATCTTCCAGCCATCTAAATTCACCTCTGAAATCATACAAAAGCAGCCGCAGAGCTCCCTGCAGCCACTCCAACACACCAGCCTTTGTCTCATCAAGCCTGTTAAGCAATTTAAAGCAATTTATTTTTTTAAATTTGCCTTGTATTTTACAGCAGCAGCTTTTTCAAAAGATTTTCAAAAGAAGCAAAGAAGTTAAGAAAAAATTGGGGGCAGGCAGGAGAAGGGAAAAAAGTGCCTTTTTTTTTTTTTTTTTTAAACTGTCAAGCTCTCAGTAGACTATCATTAAACCAGTTTTGGCTGAAACTGTATGTTTAGGGGTTTTCCAATGGAGACACTCTGGTGCCTGCAACACTCAGACAGGGAGGGGAGGCTGCTATACAATTGTTGAATTGTTGTCATGGCTATTAAATATGCTGTAGCACAAATACCCAACAGGGCTGAAGGTTTGCTGTATATTGGCTCTGGAGAGGTATCAAAAATACTAGTATTAACTAGCAGATAACTAAGTGATACAAACACTGAATACAAGATTAAGTCAAAAGTTTTAAAAGGTTTATTAACTTCACTCCAATCCCTTTCTCCCTTTCCTCCCCCTTGCCCCCCACTTGCGGCTTAAAGTACCCTGTAAATTCAAAATATTTGACATTTACTATAGTATTAACTTGACCAAGTCTCGACTCGTGTTCCGGGTAAAACTGCTTCTTCTCTCTCTGCATTTTCTGCAGAGGACAGGAGTTTTGCTCCACTGTCTCTTTAGGCTTATGAGCAGCAGATTGAGAGAGTGGCACAGTAAAGACATGACTTGCTGACTAAAACAGGTTAATGAAAAACAGGCTAGTGACTGAAATGGAAACTTCCCATTCCTCTCAAGAAAAGGGTGTATTGTCAAGAAAAAGTAGAGCCTAGCATGTCTATTAAGCACCTTTCAGAGAAGCACTGCTCAAAACAGCAGCGCTGCAAGCTCCACAGCATGAGAGGAGGGGACACAGCCTCCGGCACAGGCACAGCCCCAGCACCCAGCCAAGCCCTGCCAGGAGATGCGCCATCCTCTCCACACCAAAACCCAGCCAGCTGCTGGGAAGCAGCATTAAAGAACACGGTGTGTGGAAGGCATGGGATGTGCTGGGCTTCCCTCCCAGGGTGAAGTTGTCCATCCAGCCAAACAGGTCACGAGCTGGGTCTCCGTGACGTCCGGCCGTACAGCATGGAGGACTCCAGGTGAGTGTGCCAGGCCCACCATAAGGGCACCGGTGGACGAATTCAGGAGGCACTTCCTAGACTGAACGCTGCAAACTGCAGGAGCAGGAGAAACAGGATCTGTCAACCCATCTAATTAAGGTGCATTTTCCCCATGCAGACTCATACATGTTTCTCCAGGCTATAGGGCCCTCATCTTGCCTCAATCCCAAACAGACTGGATGTATTTTGTATTTCTATGACAATTTGTTTTCAGCACTTCTTAGGCAGAAGCACAACATACATCCTAACAAAATGTTTGCATGCTCGCAGACACCTCTGGCTCTGCTACTAATTGCATTGCGTTCATCCCCTTTGCAGCTAATCCGTTGCGGCAACTGGCCCTGTTACTCCATGCTAACCCAATCTGAAAAAAACGGAAAGTGCCCTCCTCTCCTGCGAGCTTTCCAAAGTAACCACGTAGACAAGAAATCACATTCTTGCGCAAAGGCTGCAAGTCTAACCGCTGGCATTGCTGCTCCTCTACCTACTAAGCAAAAAGGAGATTTGCTTATGCCCTACATAGGTTCATGTTAGAAGGATGCCTAAAATGAAGTGACCAGTGTTGAGAAGCCAGGTAACCTGGGCAGCCCTCTTCAGCGCCTAGTTGAGCTCTGCAGCAGGACTGACAGCTCCAGTACCGTGGCCACTAGGGAAAGCAACATAGATCAACAACTCATTTTTTACAGGCCAACAGGCTGACCTCTGGGCAGCATTGGAACGAGTCAGCATAAAGGTGACAAAGCTCTGTATACCATTATAAATCATCCAAACCAGCCAGCAGAAAATCTGTGCGCTGATGGAGTTAGCTTATACCTCTTTTTTTCCTTCCCCTTTGTAAACAGAGTTCTCTTCCCTGTCATCTCTGAATGCCCAGATGGCAGGTATCATAAGGGACGTTGTCACAGCCCGCTCTCCGAGAAAGCTGGTCCTGCTAACCAAGCGCTCACGCAGCACACTCCACATCTCACTGGACGTCACGCCAACAGATGACGCAAGCGATGCCTGTTGTCCAGCTGGTGGTGTGTGACCTATTTCTGGCCTACAGAAGTTTGGTTTGGGAGGAACGTGCAATTTCTAGTGACAGAGGTGGGAGGAGGAACAAATCGTTTTAAGAAAGTGAGGATGTATAAATGCTATGTATTGGCTCTGTGTTTTCAGAGAGAAGCAAGAGGCCAAAACGAAAGCACAGTGTCACAGCCTCAGGACCTCACCATTGTTCTGGAGTGGAAGTAAGGAGGAGAAAGCATCCCCACTATGGGAAGTAGAAACTTTTGCTGCTTACAGAACTAATGTCCCTAAAATCTGGTTTCCTTTACAGTACATGGCATCAAAAAGGAGAAATACTTTAGACAGATAGGTAATTCCCTTGTCCCCTGCCTTCCAACAAGCCCATTCATTCAAAAACAATCTGTGTCCCCACCTGACCATTAATAGACAGTACCTGCCTAGCACCACTACCAGGTGTCTCGGGTTTTACGCACGTATAAGCTGCCCTGTAACTGCTGCAAATGTATTCTCTGTTCATTTACCAAGTGGAGTACTTCTTCAGTCATTCCTCTCTCGCATGATACGTGCAACCAAAGGAGCACTGTAGCAACAAGGTAAATTTTCACAGCTAACTCTTCCTCTTGCAGGATTTTCTTTGGCATGGGTTGAAGCATCAATGGTTTTCTTGTCACTTGACGATTTTGACATATTTTAGAGCAGCTCCTCCAACCCAAAAGGACGCCAGCGCTGTCCTACACATACAAACAGTATTTCAAAACTTACACTGTTGCCCTCGTCACAATCCAGAGGGCATCCCACAGAGGCTGTGCAGAAAAGGGAAGCAAAAGCTGTTGTTCTGCACAACACATAGCGCTTCTTTAATTAAAGGAGACTCTCAGTTGGTCTGTACATACTTTCTTAAAATCTTTGGGGCCTTCCAAACCTCCCCATCTGCTAATCTCTTCAGCCATAGGGAAGGCTCTGCAGATCCCTGTAGATAAGCTGTCCTCGTGCTTCAGTATGCACACACAACCTCTACCGAGCTGTGGTTGGTTTGTACTATGTGGTGTGTGAAAAAAAAAAACAAAACATCAACCAACAAATAACACCTCTCCAAAATACCCCGCTCCCTCTATTGATTATGGAAATTACCCAGTTCCAATTTCCAGGAACTCCTGGAAAAGCAAGCAAGCCTTTGTGCCTACAGCCCTTACAATATAATTTGAGGGAAATTGTTTAAATAAAGGGAAGCTTTTTTTGATGGGGAAAACCAGAAAACTGAATAGAGCTGGTTTTATATCAGTTGCTATGTTCATTTGATGAGTTTTTCTGTAGTGTAATAGTTTTGAAAACAGGGCAGCCAAGAATTCCCTTCTCCAGTTATCTATAAATCAGGGCTGGAGAGATAAGAAACAGTCCCAGAGTGTGGTATGCATCAGCCCGAGCAATTGCTCCAGCAAGTCATGCAGGTAAACAGCTACACAGACTCAATTAGCAAAAAAAGGGTCATCTACAAACTGAGCACAGGAAAAGAAAAAAAAACAAACCACCAAACAAAACACGAACAACTTACAACTTCACCAACCAGCCATGCTTATCTGTTTAAAGAGGAGTAAAAGGCAGCTACCTCCCCCCCAGCAGATGCTGCCCAAGACAAGCAGTGAGACCAGGTTCCACTTTTAGGAGTTTCAATGGCAGAAAAAGCACCAGACAAGGGACAAAACCACTTAGCAAGGCAGTCATCATGCCCTGACTGCAGCTGTCCGTAAGCCGTGCGAAGAAGCTGTGTAAACGCTCTGGCTGACAGGCAGAGGGGCAGTCGCAAGGCCAGTATGCTTGAGCCATACCTCAAATTGTAGGGGTCACCAGAAGACACAGAGATCAGAGCACGGAGCAGTACGGACAGAGCAAGGGAGGAAAGCACTTCAATAGAGGGGGAAGTAAGGGCTAGAAATTGGGCAGGGGGCTTGCAGGCAAGTATCAGATGAAAATATATATACACAGCTGCAAACTGGTGCAGGAAGAGCTCCAAAGCAAGGAGGTGGGGATGGAAAGGTAAAGGGAAAAGGAGGATCTAGACCTGACTATGGCAGCAGGAAAAAGGTTTTGTGTGTCTGGTCCCTCCCCACCCCATTCATTTGAGTAAAAATACTAAGGAGTGAGGTGCAAGTCCAAGAGGGCAAAGACAGGAAAAATTGCTAAACTGGAAGCAAAAGATTACCATTTGGACAAGGGGTTTAAGCAGAGGGAAATCAAGAGGAGAGAAGGAAGTTTGGAAACTTGTGTAGAGAAGATAACGGCAGGATTTAGCAACCATAAGGAATGGGAAAGGGGATGGGTAAGAAGAGAGGAGTTAAAAACAACAAGAGTTGCAAGCTACACTAGTTCAGCAAAGAAACAGCCTCAAATGGTTGTAAACAATGGACTATTCATTAGGGATTTCATTCCCTGTAACCCAGCAAACTATTGTCTACAAGTTTTAAATACTCCCTTCACACACACACTAAATTACAGAAAATATGAAACATCAGACAATCTCAACAACTTGCCTCAAAATCACTGCCCTCAAGCACACACTGTGCTTGGTAGGCTCTTCTTACGACCATCACGTGTAGGAAAACAAATGATTAGGACCCCAATGCAGCAATTCTGTAGGGGTCTGAAAATAAAAACCACTCCCATAAATATCTGAACAATGCGCATAATGTTTGTGAAGCTTAACATGCAATTGTGCTATTGCCTGCTCCTGTCCATCTCTCCCTCACGTTTGAAGTAGGAGGTGGCTGTTCCCTGTCCCGCGTGTCCTACCCGATGGCCACACGACCAGGAGCAATCTTTGCAGGGCCAGCCTCCCACAGCTGTGCCCTACCTGCCCTCATGCCATCTCTAGCACAGCTAATCAGTCTTTTAAGTGCAACACTTTGCTTTCACACTGCCTGAGACACCGGGGCCAACAGGGAGCAAAACAGGGCCTGCAGAGCTTGCGAGCCAGGCTCAGGGCTAGGGAAAGATGCTGCTGCACTTAGGCAGCTGGTAGTTGCTTATAGCAGCTGACACCTCATAAGTAGTTAGAATCAGGGTTTTAAGCTGGTAAGCCAAGTACTGCTGGTGCAGAAATCAAGAGGTAGCACCGAGGAAATACGACGGCACTATTCCCATTTGGCTGTGCCAGGGCAAGATTTGCACATCTGGGATCAGACTGTCAGCTACAGCAGCTAGCCTGGAAGTCCTGCACAACTTTGCGTGAGTAAATGACGAACAGTGACTAACAGCACAGGTAGATGAGCTCTGAGGAGCCTTTTTAAGCTGTCCCACCCCAAGCACCCTTTCCACCTTGCAACAGGAGCCTCCCATGCTGACAGAAGATGATGCGTGCATGTATCTCACACTACCCAACTGACACAGTGGCTAAACCAGCACTTTGGAGCTTGGGGCCACATTTTCAGTTGCAGAAGCCACAGATGCACATTTCCTTCTGATGCCTCTATTATAGTAAAGGGCAACTTGAATAGCTAGAAAATGTTTGACATCTGTATTTGCACATCTGAGCTTTGTCTGTTAGAGCTCTTTAGTCATATCTCTTCCTGAGCACCAGGGTACATGACAGGGTATGCCAGCATCATCCATATGTCCTCCTCTTGTTCTTAAAGATGACTTGGCTCTTCAGGCTGCCCTAGTGCAAGCACTCACCACCTCCAATCCACAGCCCCTTGGAGGGAATGGTCTTGTACTGCCCAGTAAAGGGCTAGCAATCATGGGAGGCATTTGTAGGGCAAGATGGAAGAACAGGCAGGTTACTTAGGCTTCCTTTTTCCTCACCTATATGAAGGCACCTGCATAAAGGACCTTTTATAGTGTGTCCTTGCTGTATTCACCGGCAAAGGCTCCAAGGGCCTATCTAGTCTGCAGACCTGCAGAACACAGGCTGTACTGCCTCACTCAGTGCCTCTCATGTCTGGCAGGATATGACCTGTCTTTCAGGAATACAGCCAGCCTGTCTGGAGGACTGCAGGAAGAAGCTCCTGACAAGAGGCTGTCTCACAGCATTCCTTCCTCTTGCCCAGGTCCAAAGTTACATGAGCACAGCGCCTCTGCTCAGCGTTACATCACATCACTCCTACCATGAATTACATAGACATAAGAAGAACTTGGACTCCCTTGAGGTTTTCACTCAACTTCTTCAAACTCTGACTCCTTGCACTGAAGCTCTGTGGAGAGAAGGGAGGGAAGAGACGAGGGAAGAGACAAGTCTTTTCTTACCCTTAGTCTTGGGCATATGGGTAACAACAAAGCACCTAGTTCTTTTCTGTCTGTTATCCAGAAGTGCTGCATGTTTCATTGAGCCCTGGAAGCACGCAAGCAACACAGCCCACACAGGAAAAAATTGGCCTGAAGAAGTGGCAGGAGGAGGGGAAGAGCTTGACAGTTTTAATTCAATTTGTGTCCTTCATACTGCATGGACGGTCTTTGTTCATGTTACACAGTACACAAGCAACACACAACAAATCACTGCCACACTGGTAAAAATAAAGACAGATAAACTGAAAATATGCAGAATCATTTACATTTCCCCTCTCATCTCAGCATGCTTTTAAGTATTTGGTTCACATTTAGGGTTCACACAGTTCACAGAGTATCTCAATATAGCAATCACAGACTGACAACTACTACGGTTTAGGGGCACCTTCACAACTGCCACATAAGCAGCAGGAAGCAAAATGCTTGTGTATAAGACTGAAATTCCCCTTTTCAGCTCTCTGAAAAGCCCCTGCACCAAGTACAAGGCAGCCTTTGGGGCTGTGGGAGATGAGCTCCTGAGCTTCTGCAGCTCTGTACATGTTTTAATCTTAACCTAAGCTTTCAGTGTGAAAGGGAACACAGTTCCTTCTCGTGATGAAGATGGCCACCAAAATGTGAACTGAAGGTTGGGCAGAAAAACTGAGGAAGCGTAGAAAGTGGGTGTTGAAAGTCACATGTGGTCTCTCCAGCACATGGGTAACAGTCACACTTAAATAAGGAAATCAAATGCCTGTCCACTACTACCCTTTCCAAAATGAACCTCTCTACTGACTCCCAAGAATATCCAGCTTCAAAGGCTGAGTGCCTGCTCACCAGAACAGGCAGGCAGGAGAAATACACACAGGGAAATAACTTGAGTTTGCGCTGCTCCTCTCTTAGCCAAAGTCCTTTTCATTAAGCCTTTTTCACTGAGCTATAAAAGAAAGAGAAGCAGGAGAGGAAGAGGGCGGTGAGAGGCGAGAAGGGGGAAATACGGCATTTCCCATCAGCTCTTCTGGAGGAAAGACATGGTGGGGAAATGGTAGAGGAGCTAGCTTCACATCTCTTCCAGTCAGTCAAGTGCAACTGAAGAACAAAAAGGAGTAACACACGGAGATCAGGGAAAGGAACACCAACACACGGGAAAGACCAAGAGAATACATAGGAAAGGTAAACAGGGCAAGGAGGCTCTTCTTTCGGTGGGAAAAACTACTGAGGGAACAGCCAAACACATATACTAGTTTGAGAATCAAAGAGAAGCAGCTGAAGGTTTGAAGAAAGCATCCAAGCACGAAGAGAATAGGCTGTGCCTGAGGAAAAACCACGGTCTGGAGAACGCCAACAAGAAAATAAATGCTAGCAAGGAGGTGGGAAAAAGGTAATGAGAAAAAAAAATAGAATACAGGGCTTTGGCTTTCTTTTACACATTGAAATCTTCACTCAAGTTCATGTCTAACTTCAAGAAGACAGTCTCAAACCAATTTCAGCAGAAGAGATCCAAGTTGAATTAGCCCATAAAGGGTATTTTGCCACCACCTCTACCCAGCCTCCTATCACAACCAAGGACATGCCAAATATCTGAAGCAGACTTGGTTTAAAAAACTAAAATAGTACCAGTAATAGTAACAATTCCTGGCTGAGTCACATTTTCCTTTTAAGCTACACACATTACCCATTCAAAAGATTTCATTTGAAAATTGTTATTGTTGAAACCTGTTGGGTTTTTTCTTTTAGTAGCTCAGATGAGTAGGAACAACATTTCCTGTACTACGGATGAGATGCTTTTTTGAACATTACAGGGTTTTCCTTCCTCCTCTTCCCAGCCCTCACACACCTCTATTGGTGGGAACTTTCCTTGCAGACAGTGTCCTTCCCAAGGACAGACTTAAGAGAAAAGATGATTTCCCTTACGCAGTTTTTACACTGACTTGGGGGCTGATGAAAATGTTTGCCTGGGTGTACGTGTGAGCTGATGAAGCTGCAACCAAATGTCTTCGCTCTTTCTCTTGTAATTTGACACCTGGCTTTAGCCATCCCTCCAGCTCTTGAATTAGGAATGGAAAATATGAGAGCTCTGTTTCGCAGCAAAGGTTTGGGGGGTGGTGGTGTATGTGTGTAGGAAAAAAAAAAAAAAAAAAAAAAAAAAAGACATCTCAGGGCTACTTGCAAATGGTATTTGCTTTACAGTGGACTTTTAACACCTGACAGGAACAACACACGTACGCTCTGTGTACCCACACATAACATACCTGCACCCTTGCTACAAAGCACAGCTCAGCGCCAGTCAGGGCTGGTGGTCTGAAGCCTGAATATGAATCAGGACTGAAGCCTGGTATCTGAAGTGATTCCCTTTACTTCGTACCTCTCTGCTCCAACTGTTTTGGGCGCAAAGAATGATGACATCTGAAAGCAAACAGCTACTGCTAGCTGCTGAGGGAATGGGACATTAACACCACCAATAGCTGCTTTCTGCATAACTGCAGTTTGTTGGAAGAATAAAACAGGATGCGGGGCTGAAGGCTTTATAAAAACGTTGTCCCTAATAGTCACGCTCATCTTCCAAGTCCTTTGAAAAATATCTTTAAAGCATCACTTTAGTTATACATCTTGTTACATGCTCTCAGACACACAACTGGCAAATTTCAAATCCCAAAACGGAGTATAAGAAACCCCACACAAGCACAGCACTCGCAGCAGTTTGCAGCACAACCAGCGCTCCCAGACTGCCCTCATGCACCAGGGAAGGGGATAATGTGTTCACAGGCTCACAAGGCAAAACCTTCCCCCTGAGCGTTGCGGCTCAGCCATTTCAGTGACACAATTACAGCGTTTGCCAAGTAGCTTGCATCATGTAACATGCTGGGAGGCTTTTCACGGCAACATGACTCGCAAGCTTCCCTTCGGGGGCCCATCCCCAAAAGCCCTGCTACGAAGTGCTGTAACTCCTGACACCCGCCAGCTTCCCCCACCTCTGCGTGAACAGTAGCAGGAATCCTGCACCTCTCGTGCTCCTTTTCACAAGAGGGTCAGCCCTGCCGAGCTTGGTTTAACACCGGCTCCCAGTTTATAGGGGAAGATAACCATCACCTTTCAGAATATCATTGGAGTCGCCTTCACAAGAAGATTTTGATGTAAATCAGGTGGGAAAGCAACAGGGAACCAGCAAAAATACTTTTGCTGCATTTTCAGGAATATGAGTTTGTGGTACCATTGGTTGTTTCACAGAGGTCAAATTTTAGTTGATGCAGGATTAAATCCTGTCCATAATAATATACTATGATACTGGCAGGTAACATTGAAGACTCAAGGGGAAACAAAGCTTAACTTTGCCTTCTTCCACTACAGAATAAAAGCATGTATTGTTACTGATTGGCTACAAAATTAAAAAAAAAAGCTATAGCTATGAAATGACACATCAATAAAGCTATAGCTTTGTCGTGAGGGTGAGAAACAAGCAGCGTGTAGTGCAAACGAAATAGTACGAAAACACAGTGAATTAAGCAGTTGGTTCCTGAGCTGAGGTTTGTAGAGATCTGGTGAGCTGCAGGATATTGGCTCTCCATCTTGCTTCCAGCTGCTTCTACAGATGTCCAGGCTCCTCATTGCCAAGAAGAGCTAGGAGGCTAGTGAAAGCAGCTGGAAGAGAAGGAGGTGGAGGAGTCAGGCTTGCTGCCTCTGGGGAGGGCACGAAGAGGAGGAGAGGGAAGCAGGCACTGCCCACACGTGCTCCACAACTTTGGCTGAAGGTGCTGACCACTAGGCAAAGGCATAATGTCCAGGGAGAGGTGAATTAGGCACTGGACACTTTGGAGTGTTTTCCTTTTCTTCCTTCTTTGTCTTTTTTCCCCCTTTTTTTTTATAGGGAGCTAGGAAAGAGAATCAGATCATTGGGCAGCATCTCTGCAAGAAGCTGGGAGCAAGGAGGGCAGAGACTCAAGAAAGAACCAACAAGGAGAGGGAGAGAGAGATGAAGCGATCAAGTATTAGTGGTGTATGCAAGAGCAACAGAATCACTGAGCAGATGGGAGGAGGGAAGAAGAAATGATTAATAGAGAGTGTGAGGCCCTTCCCCCTCCCTCAAGCAGGACTAATCACGTGGAAGACAGCTAAAATGTTATTTCCTAATATTGCTTTGCTGCAGTAGCTGCCACATGATGGAGGAGAGCAAGTCTATCCCCAAGACAAAAACCTCCCTAAAAGAAGGGAATCAACCCCTCGCAACAATGCAACCACCATCATTTCTTTGACTACCAGTGCTAAAAGGTCAACTGTCGGGATGTGTCTGTCATATCCTGAGACCTTGTATCTGGTGCTCCTGCAGGGCCACCAAGTCTAAAGCAGCAATCTTGCTTGCACCCTGGTCCCCTCCCCTGCCTTCAGACTCCCAGAGAAACACGACTGGCCTTCTGGTGCAAGCCAAATGTGAACATTCAACTTCCCTGCATCAGGAACCAAAAATCTCACTGCCTGATGTCAGAGCATACCTCTGACCAAGCATTTGTGGAGCCACACCTGGATACTAATCCACTGCCTTCTCAGCATGAAAGCACGGGGCGAGCTTTGCCATGACACGTATTGATCAGAGGTGCAGGTCAGCTCTGCAGCTGGCCGGCTCTCCTCGGCTCACAGGACAAGATCTCCTGCAATGGGAAGCACAGGTGCCCTTCGCACTGCACGGTTCTCAGGCTGGCCACCATCAAACATGAAAAAAGAAGGAACATCACCACAGAAACACACACCCAGATAAACACATTTACTTAAAAGAGAAAGAGGCTGCTGTGGATTTCTGGTGACAGCCTCACCAGGACTGCTCTGCACAATGCTCCCACAAAACACAAGTATACAGTCTTGTTCCCAAGGTACATGCTAAACAGCTTATTTCTTCCTACATTTTTACAGGTGCTATCACACCCATCCACCCCCTCTTCTTCTTCCTTGGACTGAACAACCCCAATACCTTCATTTTCTCCTCACAGGTCATGTCTGTTAAATCACCCATTCACACTGTTTTCCTCTAGGCTCACACACACACACACACTTTTGGGTTGTTTTGCTGTTTTTGAAGGCTGTGAGTAGAAGTTCAAGTGAGTTCAAGACTCCAGCTGAGACCTTACCACACCAAGGTGAGTGGAAGGATTGCTGCACACTCTTGCTTCAAAACCCCAGCCTGCCTTTTTCACGATATGAGCCTGATGACTCATGGCCAGCCTGGAATCCACCATCAACTCCAGTCCCTTTCTGCAGGGCTGCTGCTCAGCCAGACATCTCCCATTTTGTATCTGGCCAGTCCATTATTCTCACTTAAGTTTACAACTTTGTGCTCACCCTTTGCTGAATTGCCTCATTTTTTCCAGGTGATTTCTCCATTTTGAGTCCTAACTCTGTTCTCCAGAAAGCTCAGAGCTCCTCCCATGTCAGTATCATTCGTAAGCATCATTAGGATCCACAGCAGAAAAATTCCCACAGCACATCACTTATGGGAGGACACACAGAAATTGACCAGTGTGGACAGACTGGTCCTAGTATGTTCGTGACATTGCACCCCACAATGGCCAGTCCCTGGAATTCCCCCTGGAAGCAACCTGAAAGCCACAATAAGACAAGGGTGTCAGGAGTATCATGCAAACATACTCTGCTCACAATGGACCACTGTGCTCAGGACATAAAACCAATTCTGATCAAGCGCCATGTTGCACTTCAACCCAGTGTGAGGGAGATAACCACAACTGATGAAAAAAAAGAAACAAAACAAAACAAAAATGGTGCAAAAGCCTCAGCAAGATAAAAATTAAAAAGGCACATTTTCCTGATCCCGATGGTGGAACATCCAGAACTGTGACATCCCCAGCCAAGAAACAGGATGCTCCCCTAAAAACTGTCACCAGCAAGCATCACTCCTTCTGCAGTATTCAAAGCCAGTTAAATCCACACAAGACATCTTTTCCACCAGGCATAGCTTCTCTCTAGGGCTTTGATGCTACGCTATGACAGCAGGTATCTTTAGACCGATACAGAGTGAGCAAAAATTCAACTGTGGCTAAAGGCAAGAAGGCACAGACAGGCAGGAGGGGCAGCTATGGCCAAGTCAGACAACTGATCTGGAAGAACCCGAGGGCATTTCACACACAACTTACTCCCCCTCAGGTTTCCTTTCCTCCCTGTGAAAGAGCAGCAAACATGCCCTGGGCTGAAGAGTGTCTGGTCACCATCCATACGTAGCCCATGGGCAATATGGCAGAAGGGTGCTTTGATCCCAAGCAGTGTTTCAGGGTAGCAAATTGCAGGTGTCCTACAGGACACTGCTTATGAATCCTGTAGCACATAGCACTAGGCTACAAATTCCATCAATTGCCCACTGTTTAAATAAATTAGTTTTCTTAAGAACAGGAGCCTGCTGGGACCAGTTATAAACTCAAATCCACCTGATCCCTCCCCCTGTTATGCAGCTGGAAAGACTTTGACTTTACACTGGGAAAAAAGATGGTCAAAATTTGACATGTCCTTTTACTCCCATTGTCCATGCTTAACAGAAAAGCAAAGAACAAAGCCCAGCCTTTATCTACTTTTATGATTTGAATCAGCAGGCACATGGGACAAGCCCAAATGCCAGGAAAGTAAGGAAATCCTGGATCCTAGGGACCTCCAGCAGAAAAGTAGCTGGTCATAATACCATTGGGAGCTCCAATATTTTCCTTATGAATAAAAAACCTCCTTTAGCGTGGTATATGGCAGTAAGATTGCCAAGAGAGTATCACCAGCACTACAAACCTCTGCTTTGGACTGCCAGCCCCAGAATGACCAGCTCCTACCTCTGAGGCCAGACTGTATAGCCACTGGCAAACTGAACAGTGCCCATAGCATTTCATAATATGATGATGACAGTCTAGGAAGGCACCACATGGGGACCACATAAAGCAATGAGAATGTATTTTATTTATTCCTTTATGCTAGATCATTTAAAAGCTGCTGCAGAAGACTGCAGTAGAGACAAAGTAAGATTTCTGTTTGTTTGTTTCTACTTAGGGTAGAGCAGCTGCATCAAGTGAGGTTTTACACAGCATGGGAAGAAGAAAAAGAAAAATGTACAATACTCTTCATTTTATTAGGATTTCTTTCCTAAGCTTTGTAACTTCTCTAGCTCGGTACACCGTATGAGCCCCTCAATCAGCAAGATTTACTGCACTAGGAAGTCCTGGGTGGAGTGCTCCAGCAGAACTGGACCACAGCTACAGAAGGATTTAAAGTGATGTCAGGAAATGGGTGGGGGCAGGGAAGGGGAGCACAGCAAATGACATAGCCCATGATCAGGAAACTCACTTGGCAAGATCTGTGGAAAACCGGAGGTATACTGGAGTAAAGCCCCATAAAGCAGTGCTCTGGCTGCTCCCACCGCTAATCTGTTCCCGTTATCAGAGCTCAAAGAAAAGAGGACAGTTGCCAGCTCTGGAGAATTGGGAACAGTGCCAGCTGACGACACGCTGTGATAGGCAGCCGCTTGGGTCTGGGTGAGGCCTGCTATCATGTGATGTGCGCTTGATAGCAAGGAACAGGGGATGAAAGCACCAACTACAGAAAGCACCTACTCTCTAGTTATTGTATAAAGGTAAGAAGGATGCAGCAGGAAGGAAAAAAGAAAGCACACTGCAGCGTTAAGTCAGATACAGCAGATTATTCTTACAGAGTTTTTTTCCTGGAGATAGCAGAAGTCAGGAGGCTTCATAGCAGCACACAGATTAGGCAACACCACCCTGAGCCAGATGCAGCTGCAGTGCTACATCACTTTCAGAGGGAATCTGCTGAGACAGAAGTGAAGTAGCAAAGCCTTTTAACACCTGCAGACAGGCCAGCGAAACCCCTAAACCTCACCAGAAAAGCAGTGACAGCAAAGGCACACCAGTGAGTCCATTTAATGGAGGTTGGGGCTCCGGGTAACCAGCACTGCATCTCCTCTGGTGCTGTGCGTAATATGGGCCAAAGCCATCACGGAGCCTCAGGGAAGAAGCAGCAGGATGCTCCTAGGAGGTTATATGTGCTGCAGCAACTTGCAGAGGAGCATGGTTCTCTTGTTCCCACACTGAGGAGTTACCTAGTGTATGAATCTAGAGACAAGCAACTTCAAATGCACGAGCTCCCAAGGTGGGAATATAATCACTGCAGTTGCACGATGGTAATGCTGTCACTACTGTCCTCCCCCCAAGCTGGGAGATTCTCTAGGGTCCTGCTCAGTACATACATCCGTGCCTGGACACCCAATCCTGTGCCACACATCTTAGAAGCTACGCAGGTATGTCAGAGGGTTGGGAAAAGGAAATGTAATAATCAGGAATTAAACAGAGAAAAGGGAACAGCAAATGCAATACAGCAAAGGGAATGTTTAAGGGCTGAATGCTCAACTCGGGTCTCCCGAGTTGCCCTCCCATCCTGCACCCCCTGCTCTCCTCTCCTGCATTCCTGTCCACTGGAAGACACCTGTTTTGTGAGGCTTTTAAAAAAAAAATTATTCAGCAAAGAAGCTAAGCTATTGCATAGGGTTAAGTATTAACAAATAAATCTTCCCCTCTAAAGAAACCAGTAAACCCAAATGAAAAAGCAACACAAGCCAGCTTTGAAAGCCAAAAAATGTATTAGTGCAGCCTAATTATGACAAATTTGGAGCAGCAGAAACAAGATGTAAGTTGGTATAGCACAGGCAAAAGTTAAAAGCAAACACTTCCAATAAGAGGATAATTCAAAGGGATGAAAGTCTCTGAAGTCATTGATATTTTTACAACAGTTTGTAGTCATAAAACATTAGGTACCAAACAATAAAAGTTAGGTGTTTCATTTAAGAGCGCCTCAGCCTGGAAAGATTCTTCTGTGAGCACTAACTGTTGTTTGATGAATGAACAGGAGTGCAAGATGCACAAACAGCTCTGTGCCACAGGCAGAGACTCAAAGCTACGAGTTAGCAGATCTAAGAAGTGAGAAGCAAGAGGGGCAAAGATGGAAAGTTTACCTGTAGCAGGTCTGGCTCTTCACCAAGGACCATATTTAAAAAAAAAAAAGGCACTAAGACTATGAATCTCATGGAGCAGCCTACTCAATAGGCCAAGATGTTGTGTTTCACATGTACAGTGCCTCCCAAAATTGAACATTTTTCATTCTTTACTTCACTACCAAGTAGTTATTCGCTGAAAACACAAGGCTGAGCCTCCTCACGTTATTCTGCTAAGCCAAATACATTTCGCTGCTTCCTTCCTCCATTATACTCACAGAGTCACAAGCTTTACTTTCCATAGCTGTTTTTTCTCATACACTCACACAGACATGCACATCTAAAAAGTGAGGGCCCAACTAACATTTAGGTGCGGGTACTTACTGATAAGTTCTAGAAATTTCTCCCTCCAAACCAGCCATCCTAGGCAGCCATCCAACATGCTCACAGGACAAACCCAGTCCTGCACGTTCATGACAAACCACTTTGGTTTGGCATTCTGATGTTAGGCAAGCAGATGATTTAACACCGCATATCTGACTTTCCAATACGCTTAGTGAAAACACACCTAATGCTGAGATTGTATTCTTTTTGAGACTGTTTAATTAGGCCATGAGTCACACATGATACAACAACTTGCAACGCAGTCTGGAGTGAACCAGGCTTTACTCACAACTGCAAGATCGTGGGGTTTGGTCCCTTGGTCTCGAGGAATCTGTTCTTCCTGCTGATCAAAAGTAGTCAAAAATCCAGGTCAAAATCAATCAATTGTGGCTGCTTGAGTGGTACTTAGAAAGCTATTGCTGGCACTATAACCCAACACTCCCTGTGTACACTGCTCTCTGCCATGCAAAACCAGTACAGCTACTACCTGAAACTAGAATCACCAGTTTGGTTTAATTTCATATGTCTAGTTATTGGTAATCCTCCCTGTCTTTAGGTGTCTGTGCCCCTGCTTAATTACCCCAAGTCTCTGCCTCTGGGCAGTGACAACTCTTATAGTTACACACCCGTATCTCCAGTTACATGAAGGGAAATGTCTTCTACCCCCTTTACACACTGAGCCTGAACTCTTTAAAAAAGGGTCAGCAGGTGACACTGGCTCCATTACAGTCAGTAGCAGCTGACTTTCCAGGGCCCAAGTTTCATACCAACTGTTCAGCAGACTTCCAAAAACATTATCATCTCCTTGGAGTAATTAGCATATTCTAATGGCTGGCAGTTCCAAAAGCTGCACTAACTTCAACAGCATTAGAAGTACCAGACTTCCTTTTTCCCTTGCTTTGCAGTTTGAGTTGTCTTCAGATCTGAAAACAAAGCTTCTCAGATTTGCTTGGTTTAGTTTTGAAATCATGCACAAATACTGAATTTTGTGATATTTATGCCTAACTTCTATCCCAGGCTCATTTAAATCACTGCTGAAATTTGCCCAGTACACCCCAAGAAATAGTAATGGAAAATTTATGAAAAAGAAAACCTGAATTCAAACAGATCTTTGACCAGTCAGTTTCTGCAACAGAAAGAGGAAAACAGAAAAGAAAGTATTTTTGGTATATATAACCAAGCAAAACCAACGTTTTAAGAAGAGCATGCACTTCAAGTGGGAACACAGTCACTAAAAATATTTCTGTGCTCACATATACCTAAACACAAAGAACCACATTATATCTTGAGTTATACCCCAAAAGCAGCCCCCTACTAAACCCATCAGCACTATCTGATCATAACTAAGGAAAAAGTTTGACCCATTACGCAAAATCAAATCAACTGAAAAAAAAAGAAAAAAAAAGGCAGAAATGTGAATTTACTGTCAGGAGAGTGGCAGCTCCAGGGACCTGACCGAAACTACACACCAAAGCCCAAGCTGAAATAATCAAAATCCAAAGACACCCTCTACTCCTTGGAACCGACACACACATAGTTTCGCTTTGGTGAATTCATAGGTAATTTTTATCCCTGCAGGCTTCTGGTACATCATCAACCAAAAGTCTTGGTAACAGTATAGAAATCATCAGCGACCATGGCAAGAAAAAATTCAGAGCTTGAGCTCCTTGCATCCCTCCAGAATGAGGTCACTTCAGTTTAAGGCTGAATGATCCTGTCAGAAAACCATGCTAGTATTCTGCCCCTGCTTATGCCCATCCAGAATAAGAATGCTTTGGAAATAGTTTCATTAAGGGGTTTGGCACTCCCCCTCCACCCCTTTTTTTTTTTAAATCATGTAGTTTTCAAACAACTGTTAAATATGCTGTACTGAAAAGAGATGAAAAGAGAAATGCATGAATGTTTTGGCTTCAGCATTCATTAAAAACACAGAGCAGTATAAGGCTTCCTGCTCATTGATACAATCAGTGTCAGACCTTACACGTTCATGCCTACAGCCATACCACCTTTAGCTGTGATCTAAGCAGCTCCTGCAAGGCAAGCAGGGTCAGGTTGGGTCAATACAAAAAGGAGAGGCCCCCAGGGAAAGATCCAAGTGCTGCAGATACTAGAACTGGTAGTGATGTACCAGTACTGCACTTCCCTCCCATGGACTGCCTACCCCCAGGGAAGCTGCTATACAGTCACCCGGCTGTGTATCTACAGCACCGTATCTTATACCTAACTCTGTGCAGATATCGAAGGAGCCATAAGGTGCCCTTATGCAACACAGGTAACCACTTTCAAAGCAGATACAACATTATCCATACAGGAGGGGATATGGCAAAGCACCTTGTACACTGCCTTGCATACCCCATGCCTTGGCTCACTAACTGCCCTATACCCAAACCTGGAGTAAGTCAAGTTGAACCAAAGAACGAGCAGGTTTTCATCTCTCAGGAAGAAAAACCAACAAACCAACAGTCCACACTTTGCAGTGAAATGAAATTTATCAATCAGCCAACTGTTAAAACCCTCATGTCCTGATCAGCTTCCATTTTGGGTTACCCTAAATCCTTCACAGTTTCTACAGAACACAGTGAAGTTCTCCTACTTCTCATCCCAATGTCGCGTGTGCTGTCATTCTGTCAAACAGCTGCTGCGTTCCACCCCAGGCTGTGTCAGAGGAGAATGGAACAGCTCCTGTGTTCAAGCATGTATCATTTGCAAATTGTGTTAGGATCTTCTGCAATTACATCTATTAGAAGTAAACACTATTGCGTTATTTTTGTTAGTGTTATTAATGCAACACGGGAAAAAGGTGTCCAAAAAGCACCAAAACTCTTCAGCATTTATCTGTGACAAGCTCTAACAGCCTTTGGAAAAAAAGTTTACAGGAACTGTTAGTATCAGTTAGTACCATAACTGGGTTTATATGCCTGGAGTACCTGCAGTAGTTCCTGCCACCCCCATCAATTTGACTTGACCAGAGAGAATATAAACTCTGAGGGACACATTTTGCAAGGAACTTGGTAATCATTGCAATGAAAGGAAGCTGTAAGTCAGATAAGGAAAATCCCCAGAACTCTCAAATATCTACCCCTTAGAGTCAAGGTGATTTCATAGTCACGCAGCTTTAATAATGGGACTTCCTCAGGGACACATTATTAAACATTTAGAGGACGCATCTGAAGAGAAACTATTATCAACTTGATTTCTAATCTTTTCACTTTCAGCTGCTTAGAGGTACTTCAGGGTTACTCCTAAATGATGCAAAGTGACCACGCTTGGCATTCTGCAGGGGGCAGGGTTGGGGGGGATGATACACTCTGCTTCTTTTACTAATATTTTCTACAGATAAAGTTCAGATTTTCATTTTTATCAATTGACATTTTTAATTTCTTAGTCCACTGGGTTGTTTTTAATATTAAGGACAGTGTCTTTGATAGAGTGCTATATGAAAACCAAAAGAACTAAGAAAACAAGCCCTAAAACACAGTTTCACTTCCCACTGCTCTTGCAGTAAGTCCATCAGAAACTCAGCCTTCTAAAAAACATATGTGAAAATGGAGGGGACAGGAAGAGAAAGCAAAAGCAAACCACAAAAGTCCTTTTCTGTCACAGCTGCCTGCAGACTCCAGGATCATCATTGCACACACTCTGTGCGTATGTAGGAGGAAGAAACAACTGGATTATTGCAAAGGCTGATTAGAGGGAAATACAGGATAGTACAACTTCAGGCTGCCTCTTGATGCTGTTCGAAGAAAATCTCCAGATAAATCATTACAGAAGTCTTTAAAAATTCTCACATCAGGAAACTGCACATGTAATAACCTCAGGAACCCCCCACCCTCCCCCCAATAATGGATCTGAAGCACAGTATTGCATTACTGCCCATTTTTCCTCTGTATATCACAGGTACTGTACAACCTAAGAGCAAGCAGTAAGATCACTACTACTTAGGAGGTGACAAGTATGAGAAATTTCACTCTTAAAACGCACATAATTTTTTTCCATTGACTTCACATGTGACATGAAATAGACCAAATCTCCACATATTCCTTTAGCTGGTTTTGTTTGGGTTTTTTAATTTCATGAAAAAATTAGAAGTAAACAACCAGCCAGTCTTAGGAAGCAGCAGAAAAACCTATGCCTTGCTTTAAAAAAAGCAAAACAAACAAAATACATTTTGTCCCTTTCATCCAAAGGAAAACCCAGCCAGCTCTGGAGCAAACAACTACAAAATAAATAAAGCAGGGTCTGCATCTGTCTTTACAGTCTGCTCGTTTTCTTGTGACTTTACAGATACCATGTTCCTGTTAAAATAGATACAGATATATTTTCCTCCCAGTTGCTCCAGAAAATACTGCCACCATCAAGGAAACCTGACAGAGCAAATTAAAAAAAGAAAACCTAGTGACTCGCAAAACGCTGTTGAAAGGCAGAAACAAGTTAAAGAATGTATCGCGAAAGAAAAAGTCTTCTCTGTAGTATCTGTCATTTATAGTAACTTTCTAAGCCAAAGCTAACAGAAAATGTTTCCAGATTCACATGTTGATCAGTTTATCCCCCTTGGCTATTTTGCTTAAAATAACGTTCATTATTTGAAAAGACAAAAAAAACTCCAAACACAACAAAAAACCTGCCACTTGAGAGTTAGGGCCCAAGAGCTACCACAAGATAAGCAGAGCCCTGCCAGTCATGTCAAGCCTGCGCTGCTGCTATCACAGAAGCAGTTCTGCTGGCAGCTTTGGTTGGTGAAGCCACACCGGGTGCTTCGCACAAGGCACCCGTAGCTCCTGTCTCCTCCACACAGCCCTGCCAGAGACCAGCGCTGCAGGAGGAAGCAAGCTCAGGCCAGCAGATGTTACTAACACTTAATGCCTGTCACCAACAGAAAGGACAAGAAAAATCTTGAAGAGGCAGCAACTTGTTTTCTTTGTCAAGAATTGAGAGGTGGAACTGGTGGGGGAAGGGAGCAGGATGGCACCCCCTCAGGACTGCTACGCATTCAAAGCTCTCTTTGTTGGCATGCCATTGCTTGAGTATTATTGCTACCAAAAAGAAAAATAAAATTAGTATTAAAGAAGGTCTTCAGCCACTTTAATTCAATACATTATTGTAGTAATTAGAAAATTTTTTTTGCAGTAGAAACAGGCATTTCAGTTGCAAGGTCTTTTTTTGTGTTTGTTGGTTTTTTTTTTTTTTTTAATTGTTTTGTTGTTTTTTTTTTAAAACCATACTGTTTTTTTCCAGGGTGAAAAAATCCACAAGGCATTTGCACAGGTGAAACTGGGGGGCCTCAACAGGGAGCAACAGTACCACAGAGCTGAACAGTGGGCTGTGTGCTTTACCTGACTGTCCAATAGCACACAAATCCCTGGTTTGTTCTGTTTAGACCCATAAAAGCCCAATTCCTCCTGCTCACCAGTTTACCCCACCCTCTGTTCTGGTTTCTTGATTTCTTCCTCCTTGTTGGGCTTCTGTGGCGTTGCCAACAAGAAGAAATCAGTAAGTTTTCTGTGCTTGGTACTACACTTAAAAAGACTGAACGAAGGAGAACCTTTCCAGTCTGAGAAGGCAGCTGTGGGGAACTTTGGGATCCCTCTGGGTAGGACTGGTCTTCTGTTCAGTAAGACATGAGCAAGGGAGGGGATGTGAAGGCATCACATGCTTCACAGGACCTTCTGCCCATTGCAGGAGTGGGTAATAATAAGAATTATAGAAAAAAAAATTAAAAAAAGAGCAGGTCATGATGGCTATCTCTAAGCTATGAAACTGGATCACTTTGGCTCCCTTCCTTTTTGCTCTTGCTGGTCTCCTTTTGCTACAAATCCAGACTTTATGCCAATAAGCTATAAGGACCTGGCCAAGGTATGAAACCCAACCTGGAAATTGTTCTTGGGTTTTTGAGTTTACACAGAGCGGGTGTAAGTTGCAGAATTATTCTGCTCCTTTACTTTGTAGGATTGTCTTAAAACAAACAAGAAAACCCCAAATCCCCAACATCTACCGGGGACTGTCCTCCACCTTATGAAACTTGCTGATGTACGTGCTGTAGCAGACACAGAACAGGTCAGGGAGCAGCTCTTGCCTTATAAAGCAGCAAAGCTCTGGTGGTAAATTCTGGTAAGAATCCTCCCTCCCTCCGTCTCGCCCAGAGCTGTTTGTGCAGTCTGCTCCCATCTCACATTGCAATCAAGTATGGGGAGAGGCCATCCTTATAATGATTCTTTACTATTCAGAAAAGTTGCAACCATTATAGAAGCACAGGAGGAGCAATGGCAGGAGCATGCAGTGTTGCCAAGTACTGAGAAGTGATTAAATAAGAACTTCAACTTTACTCTTTTTCCTTTTGGTCTTTAGCCCCTTATGTTACACAGAAATCCTGAAATTATCAACCGGCAAGGATCAAAAAATAATCTGAAAACAAAAAGTATTCAGCATCATTTCTTTAGAAGCCTTACAACATTACTTTGAAAGAGCTGACCTCAAGATTTTTCTGAATCTTTGAGGAAGGATAATTCCTTTTAAGATGCATGACCAAATTGTACCAAAATTACACCTTCATAGCAGACCAGCCTATTTGGGAGCCTTTCTAGGACTATCTCTATAAAACCAAAAGCAAATTCAACATTTTTTTGCAACTGGTTAAAGTTCCGTATTATTGGATCCCTGGCCACATTAAAGCTAAACTTAATGCTTTGCTCAATACAAAGCGAACCATAACCTCAACAGCCATCCAAGTAAACTTTATTACACAGAAAAGAACCAAGCGGAGCTGGCTATCCAGAAGGCCATTCTGCAGGTTCCCAGCAAGAGGAAACACACTGCAACATGTCTCTAGCTTGTGGTTTAAGTCAAGGCTAGCGCGAGCAGTTCTGCTAACTTACCACTAGCAGCAAATGCAAATGTTACCCACTTGGAGATAAAGGCAAAGTGCACAGGCCCTTCCCACCAGCTCATCTCCCTACTTAGAGCAGTAGCAGGCTGGTTGAACAAGATGAGAGGCAGTAAAGGCAGGCAAAAAAAAACCCCACAACCAAAAAAAAAAAAGAACATAAAGTAACTTTCCTACTGCACGCCTCCTCCCATTCATGGCATAACAGATCATAACAGATCTTCAGTGAGGCTGCAGCTGAGAGATTAACTGCCTTTGCTAGTTGCTGGTACAGTTTTTGGAAAGGGAAGTTCTGCTGGGGGTTGTGACAAGCCCTGTGCAATGCACAGTGCTGCTGAAATGGCCTAGGACAAGATCCCTGCTCAGCTAAGTCCACTGCAAGAGTTTCAGTCTTGCAAGTCACAAGTTCACACATCCCCAGTCACAAGCCAGACCCCACAGAAGGAAAGAAATAACGAACAGACCTAAGGCAATCCTGCTCCAAACTTTGTACGCAGGTAACACTACCCAACCTGTGTCACACCTGCTTGGGAAGGACAACTGAAGAGGCCTGCCTTTCTCCTACACACTGGCAAGTTTACATTTGCATGGAGCTGAAGTTGTAACGCTGGAGCTGCCCACAGGCCCTGAAGCACAAGAAGCCTGCAGCTGGGGAAAGGTTACCTCGCCACACCAATGTGGCTCCGGGGGCCTCAGCACCCATCTCACACGTCTCCTGCACTGCAGCAGAGCTCCAATTCTGCCCACAGACAGCTAACAGCTCATCCACGGCCAGCCTGACTATTTAGCCTGAGATTTTGGGAAGTTTTGCTCCAGCCAATTCTTCTTGAACAAATTTCTTACCTGAGCTGTCAGCTCTTGTGCTACTGCAAGCTCTCAAGTACAAGCTTTCCGACAGCTTGGCTTCTGGTCTCTTCCGAAATAATCCTGGGCTTTTCTTATAAATCAAGAACAGTCAGGCCCTGCCACATGCCAGCCCCTCTGGGGAGCAGGATGTCAAGCAGCCACAGGAGTCTCCAAGGACAGTCAGACTCACAGAAAGTCAGGACCTTCCTGGTTTTGAAAGAGCTGCTGTTCACCCTTTCCTTCCCCTCTGCAAGATCAGCAGTCCCAGTTGCATCGTTCAAGATGCACAGATCTATCCCACACTTGCCTTTGATCTCTATGAATTCATTGAGAAGCATGACTCACGACAGATCCTGGCTTTCTAACCCACTTTCACAGAAGCTGTGAAACTTTTGAGACTTGTGCATCTTCATCAGATTTGGTCAAAAGGCTCAAAAGCTACTTACAGACAGACATCATCCTAGAAGAAGTCCAGTTTTTCTTTCCCTCTTGCATTCTTGTCCCTCTCTCTTAAGACAGATTTTATGGTTAACCTAGTCTGAATATACCCTAAAAGCAGATGTAAAAACGTGTACATTAGAAAATGTTAATATTAGTAGTTACTCACATTCCCTTCCAGGATTTCACAAAACTCCGTAAATCCCTTGTGACAGGACCTAAATGGAACAGGAACTTTTTTCTATCTTTGTAGCACTATAAGAAACAAACCAGAAGCCGATGCACTGTTCTTTATATCCTTGAAATATTTGCTTGGAAGTGTCATTGATCCAAGAATAGCCCATCAAATAATTATTCTGGTAGGTTTATCAACTTCTCTAACGTTCTGATTTTTCTGTCACACCACACAATGATTTTCATGTTTGTTTTGTCCTGTTACCAGAGCAAACCATTCATTTTTAACTGTTGGTTTTGGCATAAGAGTACTGTAAGTTCATAATGAAAATGTGTTTTCAGCGGTAGTACTGAACAATAGAAAAGTCTCTTTCAACTGTCGGGTTATGAGGAGAACCATCTGTTATTAAATTTAAGTCACAGTGGCTCTGTTTCAGAAACGCAATGGAGGCTTCACTAACTTTGCCATCAAGGCATTTGTAACATTGAATGAAAACCAGCTACTTTTCTAAAGGCCTAATCTGAAACCAGCACCACAAAATGATACCTTTATTCTAGCCTAATTTGATAATGATGAACAATCAAGTATCTTTCAAGTAAACCTTTTCTAAGTGTTGTGGTCACAATGTGGGGCCTCAAGAACTTATACCCCAGTAATAGAAACCTAATGTACAAAACCTAGAGAAAATCTTAGCATCGCCAGGCTCAGTTCTTTGAACTATATCTACAACTGAATAAAGCAAACATCAGGAATTGAAATCATAATTCAACACAATAGAAAAGTCAAATTCCATCATCTGCTTGATTGACTGTTATATGGCACTTTAATTGTTCTCCGACTTACAACACAGAACGACTGTGAATTCTACAGAGCAGCCAGGATTTAAGAACCTGGAATAACACTGGAGAGAACAACTGCAGCTGACGAGGTGGGAATCAAAATACACTTTGGTGTAAGACTTAAAAATCATCTCTCCATCCCATATGAAGTTATCAGGAATTGCTCTATTATTTCTGTCATTAAGCAACCATTCCTCCCCCCACCTTTGCACCAATTCCTCTCAAGTGCAGCCAGAGATTATCAAACTTAGCGATAGCCTTTCAACAGCTTGGCCAGTTGAAAAATCTCTCGAGTTATACTGCTATCACCACTGCGTGAGCTGACGTCAGGCTGTTGTTTACTGGAGATGGGATGGTGCCAATTTCCACTGAGCTGAAGACAGCCATGTCCAGCCTCTTTTGGCTGTACACAGGCAAGAACAAACTCCTTGTGTGTGTTTGCATGCATGCACGCATGTGGGAGAGTGTGCATGTGTGTCTATTTGTGAGCACACACAAATGTGGGGGGAAAGCAACTTGCTTTTATTTTCCACTGTGAAACCAGAAGTAAAACCAACAAAAATACAACACTCCATCTTCTCTGAGAAACTGCAAAGGAGAGAAAGGGAAACACTAACAATCTTATTGCAAGAACTATCACAGTATGGATGACAATATTCATGAAAACATAACGGAGTAAAAGCAAGCTTGGGATACCCCTAAAATCCCTACAAAGAAGCTTACGTAATTAAAAAAAAAATGCCTGACCATCAATAAAAGGACCGAGATGAAAATCTGAACACTTGACAGCACAGAAGAAATGGAAGTTTTACTAGGTCTACTTAAGTTTTCAGAGTTACCGCATTGCCTTCCTCTAAGGGTAGGAAAGCCCCATTTCAGTGTTAAGTAAGAGTACTTAATTAAAATTTGCTATATGAAAAGATGCTAAAACATATTAACAGTCCAGAGGGAAAGAAAAAAATCTAACCAAGTCTGACTTCTTTGTAAGATTTCTTCACTTATGTTATTCCCTGTGAAGAGGCAGACTTCATTTGTGAGTGAATGTGTGCAGATGGGCAGGGACAGAAGATACATGACAGCATCAAGTCCTGTTTTCAGGCACATCTTTTACACATTACAAATATAATTATCTCAATGGCTGTAAGCATCCATTTGACATTTTAAGTTTTACACTATCCTTTCTGCCTGGAAAAACGCTCCAGTATATTTGAATTTGAGGAATACAAAATGCAATTATTTGCACCTCAAGTGAAGTTTCCAGTATTTGCATCCAAGCATGGACTGCTACTGTCATCTGAGAAGTAACTGTACTGAAGATTTTTGGTTCCACTTAATGGCTTCTTCCGCTCAGCACCTAAGTACACGCTCCTCTGCCTTCTTACTTCCCACAAATGCATCACAAGACGATCTTCATATGCACACCAACTCACCCTCCTGATTTTAACTCCATCTTATCCTACCTTCTCATGGAACTTCTCTTTCAAGTTTAAATAGTTTCTCAAAAGTTTCTATTGAGTCAACTATCTGCAGAGGTTTTACAGACCATTAACATTGCTCTGTAGGTTAACCACAAACAACATAAATAATTGTTTTCTTCCTTGTTTAAGAAACTTCCAAGTCTGAGATCCCCACTCAACATCAATAGCACAGTACACACAGAAAATATGCAAAACTTCAGGAACTTAGTTTGAACCACCAGAAATAGTGAACTTGGCTCCAATGTCCTGTATTTACATTTAACAAGTCACCTATTTAAAAAAGCTGGGAAATAGCACATCCATCAACTCCCAAGATGGCTAAAACATGGAACAAGCAAAAATATTTAACCTTTAACATAAAATGTATGAAGGCAGCAATTGGCTACAGCATGCAAGTTAGTCAAGACCTTGCAGACTGCCTTTACAAGAACACTATCCATCACTGCTGGCCAGCAGTATTAAATTGATACTCCATCAGATAGTAAAATGCATACTGCCCTTCTAGTCTGCGACAAATTCTGAAGGTTGGTGACAATTTTCAATATGAAAGTTTGGAACTTTTACTCTGAAATGATACATGGCATCTCCTTATGTTACTGTTTCCTTCTCTCAGTCAAACTATTTCTCCTCCATACAGGCTCAAAGATACCAGACAGGCTATCAGCACCTAAAACAAAACCGAGAACTGGCATTTTGAAGTCTAGACGTGATTTCCTCTTTTGGAAGCCTGCTCATCTCTGTACCTTCCTCAAGTAACCACGCTGAGGTAAAGAGTTCTCAAGGTGGCCTCATTTAGACCTGCTGTATAGAAACAACAGTTCAAAATAGCATTTGTTTCTTTAAACCAGAACCATACCCTAGTAACTTGGTCGATAACTACATTGAATCAGCAACATTTAATTCTAACACTTTCACCTTTTGCTTTACACCTCAGGGACAAGGGGGACACAGTATGGATCATACACACTGTTGGGATGCAAAGACCTGTATCAGTATCTCCCACAACTTCCTTAATCCACTCTTCCTTGAAATGCCTCTTATATTCTTTAAAAATGCTGCTCTGTACATCCATTTGTGGAAGCACTCTGCAAACACAATTTTGATCAGGTTAATAAGACTTTCTGTTCCACAGCAAAGCACTACTGAATAGTATCGAACTTTATTATATAGAAATGCCAACATGGGCTTTGCCACAGGGCTGATCTTGTGCCCAGCAAGTGAATCTGAGGGGGGTTTATTTTTTTGCTTTTATAAGGCTGGCACCAATCCTTTCTGCATTCATTCACTTGAAATTTCACTGTACCTAACTCCAGCACCTATTTGGAAATTCACTTTGTGAATTAGCTTGCCAATGCATTGTAGAGCCTTAAAGGGCTGCTTTAAACAAAGTGACCCCCAAGGAACACTGTTTCTGTGGTGATCTTGGTATTATGCTCTCCAGCTACGTCTTTTTGAACTCCTGTGCGTGTTCCGTGCTTTGCAATTTGTTCTGATAACAGGCTTTCAGAATATATGATTGCATATATTATCTACATATATATGTATTATCTATGCATGGTAATATTCCTTGGGCTGGCCACCTTCATTTTATACTGCATTCTCTGTATGTATTGCAAATAGGTTTAGCCTCTGTCTGCATTCAGTCAACACAGTTTGACCTTTGTTTAGCTGTGCTCTTCAGCTCTTTTACTGCTTTTTCATTAGGGAATAATTTTCGCTTGCCTTACACACACACACACACAGAGCTCTTTGGAAAAAAACAAACAGCACTGCTTCTCATAGTGACTGACTTTCTGTTCTGTCTGTTATAGATACTGGGAAGGTTTTTGGTCTGGAGAACTATTTCGAGGTTGTGCACAGCACTGCTTTGAATAAGGGAACTAAACAGTTGTGGTTACACCCCCATGATACAGGAGAGATTCTAGCTGCTAGTGTATGAGCGGGGGGGCACTACAGCTCCCTTTCCCTCTGCAGGTGCATCTCTCCCATGTTATATTCAGCAAAACATTGATTCAGGAGGACTGAAAAATTTGAAATCCATTAACAGCCCTCAAGATTCCCTTTTCTCTAAAACTAAAAAACTGTTTTCAAACACTTACTCTAACTTAATGGAGTTTAGACAATCCAAAATACCTGGTTTTCGGATTACCCAAAATCTTAATTTTTCATGCTAGCAAAAGAAATTTTTAATCTTTCAGTTCAAACCAACCCACATTTTTGGTTCAGCCACAAAATCCAAAGCAACACAGTTACTCATGACTAACCACTTCTATTACTACTCCCTAGTTTGCTAACTATTCGAAAATAAAATTGCCATGATGGCATTTTACACTACCATGTAATGCTAGAGCAAATGGTTTCAGGTGACTTCTAGTTCCTTCTAAAGAAGCAGGAATACCTCCCTCCCAGGTGGTATTTCTCATACAAGTACACACAGCATTCAAACAACCTTCTGGGAGTTTGAAGTCCTCTCCATTCCTTCTACTGGAGCCTACGGTAAATCTCAGTTATCACATATGCCAGCTTCAGAACCAACACTGAGAATTTCAGCCTCTCCAATTCCCTGACACAACATCACTCAGGCCAGGAAGATGTGCAATGCTGCAGTCTGCATCTCCTCTGCCAGACTCTGTTCCACGCACTAAACAACTTTAGCAGCTTCATTTACTCAAGTTTATTTTTTTCCTGGTCTAAGGTGTGGTTTACCCCCAACTCGTCACTGAACAACAGTCCCTTAGATGCACATGTAAAGGGATTTTTTTCCTGCCACCTGACACACTATTCCGTACTCTTCACGCACACACAAGACCAAAAGGCAAGCCAGCATACAAAACCCCCACTCCAGTAAAATGTGTGAACATTACAGTAGATCATAGTTAATTGTTGCAAGAGTTTAGATCATAAACTCAAGCCAATTCAGTTACAGGTTTTCAGGATATTCCTTTTTCTTTTTCCAATGAAACAAACACATATTTCTTTCCTCCCCCCACAACTCTGTTTTATACTGAAGGTTGCCAACCGCTGACAAAGAGAAATCCAGCCCCTGATCTCCAAAGGCTCAACAGACATGGATCACTGCTGTGATCTTGGGTCAGAGGGCCTTGATGGTGCTGCCAAAAATACAATTTCCCAACTTGGTAGTCTTTGAGATTTCAAGGTTTAGAGATTCACAGGTTTAGTTTTATTTTGTCTGGCAGAACGTACTTGAGAACAGCTTCTAGCAGTATCAAGGAAACAAAGGAACACTTGGTAGGTGAGCATACCATATATATCCACTGATACGCAGGCAGCATACAAAAGCACGGAGCCCTTAGTGACAGGTGAGAATACAATACAAAGTCTATGTAGCTCTGCATGAGGCACGAGTATAAACACTGACAGCGAAGTGAGCCTGAGGAGAAAGCAGGCCTCAGATCTCAGCTACGGACCTCTGAATTCAACCAGGAGATCTCATAGAAGGTTATGGTCTACCCTGATACCAAAGAAATCTCTTTCAAAAGGCATGAGGGAAAGACCACTGGCTGTATTCTCCAGCCGGCACGCAGCCTCAGCATTGTTCCAGGGCAAGAAAGCTGACTTTTGCGTCAGTCAGCAACACAAGCCAGAACATTTCTCCCACTGCCAACTCCTCTTTCCACAGGCATCAAAACACCGAAGGGACTCGGTGGACTTAGTGCCTGTTTAGCCAGAAGCTTGTCAGGACTTCCTGGAATAGGGAAGACAACGAGGGGCTTTGCACCTTCAGTGGTTCTTAGTTAAATCAGAAACAGACGTCATGAGCATGCTGCGGTGGAGTTACACAATCAAATTAAATGTTGTACCGAGTACACAGTCTCCTTCTCCCTACCATGTCCCCTGTTACACACACAGTGGGAAAACCTACTCCAACCAGTCCCAGAGATCCCTCAGCAACGCAAATGACTGGTTCTCCACTAAAAAGGAAAGGCTTTTGTTCATGCTACTCCCTTTTATCTTCAGGGACAAGAGGCTCCAGGTCATCACAGGCCTGAAGGCCTCAAGTCAGGAGAACAGTGCAACTTGTCCTTCCATGGGCCAACTCGCTTTATATGCTGTGGCCATGCTGGAAGGAGACACTGGCAGAGCACGGCTGTCAGAAGCAGCGCGTTCAGCACAGACATGACACTGGCCCCACACGCAGCTTCTGCTGTCTGTGCTTGTAAAGGTGCCAGGGCTGGATACAGTTAAATACCCCAGGGTGAGGGGAAGGCCCCAGTGATTTTCAAGCCACAGCTGCTGCACCATTTGTACAGTGGAGAAAAGCCTGAGTAGGTAGAGAGGCGCAGAAGGAGCTGGCAAAGGATTGCAAGTTTTCCTTTGCTGTCCCTTGTCTGGGCAGTGGCAGATGATTTTGCTGTGGAGTCTCAGGTGTCGTAACAATAGCTGTGGAGCCAGTCCCTGTTTTGGTGGTAGAAAAGAACCTAGCTTTCTGGGGAGAGACAGAGACAAGTTAAGCCAGTTCCAGACTGCCATTTTTTCCTACTGGCTCATTCTGCTCAAATCACAAGCTGGAAAAACTGGAAAGGTAAGCAGTCCAAATTAATGGGAACATCAAGTGAACTGGTTTGTTTATGTATTGGTTTAACTGGAACAGGGAGCACAATTCCAGCTTTGGGCATTAGCTTTGTAGACATTCCCTTAGCTTACCTTCTACCTGAGAAAGCCATGTGCAGAACTGAATTATTCCTCGTCTGTCTTCAAAACACATCAGTTTCTTGAAGCTTCATGCCTGCATGGCACCCATGACCACAACTCTCATTATGGGATGGCAACATTCACATCCTACCAGATCATTCTTCCAACTCCACATAATTAGGAAGGGGGGGGGGGGGGGGGGGGGGGGGAATCAGAACCACCACAGAGCAGGAAGTTGTCTTTTTCCCCTCACACTGCTCCTCATGCATTATTGTTGCTACATCTTACCCATAGCATAGCATTTGCCCACCAAACTGGTATTTTTTTATGGAAAGAGAAAAAAACAGCTTTTAGAAGTCCTACAACTGGTAGGAAATAATCAATTTAAGCCTAATGATTAAAAAATCCCCAGGTATATACTTATAGTTAATTTCTACCATAGAACAGGCTTCACCAGATGCTCAATCGCATTTCATCCTTAAGAGCAAACAAGGGCTCCTGCAGATTAGACCTTTCCAGCAGAGCTGTTGCAGATGGGCAGATCGTGGTGTCCTGCTAACTATCACTGAGACCACAGCAGTACAATGATTCTGCTTACTAAAAGCAGTAAGTTAAAGTAAGCACCACAAAGGGAAGAAAAGTGACATGAATCTTGCACATCATTCCTCCTAAAATTCTTTTATTAACTGCAGGATGGACCCATATTCTGCAGACTGGAAATCTGAGAATAGCGGCTTAGTTACAAAACTCAGCTGAAGAAGCGAGTGCCTAACACCCCTGTACACCAGGGCTGATCATTCCTACCTCCAGTCAGTACGATCAGCAATCCCAGAAACCAGCTTCTTCTGCGTGCACATTAAAGACCTGAATGAGAACATAAACGAGTCAAACTGCCCTGCACAGTTTAAAACTACAGCATGACATAACTGCAAGTCATTGCCATTAAAAGTTTAAAAAAATAAAGAGTCCACACCTGCCAAATACAGCTCCACTGTCCACTGCTGAGTTTTAATGACAACTGCTGCATCTTGGAAAGCTGTTCAGTAATAAGGTACTACATTTCCCCTCCAGGACCAGATATCAGGTACTGTCGCTTATCTATGTAAAAGGCACACACAGGAAAATATCCTACAGCCATGTGGCTCACACAGCAAGCAAGATCTTGGACGCTCTCTGCACACAGAAATTTGCTCTTATTACAATATATTCTAGTTGGAAAAGCCAGAAATCTTGAGTGGAGATTTTTAGCATGCTGACCAATTAAGCTTATAGACAAAAAGCCTTTTTTCCTTTAATGACATTGCCATTTATTGCAAAGCTATGATGAGTTCTTATCTCATTGTGGTCCCCCATGATAACTCATTACTCGCTGAACTTCACTTTTTGATGTATGAGGAACAGCAACATATACTTAAATAGCTCTATTTAAACTGGCCCTATAGTTGAAACAAATCATTCCAAGAACAGCACTGCATTACAGTCAGAACCATTCAAAAGCTTAGGATGTGATATTCTTCAGTATTCACAGAGCTTAATATCTTCAAACAGAAATTACTCAAGCTGATGTATCTCTCATTATTATTAAGTCAAAGTTCTACCAAATGAGAAGAGGATGATTGATAGTCAGGGATTACTAGGGCCAACATAGTGAGAGATCACTATGGCCACAAGCAAGCCAGGGACGACTCAGTTCCCCCGCAGCTGAGCATGCAGACTACGCAGCAAAGCACCCTCAGCACCCCTTGCTTGAGAGCTCAAGTGCCTCCCCTGTTCAACACCAGATCTACCTGGCGCTGACTGGTAACAGAGCATTGCCTAGTCCTTCTAGGCCACAGGTGCAATGCAAGCTTTGAAACTTTGTAAGAGGGAAAAACAAAAGAATCCATGAAAACAACAACAATAAAACCCCACAGCCAGAAAACAACACGTGCACCAGCACAGCTCCAGGCATCTCCCCTCCAGTTATCCTCCAGAAGGTGAATGCTGTGAGATGTCAGGACCTTTCCAGGAATAAGCAGCACTGCTTGGATCAGGTTCTTTGCTCTGCCAAACACTGATAGGACTGGCTTGAGAATTCAAATCGAACCTGGGTTAGAGGTGGGGAGTCCAGTTTGGTTTGTCTAGAAACACTCTGGAAAGTGAAAATACTATCGTTGGCCTGGCATGTTCACTGCTACAGTAGATGCTTATGCCACACTGGTATTGCAGGAGAGAAGGAGCCAGATTCAGATGTCCTAAGTTGTACCTAAGTTCCTGTATCTTTTCTTTCCTTCCAGCTGACTCCTGGCCTTCAAGCAGAGAGCCTTAGGTAGAATTTAGGCCATGAGAACCTGGTCTTCAGTCTCCCAGCAAGTGGAAATACCCACAGCTGGCGCAGCCTGGAAAATATTAAATACACTGCAGAAGAAATACACCTGCTGAGCATACACATACACACACACAGAGCAATGCAATAATTCTGCCCTGGGGGTCCCCAGGCTTTGAACTGTCACACAAAGAAAAGCAGAACTGAACTTATATACATGGAGCATGTTCCAACTGGACAGTGCAGGTACAGTTTGCAATGTGAACAACCTCCACCTGCTGACCATGCTCTGCAGGATCCAGAAGCCAGTTTTCAAAGCAAGAGAGTGTACGTATCACCCCTCATTCCTATTGCTACTGTACAGCTTACCCAAGTCAAGCTACTGAAATGTTTCCAAGACAATGGGGAGTGTTATTTCCTTTCCATAGCTGTTATGTATCAGGAAGGATCGTGAGCAGATAGTATCTCAGGCACAGGTAAGAAAGATGGCAGAGTTAACATATCCAAATCTTTTCACATGCAAGCACACACCCTGAAATAAGCCAGAAATGCTAATCATGTTTATTACACTACAGTATAAACAGCAATCATGAAGCTAAAGAAAGTAACAGAGCATCCCTGCCTGAAGGGTCTTCTCCAGGCTGTCCTGTATCAGAGGAAAGATAAAAGCAGAAGCTTGAGACATAGTAGAAGAAAAGCTCCCCTCACATACGCAGTCCAGCACTGAGCCCTAATATGCAGGAGTATTTCATTCTCTGGGGCAGAGTGGCCTTCTTCAACACTGTTTCACATCCCAACTCCAAAACGTCTCCCTGAGCGCACTTTGGGAGGGAGCAGTTACAGTCTCTCTCATGCAGCTTTCAGCTTCAGCAGCACAGGAGGGTTTCACAGTCCCTGCCTGAGTCACAACAGCTCCAAAGGAAAGGGGCACAGCTGTTCTCACCTCAGGACAAGAACTCTGCTGCAGAAAGCCTACAGACCCTGTCAGCCATGTCCTTCTTCCCCAAGCCCAAAGTGCACTAGGGGACACACCAGTACTCTGCACTCCTGAGCTCAGCGTGTCACTGTCTAGAGTCAGCTAGTAAGAGATGTTAAGAACAGGGCTGCAACTTAAACCCATCCATCACAAAGAAGCAGAAAGGAGGTTTCTCCATCCACACACTAAGGCAGGAACCTGTCCTTCAGAAAGCCAAAGTTCTTCCCTTCATATACAGGGCATAGCAGTGGTGACAAGTCTGTACCCTCCACACAGCTGAGCAGGACTTTGCTCCCTCAGGTGAAGCAGACTGATTATTTCCTACCTGCCATTCCTACCCCAACCCAAGCTGGCACAGGTCTCGCAGGAGTGGTGCCCTAAACCTTCACACTGTCCTGTGTGAGATGGAGAGATGACTCCCAGCTCCTGCAGCAAAAATAAGCCTGCCTTGCAGAACAGATCCTGGTTAAAATGCAGAGCAGGAATCGGGAGCAGAGAGGCTCATCCTGTTCACACAGGTGCTCCTCCTCAGGGAGAAAGAGCCACTGGTCTCAGCTCCAAGATGAGGTAGTCCAAACATCACCTCATTAAATGTAAAGGCCCTGGGGTCAGACAGTGTATGCTGGACTCTCTTCCACCTCATCTCCAACTGTCCTTCAAAAGAGGGAAGCAGCAAAGACATGTCCAATCCCATGGGCATGCGTTTGCTGAGTTTCAAGAGCTTCAGCAGCAGAACATCCAGCTTCTACATTTAGGTTTGAACTGCATATTGAGCTGTTCACTGCTGCAAGATGAGGACATTTCCAGTCATGCTCAGCAACAGAGAAAGATAACAATAGATTTGTTAAAGCACAGTACTGAGATTAAAGGGCCCTTCTTTCCACTACCCATTCCGACACCACATTAAACACCTCTCTACAAAAAGATGGGCAATAAAATTCTTTCTTGACATCAAGGAACACTTGAGACTAACGTAGTTGACTTGGGGCCTTGGTCTTGCAAATCAAGTGAAGGACAGAATATATACAAGGTAGTTTACATGAACAATGTATGACATTTTAAAAAAAAATCAGGCTTCCCTTGCACACTCAATACTACTAAATTCTGCATTGTCCTGTACAAAGCATACAAGGTTAGAAGCAAAACAAGGTCTTCTCCCACACTTGATGTTACACTGGCAATGCTGAATGTCTTGCTGCTCATCTTCCCACACCTGAGGATGTTCCAGGAGTACCTCACTGTTCCCATCCACTCCATGTCAAACTATTGAAGAAAACCAATTCATCGCTGTTACTCCCACTTCCCAGTTCTTGGGCCTCTGAGGAGGTACCACAAACAAAAGCAAACATGCTCTGTTTGCATGCCCCAAAGACCGGCTCTGCACGCTGGTGCCTGAAGAACAAGCACATTGCAAAAGCATAATGTTTCCAGTGGCAAGATGGATGGGAAAAATGCCAGCTACTAGCTGTAACCCTTTTGTCATGCCAATTGCTGGCTTCTATGAGGATGTATGTTAGATACCTCCTTAGAAAAGAGCTCTGCATCTCATCCTTCCAGATGGAGGAGGAATGATTCATACACACATAAGCAACGCTAGAATGACAGCTGAAGAGAAAACATTTTCTTTCTGGTTTGTGTCACAGACATGCTCAGGGGCCTTAATCGCAGCAAAAATTGAAGACTATGACACTTTGTGCCCCAAGGAATGCATGTGCAAAGCCCCAATGCTACTTCTCACTAGCCTTGTCAAGCCTCATGTTGTATGCACACACCTCACATGCCTCATTCCCCCGCTTTCTCATTTCCGCAGCATTTCTCTGCACAGACCGTGACAGAATAACTCCACTTACACAGCTGTCACATCACGCAATGACAAATACAGGGGAAAGCATCCAAGAGATGGATCAGGTGTCGGGAGCTCTAAGCTGACCAAGGCCTGACTTGTAATGCAGAAGCAAAGCAAAGGATCTCTTTTCTTCCCAGAAACACCAGGGACCAAAACGCACACATTTAGTAGGCCTAGATGGCTGATAAATGCAGAATAGACAGAAGGCTCAGCAGTCTGCGCACTTGTCTGCATCACACCTGCTTCTTTCAAGGAGGCCACTGCACACCTCCTCCCCACCTCACCTGCACAGCACCTCTGCCGCACTCTCACTCCTCTCAAGGGCCCTGTGTCCTGTGAATCTCATTCTGTTTCTCACTACTAACGTGCAAATTCCCACCTATTTACTTTCCTCTGGTCTCTCTCCGATTTGTGAAGTCCTTGCAGCAGAGATTATCCATAAGCATCTGGAAAGCACCTGGAATATCTTGAGTCCTACTGCAAGTAAATAAACAGCAATGCACAAGCATGCTATACATACATTAAGCTAAGCATATAACAGTCACCTCTGACAACAAAAGTGAGGGTGGTAGCTTCTTCCTACAGACAGTGGTAGAAAATCTATGCTTTGGGGTACACCCACTAACCAGGAAAACCTTCAGGTTTGCTTTCCCTGCCACCCACTTCTCTCCTTCCCCCATCACATTATCCATTTCTGAAATCCATGTCCCACTTTTATAATAAATTATTCTAATCAGTATTGTGGCATGGCAGAAATCCAGCATAACCTTCAGAAATACGCATGCATACACTGGCTATATAGCCACTTCATTTCACAGGAGGCTTTCAGAACAGCCTGGTGCATAGTCCAGGAGGATTTGGCAACCTTTCTTAGCAGCACCCCCATGGTGGTGATCCTTTCCTAAAGGACACTAGACGCACTTACCAATGCTACTTCCTCTCTTTGTAAAAGTAAGATTTTTTTTTTTCTTATTTTCTCAATAAAACCAGGGAAAAAGTGTTCAAGTGGGAATGTTTCATCTGCTGTTTTTCAGGTTGAAGAAGTGTGACTTGGGGGTGGTAAAGGGGCTAGAGAGAACATTTGCAGTCCAATGCAGACCTTCCTTCCCACCCCACCCTCTTTTGAATAGAAAGATGCAAGATAGGCTGGGTAATTGCTCCAGCTGCTTCAGAATCAGGGTTCAAGTGGGGAGGAAAGGGAAAGGAAGAAGGAAAAATAAAACAAAAAAACAGAAAAGTCACACAGATAATACAGATTCTTTTCTTGGTAAGGAGCACGGGCTACTTTTGTAGCTCTTAAAACAGGAAACCTCATGCAGTTTGTTCACTCAGGCTGCAACAGCTCCAGAAGGAATCTGGATCTGTGGCTTTCCCATAAAACTAATGAGGTCTGAACCCCACACTGGGGAGGGAGAGAATAAAAAAACCACAACAAGCAATTTAAGCACAGAGCATTACAGTCTTGTTAAATAGTACGTTAAGAACCCACCTGCAAGTCTGTCTTGGCCAATGAGGGACATAAATCGGGAAGATAGAGTAATACTCAATATTACACAATTAGTCATTGCTGTAAGCACTTTAACTCTGGATTTCTTGGATTGTATCATTTCAAACACTGTTTTTTTTATAGGAACAATATGATAGCTGTCCAAGCACCACAATCAAATCATGCTACCAGAACATTCAGACAATGGATTATCACAGCTTTTATTCTGAACAAGGGAAGACTACCTCATTTTGAACATGGCAGGGGAAGAGTAGAAACCTATACCTGAGGGGGGGGTTTGGTGTTTTGTTTGGTTTTGTTTTGTTGGGGTTCCCCCCTCAACCCTCTTTTGGACTTTCCAAGGTAGGAATGACACAAAAATCTGCCAATCTGAAAAGACAGAAACTGCCTTTTCCAAGAATTTGCACTGAAACAGGGAATAAATTTAAATATGCCAAATCAAAGAGCAGTTTAAACAGCCCTCCTTGTGTTGGCTGAACGCTGGAAGGATGCCCTGTTCCAGGGCATGTTCCCACTGTCTATCACCACCACCAGGCCTAGAGACTTAAGCTCTGTTTAGAAACTTACCTACCAGGTATGTTCCTGTCACAGGAAAGAGGGCCTCTTTACCTTCCAAAACCTTCAAATTAGCAGGTTCAGCAAAGGATTAGTGTGTTCCTTTAAAAAGGTGTAATTATTTAAAGGTTCTCTTAAAAAGGCTGCACCTTTTACCTTTACATCACCATTGGAAGCCTATCTCATTTTATACCTTAGTTCTCACCTTGCATCATGAACCACATACTAGATTTTTTAACTTTACAATCTTTGTTTTAGGGTGATTTTTTTGTTGGTTTTTTTCTTTTTAAGAGTATTTTAGTACCTTCAGTGCATACGTACCTACTTTTTGGTGCATGGTACTAAAAAGGCCCTGACTCTGACCTCAAGTCCTTTGGCAATGGCCAAATATTCCAGCACAGGAAGAGGGAAAAGCCACTAAGTCTTAATAACATCCTCGTGATGCAGTCTGAGAGGTCACTATTAGCCATGACATACTGGAGGTGAGAAAAGACTAAAACAGAGAAGACAAGCAAATAAATAGAAGCAGAAGAACCAAAAAAAAAAAAGCTAGAACTGAGCTCCACAAAGAACAGAAACAGCAAAAAACTTGCTTTGCTACAGCACAGGGCACATGTCTGAAGCTGATGACACCTGGGTATTATTCCTGACTGTGGTCCTGACTCCTGGATGACTGCACCAACTCATGTCACACCTCCAACAGGCTCTCCCCTCACATTTTCCTTCTGGACTATAGGTCAGTGGTGGCGAACCTTTTCCTTGCCAAGGGCAGAGGACACTAAATATTACTGGCAACCCACACCTCAACATGTGCCTTCACACTGCATGACAGCAGCACAACCACTCTCCATACAAAACCAATGTGGGCCACAAAAAACCAAAAACTGGATGCCAGTCCCCCAGTTTTCACATTCCCACTGTGAGCTTTTTAAGGAAGGATCAGTTGCTATTTATTGCACCCTGTGTAGAGCAGTGTAGTTCAGAGCTGTTAAATGTGATTCTATAAGCAAGCAGCAACACCGGTAGTTGATTAAGACTGGAATGAAAAACAACAAAATGGGGGGAAAAAAAATTGGCTGGAAAGAAGTGGAGGGAAACAAAAACAACAACAGAAAAAGGAATTCAGTATGACAGAAAAAAAGGAAAACAGATAATGAAAAGATACTTACACGAAAGGAAACCAGATAAAGATACCCAAAAGTGAAAAAGGCTTCCACAGAAAGAGCTAACTTCATTTTAACAAAAAAAAAAAAAAAAGGTGTTTTTTTTCATGAGAATGTTGAATTTGGATAACCAAACGAGCAGTATTTTATTTTCCCCCACAGTAAATACATAAAAATAGACACTTATTTTTAAAGAGGAAGCATCTAAGTTCTCAATGCACTGGTTCTCAGAACTAATGCTTTAACCACATTAGTAACAGCTTATGAAAAGACAACAAACTGACTACAGTTCCTTCCCTATCTCGAAGCTACTTTTTCAGAGTCACCATCACTACTGTGATTTTGCAGTTATGAAACACTTTACCCTTGTTACGTCTTGGGGCCTTCCTCCCTATTTCACAGGGTAGGAGCTAAAAAGTTCTGTTCAGGTTCAGTTGACATCTCTTCATCCCTTTTTTTTTTTTCATTTCTGTGTTCTTAAAGTGTCTTTAACTGGACACCTGTGGCAATGACAGAGATATGAAGTACTGTGGATCGTGACAACTACAGGCAAATGTTTTAGAGAACTGGGAATTTACTTGCATACTACATTACTCCAACTCCCCCAACCTTTCCTATGACCACCTGCTCATAATCATTAGAAAGCAGAGTGTCATTTCTAAGCTGGAGTTGAGCACTAAAAGCACCATGCTGGCCCTCACTGGCTCTATTTAATTAGAGATTAGCAGAAACAATAAAACATAGGGAGAATATAAACATAATTTTGCCAGTTTTTCAGTAAAAAGGTTTTGGTTACCAAATAGATAAGAGGATGGCTGCCTATTTTATCTGTGCAGCCGGACCGACGAGTTTACATTCACTGGAACCACACCCCCATCAGAATTCCCTCTGAAATGTCAACACGAACCATATTATTATTTTTCCAAGTTGCTGACCTTTACTGTTGCCTGCATCATAAATCCTGCATTTTGAACTGTTTCTATTCATACAAGAACATGCTCTGCACGCCTCACGATATCTGAACTCTGTACGCAGCTGCCTGCATATCACAAAACAGATGCTCGCTGCAGCCCACCTAAAGAAGCTGCCAAGTTGGACCTTCCTGGTTCCACAAAGTCCACTGGATTACCACCAGTTACGCTACCCACCACTAAGGCAGCCAGGTTTCCCAGGTTCCCCCAAAGCCCTCAGTGTATCTTAGCTTGAATAAAACGTTCCAGAGGATTTTATCAAGGGCCATAGCATACAGGTATTTTAAAATAATTTGATTATGGGGTTAAGTTTAATTTTAATCAGAAAGGAAAAAAACACAAGTCCTTGGATTAGAAGACAGCCATTCCCATTTACTGTTCTTCACAATTAAAATGTTTCATATCAGAACTTAATGCATCATACATGTTACACAGTGCTGAACATAAGGCTGTCGATCTGTCATTTCTCTGTAAGCGTTTAATGTGATGAATGATCAGGTTACTAGTCTTTCTAGTATAAAAGCGAGAGAAGCTCTGAGACAAAGAAATAAAGGCCAATGCATATTACAGATCTTACAGTGATTAATATCAGCCCGCCTGACTCGCATCTCTGAAAAACAGTTAAGGTCACTATTCCTCTTCTATTTTTACCATGGATTTCAGTACACCTCCTCAGAACCCTCCAAATACTTGAGATAATTTAATTTAAAGCAGAAACAAGCACGTCAGGAACATACAGCATCTGGGCTACAACAAACAATGCCACACCAGCATGTCATAAGAAATATAAGTGACCTTCACTCTTGCCTCTGCTGACAGACACACTTGAAGCCACTTGCAAGCCAGGTTGTTAAGTGTGATTTCTGCAAGGCAATCTAATAAATGAAGATTTTAAAGAGATAAAATAAAACAATAAGTAGTCAGATTTTATTTTAACTGGAAAACCTGCCTTCCCAAATCAACCAACGGTTTGGCAAGCCTAAATGAAAGGCAGACAAACAAACAGCATCTTTTCCTTTTAACACAGAATCTGCAATAAGAAAAAGAAATCAGCATTTTATTGATTTCCATAATACCATCTCTACAGCTTAAAAAACTCAGTCAGCTGCTAACGTTAATTCACTGATGCTATGGAGCCTTCCCATATAATTGTACACCCTCCACTTCGCTGAGCCCCAGGGCGCTGTTTCTAACTTTCCAGAGGACCACTGCACTGAAAGTAGAAACAAAAAAACCTCTCTTTCATTACCCAAAGCAAAATGCAAACCAAATTTTGCTTACATAAATGGGAAATTAGAGAGACTTAATTTTTAAGACAGGGAATAATCTGCCCGTCTGCATATATTTTCAGATTTGATATCATGACAACAAATTCTCATTTAAACTCTCCCCACCTCCCCTTTTTTTCCTTCCTGAGCGTACAAAACAATACAACATATAAATATTGCAACAATTATGATTTCTAGGGATAGATTCTAAAGCCCTTGTCAGATCATAAGTGTTTCAAAGGGGTGATTCAGAATCAGACAGAGATTTTTGTGAATGTCACTATAATTAACACTATAAAAACCTGTAAAATGTTTCCATTGCTATAGGGACTATTTTATAGAGTGAATGTGCATTTCAAAGTTTTTTTTTAAAAAGTTCTTCTTATAAAAAAAATAGAACACCTTATAAACTAAATTAAAGCTATCTTCTCCAAGTCTAAGATCAAAAATGTCCTAAATAATTAATGAAGTAAACTCTGCCATTTTTCTCCATTTCTCAAACAAATTCAGCAGCCCACAACCAAGCAGACAGCTCCAGTACACTTTAGTGAGAGTTTTACTCAATTAGGGACTGCAGAATTTGGCCCAATTAATTTAGTACTGTCTATCCGGAAAGAATGTGGTGGAACTCTGCAGTGCAAATACCCTCCTGGAACTGCCGTACCTAGTCCCCTTTCTTGCTCCCCCTTGTTTACCCTGCCTTGATATTTCAGTACCAACCATACTGTATTCACCATCTCCATCAAGATTCAATGTGCCATTTGAGCTAAAATAGCCTAATTTTGGTATGGTTTCCCATGCATCTATTAATTTGGAATCAGTTTATCTATTTCCTCTGAGAATGGTGAAATGTGTGGATTTTTGTTCCACAAACAAACAAGTTGACAGTATCAATACAGAGTTGGAGAGCCTCTAAAAACAATCTAGTTTGCATAATTAATGTTAATTACAATAACATCTCAATCAGTGACACAAAAGCTTAGCAATGAACACAGTCATACTAGGAAGTGAAAACATGAAACAAAACATGAGAAGATTATGTCTTGTTCTGAAAGAGTATGAAGCAAACTTTCAAGAGATTTACAAATAAGAACAGAAAGGCAAAAGACAGTTGTGCTTTGTTACACGTATTTTCTTTACAGGCTCCTTAGTACAGAGCTTTCTTCTGAGACTAGTAAGACAGTGGATCTGAGCTGTGGACACACGAGATAATATTATCTTTCTACAACATCACATCCAAGCCACTATCAACTGCTTCAAAGAAAAACAACTGAGGGCCTGATCCTGCTGCCAGTGATTTCATTAGCAAACATTTAAACAATGTGATGTTAATGTTTGGGGGGGGTTCTGGAGAAGGAGGGGAAGGAAAAAAAACAACTCCAACTTGAACACTGCATGTAGGTATGGATTCCCTCAGGCACAGAGGAATTTCAGGACAAGATAATGAATTTTTCAACAATATTTTCCTACTTTCCATAGCAACAAGGGAAAGCTAAACATGCAGAAAACTTACCTGCCTGTTTCACTGGTAGCACAGGAGGTTTTTTTGTATGGTCACCTAACACAGCAGCTTTACATTTAATCCTCAGCAGTTTTCTTCATGACCCAAGAAAAATAGTTATCCAATATATTCTTATTTCAAGGGAAGGGAAAAAAATAGTTATGAAAAAATAAGTGCCACTGTACCTCACCCAGATTGATACTGTAGTACACAAGTAGTCATACAAGCATCGTAGGGAGCACTTGCGCAGTAAAGTACCACTCAGCGTGAGTAAGGGTGGCGTAATTGGGTCTGATGAGAGAAGGAATCAGAGCTTGTCACGTCACTATTATAGGGGCCTTTCTGAAAACATGCATTTCTTGATTACTTTTCACATTAATGCAAATCCACCCCGTTAAAGTTAATGAAGTTACACTGGTGCTAAACTAGTACCAGAGGCAGCAGTCTACTTCAGATTAATCTAAGAGTCCACATCTCAAGGACCACCCGCCCCCCAAAGGCAAAAAATCAGGCATTTAAGAAGCCCCGGGGATACACTAGGCAAGTTACTCCTTGGGATAAGGACTGATCTTCTGTATGGTATCAATCTCAGGGCTGCTCCCCTCACTCTCTTTCTAGATAAAGGCAAGACAAGATTTGTTAAATACTTCGTTTCCTCTAGAAATTTACTGATCTTCAGCATACTTAAGACTACGCTTTAATAGTCTCTGAGTAAAGCCATACTTTACTACTTCTTATTCACAAGAGTGCTTGGCTTAAAACAATAAACTTCATGTGGAAGACTCTCAGAATGATGCTGGCCTTTCCTCTTCACTAAAGTTCAGCACATTTATTTGTCAGATGTCTGGGAAAGATGATTTTGGAGCGCTGTGGGGTTTGGTAAACCTTCAATTCAGCAATTAGTTTCCATATGATATGAATTACAAAGATCGAGCAATTAATATTAATAACTAAACCCAGCAAAGTACCAAGACTTCAGATGCCCTGTGTATGGAAACACTGCTGTCCTTGCTGGGGGTTTCCACGTAACTGTTTTATTTTAGCTACTCCGAACGTATGGCACACGAGAAAAATACATTAAGGGAAAAAAAATAAAAATCAATAGCAATGAAATAGAGACATAACCATTTTACAATAAGCACTCCCAGCATCAATCCAAGCCACCAAGACTGCCCACTGCAGACCACGGCTTCACCCTAGGATACACAAAGTCTCCTGCCATACCAAGTCAAGCTCAGGTAATACTGAAAGATCCAGGCACGACAAGGTGGGAAGGATGGTGCATCTGGAAGTAAAAAAGGTGGGTTTCCCTGATTTTCCAAGGACAGTGGCCAGAGACCAGTCTGGAGGGGTCTGGCCCACCACTCGACCCGGGCAGCTTGCCCCTCACATCAACCTTCACCACAGCCTCAGCGAAGGTGGGTGGGGGGAGAGGATGTAAAATAACAAAAAAAAAAAAAAAAAAAATAATCAAACATATCACCGGCAGCATGACACGCATCTGTAGCCGGCAACGACGGCGGGTTTCTATATTTTTTTTAATCCCCCCCCCCGCTTCTTTTCCAGCCCGAGGGGGAAAGTACCTCGGCGGCCGGTGCCAGGCTGCGCCGTGAGGAGAATGCCCCCAACTTTCCAACAGTTGGCAGGCACCGGAGGCACCCGGCCCGCCGCCTCCCCGAGCCACCGGGGGCTGCCCCAGCCCGCCGCCCACCCGCTGCCCACTCCCGCACACACAACCCCCCTCCCCAGCCCCGGGCCGGCAGAAAGGAGCGAGCCCGGGAAGGCCGTGCCCGGCACTCACCCGCTCCGGGGGGCTCCGCGGCGAGGGCCGTTGAGGACCGCTGAGGGAAGCGCTGAGGGGAGCGGGGGTCAACGGCAAGATGGGACGCGGAGGGGAGGCGGTGAGGGGAGGGGGGTACGCGCGGGTTAAGAATTTAAACCGGAGGGGGGGGGAAATTAATGTAAAAATGAGCGTGCGGCGAGGCGCCGGGCTGCGCGACGGAGGCGGCGGCCGGGGCGCTGAGGCGGCTGTGCTCTATCCCATGCCGCTGCGGTGGCCCCGGGCGGCGGCGGCAGCCGAGCTGGGGGGGAAGTTGGGGCCGCAGCCGGCGGGGAGGATGTGACACCGTGACAAGTACGGCCCGCCAGCCATGTACCGGGGGAGGAGGCGGGGGAGGCGGCCACCCGCGCGTAGGGGGCCGGGGCAGCCCAGGCAGCACCGCCCGCCCGCACACGGCATTTAACGGCGCTGACGGGCCGCGCCGTGACTCACACACGGGAGTTAGTCACAGGGCGGGACCGGGGAGGGGGGGGGAGGACACCGCCCCGCCCCGCCCCCCGGGCGCCCCGCCAGCCTACAGGATGCCGCGGTCCGGCGGATTGGCGTGGCGTCCAGCCAATGAACGCGCGGATCTGCCGCCAGCGGTGGAGCGGCCCCGTCCGCCCAATGAGTCTTCTGAGGACACTGCCGCGAAGTGTTGGGGAGGGCTGGAGGGACACCCCGCGGGGCGGGAATTGTGCACTGGCCTGCCGCCGCGGCCAATCAGGATTGAGGCTTGGCTTGATGGGCGTCGAGGCGCGACCCAATCAGGATTGCGGGGGAAGGGGGGGGGGGGGGGGGGGGGGGGGGGAGAGGAGCCTGTTCCCGCCCTCTTGCCGGGAGCTGCTCACGCAGAGCGCGGAGGGCGGGGGAGGGAGCGAGCGTGACTGGAGCTGGAGGGCGGGCGGCCTAGGGGAGGGGAGCGGGCATCCAGCGGGCCCCGAGGGCGGCGGGCGGGGGCGTCGAGGCGGCACCGGTGTGAGGGCTCGGGCGGGAGTTACCTCAGCGAGCGGCGGAGGGGGGCCCTAGAGGCGGGAGTTACCTCAGTGAGGGGGCACCAAGGCGGGAGTTACCTCAGCGGGGGGCGGGGAGGGTAGGACACTGAGGCGGGAGTTACCTCGTTGTAGGGGGGACGATACTGAGGCGGGAGTTACCTCTGAGGGGGAGACGCACTGAGGCGGGAGTTACCTCAGCGCGGGGGGGGGAGGGCACGGCACTGAGGCGGGAGTTACCTCAGCGAGCTAGGCGGGGTCGGGCGGGGCGGAGGGAGTGGGCCCGGCGCCTCTGAGATCCCGGGGAGGGGAAGGACTCGCCCCGGGGTTGCCTGCGGAGCGGGGCCGGCGGCCGGGAGATGTCCGGGGCGGAGAGGGGTTCGCCCCGGGGCAGCGCGGCGCAGCCAAGGTCGTTTCCCGCGGGAGGAAAGAGAGCGCGGCTGAGGCCTGCTCCGGGGGAAACCGGGGCGGCCCCGCTGGCACCGGGCAGGGAAGGGCTGGCCGGCAGCCGGGTGGGAGGTGGAAAACCTGGCCTGTGAAAGCCTCGGCTTCCCTCGGCCCCAAAGGACCGCGGGGTTTGGAAGAGGGAAGTTGGGGTTTGCTCGTGTTTGACAGGTGTCACGGCTGAAAGGCTGAATATTTCCAGCTCTCTCGTCCACCTTTTCCTCTTGGGTGGATTTTTTGAGGGTTTTTTTTTTGTTTTTGTTTTGGTTTGGTTTTTTGGGTGTTTCGGGTTTGGGTTTTTTTGTCTGATATTTTTAGAGAACAAAGCCCATCTCAAGTTCCGGTGTGATGTCAAAATTTGACCAGATGAATGAAAAAATAAAAGTAATAGCACTGACAGTTGCATTACAAAGTGCAGTTTCTTTTGTGCTGCTGGGGGGGATTGACAAATAGGAGCAGTATCGGTGTAAAAAAGCAACACTTTTCACAAATTATTAGTATTGGAGGAATTTATTTTGGGTAGAGTGAGGAAGTAATGCCTGTAAAGAGTTTCCAACAAAATACTGGAGCCCTACCAAAAATTTAATCCTGGTGAAGGAAATGAGATACTCAAATTGTCTGTCACCTCTTCATCTCTACATACAAACTGTTAAAATAAGACCTGGGTTTTTTTCAGTAAAAGCATAAAATAGCTGATAGACTTCTGTAAGGTAATGAGATAATGCTATCAGAATAAGGGACTACATTGGCATTTTCCCAGGCTGCAAAAATACAGTTTTGTTTGCTTTAAAAACTTGTTCTTTGGACAGAGTGCTATAAATACAGGGTTGGTTTTTTTTTTTTCTTTTTCTTATTTTGGCATCCACAGTAATGGAAGAGCTGAAAAACTATAACCTGCAATAATTTGTTCTTGGTTTTCACTTTAGAAATAATGGGACTAATTACAGTTTTTTCCTGCTTGCTTTTATCGAGATCCAGGGAGCTGGAGTGAAGATTTCACAGTTGCTCATTTGAAGCAGGAATGTTAAATCACACCAAAGAAATGGCCTTCAGAGTTGTCTCTTAGCATCTAAGGCATCATCCTGCCAGCTGTCCTATCATCCGCAGTGTCTTGCAAGAAATCCAGGATGAATGGTGCTCAGAGTGCTTTAGTGTGAAAGGGGAAGGACAAATAAGACCAGTAAGGCCATCATGTAATGAAAAATAAAAAAAAAGGGGGGGGGGGAATGGTGCCATACAGACATGCAGGATTTGAGTGGGATTTTTCTTTTTCTTTCATCAAAGAAAGAGAAGTGGGATCTTATGCCTTCCTGAGCATTTAGCACTGGCACAGAATGAGCTGTAAGAAATTAGCCGCCTTCGTGCTGAGGGCCCCGGGAGTTTCTTACATGCAGAAGTCCTTGGGCAGTGGCGCTGCTCTGCTCATCAGCTGCATGAAGCCATAAACCCTTCCATTCTAAGATATTATTGGGAAAATAATGTTTAATAACTACCACATCTTCCCTGTTTCTTCAGTCTGCTTTGAAAGCATCTGAAGGCTTCCCCACCCCGACTGGCGTGTTCATAAAACTTTGAGGATTTGTTGACTAATATTTCCTTTCGTGTTGGAATCTGCTGAGCTCTGCTATTGTAAATGCTCTTGCTTTAACTGCTCTTGGATTAGAATGAACTGAATCCACCCTATTGTTCTTCTGTTGCATTTTATTTTACGCATACTGCATTTTGCTCTTCTCCTGAGTGATTGGCTGTTTGCATTAGAATTTATGAATATGAACGTGCATTTTGTTTGTCACAGACCTGTTTCCACTGAAACCCAAGGCAGTTGCCTTGGCGTAAGGGATTCATCTCGGCTAATCATTGGGAATAACAAAGGATTTTTATAAGTGATCCCCATATTTGAATTGATGGCAAAAGCAGAGAATATGAGATCTGTTGTCTCTTTATTTTTCCTGCCATAGTAAGAGGTTAAAATACTTGCAGGTTCTGTAACCATCAGCAGTGCTCGTGCACTGATTTGTGCTTAGCAACTTCTGAACGCTGCACAAAAGAGGGCTTTGCATCAGATTCTGTGCAATTTAGTGAATAAAATAAAAGAGTATTACCATTCAATGATAGAGAGAGAAATATATATATACACACACACATCCTCTTTAAAGACCTGAAAGGGGTGAGAATTTAAGGGTAGATGATTGTCCTTTTGTAGTTGTATCTTCTTTAACAGCAATATTCTAAGGGAATTGAGACAGAAATTGAGCTCGTGAATTTGGGCACGATTGCTTCTGGAGGGTAAAAGTCTACAAGCAATCATTCTGCTCTGCTGCTACAACCTACTATGGGGGCTTCGCATGCGTGCGCTTCCAGAGACAGCAACCAAGGTAATATTTCATATCATCACGGTGCTGCAGGTTTCCCAATATACAAGAGTTTTTCTTCAGGGCCAGTGCTGGCAAGGAAGCGATTAGATGGAGATCTTGGCTTTTACTTCTGAAATCTCAATTTCACAGTTAGAGAGAAAAGTTTGAAAACACAGCCTGCTGCCGAAGGTTTCAGTTTGAGGTGGTTTGTTTTTGGTTTTGTGAGTTTGGTTGTTTTAGAGCCAGTTGTCGAGGAGCATGTTTGCTTCAGCTGAACTGAGCCAAGCTACTCTTCAGTTAGGCTGGGTTTAGCAATCAGCGTTTCCTCAGAACTGCTTCAGAACTGCTTACGACTAAACTAGTGCTGCTTAGACAAGGATGAGCTCAGCAGGGATGCTTGTTGTCCCTGGCCTGGAAATTCAGTAGCTCCCCCTCTGTAATTTGTGTGGTGCAAAACTCTGGAGGAAGGTCATGCATCTTGTGTTTGGCTCTGGCTTTGCACGAAGGTTTCCACAGCTGCTGCTACACAAGTCATTCGGGAGAAAGAACCAAGCCACAAAACCCAAAGTAAAAGGAGCTCAGGCAATCAGGCCTGCTCAAGGTGTGCCTGTAGCCAGGTGAGGTCCCAGGAGCTTGATGCAGCTCTCCCATCCTTGTAAGTGGAGAGTAGTTCCCCTGAAGCCTGTGAATTTGAGGTTTCAAAGCCCAAAAGAGGGGCCTGATCTCTCCCTGCTTGCATCCAGGGGCATCTCAAGCAGAAATCTTTGATACCCGTGCAGGTGCCCTGGTGACGTAAACTTCACTTCGAGCTGCATCTTCCAGGGAGCGTCAGAAGGTATGTATCGTGTTCAAGGGAATGCTTGCTAAAAATACTTGTTCTTTTGAGCGTAATTGAGGTGATTTGGTAGATAGTTTCACGCAAAGACCTCTGAGCTTGTTGTTCGGGTTTTTTTCAGCACAATAGCTGTTTACAAAATAAAGTTGTTTAGTTAGTTATCAAACTCGGGGAATACCTTTAAAAACCTGCAAATATTCACTTACATCTGAATGAAAGCAGTGAATTTCCTTCAGCTGTGTTTGCTTTTTGAAAACATTCCAGTCAATTAGATTAGTGGCTGGAAATGTTTATGGAAAGAATTTTAAGCCCATTTTAGAGGGTATTCATGGAAAGCAAAATTTTATAATTTTATCTCAAAAACACAGTCATCTTACTGAGTGTTAATTTATATTTGTCAACTCGGGAAATGCAAGCCAGTATTACATGTCTGATTTGTTCAGGTCATGTGTCTCTCCCATTCGTCCAGTCTCCTCTCTTCCTGCCGTGCTGCTTCCTACTCCTCTGCTATGCCAGGGATGGAAAACGTAACATTTTATTTGTTCACTTCACACCTCCTGCATTTCCCTCTGAACAGAGGGCTCCTTTCTTGAGCAACAGTGAAAGTAAACCACTATCACAAAGCAAACTTGGGGCCCTGGAATATGAAACCACTCCCTGCAATATTTAAATTCCTTTGAAAACCATCCTCTGCCATATGTCTATAAACACTGTCCAGCTGCAATGAGCTTATAGATTCTTGGAGACCATCTGAATTTAGCAAAGAAATAACAATACTGTGTGCTGAGAGAGAGCCAATTGCCATTTTAAGCATTTCATTTAGATCTTCAGATACTTTTTATTCTTTCTCTGTTGCCAATTGTTAGGTAAAATCAGGATCAAAGGTATACCAGTTTAATATACTTACTTTTCTTAAACGAGGTTCATCTTTCTAAATAGTTACATGAAAATTATCAGGTTTATTACAGGACATGCAGTATAATTGTGCAGTTTAAAAGACTGAAATTTAAATTTAATGTCATTACTACCGTATCATAAGCAGGCTAATGTGCATGCTCCAGCAGTTTAGCATTACATTCCCAATCTCTTTGCTTCACAAATGACTGAGAGAAGATCCAGAGCTCCTGTTGCAAGAAAACAGACCCTCCTTTACCTAAAGGCAGAAAAATCTGTAATGGTTTTTATCCCTAAAGCGTGCCATTTACATGCGCATTTGTAAACTGCTCCTACACCTTACACCATGCTGCTGCTGTTGGTTAACGCTTTGGGCTGTTCCGTGTCACTGTCCCCACACAGCATGGTCAAACACCAACTTTTCCTGTAATTTTAAAACTGAAATTACTTCAGTAATATCTTGTAAGTCCTTCTGCTCAAATAGCGTTATTGCCTGGTTTATGAACATTTTTGATCCAATACATGGATGTGTAATGTGCAGAGTTGCTTGTATTATTCCATTACTAGAAACCATGTAACATTTATTATATTAAAATACACTCCTGAATGCTTCACTTTTAAGTCCAAAGTCCAAACCACAGTTTAAATATGTTCTTTTAATTTTTCCCCTACATTTATTCTAGAAGCTAGCAGAACTTCTACATGGGCCTCTTAAATGCCTAATGGGTATTTATTTGCAAACTTCCCGCACCAAGCGTGTCAGAAGCATTAAGGTTACCTGCAGCACCTCAGTATTGCCAGTTGTCATCTGGCTACAGCTCGTTCAGGGCAGAAGTCATATGGGTTTTCCTGCTTAGGGATGGAGTGGCAGAGACAAAAATACAATAAATAATAGCAATGAACCAAGCACAATTTCTCTGTCAGATGCCAAGTGTCAAGTACTTATAGCCAGGCTGCTTTCGTGTGGTCCATGAGAACAAGATTTAGCTGTAGGAAATATCCCGTGAGAAAATTTCAAACACAACAGCTTGAGAAAATTAAGCTGCATGTGGACAAGCATGGTGAATTTAAGGGAAGGTTATATCCTGTGAGGTGTTTGTTGAACTCAAATTGCAAGTTCCTCAAACGGGATTTTTATAGGAGATCTACCAGATATTTATTGTGAGTGGCAACCACCAATTCCTGACACGTTGGTGCTGGCAGAAAGTAGGGTATAAATGAAGGGAACAATTTTAGTCATATGGCAATCTGGCACAGCGCTTTTACATTTTAATTATGCTGCAGAAAGGTCAAGGCTGGATCTGTGCCGGCAGAGGGATAATTTGCTTTTATGGTTTACAAATGTACATCTCCAAAACTGTAGAACCAACAACTGGAAAATAAAATTTTCCTGTGTAGGCTGTTGGTTCTGATTTGCTTTTAAACCAGCCTTCCAGAGGCATTCTGAAATCTTACTGGCTTATCTCACATTGCCAGGGTGACCATGCAGTTCTCAAGGCAGGGCTGGAACATCTCCACGTTGAGAAGGATGCAGAATCCAAGTGTCTTGACTGTCAGTTGTGGCACAGCGTTTGGCGTGCTAAGGGTAATCCATACGTGCAAGAGGCAATCCAAGGGGAATCTGTACGGGCTGATCTGCCTCTGAAAAAGGGTCTGTAGGCTTTCTGCTCTGCAGAGGAGGGAAGACGATGGTTGACGTGGCTTTTCAGTATCATACTGTGCACCCTCCAGCGTGGCCAGAGGAGAAGGGGTGCTTTCCATGCACCAGGACATTTCCCCTCAACTTTTTCTAACTGGTGGCCGCCTGCTCACCTTAGCAGGGGCAGCCAATGCAATTTTGTGAGACCTCTGAAGGAGTTGCACAGTGGTAATAAGACTATTTTTTAATTTTTTTTAAATATAATTTTCTTTTTTAAATTATTTTTTTAAAAAAATATTTTATTTTACCCTGTTTTCAGGCCTGGTCCCACACAACCCGTAAGACCAGGTCATGATACAGCTCCCAGTAAGACAACTTTTGCAAGAGCCTCTTGCATATCAAGGTTTAAAGATCAGAAAGTTGCAAAAGGATGGGCTTGTCAAAGAGAAGGTGATGTGCTCTTGTTTTGAGGCCATATGTTAAGCACCATGCCTGAGTTCAAATATAGCTCTTGAATTACCTGTGTCCTTTTCCAATAAACTATTTCCTAAAGATAATAATAATAATGATAACAATAAAACACATAATACGTTAGCTTTGGGACTAGCTGTTTGCAGTTGGGTATGCGGTTTCTCTCCAGGGAGAAGGAGCCAGGGCCCGTTATTTGTTTGCCAGCATCACTGCAAGGCTCAACCCCCTGGGGGGACGTGGCTGGGGTTGGTGCTGTACAGCCCTCCCCAGCAGCAGGAGGCTTCCCCGGAGCCTGCAAGTCCCAACAGATAAGCATGGAGCAGGGCACCATACAAAACCAGAGGGCTAAAGTGATTTACTTCAGGATAAGACTCACCTCTGCCAGAAGATCCCACACACACACACACCTTGATTGCTTTATCTCTGTGGTGCTGATGGAGCTGCAGGGGTGGAGTCTCAGGTAGAGCAATGGTTAATTCAGTAAGAGCAGAAGGAAAATGTCTTGCTACAATTTTAATTCCTACAGTTGTCCTGTCTTACCTCTGTTGTAAACCCGAGGGCCTGCGTGCAGGCGGGAGTGTTTCTGTTAGAAATGCTTCTGCAAATAAATATTCTGAAAATCAGCATTGTTTTGTTTAAAAAAGAATGGATGTGCACCTTCAGTGACCTCTATTTTTCACTCCACTGAAGTGATTATAAATGGCTTTACTTCTCCATCATGCCTCTGCTGCGGACACTATTCATTGTGTTTACCTCACTGTCCATACCCAGGTGTGCTGAATGTTTTATTCACATTTCCAAATGCTGCCTTTCCCCCGAGCTGGGGCAGACTGCTCCTGCAGCAGTGATTCAGAACTTATTGCTGTGGTTATCCACGCCGCAGGAGCGCCCAGGATCGATGCATGGGTACCATTTCCATCTGCGGCTCGGCTTGTTCCCCACTGGCACGGAAATAGGGCAGGGGCTGGAGAGACGCGTGGGTGGCCAGAGTGCTGGACCGGTGGGTCTGTCCCTCAGTGTCCCTCAGAATTGTGCGTGGGAGCTGTAGCCTGGCCCCACAGTCAGGACAGTGTCAGAATATGTCATGGGCCAAAATAAGGGTCAGGGACCAGCCTGGGTATTGGGAACAGACACGCAGGGAAGCACTTGGTGGCAACTGGGGAAATGTGCCAAGCTCAATAGAGAGGTCTCCCCCTCTCTGGGCTTTATCCAGTCCTGCTGAGCAATAGCCAAGCCAATGCCAGGAACTGGAAAGTGAAACTGTGCAAAGACAGGGAAAAGAATAAAAAAAAAAAGGGAAAAAAAAAAAAAAGAAATCCAAGCTGAAAAGCTGGGAGGAAAGAACACCAGAGCAAAAAGCTGGTGTGCTGGAAATAATTTGTTCAGACTGAATCTGCTGGGTGATTTCAATAACGGAGGGGCAGCAACTTTGCTGCGCTTGGGAATGTCGTGCTTTTGGACCCACTGGTTTATTTACAGCATTTCTTTTGCTCCCCCTCCTGCACTGAGCTAAAGCCAGTGAGCGAGAGGGAGGGAGGAAGGGAGGGAGAAAAAGAGGCCGAGAGCCTTCTGCGGTCGGCGGGGGCCTATAAATAGCCGGTGAAGTCTTCTAATACCAATAGGGTGCGTCATTACGGCCCTCCCCGGCTCCGCTCGGCAGCAGCAGTGCCAGCAGGGGCGGGAGCTGCGGCAGCACCCAGAGCTGAGCAGCTGGGCTTGGCACCCACGGCGCTGGGAGAGGGGGGCCGGGAGGTGCAGAGGGGGTTGGCGCTCTCTGCTGCAGCTTGTCTCAGGGAAAAAGGAGGGGAGAAACGAGCCACGCGTCCTACGAGCCTCCCCGCCTCGCCCGGGTGTTGCAAAGCCTATTCTAGGTTTTGCTCTTGTGGCTGCCCAGTTGGCACCGGGGAAATGCCTCTTACTGGAATAAATGGGCGTCTGAGGTCTGTGTCTCTGCCTGATGCGGATGTTGGGGGGATTTCTGAAGTCCTGCCGTGCTGTTCTCTCCCCCACCTCACTCCTCCTCACCCCATAGTAAGGGTCAGAGGAGGAAGAATAGGTGGTGGAGTAAGTTGGGCAAGACGGGCAGGATGGTTCAGTGCTACCAGCCAGCGATGTCTTATCATGGGGTTAAATGTTGCTCTCAAAGGTGGGACACTAGAGGGGATTTCTAACGCAAATTCCCCACGCCTGTCACCACCCCCCTCACCACTGTAGATAACCCTCTCATACATAAGGCTACTGCTCTGCCTGGTCTTTTTAGAACACTGCCGTCAAATCCAGATTTCAGGGCTGGGGTGCCGGAGGACCTGGTGCTTTCTTTTCTGAGCTCCAGCTATCGGCCCCATAGCAGCAAGCTGTGGTAAAGCACTTCTTGCAAAGAACCTCTATCTAACGCAGTATAAAATGCTTGCATAAATAGGGGGAGGACTTTTGATACTAATTAAAATGAGACTTCAGTCATTTTCCCTTTTTTTGCAACACTGCAGTATTTCTTGAGCATCCTGACCTGCTTCCTATCAGTCATTTCTCTTCCCTATCTGCTTTGTATTCCTTCATTGCTCCTTGGAAGGTTTTGCAAACTCAGATGCATCTTGATGTGTATTTGTAGGAGTGCAGTTAATGGGGATCTCCTTATTAGACACCAGTTTCAGTGAGTTATGATGCCACTAATAAAAGGGTGAGGACAGACTAGCGAAATCTCACTGGTTTCAACCGTCCTCCAAAAGAAATTTTTCATTACAGAGCACTGTGGAAATTGCTCGCGTCAACCCGATGGAAAGAAGTGGAGTAACCCACAGGCAAATTCTTCCTGCCTGGGTCTGTTTGCTCAAAAATTGACCTGTTAAACCAGAAGATGCCAGGCTGACACAGACAGGTCTCTCTGCCGAGCCAATGCCATGAGATACGCTCCTGTTCAAGGAAGCTGGTGATTTCTCCCAGATTTGGGGATCTCCGTGGGGTCCACCAGTGCCTCATCCATATCCAGCAGAGCAACCATCTCTGTGAAATCACACTGCACCCAGCAACTGGAGACCCCTCCAGGCATCCTAATTTCCTGCATTTCCAGACGTTGAAGCTCCGGGAGCGGTGTAGAGCTGGCTAAGGGCAGCTTCTGCAAGAAGAGGTGCAACTCTCTGTGGGTGTTTGAACACCCAGCAGGTTTGTCAGTACAAAACCCAGCACAGAGACAGGAGGGTGAGGATGCTGGTTAATCTGTTTGGGTATCAACGGAGGTGACTGGCATTTAAGGATCAGCCCGTGGTGGGCTCTGCTGTGTCAGCAGAGGCTGCAGTGCTTGTAGCAAGTGATAAAATGCCACTGAGAGAGAGTGGGACCGTCCCCACATAGGACCAACTCACTCCCAAGCTGTGTTTGACTCCAAGCATCACTCTTTTCTCAATGTCTGAAAAGTCTAAGCTTCAAAGCACTTGGGTTTGTGAGCGTTTTGAAAGGATGGGTGCGGAAAGAACTAGCAATCTTGCCTCCCCTCCAAAAAAACACCCTAAATCCCAGCAAATAAAATTATTGATGTGAAACTTCTGCCTAGGTTGACTTTTAAGAGGAGACAGTGGATTTGGGAATAATCAATAAATTATTATAATAATAATATTACATCATATAAAATATAATTCTTATAAATTGAGCTCTGAGTGTGAGAGCCAGGCTCACCCTCAGACACACTCTTCTGCATCCCTCTGCACCCAAGCCAAGCTCCACGCAGGTTGCTAGAGCCTGGGATGGAGCTGATTGTGCCCTGCCATGGATTCTCTGCACCAGGCACATCCCATTTGTGAGGATGTGATGTCTTGGGTGCCCATGTCCCACCAGCTGCCTGTGTTTTTCCATCATGCTGAAAATATCTCCATCAGCCTGATTCGGTCCCCAGCTCTGCTCTCAGCAAAACGCAACCAGGGCAAGAGCAGCCTCCTGAGGCAGACCCGTTCCCGTCCCGGGGAAACCTCAAACCCTGTTTCCCCATCTCACAGCAGCCTCCTCCACATCCTCCCAAGTAATTTTGGATATGTACATCTTTTCACAGGGAAAAACAAAACGTGATGTAAAAGAGGTTCAAAACATCTTTTTTTCTCAACAGTGAGGTCCACACTGGCAACAGGCTTGATATGAGCTGGGATCTACTTTCCTGAACTGAAATCATGAGGATTACTCACATGTTTAAAAATAAGCCCACGCTGAAATTCCCTCGTTGGATTAAAACCTAAACGCTGCAATTGTCACTTTTCCCACCAGAGGAAAGTGCCAGTGGCTTAACTAAATATACCATCCACATCGCTGCCTGCCATTTCCAGATTGTTTCTCTTTCCCCCTTTACTGGAACTCTTCCATGTTTCTGTAAGTTTATTTTACTTTTTGGTTGGTTTCCTTTTTTTTTTCACCAATTCATCACCTTTCCTGCAATGTCCCTTTCCCTGAGCCATCTATGATCTCTCGTCCTGCCTTTTCCATTTCTTCCCCAGCCTTCTCTGCCTGTTTGCCACCCATTGCTTCAAACATGGGGGAAACGACCCAAACTGTGAATTTCTGTAAGCGGTAGAAGAAATAAAGTCAAATTCACCCTGGATTTCTGTCTCTTCCATGCAAGAGCTGACAGAAGTTTTTCCAGGGTTGGGGCAACTTGCTGGTAGGGATGCTCTGGTGTCTAAGAAGAGTTGTGCTGACACGAAGCTATTTCCAGGTGGTACGTGGTCTTCAGGATGACTCTGATGAAAAAAGTGGACTCATGGTTTTGTCACACGTGAAGAAGAAACTGCGAGCAAGAATGAGGAAAAGTTAAGGACTTCATGCAAGTCCAATGTTTTATTCTGTGCTTATTTTGCTTTGAAACAGAAAACATCCATGAACAGGTTTTTAAGCATGTTGGTTTCTGTTTATTCACCTGCTTTGGCCTCTCTCTCCCTCTGCAGTTTTCCTTGCTGAAAAAGAAAAGATGCTAAATAAATTTAAAAAAAAAAAAAAAAAGGAAGGAAAACTGGTTACTTGTGAGAAAAGCTTCACAGAAAACCAGAATACTTCCATTAAACTGAAAGCATAGCATGGACCAGCAGCCCTGCTTGCAGTGTAGTGCTGACACTGCTTGTGGGTGGTTTCCAGGCACAAGCTGAATGCTGGCACGGTGAGATCTGCCTGTAGGCTGGCTCAGGGACTTGGGTGGACTCAACCTCTTAGCTCCGACCCTCGCCATCCATGGGAAATGCTCAGTCAGGAGCACCACTGATGGCAGCTTTCGCCCGGGTGGCCAGCCAGCCCCCTGCTTGCTAGTCTGATTTCCAGGGGCTTGGGGAGCTCATGGGCTGCCTGCGTCTTGGGGAGGTCCCTCGAATGCTGCTCCACCAGTTGAGCCAAGGCTGCCCATGCAGCCCACGTGCCTGCAGCTGCTGCTCAGCACTTGCTTAGGCTGTGATTGCGCTAAAAATGCAGCAATAGAAACATGCGGTGTTTTGCTGGTCACCTAAACCAGCGCCCAGCTGTATTGCAAGCCATTCCCAATGCAGGCAATACCGTGAATCTGTGGGGCTCCCCGAGGAGACAGGGAAATGTTGGCTCATTAGCTTTTCCCTCAGTGGAGGTCTTCTACCCAAAACCTTGGGGAAAAGCTTTTTTTTGTGCATTCATCTCATATATTGCTCAATAAGAGAGCCAGGGAGCAGCCTTCAGCCCCAAGGGCAAACGCCAGGTTGGCCGTGTGTTCCCGGTGCAGCACCCCATATAGTGCAAAGCCATTCTTACTGTTTTTCATGTGTGTGTTTGGGTTTTTCCCCCCAGTATTTAAAATAGTGTCAGGTCTCTGTTGCAGCCTGCCAACAAGAGGTTTTCATGGCGTGAGCAGGAAGGGGGTTCTGAATGCCCCAGGGGGTGGCATGAAGGTGTTCAGGTGCAAAACCTCAGTGGGATAATGTGGGAGGAGGGGGGCCAGTGGTGCTGGAGTTCAGCCAGAGTCTGTCCCAGGAGAGCATCTACAGCATTTGAGCCAGGGAACCGGCTAACAGCCAGGCAGTTCTGCCAGGCCCACATCCCACCCAGCGGCATAGACACAGCCTTTGGGTCCCTTCTCCATCCGCTGAATTTGGTTTCTGCAGGGGGTACAGGACTGAACGGGGAGTGAGGGGAATGTGTCAGGAGAGAGACACACACTTGAGGACTGAGCAAGTGCCTTTCTGTAGGAAAACTTTCAAAAAAGTTCAACTGGCCAAAAGAAGAAAGTGAGAGGATACTTTTATGGCTGACCCCAAAGGTGCCTCACAGTGTTTCAGCCAAGTTTGCCACCTTATTTCACAAGGCATATCCTTCCTTAGCATGCCCACCCACTCCCATCTCTAAAGTAACCCCGTAGCGGTACTAAAAATAACCCCTGTGAACTTACTTGCTGATACTGGCGGCTCATCACTAGCAGTTAGGCTTCTTCTCAACTGCCATTAATTGCTCCTGCAGCCTGTCCCTCTCCACCAGCAGGATTTCAGCCCGGGATGGAGCAGGGGCAGCCCAGCGCTCACACACCGGTCAAACATACCTGATTATACAGGCACTGCATCCACCCTGCACCCCGAAGGGTTGATTTTACCCGTGTTAGGTCATGATGTTAATTCCAAGACATTTCCCCTCTGTTGCTATTTATTTTTGCTGAAACCAAGAGGTCACAGCTGTGCCTGGCAGTTCCTGGAGAATCTGCACTCTCAGCCCCCCAAAATTAGCTTTCTACAAAGCAAGGAGGTTTTTCTATTAAAACCTCTCAATATTTTGGTAGCTTTAGGAAGCACCTATGAATTTTGATGAGTCTGCTGATGGGATAGACACCTCTCGTTAGCTGCCAAGAGCCAGCTAATGAAACGAGGTGGCGTTTCATTCTTCTTTTCTGACCATCTCTTTCCACAGGCTGCTGGCAAGGGCTTCATTTTTCTGTCATCACAGCCCAGTCGACCACTGAGACACGGTAACGACAACTGTGATTTAATCACTTCTCCAGTTCTGTGGTATCAGCTCCATTAGATGCCCAGAGTTTAATGGCATGTGGGGTATTTACCCATGTGCAAGGAAGATGTAAAATGCTTTTGAAGCATGATTACCTCTGTGGGCTTCTTGCCTGGGTGAAAATCCACCAGCTATGGTCTCAGATAGGAAAAGTTAAGGCACATAATGCAGTGTAAGCTATCCCCGTCTGTATTTACAATAAATAACCCTCTTTTGCCAGGAGGAAATAATTTTCCATCTCTGAGCTGCTTTTTTTTTTTTTTCTCCTGGCCTTCCTAGCCACTGCATTGATCAGCATCTCAAAGAGGTCTTAATTTGAGTAGTTTCCTAATGCACAATGTGTGCAAAATTATGCTTTTTTCAAGAATTTGCTGGTACAAAAGAAATGTATTTCACAATGAGGAGAACAATTGCCATTATAAATATCAAAGCATGATGATATCCACTTTGTAGTTACATTCCAAAGGACACTTTTCATTCAAATTCCCTCTTTTCAGGAGCTTCCCATTCTGAAATTTCTCACTGTTGTTGTGCAGCCCAAAGGGGATTTTGTGTGTGTATGCGCGCATGGGAAGTTTGGCATAATTCACTCAGGATATTGTAGTAATGGGGTTATTCTAAGCATGAAACAAGATAATTTTCACGCCTTTTGGAAGCTGTTCTCCTGTTTGCCTAATTTCGAATAGTTTCCTTTTTGATGGGTTACTCCTGTATGTTGTGGCTGATGTGACGCCACATGTCCCAGACACCAGGACAGCACATCGACCAGCTGGGACTGATCCTGACAGGGGCACCTGCCTCTTCTCTGTCACCTGGGATAATTCCCATCGGTGTGAGCAGGAGCCATGGATGAGGCCAAGGGGAAACCACAGCCTCCGGTCTCCTCACTCGCTTCTCCCCGCGAGCCCATTCCATCGCTTGGAGGTCTGACGGTACCCCTCAAAATAGGGATATCCTGCAAATCTGTGAGGTGCTGGAAGTAGTTTTTCCCAGCTTGCTCCCTCACTGGGCTGGGCGAGCTGTGATTTTAGGGAATGCACTCAAATCCTCATCTCCTCGCCAAAAAGAGGAGGCAAGCAGCCAGTGCCTGCTCTTACACGGGACACATCCTTCACTCCATCCCAACCCCCCTCACGTTAGCCCCCGTTAACCACTGGTTAGATGCTTCGAGTGTATTTAGGGGCCTGGAAGTGCAAATAGATGCCTAAAATCCCACTGACAGCACAGGGAGTTAGGTGCTGAACTGGCTTAGATGCTTTTAGACCTTCCCATCCTACAGCCAGCTTCTGCTGAGCTCCTTGCTCTGTCTTTAGGGATGAAATAGCCTTGGGAATCTGACCCGTGAGCGTGCACACCATGCATATGTGTTTTGCTGCATTAGAGCCCGGGGGTGTAAGCCTTTGAAATGCTTTCCCTCAATTTGCGAATACAATGATTAACAACAGATTTTTGCCATATCCCAGGCCTTCTCACTATTATCCTGAAAATATAATAGCAGTATGCATGATTCTGATGACAACAATGATTTATAACACCTATAAACACCGCTACTGTTGCAGCTAAACCCTGCATCCTCCCGCCGGCCCAGTACATACGACGCTGTTATTATGGATATATAAAATGCACGTGGCAAGCGAGACTCAGAGATTTCGGGAATCCAGACCCCCCATGCTCCAGTGTGATGGTGCTGCCCATTGTGCCAGGCGGAGGAGGGACGAAGGCTTGCCAACGGAGTCTTTATATCATCTTGGGGCTGCCCCTGTGCAGCAGCTGGCAGGGGACCAGCGCTGCTCCTGGCATCCTTTCTTGCTGTCTCAGGGAGACTGTGATTTATGCCTGGCTCTCGTGGCCCTCCAAGGGCTGTCCCAGCCAGGGCACCGGGTGCTTGCCTTATCTCCTGGCCATCTCCCATGGTTTCCATCCCAAGCCTGGTTTTGAGCAGAGAAGCAAGGATCACTACACTTAACACTTGGCATATCCTGAGATCCTAGCAGTATAGGAGGCTATAATCTTTATGGCAGAAAAAATATTTGTTTGAAACATGAATGAATCAATAAAACTGCTTTTTGGTGGTGGAATTTAGCATGTATTTCCCTGGCATGTGAATAGGGAGCATTCCCAGCCCCTGAAGCTTACAAAATAAAATAAAATACCACTGAAAATTTAACACAAAACGGTGAAGTGACAACCAGAAGAAAGGCTTTTGTTTTCCCTCTCCTTTTCTCTTGAACCGAACAGTACCTAACTGTTTAACTTGTGGCTGAGGATTATTTATGTAGGGCTCTTGTGTAGGTAAAGCGCCACGTCCTTGGCCCTCTGCCCACGTAGCACAGCGCAGGATCTCTCATTACAAATTGCAGCTGTATAACATAGCAGGAAACGTGGGGCTTTAAGTTATTCCACTGGAAAGATTAATTATTTGGAAAATAGTTATGCAGCAGCTTTGTGTATTTTTGGAGCAAAGGTGACCAGCACCATCTTAAATTTAAAGAAAGAAAGTCACTGGGAAGGAAGAAAAAGGGGTGCTTTAGAGAGTGGAAGTGTTGTGGGACAGTTTTATTATGTTTTTTTAAGTAATGTTTGAATCGCTTGCTGTTGTGGGAGGAGCAAAGCTGAGCTCCACAAAGGGCAGCCCTGGCAGGGTGAGGGTGGTGGAGGAACGGGAGCTGCTGGATTCAACTGGACCTTGACCCTTCCCGTTCAAAATCCCATCCACCTGCTGGAGGGCGAGATGCGGGACTCCTGCCGATGCAGGAGGCAGATGAGAAGTGAGATTGGAGGCACAGGCTCAGTGCGGTGGGTCGTGGTCTCCTCAGTATGCCATGGACAGCTCACAGGGAGACATCACATGCTGGGAAGCCTCTTCCCTCCAGGTAAAACACTCTTGGAAAGGGAAACATGGTGTCTGGAGGGGATCTTCTCCTACGGGACAGAGGGTGGGGTGACAAGCGATGCCTCCTGTTCAAGGCAGTCCGTTCAGCCTTGTCCACGTAGCCGTGAGCTTCCTTATATAGCTGAGTTCATGGGATTTTAATTTGCTTCTCTGCATGCGAGCGGTCACCCCAATTAAAGGAAACCACTAAAACAGCAAACTGGCTGCTGCCGTGCATAGGCATGGGTGCCGGCCAAGTTCTCCCATCGCCTCTGCAGACGCTTCCCAGTGACTTTAGAGAGGTCTGTGGCCAAAGAGAAATGTCTCACTGATTAGGATTCCTCTTAGCATCCAAATGTGCTTAAATACTGGAGCTCTCCGGAGGGATGTGGTTTGGATAAAGAAGTGGTAGCTATTTTTAGGCAGCACAATACACCTCTTAGTAAAGTTTTTCCATTCAGACGCTTAACCCGCAGCCATTTCACGAGAGCAGCTATCCCACACCTAGCTTTGCGCTGACCTGCTGTCCCAGGGCTGTTGCCCACAGCTGTGATAGGGACCTGGTGGGCCCTCTCTGTTTGCTCAGCTAGAGCTGCCGAAAGGACAGCTGCAAGGGAGAAACCCTCCTGCATGAGCATCTTGGTGGATCTGGGGAGGAACCTAGTGAAGACTGTGACTTCTGGCCTGGCAGTTGTGCTCCTGGGCTCCTCTTCTCCCCTTCAGGTGGGAGGAACAGGCAGGAGGTGCCCCAGGAGCAACAAGATGTGGATCCCAAGCCACATCCAGTATCCCTACTCCATCAACACGCAGGGGAAGCTTGTTTTCAAAGCAGCCTGGTTTTCCTGATCCGTACTGGGAAAAGGATGATTAATAACAGATTAATAATAGCAACAGGCTGTGTTCAAAGTGTAAATGTCTCATAATTGATGCAGGACAGTCCATTATTTTTCATTTTCATGTTCCAGGTCCTAGCAAAGAACAACATCAGATTAAGGAGGGGCATAAAGAAGGTTTCTTATAAAATCAAGAATGCCTCCTACATAAGTAGCAAAATGAACAGAGCGCACAGTCTCTTAACTTTCCAAGTTTTTTATTTCTGCCTTGTTCACTGCTACTTCAGACTAAGCAAAACTCCATGTTTGTCTAATATAAAAAAACTATTTTTGCAAAACTCTTCAAGCCACAGCAGTTCAGCTCTACCACAGTAATTCACCACTCCACTATAGCAAATGTTAATATATGAAAAAACCTGCTAGGTATTAAAAGAAAAAAAAAAAGAGGAGAAGATTATTTAATTTAATACCTCTACATTTCAGTGTGTTTGATAGAAGACAGAAGGCATATTTTTCATCAGCCAAAAAATAACATTAGTATAAGGCGACTTTCTTCACTGCGTTGCACCTCATGTGGCTGTTGGCTCTTTTAAACTCCTCCTGCATCCCCAAAGCAGATATCCACAATATCTTTCTCATTTGACACCTGGAGAGTCCCACCCTGTCCATAGCCCAGATCTCAGCCCAGATACCTGTGTGATGCCTGGCTGAGGTCTGGACAAAGCATCTTTGGTATCATCAGATCATAAGTGAATTACAAGTTAGCTAATGGCATATCGCTAAGCTGTCCAAGGTGGGACCGTGATGACCATCTTGGCATCTAGGAAGCCTCACCTAGACCCAGTCAAAAGAGAAACCCTATAGAAGACAATCCCCCATAGCTGTAACTCCGGCTGGGAGAAATGTCTCTTGTGTCTTCTGGGCCATTGACTACAAGGGCCACCCAGGATGACAAAACTCTTTATTTAGGCTGTTCAGAGAACTGCTTGAAGATGGGTGAGACAAACAAGGCAGAAGTGAGGTGCGGGGGGGAAAGGTCAGCAAATCTTGGTGTAGTACTTAACAAACTTTTTACAAAGAAAGACCAGGCCACTGTAAGCAGCAGAAGGGTGGTTAGGTTAGAGGATAGCAAAAATGTTCACCTGAGAAACAAGGATGGCACAGATAAGCTGAGAAGCTTTCAAGACACCAAGTCCTTTGGGCAAGGCAACAAATCCTCTACATTCAAAAGTCACCTGAAGACAGAAGGTGCCTGGAAGAGCAAGATTTTACTGCCAACTCATGTACAACCAAAAGCAAGACCAGAGAGGCTGGTCAGCATGATGGTCTTTTGAGTTTGCCGAAGAGCCAAGTGTTCCTTGCCATGGGGAAATTACCTTCTGCACCTTGGCGTCTGGTTCCTATAGCTGCCAGTAAAAGAACAGGACAGGCACATTGTGCAGAGAGGCAGGTGGCTTTTCCAAATAATTACCAAGAAGTATTATGACAATTTTTGGCTGAAGTGATACAGATAAACTCCGTGAACAAGCTCTGTGAACGCATCTTGGGGTATCGCCAAAATTAGCATTTATCTCTTGATATTTCAGGGTGCTGGGGTAGAGGATTTCAAGAATGAAGGATGATTTGGCAATAAAGCCCTAATTCCTGGTGCTGTGTGCATCGATGAGCAGGTCCTTCAGTGAGCAGCCAGGCAGGGAAGCAATGAGTTATCGTGTGCCCACTTGCCCCAGCTTGTACTCCAAGGGGTGAACACCGAGCCCTAGCTAAACTTCCTGCTGCGTTGGCCATTTGGAAAACTAATCTAAGAGCAAGCAAAGGTCTTGAAAAATAAGACAGAGAAATAGGAATTCTCTTTGTATTCCATTCAAGGAAGGAAAAAAAACGCTTTAGAGGCTTTTGCAAACCTGGCATCTCCATTATCTGCTGGGGCCAGGCCATTGCCTTCAGAAAGCTCTGTGAGGTCCTTCCCTCACAGAGGGCATTTTCTGGGGGAGAAAAGCAGGTGAGCACAGGAACAACAGCTCCAGCACCAAATCCCCTGCCCATGGGAGAGGGTTATCTATTGCAGATCCTCACAGGGCAAGAGTTACACCAGCCTCCATGCTCCCTGTCCTGGTTGGAGGACTGCCAGCCAGTCCCTCCTACATTTCCCTGGCTGCCACTCCACCACCATCCCACTTTGGCCCTTGCCAATCTCCATGAGGCTAAAAAAAGGTAATGGGAAGGTCTTGAGAAGTCTGGAAAAATCGGGAATGCTTTCTAAAACCCTGGCTCCTGTCATATCCATCTTCTCAGAGCGCACATTAGCCGGTTTCTTCTAAATTAAAAGCTGTGATAAACTCAGCTGCTCTCGGCTCCATCACCATCTTGTCCTTTGGAGTTAATTTGATGAGATGAAAGGGACTATTCCCACCTCCTAGAAAACTACTGGCCCCAGTTGCCTGCATGCTGGGGCAGACCTCTGCATCCTACTGGAACAGATCATGGGTGGTTCTGATTTTCCCAGAGCTGCCAGTGGAGCAGAGCATCCTCGGGATGCAGCTTGGACCATGCATGGTGGACCTGCTCACGGGCCAAGTGCCATAATCATGGTGGAGCCTGGCAGACATCTGCACCACCAACACTAGCAACTGAGTGTAATTATCTATGGCAGGGTGTGTGTGTGTGTTATATAGAAGGAGCCCTGCCGTGAGTGCTGATGTTAGAAGTAAACACAAAACTGAGTAGAGAAATAAAAGTCAGCTCTCTCTGAATTTGTATTTTTATTTTTTCTTTACAGACCTGCTTGCTGTTATGGAGCTGAGCCTTAGGGTTGGTTTGGTTTTTTTTACAGGGACTCTGTTCGGGTGGATGAGGGACATCCTAACTCCCCACCAAATGCCATAGAGGGATGAGGATCTGGCCACATCCTCTGTGCAGAGTTATCCCAGCAAATCCTACACATGAGGGGATTGGTGAGACTTCGCCACCAGGAGTGAGTAATCTCACGAGCTCTCAACGTGGTGGAAAATAGGATGATGAAGGCAAGGCAGGCATCCAAAGGGGAGGTGAACACAGACCCTGCAATCTAGGAGCTCCCGGTGTTATGGTTTATATGTGTTTTCGGGTTACCTTGAGCTGGAAGGAGCAGGAAAGGTGAAACAATGACCCAGATAACATTCCTGGGCAAAACAAAGGAGAAGATGTTTATTGGGGAGTAGCTCCTGACCGGCTCCAGCCAGACTGCAGAGAGTTTACTCTTCTCAAGGCTAAATCCGAGATCAAAAGGAAGATCTCAAACATTAGAGGACCTCAGGGCCCAGCCAAGGCTTGAGGAGGAGGGGGGTGGAGAGGATACGGAGCTGTGCCTACTGCCGGCAGCGGGGGAGAATGGTCACGTCTTTATAATAAATAAAAATGACTTTACTTGGATGAGGCTGGTTTGATGTTGATCAACCAGCTGGCTGGGCTTGCATGCCTGTAGACCCAAGGGGCCACCATGCACAAAATTCCCGACAGATGTGCTGTGGCCACCTGGGAGGGCTGTCCCTCTGCCTTGGGGGACCACTGAACCACCTCACTTCGGCTTTCATGTGTTTGCCAGCATGCAACACCTCAAAAAGATGCTAATATTTCCCTGCCCTAAAAAAGAACCACCTGGGAAAAAAAAAAAAAAAAAAAAAAAAGCATTGCAAGGAAAAAAACAACTTTGCAAAACACCTTCCTTTGGGCTAAGGACTGTTGGGTGGTATCAGGCAAAATTTTCAGAAGGGGCTTATAATTATAAAACAGGAAGCCATGGACTTTGCACCAAAGGACTCCTGAAGCTACTGGGGAGATGAACTTGAATCTGGCCCAATGGGAACTGAAGGGGATAGTACATTATATCCCCTCAGTTTTAAATTACAGATGCCTAAGGACAGCGGGGTTTTTACATGTCAAACAGAGTATTTGGTAAGAGACTTTGAGGTGGGAATGCCAGCTCTTTATTTTTCTGAGCATCCCAGAAATGTATCAAGGCCGTAGGGGATGTTAATATATTTTATTGGACAAGCCACTAGAGCTGGAAACAGCTTGTCAGCTGTTGGGCATGTGAACGCTTCCAGAATAAAAGCAAAAAACCCCCAAACTTAAAAGCTTTAAAAAAAGTGCCCAGAAATACTTCACTCGTGCCAACAACACCTTAAATAAACCATGAAAAGTAGCCAGACAAAAACTAGAAATATCCCCAGAAATCAAAGAAGTTCTGTGAGTGTGGATCAGCTCTGGGCAAATTACAGCTGGTTAGCTTGAAAGGCAAAATTTTTCCCTATGAAATTTTCCTAGAGAGTGTACTCAATCCTTCTTTCTTTTCTATCAAAACTTGAAAATTTAATCAAAAGATTGATTGAAAACCAGCCAGGCTTGACACAGATGGAACGCTGGCCTAAGCAGTTTTTCTGTGATTAAAAATTCTAATTTTTTTGTAAAAACAGTGCTAAAGGAAATCCCTGTGGATTGGCAGGGTATTCTTGTGGTTGCTGGGAGAGCCTGAGCAACCCTGGCATCTTCAATGAACAAGACCTGATGGCAGGAGAAATATTATTATTATAAATGAAGCAGAAGTGGAGCAGTCCGGCCCTGGCGCCCCGTCCCATTTGGTGAGCGATGCTATTCCGTGTCCAGGACCAGACAGCTTGTGAGTCTGAAGCTCTCCCAGTCACTGGGGCAGTTCACAATTTGGATTCCTAAGAAATTAGGTTGAAATGACAACATAAAAGTCAAGGTAAATGAGAGTATTTCTCATTCTCTGGATTCTTTCGTGCCTCTTGCTTTCTTGCTTCCCTTGTTTTATGAGTTACAAGGAAGATTAGATGCTTTGCCATGAACCTGTACGTCTGAAGAGTTATTTAATTACATATCACCCAGGCACTTGCTACCTGCTTTGCCCATCTAGAAGGCATTAAAAAAATAATTTAAATATTGTTTTGACGTTACTTGTTCATATTCAAAATGTGTCATGTTGGGTCAAGCTGTGGAGTTCGGCCTTGCATCCTCTCTCCCTCCGAGCGCTTCTCCATCTGAAGAAAGGGAGAATGTTACAAGCAGAGTCCACAGGGCTTGTTTCTTCTATTGCTATGCAAAAGGCACTTCAAGCGGGGTTGACATCAAAGCGCTACCGTAAGCACCAAGCTTAATAAGCGCCAAGGAAGGACTGCCACGATTCATACATCAGGAAAGAAACGGAGGCTGCAGAACAGCGTTTCCCTCTCTTTGGGCTCCTTATTGTGGTGAGGTTCTTGTCAAAGGCACAAAACCCTCAGCCCTCTGCAATATCAGACATTTGTTTAAGTCATGGTGGCTGTCAGAAGATAATAGCCGTCAGTGTAAAATTACAGATCATTCTGCATAATGCTGTGCTGATTACCATGAAAGCCATGGCAGTATTTGAATTTTACTCCTTTTTTTTCTTTCTTTCTTTGCCTGTCTTTGTTGCCATGCTTAGCTGAAGAGCTCAGCGTGGCAGCCTTGCTAAGGCAGCTTTTTGTGCTCAGATCTGCACAGCTGCCCTGACATCGCTTGTGCATCACTCCTTTGCTGCTCAACAAAAAGCTTCAGCAGGTACCTTAGGGCAGTGGATGATCCTACCGAGCAGCATCCTTGTGGAAAGCCTCTGTGGGCTCCTCCTTGGGCCCCCTGCAGCAGCAGCGTTGTACGGCTCTCTGCGGTGCGGGAAGCGATTTTCACCCTCCTTTAGAGCCTGAAGAAGGGAAGCCCAAAAGCCTGAAGTCCCTTGCCTGTGTTCGCGACACAAGTGGCAAAAATGGGTTTTGCACCTGGATGTCTGGAGTCACAAGGAATGATGCACCCAGCCGCTCGCCCGGGCATCCTTCAAGCGCCTCTAGCAGCACCGACACCGTAGTGCTGCCATAGCACAGAACCCAGCTAAGATTTTCCCTACCACCACCTGGAGTATTTACCCTCAGTGTTTCTCTATAGTTGTGGCTATGCTTCCTGCAAAACCTGAGCTAGATTGTTTAAGATGAGTTCAGGTTAACCCATGACATCGGTGTCATGATGTTTTTGTAGGTCCTGGAAATCTTGACCGGGGGGATAATTAATGAGGGATGCTTGGGAAGGTACTATTTTGTGATGAGCAATTATCCGAAGGGAATCCTCTGCTGAGAGAAGAGACTGTTTTGCAGCCATGACAAAAGCTGGCACTTAATTCTACTTGATGAGAAACAAAAAAGATCATCGTCAACATTTCTCTGTGCTGCAGGATGAGAGACTGCTCAAGTCAGAGATGTTGCTGTGAGGAGTCAATTGGATTAAAAAAATAATTAAAGGAGATGTAGGAACAATGTATGACAAGAAGGATAATTATGAAACAAGGAGCAGAACAAGGGCTGAAGTTTTCACCTTAGCAATCAGAAAACCCAGTCAGGACGGCTATTTGTTCACAAACAGAAGGTATTTCTATACCTCTCCTTGCCTGGACAGCCAGGGCTCCTGCGGTCACTGCCCCGCCACCCCACAGAGCACACCCACGGGGGCAAAAAGCAAGAGAGCAGCACATCTGGGGTGTCAGGGTAGTGTTTGCACAGCCAGATGTGTCTGTCAGCTTCATGCAGCACCCTGCCTTGGTCAGAAAGGGTTTGCCAAAATGTTGTGGAGCTGGAGGTGCCGTGCTTGCCTGGTTTCATGCAGCCAGACTCTAACCCAAATTAATTATATATGTGCTCCACTTAATAAACATATAGATGTCTCCTTCCTTCTGACCTGTAGCAGTTTAGCAGGTAAAACTGCAATTCATGTGGCCTGTCCTTGAGTATCTGGCTCTGCTGCCCCAGTGCTGCTTGTGTGGGGAAGGGGGAGCACACAGGTGGGCTTTCAGGTGATGCTCGGCTGCTTCCCCTGTCCCCACTCCCACCGCTTCTTCTCCAAGGAGTCTGAAGGGGTTTTGTGAAGAGCCTGAAAGTGGGATTTTTAAACTGTGAGAGGGGGTTATGGGTCACAAAAGCCTCTGGAAAACACCTCAAACCCTCTAAAGGATGGGGTCCTGCAAAAAAAAAAATCCCCTTCACGTGCAGGAGCCTGCTCCACGTAGAGCTGAATCCACCTTTAGTTCACAGTCAGGCTTTCCAAAGCCTGAGAATTCACTGTAAAAGAGGCTCTCTGCCTTTTAACTGACTCCTGGAAATGCTGTTCGCCCTCTTCCTGGCACCGCGAAGTTGCCAGCAGCGCTCTTTCAGAGAGCAGAGCAGAGCCGTTCATCTTCTTTAACACCCTCAGTTTTTGCTTAGGTCAAGACGTGCTCATCTACCATTTTCTGGTGATTCACAAGCCAGAAAAAGATCCTGGCTGCTTCAGAGGAGGGATGCATGAAGCCCTCAGTCACTGTGAGTCACTTCTCTGCCAAATGCTAATTTTGCATCAGAAGCATGTTTTACTTGTATTTTGAGAGTATTTTTTTTCTTTCTTTCTTCTTTTTTTTTTTTTTTTTTTTCCTTCTCAGCTCTGTCATTTGAGGACGCACCCTGCCTGGGAGGTGGTGAGCACCCAAAAATCCTGTGAAACTTGTGGGTGCCGGAGCCTCTTATGTGGGATTTGGAACTAGAGCTTTTTGGGGTGTTAATTAACACAGATCTCCTGGTTTTAAGTTTGGGGGGCAACTTAATCAAGTTCATAGTCAGTATGGTGGTCTAAGCAGGGTGTTAAAAAATAATCAGAAAGGTGAAGCTTCACAGAGACTCCTGCAAGGAGGAGGATTTCTTTGGGGGTCATTTAAGGCATATCTTTCCTTTTCCTTCTTTGGTCTATTTGCTGCTATTGCACTTAAAAAAACCTTCCCCAGTGGCAGCAATAAGGAAGTCTGATAGCTTTGTGGCATTTTCAGGACTGTTACTCTCTGGCAATCTATATACTTGATCTTGATCTTCAGTTGTGTCCTTCTCCATTTCTCTTCCTTAATTTTATCACGCAAAACTGTGTGATTTTTAGCTGCTGTAGTAAATACCTGTCAATGATGCTGAGTTAAGGGGAAATAGAGCAGTTGGTACCGTTGCGAGCTTCCCTTCTCCTTGCAGATAAAACTCGGTAGGTCTTGTTGGGTCCACACGTGTTGTCATGTTTAAATGATTAAACATTGTCCCTTGGTGGCCAAAGCCTCAGTATCATGCAGTGAAGATGAAGCTTGCAGAGGACATCCCTCCTCAGTAATGAGGTCAGTGAGGATGCCAGAGATTTAAGTCCCTGTCCCCCAGCAAACATGGTACAGGCAGCACCACAAGCAACCACATGGAATTTTCTCTTCTTTCTTCCTTTTCCATCTATTTGAAGGTAGAAGGTTTCCACCTAACTGAATGTTAGAGTGGAGGCCACAGATGCATGGCGACTCAGAGCTGAACCCTAGATGTCCTTGTTCGGCAGGGTAACGTAGAGTAGCTCCTCTGGGAAACAGGAACTGGGGCCACAGTGGGAAGAGAGGTAGACAAGAAAAAGAAGAAAGAGAGGAAGCAGGAGCTGGAAAACTCATCTTTGACCCTTTTCCCACCACGTGTGTGATCACTGTGCACTCACATGAACACTATGTGCCAGTGAAAGCCCAAAACACCAAACGAAACACAGGCTGTAGCCCCAGGGCCGGTAGATGGATGACGAGAGCCAACTGTTATCCCCCCTCCAGGAGGTGTGGGACATAACCTGGCACAGGGAAACCTGCTTTGCTTCTTGTGTGAAATACGCCCAAGCAACACCTTCAGCACTTGGTCTCCAAATGAGTGCTTCTAATTATTTATTTACATCTGCGATTGTCACTGCTTGATGCTCCCATACCCATGTGTGCTGCTGAAGCTCATAGCGAGGGTTGGGAAAGCCCTATTAAATCATTAAGCCTCTCCCCTGAAGTGCGGCCGCGTGCTCTCAATCTGATAGAAACCGATACCGCAGTTTATCTCTGTCAGAAGTGCTGTGAACACTTAGCGTCAGTCTTTTAATCTCATTGTTTTCTCAAAATACCACCTCCTTGGGCTCTGCTACTATTTCAGCAGAAAAAGGGGAATGCGAAGGGGAGATGGCGCTTAACCAACCTGGTCGCCCTCTGCAGTGAGGTGGCTGGGTGGACGCCGGGGGAGCAATGGATGTTGTCTGCCCCAGTAAGGCTTTTGACACCCCATAACACCCTCGTAGACAGGTTAGATGAGTGGTTGGTGGGGTGGGTTGGAAACCAGCTGAATGGCTGGGTCCAGGAGGTTGTGGTCAGCGGCACGAAGTCTACTGGGGGTGCACAAGAGGTGCACCCCAGGGGTTGGCACTGGGGCCAGTGCTGTTCGTTAATGACCTCAGGAACAGAACAGGGTGCATCTGCAGTGAATCTGCAGGCAACACAAAGCTAGGAGGTGTGGCTGATACTCCAGATGGCTGTGCTGCCATCCAGAGGGACCTCAACAGGCTGGAGAACTGAGCTGCCATGAAGTTCAACAAGGGGAAATGCAAAGTGCTGCCTCTGGGGAGGAATAACCCCAGGCACCAGTACATACTGGGGCTGACTGACTGGAAAGCACCTCTGCAGAGAAGAACCTGGGGGTCCTGGTGGACACCAAGTGGCACATGAACCAGCAACGTGTCTTTGTGCCCAAGCAAGCCAACAGGTTGGGCTGGAAGAGAGGATCCACCTCCAGCAGGTGGAGGGAGGTGATCCTTCCCTTCTGCTCAGCACTGGTGAGCGCTGGGTCCAGTTCTGGGCTTCTCGCTACATGAGAGACATGGACATACTGGAGAGAGTCCAGCAAGGGGCCAATCCGATGATGAAGGGACTGGAGCATCTTTCACATGAGGAAGGGCTGGGAGAGCTGGGACTGTGCAGCCTGGCGAAGGGAAGGCTCAGGGGGGATCTCTTCGGTGTGTATGAATTCCTGAAGGGAGGGAGGACAGAAGACAGAGCCAGGCTCTTCTCAGTGGTGCCCTGGGACAGGACCAGAGGCAATGAGCATAAACTGAAATGCAGGAGGTTCCTCCTGAGCATCAGGAAGTGCTTTTTCTCTGCGAGGGTGACCAGGCACCGGCACAGGTTGCCAAGGGACGTTGTGAAGTCCCCATCCTTGGGCATGCTTAAAAGCTGTCTGGGCACAGTCCTGGGCAACTGGCTCTAGGTGGCCCTGCTTGAGCAGGGGGGCTGGATCAGATGACCCCCAGAGGTCCCTTCCCACCTCAACCCCTCTGTCACTCTCTGATTCCCTTTCTGATTTATTTTTTATCCGACTGAGGAAGCTGCCTCTGCCTCACATTGCCTATATTTTTCTAGGCATCATCAGCCAAGATTTCCAGTATGGGGAAACCGAATCCTGTTCCTGGGGCTTCAAAGACAGATATTTAGCAACAAGCGCTACCTTCCATCGGGGATTTTGCCACTCTTCTCCGGAGGGATGGGATCCTAATCTTCAGTGAGTATCAGCAGCTATGGGATTTTTTAATCCACTAAAGCAGGGCTGTGTCTCAGCACTGTGGTATTAGCAGGTTACATCCTTCCTCCGTTACATCTTGCCTGTAAGTTATATTTCGACAGGGGAAACCATTCGTACCCTGCCATCTCCTGAGTTGGCCAAACATCCACAAGCCTTTTGCTAATCTGCTTTTTCTAATGAAAGCATCAATTCCTAGCACTGATAGTTGTCATTAAATCAATAAGACATGTAACCCATTCTTCTGGTGCCTCACATGAACACTTGAGCAGCTTGTTAACAAGATTTGCTAACGCTGAGGTCCCACAGTCCAGAAGTTTCCCACCAATGCTGCAAAACAGAGTGGTATTTGGCTTAGGGAAGAACTTCCCTGGTTTGCTTTGTTCCCCTAAGTATTTTAACCCTGTTTTCCCTCTGATTTTTCAGTGTTTGAAACCTGCAGAGCAACTTTGCTCAGGTGGAGGCAGTTCAGGCTTGAACAAAGCACTGGCAGCAAATGTCAGGCACTGTTTGCTGCGGGTAGTCACACACGGCCACGAAGACAGTCAGCTCTTGGTTTGCCCAGCAATTTATTTTCCCCCCAGGGACGCGCTAAACTAACCCCTCGTCATCCATCCCTAAGGGGTTTCCTTATTTCCCTTGGATCTATCCCTGATATATATATATATAAAAATCACTTGAAAGTAAAACTGTGGCCTCTTATAGTCTCCCAACACTCTTCTGGCCAGTTAAAACCCTGTATCTCAAAATCTGGGAGCCGGCTCATGTTTTAAGGATGAGGAGGTGACCCCAAGGTTGGCAGCTTTGCCTCCAGAATATTTCTGGACGTTAAATTGCAGCTGACGTGGCTTTCCTCCTGAGCACCAAGAGCAGCCTGTGCTGACAAGGGAGTGCTTCTAAGGTGTGAAGCAGCCTTTTTACTGGTTTTACAGGTTTTTGGTGGCCAGGTTTGACCATGTCCCTGAAAGATCTTCATCCTTCCTCTGTGCACATGTTTGCATTGCCATAGTGGGATCAAGGGCTGCAAAAATAAGGATCATACTGCTGACCTGCTAGCTTGTAGACCATAATTAGTTTATGTATGAAGAAACACAGCAACAGCAAAATGTTTCACGTTATCTGCTCAGAGAGACAAGCGGGGAGGTAAGGAAGGGGGTGACGCTAGAGGAAGAAGAGGAGAAATGTAAAAGGAGCGAACGAGCTGGCAAAGGGAAGGCCAGAGGTGTTCAAGGATGGCAACGCACGAAGTCAAGCTGATTACGGAGAAGAAGAGGCTGTGCTTCAAAACATAAAGGGGAGCAGCACAGAGAGATGCGAAAAAGCAGTAATGACAGGGAGATGGATTGGATGGGCAAGCTGTGGATTGAAGGTGAAGGCACAAAAGGGCAAGGACAGATACATATGGCTTTGCAATTAGCGGCTGTGATTTATGTTTGCTTCTTTGTCTTATCATCCTTCCCTGGCAGATGTCCTGCAAGCAGTGGCAGTCGAGGAGGTATTTGGGGAGGGGAGAGAGGGGATTTTAAATAGTCAGGCTAACTGTGAGGTATAGAAGGGACTTTCTAGTAGTCTGTACAACATACCCAGGCAATTTGCATTAGAAATATATTCTAAATTAAGTAGTAGCCTTTTGTAAATTGACCTTTTAAAAATAATTTTAAGAGATCCTTTCTCCCTTGTCATGGTTTAACCCCAGCCAGCAGCTAAGTACCACACAGCTGCTCGCTCCGCTCACCCCCCACCGTGGCACAAGGAGAACTGGAAAAAGGAAAAACCCATGTGTTGAGATAGTAATTGAAATAAAGTAAAAATAGTAGTGACAACAATAATTGTAATGAAGCAGGAGAGGGAGACGGAGGAATAAAACCCAAGGGGAAAAAACCCAAGTGATGCACAGTACAGTTGCTCCCCCGCCACTGGCGATGCCCAGCCAGTCCCCCAGCAGCGATCGGTGGCCCCCAGCCAGCTCCCCCCAGTTTATACACTGAGCTTGATGCTCTGTGTTATGGAGCATCCCTTTGGCTGCTTGGGGTCAGCTGTCCTGGCTGTGTCCCCTCCCTGCTCCTTGTGCACCCTCGCTGGCAGAGCCTGGGACATTGGAAAAGTCCTGGGTTCAGAGTACGCACTGCTCCCAACAACGGAACCATCCCTGTGTTACCAAGGTTATTTCACACTAAACCCAAAACAGCGCTGCACCAGCTACTAAGAAGAAAATTAACTCTATCCCAGCCGAAACCAGGACAGCCTTTACCCCAACACTTGTGCTTCTCCCAGCGGGTTCCTGCTCCCTTGGACAGAGCCTCGGGGCTGGTTTGGGGTTCAGCTCGTGGCTGCTGAGGGGCCGGGAGGAGGGGAGCAGGAGCAAAGGTGGCACAGAGGAAAAACTTGCTTTGTTGGGACAAATCTGCTGCACTGCTCCCTCATCCTTCCTCCTCCTCCTGACCATCCCGACGCGATGGTGTGGCTGTCGCTCAATAAGCTGGCAAGGCTGTGGGGCTGACAGAGAAGCTTAAACCAGGGAGGGGGTTTAGAGAGTTAACTTGGATTTATTTCCAGTGATTTTTTTCCACCTCAGCTCTCACACAGCAAGATAAACACTGCAAGTAGGGAGCAATGGGCTAATCTTAACCCGGGGCTGGCCGGAGGGAGCTCCATCACCTCCAGTCCCCGCTATGGAGAAGGGAGCACCCAAAGGAGAAACTGGGGCTGCCCGGGAGGAGGAGCAGGAGGCAAGTGGGGTGAATTTGGGAAAGGAGGGGTACACTCCCTCGGGAGCAGAGGTCGGAGAGGCTCAGCCGTTGGGAGGGGGCCAGCTGCAGCCACAGCAAAGGCGAGCGGTGGGGCAGGAGGGATGCACAGGTGACCACAAGCTCCTCTGCTGGGTGTCTCCTGGGGACTGAGTCAGGGCTCTGGGCTCACCCTCTCCTATAATAGTTGGGGCGAGGGCGTTTACCCCGTCTGCTCCGTCAGCCCGAGCACAGACACCCTTTGTAGCCCTCCCAGCCCTGCGGGAAGCCACCCGCAGCTCCAGGCTAATGGGCTTTGTGCCCAGGGCACCTTGGGACGCGTGTCCCTCCCAGGGGAATCAAGTAATAGAGCTCCTGGGGTTGACTGTGTTAATAACGATACTACGGATCCATATATAAATGCAACTACATGAGTATATTAACTTCGCTTTGCTGTTCAGTAGCTGAAGGAAAGCTTATGTTTGGAGTGAGCACACCTTGGTAAATCCCTCCAAACCCCGAATTTGTTGGCCCGGCAGGGCTCACACGATGACAGCCTGGAAATGAGACCGTAAGTGCTTTCTTTCCCTCCCTTATTCTTCTTTTGGAATTTCTTTTGCTGTTTTTCTCTTATCCACAAGTCCTTCGGGTGAGCGTCTGGTACCTGCTTGCCCAGCTTGGCTGCATTTTCTTGATATCCCAGCCTCTTCCCGGTGTTCCTTGGAGGCTGTGGCAGCTCTCTTGTCCTTAGAGGAGCTCAGGAGGAGCCTTGCCTGGGAAACGGGGATTTGCTGCCTCTTAGGCCGAACAAGAGCACACACTCGTGGCAGTAAAGCAATAAACCTTCACTGGCATCATGCGGAAGAGATGCAGGCTCCTGGTTTTCTGTCTGGGGAATGGGCATCCCTGATTTTCCTCTAAGGTCTGTGAACGGTGACTGGGAAACACAAATCAGGTAGAATACAGGGATCCCCGTTTCCACTGGCAGCTTTTAAGGGACCCTGTATACCCCAAAGAGGCTGGAAGCAGCTGCAGGGAGCAGGGTCCCCCCCAGCTTGCTCCTGGCCAGAGCCCTGCACTTGGAGCTGGTGTCCCCTCCAGCTGTTCTCCTGCTTCCCCTGGAGCCAGGAGCCTTCAGCAGGCTCCTGTGAAAGATGCTTTGTTAAAGGGGGCTCAGCCGAGCACCTGCACATCCCAAATTACCAGGAAGAAGGGAAAAGTAGAACACTTTAAGAAGTGAATCCATTTTTTATCCTGGGAAGCAAAGGTTACTGGCTCAGCCTGGCTCAGTGGGGTGCTTCAGGCTCTCTGGAGGAGAACTGGGGATTGCCCTGCAGCTGGAGCAGCTTTGGCAAGTTTGGGAGGGAGGGAAGCAGTGGGAAAGGGTGGGAATGAATAAAATAAAGCCAGGGGAGAGGCACCTTCATTGTATTAATACTCCTGCCCAGTTGCAGAAAGGGGGGGAAAATGCTTAGGCGTTTGTTGCACGGAGAAGTGAAAGCACCTAAATTGTTTAAAAAAACAACACGCGTTACATAGTATTTACCTGCCAAAACTGAAGGGGGAGAAAAAAAAAGAAGACATCAGTTGGGGGAAGAGGGGAAAGTATTTTGATTGAAAAATGTCAACAAGCTCTCCTAGAAGCAGCAACAAGCAGCAGTGATTATGTTTGTACAAAACAAGCCCTTCTTCCCTGCGCAGAAGATTGGTTTTATTTTTCCAATTTCAGATCACCTACCTTTCCCACCAGAAAGCCAAATAAAAACCCCAGACACCCCGACTTGACCCTGTTGAACTTTCCAGAAGACTTTGGGTAACAGAGAGCAGAAAAGAAGAAAAAAACCTCAGAAACAAAATACGACAACAAGGTCCAGATCCTGAAAGACCCTAAAAATATCTCTGGGGACTGGGTGCTGCGTTGGCGATGCCATTTCAGTGGAGAAGCTCTTCCTGCACATCCTGGCTCCTCGCTGAAATCTGGGTGCAGAAAGGGATTTTCTACATGTTTGGGTTGTTGCAGTTTTAGTGGCTCGCTGATGACTTCTAGGGTTTTTTATTCCCTAATCCTATGTGAGCATTGTAGGCTGAGAGAGACATAATCCGGGCTCCTTGAATGAATCTCGCAGAGTTTTGTTCTTAGACAGAAAATGAATTAGGTTAAGCAGGGATTAGAGACACACCACACGCCCTCATGGCCCCGTGCGATCCCAATTGTTTATGTGTGAGCGGGGGAAAAAATGGTTTGGGAAAAAAATAGTTGTAAAAATGAATGGGCTTTCCGATAAAAAGTAATAATAAAAAGGAATCTCAGAGGGTTGAGGCTTTCTCAAAATGGCAATCCCATGGCACTGAGCAGCCCTGGAGGTCTGCGAGAAAGTATATGGAGCCGGCATCCATGGAAAGGTGGAAGCTCAGTGGCTGCAGATGGATCCGAGAACAGTGAGATGAAGCTTTGCTGAGCAGAGGAGGGCTGGCAGGGAGAGGATACTTTAGACTGCAACGATCATGAAGGTGCGGGTGGTGTTTTAAAAACTGCAGTTGTAGCGTGTGCGTGGTGATGGGTCACCCATAGCCCCGGCGTTCCTCCAGCCCAGAGAGGCCAGATCCTGCCCTGCCTGCAGTGCTGGAGTGGGGCTTGCTGAGCCTGGAGCCTGATGCCTGCTTTCTAGATTTTCTATTTTAAGCAGCTTCCGTCAGAGGTGAGGAGTTGAAAGTTGCCATGCCGACAGGGAAATTTCAGGCCCTAAAATAGTCAAAACTTGTTTCTACATCATGCGAGCATGCATATGCTTGCTGCGAGGGAGGCAAGGACCGAGCGAGGAGGGTGCAGGGAGGCTGTAAGGACCCAGCCTGTGCAGGGGGGAAACAACCCCCTCGAGAAAACATCTATAGGATGCTTTCAGACCCCTTCCCTATAGGTATTTGAGTAAATTAAGCAGCAGCGGGCAACAGACAGCAGCAGCTAGGAGGGGATCCTAATGATCACAGCATTAAAATACCTGATTATTCCTGGGTTTACTATTATTGTCACTGCTAGAAGTCTTTGCCTCCAGACCTTGGTCAGGAATCCGGTCCTCGGTTTGAGGCACGGAGAGCAGAGGAAGAGAAAGCGGGTGGTTTAAGGGGGAATAGGCATTACTCAAGGAGGTCCTGCACTAAGCTCCGGGGACGTTAGGGGTCCATCACGATGTAAAAGATTTGCAGCTATGTGCTGGAGATACCTGAGGGCTGCCCCAAGCAGCCAGCTGTGTCCTGCCAACCGTGCATCTGAAGCCTCCTGTCATGCAGGACTAAATGGGCTTGGTTTTGCATTTTCCCCTGCTGCTCAATCTAATTTGACTGAAGATCCCAAAATGTGGATTTGTGAGGTTTTTAAAGTTCTTTAAAACCGGGATAGCTTCTGCAGAGATGCCCAGACAACTCCAGCCAGTGACACAGACCTGCCGGTGGTTAGGGGACAGTTTTGCCTCTTGTGTGTGCTCGGGTGATGTTACCCTCCAGCCTCATGGAAGCGTGAATGCAAATGCTGTTTAGCCATCACTGAGCAAGGAGAAAATCAATTCGCTTCCCATGGTCAGAGCCAGCCACACTCCTGACGTAATGGATGCTGGAGCATCCCTGTGGCCACCAGAGCCGAGAACACCAGCAGAGCCGGGGAGGCTCCTTGCCACCGGGAGACCCGGTGTGCATTTTGGTGCGGAGAAATCACAGCTCACCTTTCATTTCCCGTGTGCCGCCTTTTTTTCCTCTCTCCATCTCTCCTATTGTTTTTCCCTGCTCAACCCTCCAGCCAGTTGTCACTCCGCAGTCCACGCTTACAAATGTAATTTCTTCTGATACATGAATATTTCACAAGCCCTCCCTCCCTGGGGACAGTGTCTGCTGAGGAAGAGGAAGCCTCTGCGGGGAGGGAAATGGCAGCAAATGACAATCTGCATGAAAGATCTCTTCTCCAAGGGCATCTCTGCAGAAGAGCACACCATCCTGCTAGAGCTCCCAGAGCACACCCCGCACGCCAGCTCCGTGAGTTGCCTTTGGCCACGGGTGGTGGATGTACAGAGAAACACAGCGTGGTGTGTGCCCAGGATACACCGTTTCATGGGTTTGGGCTTATGCTGGGATGCTCTGGTCTGAGCTCCTTGTAAGATGGTCGAAATACCTTCCCTTCTGTAGACGTACATTGGCATAATCCAGACAGTGGCATGATGCTTTGGGTGGATTTTTTTTCCACCTGATGTCTGGACAAAGGAAATTTGTCACGTAATTCCATCCATCCCACCTAAGCAGATGATAATCAACGCACATGTCAAATTCAAACAACAAACTACGCACCTTCACCAAAGAAACGTGGCACGTGGGCCCACGTTCCCCCCTACCTCCGTATCTCCAGCCCCTCCCAACCTCCTTACCCATCCCTTCTACATCTGCGGGCCACCAAGAGGGGCTGGTGCCCAGCTGACGTGTTTTCTTGGGGGCTTGTGACCCCCAGACCCACCCAAAGTTTTTCCAGCAAGGGCTGCTCACTGCTGGATCTCCCTCACCCTGCGGGACCTCTCGCTTCACCCGGGCTTGCTCTGCCCCCTCCGGACTCAGGATGGTCACACGGATAAATATTGGCGTCCGCCTGACCCCACAGTTTGTATGTAGGGGGGTGTGTATATCCCGCTGTACGTACAGTGCTGCCTTATAGCTCTCCTAGCTGTCTTAGATATCAAAATGATACGTCTCGAATCTATCTTAGTGATGTCCCCAGCAGCAGCCCCGGTGCCGTCTGTCTCTCCGACAGTGGGTGGCACTATGCAATCAAAAGAGTTTTGCTTCCCTTTTATTCCACTATCTTCATTTTTCAGCCGGGAGGGTCTGAGCCGGGCGGTTTGGGGGGGCCGGGGATGTCACAGTGACAGCATCCCGAAGCCGAGGGCTGCCCGGAGGATGCTTCCCTGGGAAAATCAGGAACGGCAGTGTGGCTCTGAAGGCTGAGCCTGCTTCGAGTTGGGCTCTGCATCACTTTTTAAATTCTATTTAAGGAGCAAGAAGTGCCTATTTTTATTAGACACTATTATTTTAGACACAAAATTATCTATTTTATGAATAATCTATATATATCAGGAAAAATCGAGTATGGTCGCTTCTTTTTTGCCCTCTTTTTTTGTAAAACACAGGGAATAATTGCTGGTCCACTTTTCCAGGATGGTGTTAGTCTGTGACACTCTGTCCTACAAATAACTTTAAATATCGGGACTCAGCGTTCTGACTTGCTTGTGATAACAAGGGATATAGAACTTGATTTGCATTTGTTGCAATGATTTTTCTTTGCATTTCTCTTCCATCAGAGATGTAAGGGAGATACTGGGGTCTGGCTTCCATCTGCCCTAGGACTCTCTCATCAGCAGGGTCTTTCTAATTAGTTCCCATTGCAAACTTGCTGAATTGGACTGAGTGCCAGTGAATGACAGCAAGACGGAGCGGTCCATGAGCCCATGAGCGATGGTACATTCAGGTTCATCGCTGGGGGAAAGGACACAGAAATGTTTTCTGGGCTGGACAGGAGCACAGAGCGCTTGAGCCTGCATAAAAAGGGTTCTCAAAGACATTAATAATCTTTCTGTGATATTAGCAAACGCTGAGCTGTATGGCAAACTGTATTTAAAATTGAATGGCTATTTTTTACTTAAGCCACGCCTTTGGCAGGGAAACAGTGGGATGCTAAAGAAATAGCAAGAAAACAACCATGCATTAGTCATAACAATGCAGCATCCTGCGGCACCTCAAAGGAAGACGTGGTTTCAGGGTGGCCCATGCACCAGAGTGGAATCCAGTGTGTTGTGCTGGGTATTTCCTAAATCAGAATTTCTCAGGTGGTGGCTGGTGAATCATTTCCTAGCGATACGTTATACCAGGAGGTGTCAGTGTCTCCTGCCCCTGCTCGGTGCACTGGCGAGGGGTTTGGGGTAGGAGCTGCAGGGTTTGCCGTGGGGTCCCATGCTGGTGCTGGGATCTATGCAATGGACAGTTGCTCCGGCTCTAAGCAGAGGAATGGGACTAGCTTCCAAGTGGAGCATGGTCCGTGGAGCAGAGCAGCAGCGATTAAAGAGTTCGGTGGGGGAATTGTGCCTTCTGTTTGGCTCTTCAAATAGGACAGGGGTCCGTCCACATTCGTACAAGTCCTGGTTTCACCCTAAATGAAAACAACCCCTAAACAGGATGCTGGGAGCAAAACACTCTGCTCGCAATATGCTCAAGTAGCTCACGTAATGCAGTACCTGCTGAAGTCAGGGTGATGGAAGGTTTGTAAAACAACAGTATATCGTCTGCCCGGAGGGTATTTTATCCAAGGGTCCTCCACTCCCTGTCACATAATGGCCAATTCAACTTCCCTGAGGTGGATGAAGACACAAATGAGGAAACTGGAACACAAACATCTTCAGAGCCAAAAACGTTGTGAGAGCCTGGGAGCGGCTGGTTGTGCCCACAGCACCCCAGGCTCAGTTTAGAGGACAGGCTGTGCCCAGCCTGGCACGCTGACTGTGTGGACACATCCATCAGCAAGGATATAAATCATAACTGGGAAATAAAATGCAAACAAAGCAAGCCTGCAAACTGGAAATGCTCAATGTCACATGATGGGGTCTGTGCTGGCAACCGGGAGGGCTTGGGGGTGACCCTGCTTATGGTGGTGACATGGGACGGAGCTTGCCTCCACGAAAAGAGCATCCCCAGGACCTCAGAAAGCTGTAATTTACCTTCGAGCTGTGCCGGAGCTATCCTTCATTCTCTTAGATGTGTGGAGGAAGTTTTTGGGAGAATAACCGTGCTTCTTTTAGGGGCCCAGACCAGAGAAAAAGAGACTTTCAGGGCACTCAGAAAACCAGTCCTTACATGCAGGGAGAACAGTGATGGACCTCAAATCCCCCTGAAGTGCAGTGAGAGGCTGGACAAGCATGCACAGAGTTCTTGCACCATGGTGGACATTGATTGCAGACCCCAGAAGAGCTATACTAGCAAAGGACATGACCATGCTAGGGGAAGTACTGCTTTTTCCTCTTCCAGAGGCGACCTCTGGCAATTAAAAAGCACATTCCACAAAGCACTTTTGCAGGCCGGGGCGAGTGACCAGTATCTCCAGGTACCACTATGTCCACCTCAAGGGATGACGGCTCCTACAACGAAGGTCCCTGACCAGCCCCAACCACCCTGTGCTGACAGTGTGTGTCTGTGTGTGTCCCCTTTTGTGGCTGTGTCACAGTCATACCCTGCTTTATTTTAAAGCAAATGACTCCCTGGACTTTATGCCAGCACTTCAGCTTCTCTGGTGTCTGTACATCAGCCGGGCTTTGGAGAACAGTGGATTTACATTAGTCTGCGCTAGCAAGGGGCTGGCTCAGCCTGTTTGCTGACGATGATGCCATATGTTTTAGCGTAGCTCCAGCAAGCTTCATCTTACTGAGACCAGATGGGAAAACAAGGGGCTTTCATCCCAGGGGAGATGTCAGGGTGTAAGAAAACACCAGTTTCCCCAAGGCATGCTGCCGCTGTGCACCTCGGCATCCGGACCAGCAAAAACCTCAGCACAACGTCAGGCTCCCTGCTCTCTGTTGCAGGGGCCTTGGCGCTCAGGGATGCCAACCACATGGGCCAGACCTTCGCCCTCTACTTCACAGCATCTGCTCTGCTCGGATGGACGGTGCTCAATAGCAGGGGAGCACCAAGTGACAACGTCTGTCGCTGTGCTGTCAGTGTGGTGTGGCTTCTGTATATGCTGGTGGAAAAGCCAAACTCTGCCCTTGCAGTGAAATCTGTGAGGTTTTATGGAAAATCAGGCAAGGCAACCATGGTCCTGCCACCTATGCCGGAGCCTGGGGGGCCAGTTTCTCCTAAGACCAGCCCCCCATCTTTCTTCCTCCAAAGGGAGCAGAAGTTCATCACCCGAGGGCTGTCCCCCTTACCCCCTGCCCATACAGCGTATGCCCCGTTCCTCATCCTTTGTGTGGCAAAATTAAATTCTGCCTACGCAGCTGGGAGATGTCAAGCTTTGCCCAGGCTTGTGCCCGTCCAGTGCCCACGCAGGCTGCAGTGCTCAAAAAGCCCCAAGGCTGAAGTCCTTGGCTCAGACTTGTCCACCAAACTCCGTTCTCCATCCCTCCTCCTCATGCTGAGTGTGGACATTACGGTTAATGTGGAGGATTCACAGCCCTGGCCTGAAGGACTTACCATCAACAGGATGCACTTTATGAAATTATTTCTGCCAAGGTCGTTTAACAAGACGTGTTTTGCCACGTTTTATCTCAGTTGGATGCCTTGGTGGGACTGCCGGGAGGTTTTCTCCAGCAGGACCAGAGTCTGGCCCATCAGCTGGAGTCTCTCAGAAGTGGCTTTGGCTTCTCTCAAATTAGGCTGCTTGTGACTCACAGACTTGTGTCTTGCTTTCAGATGAGAGGGGCAGATAGAGGAAAGATGTGTAAATAGGCAGACTGGTGCAGGTTTCATCCCAGGCTCTGCAAACTGCTTTAGCTAAATCAGAGATGTGGCTAGTGGGCTTTGGACACGCAATTCCTGCCTGCTCCTCAGTTAACCCTTCCCTGGGAGCACAAAATGAGGGGATTTCATTCCTTTGCCAGGACCAAAGCACGATCTTAGGAAGGTGAAATGACCCCTCCTGCCTGTGTGCCACGGGGACCTCACAAGCAGTGACCATGCGATGTGTACGGGGCTCCATCACGGCTCTCCATGTGGTTGGGGACCAGGAAGCCCTCACCAAAATCCGTAACATTTCCCACCAGCATTCCCGTGTGCCTGAGATCTGGCGGAGGAAACTCTGTGTACAGTAACCAGCTGCAGGGAGGCCTAAGGAAGGAGCCAGCCACAAGCGGTTGGGTAAAACTGTCCCATGTCCCCCTTATGCTGGACACCTTCTTCGCACGTGGTGGGCGATAAGCTCCCAGGAAATTAATTCTGAATATGCCCAAGGCTAAAGGGGAATTGCTGTGTTCCTGCTGGCTACAAGAACGCTGAGAGTCCAGGTACACACCTGATGGCAGCAATTAATTATTAGAAACCTGAATTTCACCAACTGAATTTAGATATAAAAGCTGTATTTGGCAGTGAGACTTCTGATACAATGACAAGAGAAGCTCCTAAGATATTTGTGGGTTCTTCACTATTGGAATTGCTTTATCTGGCATTAATGAAAATCTAGGCGTACATTTAGACGTTCCCCCACTGCCAGTTGGAATTGCTTTCCATAGAGCCTATGTCCTGTGGAAGGGCTCGGGGTCCTGAATACGATATTTGCCTGTTTCAGGGCCGGACCTGTGTACCTAAGCACGTGCGTGTGCCCTCACACGAGCTCACACATCCCTTCTTGTTCATCTGGCTCAGCCTCTTGTGCAACACTTCCACCAGATTCTGTGCATTTTCAGCCTTACTGCTCTGAATGTAATTACCCAGTCTTGCTAAAACTGTTTAAATGTGATCAGCCAATGCAGTTATCCAATAATAGAGTTGGTCCAAAAATTAAAAGCAGCAGAAATAAAAAGAGGGGAGGAAAAAAAGAAAACAGAGGCATTTACATCTGATTTTTTTTTTAATTACTTTTCCTATTTGACAGTACAGATGGAACAACCCTCTGAAGCTAGAAAAAGATTGGTTTCAAAGCGGAAAAAAACCAACCCTGCCCTATCATCAGAACTGATTCCTTGGAAACAGTTTTTTGTCTGAAAATGCTGACCCAGGGAAGATTTTTTGCCATCTTTCCAGCAGTCCTCTTTAGTCGCCTGGAGGCACATGAGAAATGGTGTCGCCTTGTTCCACATGAGCAGGATCAACAGTGGTCAATGTGCCATGAAGAAAAATGCGTCCAGAACCTGCTGGAGCTGGTTGGTGATGCTCCCCCGTGAGAGACGCTAAGCCCTGCTGATCTCCTTGTGTTCCTGGGGGAATCATTTGGGGATGAAGTGGGAACGTTGCTCCAGGTCTCCGGACAAATGCTATGTTGTACACAGCAGCATCTCAAAATAGTCCTTCCAAGACCATCATACGATGCCTGCCTTGGTCTTCGCTGAGAGGCTCTGAGGCTGAGGGCTACTGAGCATCAGTCCCTTTGTTTGCCAGTTTTTCACCGTTTTCTGCACCATATGAACAGGCACATAAAACCTTCAGGCACCAAATCATACAGCTCTCCCAGCTCAGTGGTGGAGGTTATAAGCCAGCTGAACAAGTTGAGGCTTACTTCTATGCATTCACTTTTCATTTTTAATTTGAATAATTAAGCAAGAAACCCATGTCATAAATTAATACAATTAAATGAAGCAGTGTAGAGTACACCCTTAACTGTGCAGATCATAGGTCACTCCATCCGTACTTGTTTGCTTAGCCCACTCCGGACAAAGTCCTAGCAGATTTTGAGCATTTAATTGTCAACTCTTCATTTTTTATGGTTCACTGCTTGCAAGCCCTCAGATTGTGTAGACACTGAGAGGCAAAGGGCCAACTTCTGCCCCATCGTGCCCCACTGGGAATGAACTGAATCAACCAGACAGGCGAGCGTGCTGCTGAGGGTGGGACATGGCCGTGCGCCGCTGCTCGTGCTGCACTTTGGATTGAACTGGAGGCAGCGGTGTTTTACCTCGGAGGAATTTCCTTCTTCGCAAGACCCGCTGTACTGACCTTCTGATCCCACCAGCTCTGTCTTTTCAACTCGGGCTGGATCTCACAATTTGACCTGAACACTTTCTCTGGCTGTTTCCAGCTGGGAGCAAGGGGCTGCTGGTCTCCAGCCACCGGGACTCATGGTGGTAATTCATCCTTGTGCAGGTCCTGGGGTACCCTGGCTGCTCCCCTTTCTTCCTGCTCAGCACCAGCTCACTAAGGGACCGAGTACCACCCAGCCACTGCAGTACTGGAGGTATCTGAGCTCTTCCTGGCAGTGTGCATGGTCCCCTGGAGGAGAGTTGATAAGAACCCAACGATTTCATTTTGGGAAGGGAAGCCAGGGAGATCAAGGTGGCCTGCAACCCCATCTCAGCCACACATCTCCTGGGCGTGCTGGGGTGCAAATGCCACGAGGCTTTTGCAGGCAGCTCCCCGGCCCCTTTGCTAGCTGGGCCCAGGGGACATCTCCTTTCCTGCCTCGTGAGCAGCTGTGGCCCCTGCACCGGTAAGTCAGGATTCAGGATGGATGCAGCGAAGGGCAAACCTCCAAACCCCGGTATTTTTCTGAGCCCCAAGGGTGTAGGTGAGACAGTGCATCTGCTGGTTTCAAGTGGATATTGTTAGTGGAATTTGGGATGCCTTTCGGATTAAGCATCATGCAGCGCTCACAAGGCTCCACTTAGCTGACATGTCTGAGCTCTGCCTGAAAATCTGATTTCCCTGTCATTACCTCTAAAGCTGCCTTCGCCTCCCTTTCTTTATTTTTTGATTCTTTTCATCCCAGCCTGTTGTAACATGCATCTCCCTGTTATGTTCTTCAGATGTACTGCCCTGATTTCACTCGAACGAAACAATTCTCCATGCTCTTTTCTCCCCCTTTCCCAGTATTGGCCCTTTCCCCAAATTCCTAGTGCAAGCAGTTTGCTTTCTATGGTTTTGCTTCAGCTGAGCTTGGTTATTGAATGTGCTTTCTTCTTTCCAGAGAGACTCCTGGTCCAGCCCCTGGGCTGTTTTTCCAACACATTAAGTGTTTCCATGTCGTTTGTCTCCTCTGCTCTGAGAAGATTTAGTTTTATCCTTTAAAAAAGTAGCAGTAACCTTTCACATCTCTACTCCTGGTCCGTTTTCTATGGACACAAGGTGTATTTAATGGTGCTGTCTATGGGTATGTATATATCTACCGGTTGATTCCCTCACAATTTGAACCCGTTAGCCAAATGTAATGAAAGTGGACGGAGAGTTAACGTGCTCAGAGACTTCAGGTTCTGAAAAGTCTCATGCATATGTGTGAGTGAGCAGACAAGGAAGATGCTCGGTGTTCCCTAACCAAAGGGAAGAGTAAATACTGTGGTTTAGGGGGGCAAAGCTCAAAAATATGACCCAAGGGCTCCAAATCCAAAGGCAAATGAAGAACATGCACTTACTTTTCTTTTAAACCCCGTGCTTTTCAAACCATAAAGTCTTGTGATTTTGGAGGGACCAGACTCATGATTTAACTCTTGGGCACAAAAGCAGTGATGTTGGAGTTGAAGTCTCCTTGTAGCCAAGAGTAGTCAACAGACCACTGCAACCCCCCGAGGGTACCGCCTCGCCTACTCCCCCACGCTGGTTCCCTGCCAAGCCGTTCCTAGAGGTAGAGAAGCAACACTCCCACCTTGGAGCCACGTGGGTTGCCTTAGAATATGTGCTCCAGGTAGAGGGAGGGGACAGCATGGGACAAAGCAGATCAAAGAGCTGGACGTACTGGGTAGCCTCTCTGTGCCGCCGCTTGCCTGCTCACCCTGCAGACACCCTTGATGGCAGTGCCGTGTCTCTGCAGCGCATACTGCTGCAGGGTTCCCACCAGGACAGACTGCGTCCGGGTGCTAAAAAGTAATAGTTACAGGCACAGCAATCTCATTCAAAAGCCACAGGATCAGCATCACTGTAGAGAGCAAAGGGTACAGCCTGGCTTGTAGGAGGCATTTACTGGGGGCTTTGTTCCTTGGATGGGTGCCCCTTGGCTAGCTTTTGTCTCATGGGCACTCTTCCCAAACAGCTCCAAGGAAATAAAATGCTGAGCTGGGGGAAAGGAAAGAAATGGAAGAGCAGGCGGGAAGGCAGAAATTGTGAGGCAGAAAGCACGAGACAGCTCTCTTGTCTGTCAGAACAGGTGGCTGCTGACTCGGGGGCAAAATATTCCCATCCGAAGACCGAGAAGCTTCCCCAGCCCCAGCCTCCTGTGTCCACAGAACCCGCACAAGTGGCCAGAGTGGAGAAGGTCAGCGCGGCTCCCTGCTGAGGAGCACAGTGGGGAACAGCCGCATTTGCTTCCTTTAGGGGTTCAATCACTCCCCATAAGGCCTGATCATCTAAGGAGAGCTTCTCCAGAGCGTGCATTTGCCTTCCTCCCTAGCTGTGCTTGGCTGTGACACGGGTGTTTTACCTATGGTTCCCACACGAAGAAATGCCGTAGCTGTACCCAGCTTCTCCCTCCCTGCAGACAGCTATTTACAGGATTTCAATGGGTAGGTCCCAAACGACTCCATGTGCAGAAATGCCACTGCCAAAGGAAGGAGACATCTTTGCAAAGGGCCTTAATAATCTTCCTGTTGCTCTGGTTGGCAGCTTTCGGCATGTGTCCCACATTCTTCAGTAGCCCTTTCCTTAGCAATGAATAGGCTTTTAGCACACTCTCATAATGGTTTCTTTTCCTGTGGCACTCAGAAAAGCTTTCAGCCTGCTCCAGCTGCTGCCTCTGCTGCCTCTCCTTATCCACCAGAAAGATGTGGTGGCTCTGCCCAGCATCTCCTCTGCTGCTAATAGAGCCCCTCTTTCATCTCTGAAAAGAGGTGGCATGTGAGCAAGGGGTGGAGGATGGCTTTGCCTCTGTTAGTTTTTCTTAAAGCTCCTTTGCAAGCTGGGGGTTACAAGGCTGAGTTAGGACCTCTTCACCCCTCCCAAGAAGCACACGTGCCCCGTGGGTCAGCGTCCCCGACGCAGGAGGTCTTGGCTCTGATTTGAGGCAGGTGGAAGGAGCGTGCTCCTCATTCCCCTCGTCTGAGCTCCCAGCAGGGCTGTCACTCCAAACCTGCAGTGACAGGCCTCTTACAGACACAGACGTGTGTAACCTCCTCTGCACGGGTATGTTGTTGTTTGTTTCTTTTTCTCCTGGGTTTGATAATGACGCTGCTTAATTAGGGAGACAAAATTGCTTCAGTTCAGGCTAATAAAAGGGCCTTTGGAGCTCCCAGCAGTTGTCGCAGACACCTACATTAGCAGGTACCCTGGACAGCTTTGAAAGTTGTACAACAGGTAAGGTAAGCTCAGATTCCTAAAAGCTTTGAAATCAACGAAAATTACAACACCCAGAAAAATATTAACTACTTGTGTGCTTTTCTAGGTGTGGCTAAGAAATGCATCTGAAACTGTGGACCTCAGCAGCAAAAAGCTCATTTTCTACGATGCAAATGTGATTGTTGGGGAAAGGGAGAAGGTGACAATGCAACGTGCTCTTGTGACTTGTCAAGAGTTTGAGGTAATTTTCATACTAAATAGAAAGAACGCAGAATATACAGAAGTGTATTTGTGTGAGATTCATAAAAATAGGCAAGTTGGCTGAAGAGAAACCTCCACTGAGGAGCTGTCTGAGTTCACTTCTGAGCAGAAGTCCGAGGACTCACAGCCCCGGAGACCTACAGCCTCATCACACAGGTTGGTCTTGGGCATCTCCTGGGCCTGAACGCCAAAGTCCCTTCGTCTCAAAGGAGTGACTTGCACTCGGTGGCTGAACGGCAGCCTCAGAGAGCAGAAGCAAAGAAGCTGTAACACTTCCCTAAAACTGAATTTCACAGATGTAGCAAACACAGCAAGTTTTTAGTGGTTTGATACTTTATGCAGGTGGTTAATACACCCACTTGGAGGATCAAGACCTAGTCAGGACACATCGCTGACCAGATGCCACCTCCTGCAGTAGGTTGGATGCAGTCCAGGTAGCTACCTGCCTCTCGCTGCCCCGAAGGAGATCTGTGCAGTCCTGGGGTCTTGGCATAGATGACCAAGTACTTTTTTCTTCGACAGTCTCAATTTCTTATGCCAATCAGGTATAAACTTAATTTTTCAGGGAGGAGGGGAGGGCTCTGTGCTGACCACAGACATAAACATTGTTTTGGATGCCCGCACTGTCGAAGTATAGCTGTTGTAGTAACACCGCATCTAACAGTCTCAGGCAAAGTGGCGGGGTGCTAAAATAGCAGTCTGAAAAAGGGAGGTACTGGATTTCTCCTCAGCTCTTCTACTTCTGTTACAGCATTACAGCAACATGCACACACACACACGCAACAATTGCTCTTTGCTCCAGGCTGGGTATTTTCTGCATAATCCCGCACATCCACCAGGGGCCTTGTAACCACTGGCCATGCTTGAATCTGTGGCCATGGACCTTGGCAGCAGTGCATGCAGCAGGGTTACCGCTGAAGCACAGCGTCAAGTAGGGAAACAGATTCTCTGGTCGTAATGGGTTGCCCTCGTTAGCTCCTGCCTGCTGACTCTGCTGCCTCAGTGGTACCTGGCAGGGGAGAAGAGAGTTTCCAGCGATCATCAATCTGTGCCATGCTCTTATGCTTTGGTCTCATGGGGTACAGAACCAGAAAAGGTGCAAAGGGTGACAAAAGCATGCAGCGAGCTCTATACGGGACTAACAGCATCTCTGGAAAAGAGATGATGGGGTTCAGAAAACCCAGCAGGCAAATTTGCAGGAGGAAAACACGTGGAAGGCTTTTAAATCCAAAGGACTGCAGCTGGAAACATCTGAGCTGCAGATCGGTGGATACTTGGGAAGCGTTCTCAGAAAATATTGCATGTTCTTACTTTGCTTATTCATATATTCTTCCTTTCCAGTATGACTGCTCTTATGGTATTTTGCTGCTTTTTTTGCATGGCCCTGAGGGTCTCTAAGGCTGCAGTTGGTTCTCAGAGACCTGTTAGGTCCACGTGTTTTCTCCCACGGCCCCTTGGTGTGGCCACTGTCACACTCCTGCTGCAAGCTGGGGGCAGGGGAAGATATCCTCACAAGCCAGTGGGCAAAGGGCAGCTGCACATCCCCTACGTTCCCTAGTAGAGCTTTACCACTCCTGTTAGCTGCCATCCCAGCTTACCGTCACCCCTAATCAGGGATACAGTATTCATTGTCATGCCATAATCAGGGATACAGTATTCATTGTCATACTGTAATCAGGGATAAAATGAGTAAGGATAGAGATTGCCCTTGCTGCTTCTAGCCACTGAATCACCCAACGCTCAGAAATCGCTCATGCTTTCTTCTCTCCATAATGTAGCTTTTTACACATGTTCCATACAGCTGATGTAAATCAAGGCATGCCCTGCTGGTGTATAAATCCTTGAATGCCGGGCCAGTCCTCAGCTATCTAACATACCCTGCTCCTGCCACCGGCAAGGCGCTTTGTCCACCCACAGCCATTGGAGAAATCGACACGTACTTCTGCTCGGAGCACTCGCAAGTTCTTCGTTCAAGCTTGTTTTCCATACGCTTGGAAGCCCTCTGATCATTTCCCTTGCTTCTTCGGTAGCAAAGCTGCACCCTGAGAGGAGATCACACAGCTTGTTTTCAGATCAGCCCAGCTTGTTTTGAAAAGCCTGACCCTGCATTTCCCCCGCCAGCCAAAGGCAGCGTCCCCTGCTAGGACAGGATGTCACACATCCAAGATCTCGGACATCTCCACTCATTCTTACCCTTTTTTTCCTGTTTTTTCCCCACTTGACCCTCAAAGAAAAATCTCAGGGAGACCTGACGAAGGAGAATACACCAATATTCTTGGGAGGTGACTCAGGGCCCTTCTCTTCCAGCATGTACTTGTTTTTCTTCATGTTTGTACATTATTATGGTTTTGGAAAGGGAATAACACACCCAGTTTTAAATTTACTCCTGTCTCAATCTGACTTTGTTTCCAGACCCATTCAAACGAGCCCTAGAGTAAACAAGGTATGTGTGGGGCGGGATATTATTGTGTATTTTTCATCTTCTTGCTGGTAAAACTGCATGTGCCTTTGGAGGATAAAGTTAAATATTTACCCTAGGTCAACCATCCCTGTCTGCAGAGTTTATATTTTGTTGGAGTTTGGGCAAGCAATTGGTATTTGCAGAATTCCTTGCCTGCCTCTGCTATTACCAAATGTACTCACAAGGCTTTTTTTTTTTTTTAATCATCCTTGGAAAAATTTTGATCAGACATGAGAATTTACCTGCCTTGGAGAGACTGTGAATCCACATGTGACACTGTGGTGGGATTGTGTTTTGGACTGGATTATTTCGGTTGCTAGCCAGGAACCCATGTGCAGCAGGACCTGAGGAATACTCTTGGAATCTGTCATCACTGAGGGCCAGGGGGGGTTCTTTCCATGGGTTTGGATGTCTTGCAATCAGGCTCATTCCGATAAGTCCAGGTGGCTGCGTGTGGGTGGTTGGTCCTGCATCCAGCTCGCGCTGGGAAGAGCTGAGGAGCACGTCTCGCGTTCCTCCCAGAGGCAGGCAGACTGTTTTGGTGATGGGGCTGGAGTCTGTCCAACCTGCTTGGCATCTCAAGCCAGCAAAGTCTTCTTGCCAAGCTAAAGTCTGCATACCAAGGAAGTGCTGTAGGCCTTCTGCCTCAGCCAGCATGCTGTGGCTCTTCTGAGGACTTCGCTCTGCCTGGTGGAAAACAAGCTCTCTCCCACATGCTTTTCATGTGTTCTCCTCAGAAAAAGGCCGCTCTGTAACACAGCCCCCTGGGACACAGCAGGCTGCCCAGAACATCTCTGTTGGGATGTTTGGGAGCACCTTTATTCAAGCTTCTCTTGAAAAACACAAACATGAACCCCAGGCCCTTCCTGCCCTCTTCCCTTTCATCTTGCTCCCTCCTCCTCCCCCCACCATGACTTTTGGGCATCAGTCTTCAAATCACTTCAAATCAAAGCAGTTGCAGCAGACGGGCTGGTTGATGATATCTCTCTAAGCCCGCAGAGGTTTCTGCTAGCTCTCCCAAGAACTGAGGGTAAACAGCAGCCAGACCTGATGAAGCTCCTGAAAGTTGCAGATGACCTTGCCGGTCTTATGAAGGGGAAGACAGCAGCAGGAAGACAGAGGTGGGACGATGAGCGTTCGCAAGCAGCTGGTGAGCAGATTTGTAGGAAATGTGGCCCAAGGGCTTCTCTGACCTGTGCCAAGAGGGTGTGTATCAGATGTGAGACTCAAGGAGCTGCAAACCGCTCTTTGAAAGCCTTCCTCTCCTCCCCTAGCAAAGAAACTCAAGCCTGATTTCTTTCAGAATTTGTGTTGACCTTCCTCAGGTGTGGAAAACCTTCTCCTCTGTTTCTTATGGGCTTTTCCACCCTCTGAAACGGATATCATTGGAGCGCTTGTGTGCCAGCAACTTAATACGTGTTGATGTATGAGTGATGGAGAAAACACCCACTGGGTGGGTTTGTTATCATCATAGATTACCAAAAGCTGCAGGTGTAGCAACTGCTACTTTATTCCATTGGTTTTGCTCTGTCAGAAGTCCTTGTTACGTATAGTACACTATACTTGTGCTTCGTGGCAGTACACAGTAATACCTAACAAATGCAATAGGACAGACAGGTACTATGTAGTAAGGCAGAGTGGATCCCACTTGATGTTTTTCCCACTTTTTTCCTTCCTCATAAACTAAAAGCACAAGGCAGAAGCTGTCTTTAATAACTCCATTTCTGGCCGCGATGAGCAGCGCTGCGCCGTTAGCAGGGAAGCCTGACTTTCCCCAGAGATCACAGCTGCTGCTATCCAGAGGTCTGATGTGGTTACAAAGGCCACCACGAAGCCGAGAGCTACCTCCAGGTGCCGATTCCGTCAGGGCCAGGGTACGTTTGTGTTTTGGAGGCCAAGACAGAACAAAAGTAGGATGCAGTTCAGATGTGAGGTTAAATCGCTTCTGAGAAACAAAAAACCATCTTGAATTTGTAGTGTTGGGTGAGTACAATATGTACAGAAACCACAGAGGGAGGAAAACAACAGTTTTCTATGATATTGTTGGACGGTCTGATTTTGGCGAGACCTGCATTGTAAGTCAGGGAGGAGGGGGTCACACAGCAGAAATTACCTGAAACCTTGTTATCCTAAACCAATTATCTAGATCTTTTCCATACTCAGTGGAGCATGGTGGATACCCTCATGGGAATTTCATCTCATCTGCCTCAGACACATCTTTTACAAGGGGTGACCTTCCCTGTATCTTTACTGGCTATGGAAAAGGCAAGAATTAGACATTAAATTTCTAGGTGGCAACAGCTAGATCCCATCCTAAGTGTCCATTCCCCTGATGTGCAGCAAGATTGTGGGAAAGGTTAGCAGTGGGAATGGATGAACGGTTGGAAAAAGGAATTGTAAGACTTTCCTTAGAGACGTCTCAATATCAACTTCCCTCAACAGAGTGGAACCTTTTCTGAGGGAAAGGGCTCCAAATAAGTCCTGTACTCTGCTTGCTTGGTGCTGAAACATGGAGGGGAGGGACCTGATTCCCTTACAGCCATTGAGATCTTTTCATTCCCTGCGCTGAGGCTGGAATTTCAAATACCCACCGTCAAAAAATGATGCTAAGCAGAATTTGACTGGAAATCATCAGGACCTTTTCCTTCCTGGGACAGTGGTGAAAACAATGTTGGCTGTCTCATTGCCAAAGCAAAACAATTTTTTTTATTTTATTCAAAAGGAACTTGATTTTTTGTTTGTTTTGTTTATTTGTTGTTGCCTGTTTATGATCCCTCTGCTGAGTTCTGGAGGAAGCACTCCAGCCCTGTACAGGCGAAAGCCATGTAAGACAAAAAAATTGTTCAAGGTGCAATAGGGGAAGTTGAAACCCCTAATTTAGAAGCACCAGCAGGGTGGACATTGGAAACATGCAAACTCACTCACTGGAAAGCTCCCAAGATCTACAAGCGCTGAAATGAAAACATGACACAATGGATCAGTCAACGATTACTACTGAATAAATCAGCGGGCTTCGGAGTTAATCACTGCAGCCATCCATGAGCTGGGTGAGGAAAACAGTCAGCCTTGCCTAGAATGTCTTTGGGGTGGTACCCATTCATATGGCGAGAGGGTGACGTGCTCTGTTGTCTTCTTGGCAAAAGCCTTGCTAAGAGAAGAAGGATAACTGTTTGGATCGGTGTTTAAATCAGAAAATCGAGAGGGGACAAAAAAGAAGGGGAAATTGGGAATCCAAATTCTCCTGATGCCATTGACCGGGAAGCTTGATGCAAGCATCCCTGTGTCAAGGCGTTCTTCAGGAAGGGTTGGCTATCGTCAGCCTGCCTTAGCACGGGCTAAAACACATGCAGCGGGATCTATGATGTTGGAGGTGTGTGTTCCTGCAGATCACCTGGCTGTTCTCGTGGCACTGCTGGAGCCGCAAGCCCCACAAGGACACAGGGAGATCCTCCAGGGCAGAGGAGCCTACTACTGATTCACGTGGTGAAGGCTCTGGTTTGACTCTTGCACCGGTCTCACACATGTGCTGCTACGAATAAATGTTCTGGTTTGATATGTTCTTCTTATTCACACTATCCTACATTTCTTTTCTTGCTTTTCAGTTTACATATGGGAACAGCATGTCTCATTTGTTTAGTTTTAGAATCCTTTTTGAACTGAAACAGAAAATAAAGACTTCTGTGTTTTTGTACTTATTTCATCATTTACTGTTGTCCTTTTCTTTTCCCCTTTTCATTTCCCCGTTTCACAGGTAAATGGAATGAAAAAAGGGTGAGACCAGGGCAGAACAGTAGAGAAAAATGAAAGGGAAAAATGAAGAATGAAGTTTTCACAAGGAATACTCCCAAAAGATTAATTAAAAATTCATTTAGGAAACACTTCTGATGGGGAAAGAAACAATTATTTTGGAGGATTAATTGTTTATTATTCACAAACCTATTTGAAAAAAAAATAATTTTGAAACCAATTTTAAAAGGCCCACATAGCTTTTTGTTCCTTTCTGAGGCTGGTGGAATTGAATGTCTGTGAGAGTGTTTGCCGGATACTTGCTTTTCTGTTTAGTTTAGTCTCTGTTTCCTCTCCCTACTTACCTTAACATGGTGGAACGTTCATTCCCAGACTTCCACAAACCAAGCGTTCCTCAGTGGGAATGTTACCAGGAAAAGAAAATATAAAATTAGTAAGAATATGCGAGTCAAATGTTGGTGCAAGAGCAAGCTGTGAGTCAAGCCTCTGCATGGAGCTCTGAGGTGGGTGGCGGTGGATGCAGCTGCTTGTCCGTGGTGGTGTGACCCGTTTAGATGGAGACAACACCCAGGAGCTCCAGCCATGGTGTAGGGATCCTCAGGTCTACCCACGAGGCCGGAGAGCAGAAAAGACCCTTATCGAACAGGATTATTGCCCCATCATGCCCTATCAGTCTCTTTAATTAGCCTGGTCTACTCGAAAAGCAGATGCCGGCTGGTTGTTGTCAGAGCACGGTTTCTGCCGGGCTGCGCGTTGCTGACATCAAGGGAACGGATGGGGATGAAGCCCCTTCCAAAGCCGCAGCGCCGGCTGGAGCTTGTGCGAGCAGCTCCGGGAGCAGGCACAGCAGCACCGCACGCCCCGGCCCCCGCGGAGCTGGGAGCACCAGGGGTCCTTTGCCAGCCCCTCGCGCCATCAGGGCATGGCCTGCTCCTCGGACACGCTGCTTGTGTGACCAGGCACGGGGTTCAGCCCGTTCCTCAAGGAAGCATGCTCGGAGCCCGCGGGCTCGTGCCACCCTGCCACCGATGAGCCCGTGGGCACGCTGGGTGGCTTTGGCCGGGGGGATGGGGGGATGGCCGCAAGCTGTCCCGGTGCAGAGGATGGCTGCTGCCTCTCTGAGGGGTTCCTGGAGGGAGGGAGGGGACACTGAGGGGGTGTGCGTGAAGGGTGGGACCATGAGGACGTGTATGAACCATAGGAACACTGAGGGGGTCATGTGTGAGCCACAAGGATGCTGAGTGGGACGCTGTGGGGACACGTATGAACCATGAGGAGACCGAGGGGACGTGTGATCTGTGGGGAAACCGAGGGGGACATCGAGGGACACACATGAGCCACGGAGACACTGAGGGGACACTGAGAAGGCTACTTAGGGGACTTGTGTGAGCCACAGGGACACCAAGGGGGACAGTGAGGGGACATGTGTGAGCCACGGGGACGCTGAGGAGGACAGTGGGGGGACATGTGTGAGCTCTAGGACACCGAGGGGGACAGTGGGGGGACATGTGTGAGCCACGGGGACGCCGAGGGGGACAGTGGGGGGACATGTGTGAGCTCTAGGACACCGAGGGGGACAGTGGGGGGACATGTGTGAGCCACAGGGACACCGAGGGGGACAGTGGGGGGGACATGTGTGAGCCACGGGGACGCTGAGGAGGACAGTGGGGGGACATGTGTGAGCTCTAGGACACCAAGGGGGACAGTGGGGGGACATGTGTGAGCCACAGGGACACCGAGGGGGACAGTGGGGGGACATGTGTGAGCTCTAGGACACCGAGGGGGACAGTGGGGGGACATGTGTGAGCCACAGGGACACCGAGGGGGACAGTGGGGGGACATGTGTGAGCTCTAGGACACCGAGGGGGACAGTGGGGGGACACACAGGGGACGCTGGGGGGCCGTGTGTGAGCCCTAGGGCACGGAGGAGACACCGAGGGGGACACAGAGGGGCGGCGCGCGCCCACCGGCGGGCACACCGAGGCCCGCGGCTGGGGCGGGGAGGGCACGTGCGGACCCCCGGGGCCCCCATGGCGCCAGCTGCTCGCGGGGCCGGCGGCGGGCGGTGGGGCGGGGCGGGGCGGCCCCCCGGCGGGCGGGGCGGGGCCGGCCCGGCGCGGCGCGGCGCGTCAGTCGCGCGGCGGGCGGCAGCGCGAGGCTGAGGCGCGGCGCGGGCAGCGGGAGCGGGGAGGGCGCCGCCGGCTGCCGCGGCCGGCAGCATGGAGGAGGCGGCTGAGGGGAAGGCGGGAAACGGCCCCAACGGCTACGCGGAGGGGCCGGCGGCGGCGGAGCGCGGCGGCGGCCGGCTGGGGGGCTGCCGGGCTTTCCTGCGGCGCAACGCGCTGGTGGTGCTCACGGTGTCGGGGGTGGTGGCCGGCGTGGCGCTGGGCGCCGCCGTGCGCGGCGCGGCGCTGGGCCCGGCGCAGGTGGCCTATCTGGCCTTCCCCGGCGAGCTGCTGCTGCGGATGCTGCGCATGGTGATCCTGCCGCTGGTGGTGTGCAGCCTGGTGTCGGGGGCCGCCAGCCTGGACACCCGCTCGCTGGGCCGCCTGGGCGGCATCGCGCTCGCCTATTTCCTGGGCACCACGCTGCTGGCCTCCGGCCTCGCCGTCGCCCTCGGCTTCATCGTCCGCCCCGGCGCCGGCGCCTCTGCCCTCAACGCCCCCGAGCTGGGGCTGCCGGGCGCCGTGCCCACCACCAAGGAGACGGTGGACTCCTTCCTGGACCTCGTCAGGTGAGGCCGCCACCCGCCACGCGCCACCCCCACCCCTCGCCGGAGGATGATGACAGACCCGGCGGTGTTGCACGCTGCAGCGGCAGCCGGGGAACCCCCACCCCCTCCTCGTCCCTTTCCTCCTTCTTCTTACCCAGCTCCTTCTCATTCTCCTCTCCTGCTCCCTCTCGTCCCCCTCTCTTGCTCCTTTTTATCCAGCTCCCTCTTCCTCCTCTCCCCCAGCTCCCTCTCATGCTGGCTTCTCCAGAGCCACCACTTGCTGCCCAGGTAGTTGCAACCCAGTGGGGTGTAGGGCTGCATGATGCTCTACTTCTCCCCCCCTTTATTTTTAATTTTGGCTGGGTGGCTGTGAGGATGAGGCGAGGCTGGCTGGGATCTCTCGGTGCCTGGGCCCGTTTTTGGTCCCGTCTGAAGGAGAGTGGCCCCTGGGTGCTCGCTGCAGGGCAGCCATGGCCCTGCCGGGCACCTTCCCCTGCCCCGCTGCCTGTTGGTGCCCATCTCCCACAGGCATGGCAGGGCAGCTCTACCCATCACTCACACGTACCTTTTTCTTTTGTTCCCCCCACGCTTTACTCAGTCTCCTGGTACAGATGCCAACCTGCCTCATGCAGTGCCCTTGCGTAGGTATGGATATGGAAATGCAACCCTGTATTTCCATCGGGGACATACCCTAAACAGCCTGGTGTCAGGACACCCTGCATGTTCGTGAGTTTCCCATCTCTGCACCTTGCAAAGACAAGACATGTTACTCAAAACCTCCTGGAAGCAAGGCTTCTGCTTCTAACCAGACCATAGTCTTTTTGTTTTATTCCTCCTTGCAAAGTTGCAGACTTTACCTTTTTTTTTTTCCCTTCAAACGTCATGTCTTGTTGAGATCTGTCCAGCTCTTTAAATAAGAGAGGAACACTTACACAAATGAGGCAGACATACAGCTAGCTTTTTGAGTATTGGACTTGCAATCTCTCGTGCTTTGATGAGTCTTGGTGCAGAACCCCAGATGTGAACAGCTGATCTGTTTTGTTACCCCAGGTCTGGCTCTGCCAGTTTTTTCGCACCTGAGTAATGTTGGGCAGATGTGGAAAAGTGTATTGTAGGTACCTGAGAAAAGTGGTGGAATAAAGGAAAACTGAGCAGTGGCAGCTGGGTCTTTCCTGGCAAGTGTAGCTGAGGGAGTGATGGGAAGTGATAGCACATCAATAGGGAGCGTGGAGGTTTGCTGAGACGTTGGAAGATGAACAGCTTTGGAGGTGGTAGGTGTTGTTATCAAGGTGCAAACAGAAGAGTAAGGGAGGTGACCTGTGTACCATCAAAGTGTCGGGAGAGTTGTACTTAGTTGATACCTTGGTAATTGCAAAGCTGAGTGTGGGATTTTTATTTAGATTGTTTGCTTTGCACTTGTGAGTTCAATTTTTCAGCTGAGAGACTTTTTCACTGTCTGGGTAAACAGATATGGCAACAATGATAAAAAGTTTCTAAAGTAAACCCAAACAACCAATTCCCCCCCAGCTGTATTTGCAAATCCATGTTAATATCCTTTTCTTCCCCAGAGAGAAGTATGTTCCTTTTTGGACAGAAAGTAAGTTCTGGTTTGTCCCATTGGCAGCTACACACTGTGTGTTCTCAGCCTCACCTCTCTTAACTGCTGACGATTAAGGACCTCTCTTAAGGACTGGCAATTCCTAACAGAACACATTAAAAAGTAATAACAGGACAGTGGGAGTAGTTGGCTGGCTGTGCAGGTTGGAGTTGAATGGAAGTGTAGGCAAGTGAAGGAAAATTACCAAAAAGAAAAAAAAAAAAAGGAATCAGCACAACTGGGAGAGCTGGGAAGATGCCTGTAGCGTGGCTGCCCTGGCTGCATCCTGGTGTGGCTGCTGTAGCCGGTGTTTCATTCCTGTGCTGCCACGCAGCGTGGAGTAGGATGTAGCTGAGAAACAGCTTGAGCTTCAGGCTGTGGACAGCGTCTGTGAAGCTGGGAGCAGAAAAACGCTTCTTGCTCTGGTCTGTAAATGCAGTTGGAGGGTTTATCTTCAAAGGGGTTGTAACTGGTGGAATCGAGTCCTTAACTCTAAAGTAACACTCGTAATGATGAGACTTGGGTAAAGCATACAGGTTGCAGAGAGGTTTCCTTCTGGGAAATGAGGAGCCAGGGGCTTTCCCACAGTGCATGTACAGTGGGCTCTGAATTCAGCTTTTTCTTGGAGCCCCAGGGAAGGGCTCTTGCAGCCACATTGTTGGGCAGTCCAGTTGTTACAGCAGTGACAGTGAAATCCAGTCCAGAAAGGATGCGTTTGGACATGGCTGTTACTAAAAATTCATAGCACAAATCCCTGACAGTGGTATGGAGTGGGTTATGTGATTTTTCTGGAAATATCATCTCTCTCCCTCTGCCTTTTAATTTTTGATACTCTTTTTTTTTTTTTTTTTTAACCCATTCTTGAAAATGTGGGTGTTCTGGTCTGAGCATTGATCGTGGTCACTGTTGTGGTGGAAGGTACCAGAGTAACCCCACCTTCAGTTAACAAGGTCTTGAGTCTGTAGAGCCTGGAGGCTCTGTTGCCTTTGGCGTGGGTGGGTCCCACGGCATCCTCCTCTTCGCTTTTCCTTTTCTCACTTTAGGTCATGAAACTGTGCCACAAGACTGGCTGTTTCCTTCAAGGCTTCACTACTCTGTTTCAGATAAAAGGTGAAAATGAGGTGCAAATGGGCAAGCTGAGTCCCCCTACAGAAATGACAGCAGATGTGAAATGGCCCAAGGAAGAAACAGGCAAAAAGGAAATCACAGCTGCGAGTCGGTATATGTCCCGGCTTCTGCAGGGATGACACAGGGTGCCTTTCCTGGGATGCAGATCCCTTCTGCTTTTGGGAAGTGTGTTAGTTAATGACCAGAGATGTTGTTTTCCATTGTCTCAGCAATGTCTGCAGGCCAACTTAATTTCTTGGTCATGCTTTTATGCTTCCAAGTCTAAAGCTTGTACCTATGCATGCAGACACAACCTCTAGAAAAGAGATTTGTCTTGGACCTTAGTACCAAATGAATGATGACTCACCGGTGAACCGTAAGGCTGTCTCTGTTTTGTTTTGTCCATTGACCGTAACCTCCTGGGTCTAATCTGTCTGCCTGGAGGTGCCAGAGCACCCTCCTGGTTTCCTTTCTGGCAAGTGCAGGAGGCAAGCCTGGAGCTGCCTGGCCAGGGCTTAGGCAGCCATCCTCTGCCCCAGGATGTGGGGTGGGGACAGCAGAGCTGTCCTGGAGGTGCCTTTGTGCCCCACAGCAGCGGTACTGATGGCTCATCTCATCTCAGGTCTGTCATGTGGGCAGCTCTTTGGAGCTCCCTAAAAGAGGAGCATGGCCAAAGGTAGGAAGAGGCTGCAGCTCAGCGATCATGGGAGGGATCCAGCAAGAGTTCGGAGGTTCTTCCACAAGGCTGATGGCTTAAAAAAAAAAAAAAAAAGAAGTGGGATGTGCTCTGAAGCCAAGTGGGGGACCTTGGCTTTCCTTAACTCTGTCCTGTGTCAAGGAAGAAAGACAGGCTTCTCCACAGCAGCCAGTTCAGGCTCTTTATGTTAAGCCAGGCTCTGGTTCACTCTTACTCCACACAGCCTTAGCTGAAGGTGGACCTTGTGAACATCTCCAGAGCATCTGGCATGGACAGCAGCTCTGTTGTACCAAGCAGGTAAGCTCTGAGTGCCAGCAGAAGATGAGGAGGGTGAAGGGAAATTTTAGAGTTTCTGGTTTCATCCCTTACTCATTTGTTTGGTGGAGAAGGCAGAGCAACAGGGAATAAAAAACACTTGTCAGCTTGGCTGTGAAGTGGGTAGGAGGTGGAGAAGGAGGCCAGCTGTGATATGGTGGGCTCTGGGGCTCAGAACCCACCTGAGTGAGTGATATTGCAGAGAGCCAGCATGGCTCTGATTGTGCTGGGCATCTAACCAGGGAGAAACGGGTGAGGAGAGAGGTGGTGACTCCAGCCACCAGCTACCAGCCCACCTGTGGCTTGTTGGAAAGTGGCTGAAATGGCAGGATCAAGTGTTTTGCAAGAATCTATTGATTTGTTAACACTTTTGATGGGCAGTTGACAAGCCTGCATGTTTTGATAAGGTCAGAGTTTTGTTTTAGCTCTGATTTGTATTTGCCAATTCAACAAAATAAACAGTTTCACAGGAACCTATTGATCCTGTCAAAATTTCCAACAGTGGGTGATCCTGGCATTTCATTTCAGTGAGGTCAATGTTTTGCCATAGTTTTATACAAAAGACTTAAGTAGAAAATCTCACTCATCAAAAAGGAACATTTCAACAAAGTATTTTATATTATTATTTTTAGTGGAAAAAAGGTCTAGAACAGGCTTTCTTTGCCCAATTTTGGGATGAGAACATGTTTTGAAACTGTGGAATTGGCTTTGGGAAGGGGATTCTGGTTTATATCCAGCCCTAACAGTCCGGGGAGGGAAGAAGACAGTAGCATCAACTGCTTTTTGTAGGAAGGGTACACAGAGGTCCAGGTGTCTGCCCCGAGCAGTAATGTCAGGGTTTCTCGGGCTGCCAGGCAAGTCTGCAAAAGCAATTTAAATTTAATTGCTCCTCAGTGTCCTTTCTGTCCCACTGCCAAAGGGAGTACCTGCGGCGCCCTCAGCCAGCCCTTGCGCTGGCTCCGAGCGCCTCTGGAGCTGGAGGGAAGGCAGGCACGAGCCTGAGCGCAGGGAGAAACTCTCAAATCCCAATGTGGAAAGAGAGCAAAACTTGACTGTTAGGAGAGGAGGAGGAGGTGCCACCTTTGTAGTGATAAATAGAATAAGAAGTGGCTGGAGAGCCGCTGCAGTACACCAACAGTGGGTCCCGGAGGTAGGCTAACCACTGGCTAGCTGGGTAGCTAGGATGGCTAGCTCTTAATTCTGGGGTGCCATCAGGATAAGGGAAGTAGTCAATGTTCACCTTCGCTTGTGTCATTTTTTTGATCCTGGATCCTCTCTGGAAGTATAGGGATTGCTGACTGATTTTTGTAGGAAGAACTCAATGTTTTCACTGATGTGCCTGCACTATCTGGTGGGGTCTTTTTAGAAAGCCTCGGAACATTTCTGCTCCTTTCTTTTATTCTTTATATTCATTGCCTTTTACTATTGACTCCCCCCAGTTATGTTTTATTTTCTGAGCAACAAAGATGCAGACTGGACCATTAAGGCAAAAAAAGTATCAAATGTCTGATCTAAGTGAACACACTTTCAAATTTCTCTGTTAAAGCGAATGCAGTACTCGGCAATACGTGTATGTCCAGGGCATGTATTGTGCATCCGCATACATATCAAAAAGCAGATGAGAAAATTTGTGTGATATTGAATGAAAATCTTGGGACAGAAAGAAAAGTAAAGGCATGGGAGCAATCCAAACCGGGCTCTTGCAGGTTGCCACAGATGGCAATTTGCTGTCAGTGGACTCCTACCAGTGAAAACACTTCACTGAAAAAAAGCCAGGAGATAACGCAACACAGTGGGTTGATTTTTTTTTTTTTTCCCCTAGGCTTCCTCAGAAAAATATGTTTTCCAACAGCAAGGTTTTTGGCCTTAGAAGTGGAACCTTTTTGTAAGAAGCAAGGAAAGAGGAATGCGTAGTATTTTAGGGTTTCATTTTGCTGCACTTTTGCTGCCAGAGCAGTTGTTTGCAGAGCTCTAGCAAAAGAATCATTTAGAAACAGTTATTAATAATAATCCCTTACACATGCAATGAAGGATTTCCTGTCCCATCCTTACCCTGCTGGTGGAAAGATACAGGGTAAAGGAGAGGAATTTGACTGTAATATCAAAATTGAGAAGGGTGGGAGCTACAGCCCCTTTTTCCTACCTTTACAGCTCCAGGTTTCCTTAGTCATCTGGGATTCCCAGCAGTGGATGCTGCAGCTAAACTAAGATTTCTTAGTTTAAGAAAGGCAAAAATACAGTGAGACCTTCCTGTTGCATTTGGTTAGGCAAGTAATAGTCCCTTTTTGACTGGTAGGAGCAGCTTTTCACTGGAGAAAAGGAAAAAGCTGGGTTTATCCAGCTGTGCATGGGGAGATGGTTTGATGAGCACAGTATTCGAGCAGAAGGCATTCAGACCCTGAAACTCCCGCCCCTGGTGCTGCTGCTTTCTGGTTCCTATTTTAAGAGGGTCTGAGACGGGTGCTTTCTCACACTGTGTGTTGCGCAGGTACACAGGGGTTTTGTGGTTCAGCCCAGCTGCCACTTCAGCCCCAGGACACACGTCTGATGGATTTCTGATTTTATTTTCTTTGTTGAGGGGGAGCAGGGGACAGCTGTCTGCACAGCTTGCAACAGGCAGAGAGAGACTTTCCTGCCTGGTGCTTGGCGAGGGGTGTAAAGGCTCTCTGTGCCACCTGCTTTGCCTTTATGCCGCAAAGGTGGTTGGGTCTGTGCGTGGGAAATCCATCCTGCTCTGTGGAGCAAGGGCCCAGCAGCTGTGGAGCACCTGGGGCACATGCAGCATGTCTGTCCCCCTGCCAGAATGTCACGCATCGCTGGTTCGTCTCATTCTTGCCACATATAGCAAGTTTTGTCTTTCTGTGTCATAGGACCAAGGCTGCCTGATCCCAGACAGCTGTGCGGGGCTCCTTATTGCACAGTCACAGGGTTTTCTCAGCAGTGTGTTCTTGCAGTAGCCCGCATCTTCAAAAAGGCAGCGGTGTTCTCTGGCGCAGGGCATGGCAGCAGCAGGGACGGGGCCATTAGAAACAGCAGCAACAGTCCACAATCCAGTGATACAACCATGTTGATTTCCTTAAATTCCACATTCACATCTGGTACAGGCTTTTAAAGCAAAAAAACCCTTCTCAACATTTGGTCTGCATGGAAAAACCAGCTGGCAGACACCCATGTTTAATTTGCATGCCCAATTACCCAGCTCATCAGCTTTCCTGTTTGCCGGTTCACTCGGACCGGAGGGATGTTTGCACTTCCCCGTGCGACTCCTCTGCTTGGGCTTGGGGACACGGTGAATACCAGCTCCAGGGACAGAGCTGGATTTGGGTTTCTGTGGTGGGTGAACTTTGCCGCGCCGCGCGGTGAGCAGAGCCTACAGGCACGAGCACATGATGAGCCCAGGCACATCACCAGCCAGCTTTTGGCTCTCCCTGGAGCATGCAGCATCCTGACCAGTTGTTTTTTTTCAGTTGCTGCTGTGGTGTTCTTGCACAAATCCATCTTAAGGTAAAAACCTGCGGTCTGGCCCGCCCATAATTGAAGTTTAATTTAATTCATATGCTGACTGATCTTAGGTGAGAAAGCAGTGTAGTATGTGCAGAACTCATGCCTTCAAGAGAAGCCGTTTATTTGTTGATTGCTTTTTATGACCCAACACGTTTTCAACTTCAGGATTTGAAACAGAGGAACAAAACATTATTTTACGTGTTGCTGGGACTTTGCAGCCAGGTGTACTTGGTTGGACTGAACAAAACGCACAGCTCCTTCTAAGCTGCTGAATTAAGGTCCAAATTTTTTTACTTGGTGGATTGTCAAAAATGCTCTTCCCTGTCCTTCGCAAGTCCTGTGACTGGTGCTCCAGGGAGAAAGAAGAGTGCCCGCTATATGCTTGTATTTGAATAGCTTTAGTGCTGTTCACACTCGAAGCAAGAACCTGCCCCTTGCCTTGCTGTAGTGGGGCTGCTGGGGTCACTCAAGTATGTGCTTTAAGTATATGCTTTGCGTTAAGTTAGTGTTTAATTACTGAGGCCCGTGGCTGACATACTGTGTAAATTATGGAGGTTTGGTTTCTCAGCCACATTTAAACATGGGAGAACCATAATGTTTAGGCTTTAGAATTACTTCCTTTGGCTTTGTTTTGTCAGGATGGAAAAGCTGATTATAACCAAAAAAAAAGTTACTTGGTTTCTGCTTGGTTTTCAGTCTTTTTTCATCTCTTTGCTTCTTCAAAATTCAGCCAATTTTTTTTTTTTGAAAATGTAATCATCCTGCTATGAAAAGTTGAAAAGAAATACCCTTATTTTCCCAACAGCATGTTTTCTTTTTTTTTTTTTTTTTTTTTTTTTGTTAAAGCTGTGCCCTGAGCTGGCCCATTTGTATGTGTGATGTTTTACTCCTGATAAAAGCAAGATAGCTTTTACTTTTACGTGAGGCTTTTATCCACCACTGTTCCAGCTATGCGAGAATTGATTCATGTTTGCTGTTCCATTGATCTTATTTGACCAATTCTTAAGCATCTTTGCAGAGTTAGAGCTTGCCCTCCTACATTCAAGCAGACAGCTGTATTGACTAATTTTAAGGAGAAAAAGTAGCTGTTTCTTTTGTGGTCAGTGGACCATAGCCTCCAGAAGCCAAATTATTCTTAGAGCAATTTGGCACTTGCAGCTGCCTCCTAGTACACTTGTAACGCATCAGAGAGGCTGCAGTAGTTCACAGCAGCCACTTGCTTGATGAAGGTCCGTCTACTTTATGTTGCTATCAAGGCTGTGGGAGAGCCGTCACCGCCTGGCAGAGTAGCAGAGCTTTGCAATGGAAAAAAACCAGTCGTGTTTGCTGGTTGTAACTATGGCAAAAGCTGCGGGGAGGTTAGCAGGGCACAGCCTGGAGGTAGCTGCAGCCCCCTCAGATCAGTGCGAAGAGCAAAGGACGAGAGCAGCTACTAAATGCTTTTTGCCACAGTTAACTGGCTCTGGGTAAGGTCTTCTGTTTCCTTACCGTAAGAGTTCTCGTGCCTCCTTGATGCATTGGCTGGTGGTATTTTTTTGTTCATAACCCTGACCTTCGTGCTGTTGCTAGCTAGGCTCCTGCCGTGGCCCCAGAGGTCAGCTATTATTCCTATTTTGCTTTCTGACACAGCAAAAAAAGCTGCCATTTGGCTAGGGGGACACGTGCTCTTTGCCCACTGTAAGGGAGAAAGGAAGTGTAGCATTAATCAACTATAAAATGCAACAAGGAGCAGCTTCTTCTCCCATGGGCCAGTTAATGGTTCTTCCTGTCCATGTCGCTTTGTAGGTGCACATATACACTGGATGTGCAGTAGAAGTGTACATCGCTGTGCATGCTATCCTCTGTACAAACCCTTTGTGTTTGCCAAATTCAGATGTTGCCACTTTCTGTATGAGTTGCCCCTACTTTCATCTGTGCTGTTTAAGCACCTAAGCCCTTGCATCTGGCCTGTGACATTGTTCTGCTTTACCTCAGTGTTCACGGAGCTGCCCTTGTTGTGTTGAAGGGTTAAGCCATTCTCTTAAGTGGATTTTGCTGATTGGATTGTCCTTCATGTTGATGCAGCGAGCAAAGTGTAATCACATGAGTAATGTTAAAAATCTGCCTGACCCTGGAGACCATAAGCTGTTGCTGCAGCTGGTGTGGCTAAGCCAGTTTCTGTAGCCACTGCCTGATGGGTGTGTGTAACTGGCATCATGTCTGGTTGCCTCTGGTGTCCCTGTCCCTACCCAACTGGTTTGGTGTGGCAGACAAGCAGGGACCTTTTTTTATGTGAGCAAAAGAAGGTGGCATTCATGCCTCTGGAGGGATAGCAAGACATCTGCTCCGTGCTGCCAGAGTATCTTCTGTAGTGTGTACCTCACTGATGCCAATGTCCTTGCCTTTGCAAATAGAATTCTGTTTCTGAGAGTAAAACACCTTGGTGTGTTTGTTTCAGAAGATCTACAAGAAATACTTCATTTTCTTCTTTGTATTTTACAGAAACCTGTTTCCTTCAAATCTTGTTGCTGCAGCTTTCCGAACGGTAAGATATGTGTGCACTTTGGACATGAGCTGACAGCACACCAAGTGACTGCTTTCTTTTTTTGAGAAAAGGACTAGAAAGATGATGTAGAAAATACCAGAAGTTAATTTATTTACAGTAAGTAGGAGTTTTAAAAGCACTCTGGTGTAATCAGACATACAACTTCCATGGCAAATGGTTTGATTTTGAAAAATACTCCTCAAACAAAAGCATAGTTGTAGCCTATGTTTTGTGCCTTCACCAAAAACGTTCCTTGAACTTTTATACTTTGGGTGCCGTGTTGGACAGCAGTGGCAGCTCTGCTTTGTGCCAGGCTGCTTGTCACGTTGTGGGAGCTAGCTGGGAAACCTTAGGGTACATAATTTGGAGCTTGGCTTAGAACAGACAAGGCTAAAGATTTTCAGGCTCCCATGTGTGTAAGCATTACCTGATGCTTTCATTATCTTCTATGGTATCCCTCACTGGATTAAGTGCTCTGCTTGGCTTCTCTTCCAACAGAGGACTGAGTGTGGTGGGATGAAAACTGGCACCAGAATATAGTGTGGCTTAAACTGATGGACAGGAACTGTGGGGCACCAAGAAGATTTTGATTTAGTTCTTATTGCTAATTTTAGGTGCTGGGATAAACGCTGTTGAGAATATTGCTGTGGGGCAGAGTCATTCTTTATGATACAGGAGCAGAATAATAGTTTTTGCCTTCATGCTATTCTGTGGGTTTGCTTTTGTATCAAAACCAAGGTCAAACTCTTAAATTAAGTTCCATTTTGAATGTATATATGATACAGTACAAGTCGATGTACCATAAATAAAAATAAGAGCAGTACAAGAATACCATTAAGAAAAAGATACTCTGTGATACCTCAGGTGTCAGGGTTCTGTGTGTTCAAGGATGAGATAAAGAAGACATCCTTTCCTCTGTGCTGCTGTTATCACGGGTAATTGGCAAGTACATAAGCTTTTCTTTCCCTTATTTTATACCTGAAGAAAACAAGCCGAAAGAGGTGCCTTGCTTTTGCAAGGTGTCTAGCTCATTCAGCAAAGTAAATTGTTGCCCTAGATTTTTGGTATTTTACTGACAATTTAAATGCCTGCCTCGCCATTTCTAACAGTGAAATAGCACAAGTGCCACTTGCCTTTTGCAGGAGCCAGTGTGACAGCATGGTGTGTGAGGAACAGCAGGGTGCAGGAAAGGGGAATTCCTTGGCTGCTTCCCAAACCTGGGAACTCGGGGGGGACACAGCAGTTCTCCATTGCCACATGGGGAAGGGGCTGCATATGCTGTCACTCCCTTTTCTTGCACAGGACAGGCTAGTTGGCCTCCAGAAAAGATCTTCCTACCCGTAATCTCCTCCTTGTGAAATGCTAGATGGTACAGTCATATTGATGATCTGATCAGCAAACATTGTGGGGTTTTGTTGTGTGTTTGTTTTTTTTTTTTCTTACCTGCAGTATGCGACAGAATATAAGATGCTGCTCAGAAATACTACCTCTGGAAATGTCACAGAGGAAAAGGTAAGGTTACTTCTTATATTTTTATGCAAACCCTTGTCAACTGTAGTATTTGACTACACAGTCTTTAATCCTTTCCAGCAGTCATTAGAAAGAAAAAAGTACTGTACTTTGCCTGGGACTGAGGCATACATGAGCCAGATGAGTTAATCACAGCCACACAAGAATGCTGTGATGGATAAGAGAGTTGAATTCAACTGATCTGAGCCTTGAGATCTTATTTTTAGGCTATGCTTTCTTAGACCTGGTCTCGCCTGATCTAAATTTTCATTAGTTGCTCTGCCTAATGTTTCCAGATAGCTTTCTGTAGACTTGGAATTAATTAGCAATCAGACTGGCTGAAAGCAGTCCCTTAAACCTTACTCTTCATTAACAGTTTGGAGAGAATGAGCCTTTTTCCACTACCCAAGGCTCTTTCTAAAAAAAACAAACAAAAAAACCCGGTTAGTTGAGAATTTTTTCTTGTTGCCATGCTGTTGAAATTTTGCTTGAAGCAGGAACAAGTGGTCTGAAGGAGTGAAAATTAGAGACGGTGTATTACAAATAGGCTGCTGTTGCAGTGGTGTCAAAAAGGAAACTTGCAGGGGTTGCTAAGATAGAATGTTATCTTCCATATGTAGCTCATAGGACTTTCAGAGAAGCTCTATATCCCATTGAGTGGCATCTCTCCAGCAGCACAGGGCTATCAAACATCTTTATTATTGGCCAGGGCCAACGTTTTGCAGGTCCAGCAATAATTACTGTGGCCTTACAGGCAGCATGCTATGAAACAATCTGGTGTCCCAGCCTGCAGCATGTCACCTTACTCCAAATGAAGTATCCCGTGCTTTCATGGCATTTTGGGGAGAGGGGTCTGAGACTGGAAATGACTTTTGGGGTTATTTTCTGTTTCTCAGGCTCATTCTGACTATCTGAGAGTAGTATCAGGTGGTGTGTTACTGTATTTTTTAATATGATTTGCATGCCCCTGGGGCAAGATTTGTAATGTTTGTACTTGTCGTAGAAGGGCTCAGCCAGGGCTTGCCCAGCAGTCTAAAACCATCGAGGAAAAAATAGCTTATGCTCATCCAGAGGGGCTCTGAAGCATATCCCTGGGTGCAGGAAGCACTGGCCCCATTAACTTCTCGTCGTGTATGGTGCGTGAGCAGGTGGTGCAGAACAGTGTGTCTCCAAACCCTGCGTTCGGTTGACAGGCAGAGCTTTCCCCAGCCCTGGAGGCAGGGTGGCAGGTGACTTGGATGGCACGAGAACTGAGCAGGGGAAAAAGCCCTTGCCTAGAAGCCTGCTATGACACTGGGGGCAGTTTCGCTGGGGAAGAAGGCAGCTCCGTCTGCGCAGGCTCTGCCAGTGCCTGTAAGATTGCATTGCCCAGATCTGCACTCACGCTGTCTGACACGGATGCACAGCAATGACAGCAGAAGGGCCATGTCACCCCAAAAGAGCACTTTCTCTTCTCATGCCATTGTATCCTTAGGCAATACGTGCCAGCGCAGCCTCGTGCTGCTAAAACCCAGGTACAATATGAAAAGCTGTGCATTCAGACATGTGTGTTTGCTTACAGGGTGTAGAGTTACTCTTCATTTAAGCAGGGGTATTTAAGCAAAAGTTGAGTAAAACTCTCATTATTCATCTTCAGTGTCAAGTTTGATAGGGGCTTCTTGGCAGGCCAGCACGGACTAGGGCCAACCATATCCATTGGACATAGGCCTGGCTGTCAAGTATTTTTTTTTTTTTTTTTTTTTTCTTAATGCTTGTTCAAAACCACCACTCTTCCTCAAGAGGTAAGAATGCATCTTTTGGCAATTTAAAATGTGGGATTCTTTTTTAGTTTTCTTCTTTCCTTTTCCCACTTATCAGGCTCCTATTTGATGCAATATCAGAAAAAATATTCTAAATTTGTCACTGGTGCCTGTTTTTGCCAGCAGTTATGATGTAAAAGTTATTTCCGCTATTACTTTTCCAAAACTTTTCTTCAGTTGTTGGAGCAAAACCAGAGCTGAGCTTCTTTAATTCCAGAAGACGCCCTACTGTGTCTAGGGAAGAGTGGACTGAAGAGAAAGAAAACGTCATCTCAGTTTTGTTAACTTGGTTTCGGTACTGGTCTGACCACAGTATTTATGGACAGATGAGGGTTAAGTTTGGAAAGGAGGAGTATGATTTTTGGATAACACATAGCATAAATATCATAGCAATAGGTTTGGGTTCCAGGGAAACGAGATGATATTCCTATCTAAAGTTTTCTTTCATCAGCAGAATATTTGATTGAAGAGGAGAAATGTTTTCCTTCTTTCCATATGAACAGTGTAGAGCAAAATTTTCCATTGATTATATTTCCCCCCCGCCCCCCGCTGGTTAATAGGCCCTGTCATCTCTCGCTGATGATACGAATAGTGGAGCACGTAGATGTCTGCGTAGCCATGTCGGTTTTGTTGTTTCACGTGCTCCCCTTGTGTTTACCTAGCTTTTATGCTGCATCCTCTCTCCCCCTTTGGCAGCAAGGCTTCCTGGGGCATGGTGTATCTCAGTTCCCCATCTGTAGCACAGGGGGACTCTGTTCCTCTTGTGACAGCAGTAAAAATACACAAACTGGTGATTGCTCTTCTTCCTCACATCACACGGCTGCATTTTTTCAGCCACCTACTACTGGCACAGCTCAACATCAGCAGTTGTTTCCTTTATAAGCATTTTGTTTCAAGAGCAAAAAACAATAGGATCTTCAGAGAGATTCAAGGCCCAGAAAAGCTCCATGAATCTTCCTACCAGAACACATAATTTCCAGCAAACAATAACGTGGCCCATAGTTTATCCAGGAACAAAGCTCTCATTAAAGCTGTTTTTGTTTGGTGTCTACAATGCTGCTTGGTTTGGCAGCTCCTTTGGGGTGATGCACTCTTCTGTTAAGAGTACAAAAAGGCTGTTCAGCATCTGCCAGTTTTAGAGGCTGGGATTGAGAGGATCTTTTGCTGAGGATTTACTGCTGGACTCTTTCCATTTTGTGCTGCAAGGAGGTGAAGTTCCCTGAACGCTGCAGATTGTCCTCCTTGATTTGCAGGGAGCAACTTCCTGCAGTAAGTTACTACTCTGTGCAAATGATGCACCTTCTGCCTGCATCTGAGGTGATGGGAGACAACGGTAAATGTTGTGTTGTAAAGAAATTGGCTGAAGAGGGAGAAAGAGGGGAGAGCAAGACCTGAAAGAGGGGAACAGGATGACAGTGAATAGAGGGAAACAGCTAAGAAGTTTTTGGTGGCTGTGCACAGAGTCCTCCCTCCGGTCACCAAGAATTTAGGGGTGCCCAGATCACAAGACCTAGGCTTGAAGGGCTAGTAAGTGTGAGCACCTGGAGAACAGCAGCGGCAGTGATCACAATGCCAGGAGCAAGAGAAGGCTAAACTCCATGTGTGGTCATTCTGGAGAGGTACAGGGTAGTTGGAGGAGAATTGGCCAGTTTATGTTATGTGAAGGTTAAGATAAAAGGTGAGAAGCCACCTGGGTCCTGGCTGTAGTTAACTGGAGACACTACTCTCTCCTGCTCTCTTCTAGCTTCCCAAGAAGAAAATTTGGCAAGCCTTTGGCACCCATGGCTCTGAAGAAGGTAGAGCTGATGCTTGTGGGGTTTGAATGACCTAGAAGAGCCCTGGGCTTCTCTAGTCAGGGAAGTGACCTTCCAAATTAAGCACCAGGAGTTCTGGCCCTGGTTGTCCTGCATGCCTCTCAAGCTCTGTCCTGCTCTGTGACCCACCACCTGCACGGCTGGTGGGAAGCTGAGCAATCCTCTTGCAGATTCAGTACGTTTCTGTCTCATTCCTGAGCCTAGATCTCTGAGAAGCCCAGACGGTAGCAGGTTTCTGGGCTTCAGGCTCACAGCGCTGCATTTAATGAGTTGAGAAGCAAATTTCTGGAAGAGGGAGTTTAAAGGGTGGAGATGTTTTGCAAAACATCGGTATTAAGTAGTATAATGAGATTCTGTCCCAGTAACATCCAGGTCAGGATGCTGGGTACTTTTCAGCAGCTTGAAACACTGAATTCCTGTTTCATAGCAAAGTTTCATAATAATTTTTTCTGAATGAGAACCAGAACAAAAGAGCATTCAATGTTTTCAAGATATTTTTTATGGAAAAATTTTTAGCCCATTACGGTAAAATTCTGTTCCAAGCTGAACTTTTCATATTAGCCTTGTATCAAAAATGAACCCAATAGAAGATGTTATATTATAAAACTACGACTTGGAAAAAAACCAACAAAAAACAACAAGGTGAAAAGTTGTGTCAAACTGAAAAAGTGTTGCATTCACTCCATGTGAATGAAACAAGTGTTTCTTTTCTGTTCTAAAAACGTTCACATTTTGCCTAAATTGATATTTCCCAGAGAAAGCTTTGGTTTTGATGAAATGACATGCAGCATTATTTTACTTCGCATTGACTCTGTTCCTGCTATAATAAAATCATTTTAAAAGTCATAAAATTTGAGACTTATACATCAGTTTGTACACTGTTACTGGTAAATTGTCACTGAAATAAAATTCCAGTAAACAAGTTGCTGAAATTCAGCAAATTGTCACTGAAATTTGAAGATTCTTTTCAGCCTTATGGTAAATTTTATCTCCTACCCTAGAGCTATGTTTTGCCAACAGAAGTGAAAACTGGAAAAATGTGTGCATGCCATGTGCACAGTTTATGCAGTTAATGGGAGGGTGTCATTTTTTTGTCTTTTCTAACCACAGAAGAGTTTAGGGCTTTCAGGCACACAAAACAGAGTATGGACAAAACTGTCCAGACAGAAAAGTGTTACTGTGTGTGGAGAAAACAGCACATTTCTTCAGGCGTCTCTGGAGATACGCTGTGCCCCATTCTTAATATCCTGTCCGTGTTTTCAGCTCTTTCAATTGGAAATCAAATAAATACTGATAACTTAGCCCTGAACAAGTAACCACCCTAAAAAATTGAAGGTCCCACATCTAATTACTTTGTAGCTAACAAATGAAAAAACACAGAACCTTCATTGCTTGTAAATGCTTTTGTTAACAGCAGTTTAGCCTTCATGCTTTTGCGTGTAATTTGTTTTATCCCCTTCCCTGCAGTACTTTGTTTCCACCTGCCATTAAGAGACAGTCCAGTTCAATAGTATACTTCCAGCAAAAATATCCTCTCAAGCAGGCTGGTTTTCTCAGGTTTAGCAGATCCAGCATCCCAAGTTCTTCAGTCAATGTTCATTTCAAGCTTTGAGTTCAGAATATATTTTTCTTTCCTAGTATTGAGCTAGTGTCTACTTAAACTAGCCAGAAGGCCAAAACTTGTACACAAACCTAATCTGTTTTAGAAGTTCTTCCAAATAAAACAACAATTTGACATGTTGAGCTTGTACTGCCAAGTTGGGAGGAAAAAGAACCAGTTTGTCAAAACAATTATATTTTTTACATAGCCACAAGAACGTTCATTCAGTTCGTATGATACCACCTTGCCAAACAAGCTCCAGCTCTCTTTGAGAAACAGACTGAAGGACCAGCAGAGCAGACTAGTTTTTGTCAATAGGTGGGTCCTGGGTTTATCCTTTTACCATGCAGCCACATGATTTCTGACAAGCAGAACAGGTATTTCTTCTGTTCTCTCTGTATCTCCCATGGCTGATGTGGACAGATGAACGAGTATATTTCCACAGTTTGCTACCTTGTTCTGTCCCTCTCCCCCCTTTCTGCTTCATAACATTGATTGTTTTCTTGTGGTTTTCACCTTGGTATCAATATTGTGCTAAGGTGATGGAGCTGGCATTTTGGAAGAGCAGATTCCCATCAGAGGTGTCAGGAAATAAGAGCATGTTTGGGGCCAGACGGCCGCCAGCCTCTTGCAAGTATAATTTGTTTAGGCAGTAGAATATCATAGCGGCAACAGTGGATGATGCTCGGTGGAATAAGCAGAGCTACCAAGTCAGTATCATCAGTATCTGCCATTCATACCTGCGCTCTCTCCCACACCCATCTTCCCTCTTGGGAAAACAGGGAGGAAAGTTTGTCTTTTAACTGCAGACATGTGGTTGGTGCCCATGTTGTTTCACTTCTGCAGTGGTGCTTGTCCTGAGTAAACTGGGGAGGTGTCCTGCTCAGGTCACTGAGGGCACCTGTATCGTATTGAAGGGCACGAAGGGAGGTAGTGGGAGGCCCGTTCCTTCCCCAGTGGATCCCCGCCAGCTCATCACTAGGGAGGTGTCCAAGTTCCCTTGGACAAAATAGGTTCTTCCTTCCCAAAACAAGTTCTGCTTGTTGATTTCAGATCAGTCATGCAGCCAACAAAATGAGGTGACCCTGTTGTTGGGTTTTGTGTGGGTCTTGCATCTAACAAGCTGCCTTTTTTTGCCTCTGCAGGTCCCTGTGGGTACTGAAATTGAAGGGATGAATATCCTGGGACTGGTGCTGTTTGCTCTGGTTTTAGGAGTGGCTCTGAAGAAGCTTGGCCAGGAAGGGGAAGATTTGATTCGCTTCTTTAATTCATTCAATGAGGCAACTATGGTCTTGGTTTCCTGGATTATGTGGTAAGTGTGTGGCTGCAGATACGTCTGTAGTACAATATTATGCTTAGTTCAGGAATCTCACCATTTATCCGCCTCTCCAGCTTTTTCCTGTCAGATCCCTCATCGCAGCAAAAGTGAATGTCATGGCGTCACATGATGGGGTCTTTTCTTCTTCCTTGTGCCCTGTAATTAGACAGTCATGCATAGCTTAAGGTATCAGTCTGGAACACTTCAGAGGGCTGCTTAAAAAATCCTCTCCGGGACTTCTTTTTGATGAATTAGGGGAAAGAAGACTTTTCATTTCAAAGCAGCATAAGGCTGTGTCTAGCTGCCATCCTGTGCCTAAAGGCACTGGCCTTGACTGAATAAAGGAGATGTGAGCAAGTGAGGAGTACTCCGTGTGAAGGCCGGGGATGTTTGTGCTTGGGGAGTGCTTGCAAATGCGGTGTGTAACTAAAATCAGACTCGCAGCTTCATGCCTTCATTTTTCTGTTGGTCAAAAGGTTTCCTGTACTGACCTGGAAAATACCTGAGAAGATCAGAAGACAGCCCACTCACTGGTGTTGGTTTGAGAGAAACCCTGTTGAGTGCATGAACGCAGAGCCCCACCTGTCCACGTGTACCAAAGGGCGATGGAGAACCTGCATCCCTTTGTGTAAGAGGGAGGAGCAGTCTCCAGGGCTATGCTCTCCATCCTACAGAAACAGTAGTGCTGCCTGTTGAGTGTTTTGTCATTATTACCGTTGTCAGAGCCTGAGTTATACAGTGGATCTTTAAATCTTTGTTCCTCTTCTGAGAACTCTTTCATTTTCTAGGGTGAAGCAAGAACTAATGTTACTAGCAGAGTCATCAGTCAGCTGCTTGCTTCTTGTTCATGTTTGCTTCTCTAGAGATTCTTTTCTTTTTCATTTCACATCCCTGACAGTTGGTATTTCCTAAGGTTGATTATTTTATCTCCTGCCTATTAATGACCAAATCCATTATTTTACTACCCTTCACATGTTTATGGGGTGAATGTGACTCTGACTGATTTCACAAAGCTTTTGACACCAAAAAAGTCTGTGTATTAGGAACTGGAGCACACTGAACTTCCTCACTAGGCAAGAAACCAGCACTGGAGGAGGCAGGCATGTCTAGAGAGCAGTTCTACCCCACCTAAGCTGGGGTAGGACCAGCCTCCTGACTGGGTTTTCTGTCAGGTAGGATGAACCTGGGCCTCAGAGCAGTGTCATGGCTGTTCTTGTGGAGCTGGATGGGTCGAGACTGCTGCTGTGAAATCAACAGTACTAATATGTCACATGCAAAAATAAAAATACTCATGAGGACAGCTAGTCCCACAAATTAACAGTGGGACATTTATCACTCTCTTTCCAAAGCTGTTGGAAAAGCTATAAGCTTACCTTAGTGGAGGTATTTTTCCTCCCTTCTTTTTCTGCATTTTTCATTCCTACTGTTTTCCTCCCTTTGAGAAGTAGAAAGGTTTTAACAAAACACCTGATTTTACACAGGCAGATCTCTCTGTTAGTTGCCGTTATAGGGGATTGAAAAATTCAGTCTCAAAGCAGCTTAAGTCTTTTACTCTTGAGTGTAATTCCTTGGACACTGAATACTGATAAGAGGCAGTTCTTGTATTCAGCTGATTACGGTGCTAACACTTCAAGCCAATCAGTTGGTGTGTAATCCACAAAGTAAAGGATTATCAGGACCACAACTGACTCTTAACACTGCAGTGCACCATAGCCCTTACTTGTTTTCTTTCCTTCCTTAAGGCTCTTTTGTCGTCCTGGTATTTATTCAAAATCTGTCAAGCTGCATGTGCTTCCCAAAGGATACTTTGGAATGGGTGAAATCGTACTACCAAGAGAAAAGACACCTTGAGCTCATAGCTGGTCCCATTCAACGGCTGCTCCCATGTTTAGCAGCACTTTGGTCTCAACTTTCAGTTCCTTCCTTTCCAGCCTCCCTCTTCGAGGGGAGGGATCCATGCTCAGCTCAGAGTCCAGTGCCCATGTTTGCAGCGCTTGCACAGGACCAGGGATCATGGAGATCTGGCTCATCGGGGTGCTCAGAAACGTCGTTCAAAGGCAATATGTTGCAGAATTGGCAGAGGCTGAGTGGAGAAGGTTCATCATCCCCCCCCCTAGAGATTTGGCCAGGGGAGGACAGAGAGAGGGTGCTGGCATTGATCTGGGACATGGAGGTGCTCTGCACAGAGCAGAGGACCTGCAGAGCCGCTGAGGGAGAGGCAGGCTAGGAAGGAGCGATCTGGGTGACCTTAAGGCTTGCCTACCTTTCCAAACCCTAACCAGCCCTGGAGGTTGTCCTCACGTCCCAGATCAGCTTTGCTGAACATGGGCTTTGGGTTGGAGGGGAGAGCGGGCGAAAAATGTGCTCTGTTCCTGAGGTGTACCGGCAGATCTTTTGTAACGCCGTGTGTGCTTGGGGCAGGGTTTGGAGGGCTGGGTGATCTTTTAGTGTTTCTTAATCTTAGAAGCAGAAATGGATGGAGCATTGGCAGCATGAGCAGAGGCACTCGGGCACAGACATCCCAAGCAGAGCTTTGGAGGAATGGACCCTGGGCCTGAAGTGATTCCTGCAGTTCATTTAGTAGCTGTTGTGCTGTAGGTGCAAGGGCAATTCTGCCTCTTCAGGGCTGTTCCCAGCTGCGCCGCTGGGACCGGAGGTGTGGCTGTGGCCCTTCCCCTGGAGCAGCTCCAGGTGTTCCTGACAAAGGAAACCTCAAATGCTCGCAGCCTAAGACGTGGCATGTTTCTAGATAGGAGGCATACGAATGTACGCGGCTGCTGGCTTGAGGGAAGCTCTGGAAATCTGATCATTTAACTTAGTCTCTTGCAGGCAAATAGCAGTTAATTGCTGTCTCTGGCATGTGCCTTTAGCTGAGCTCTCTGGTATGGGCATAGCTGCTGCTTTGCTACGCTGAATATGTTGGCTCCCAGTATGCCTGCCATTTTAATGACCTAGCTCCGTACTTGTGCTGGTAGGCACCGCATGTGTGGGCTCCGACTCCTCCGCCCCTTTCTGTGCTCTAGTGACACGATACTGCTCCTTTTTCTTTCCTGCCATCTGCTGTCCTTCCCACAGTGACTTCAGCTTTAGGTCTTTGCTTGCCTCCCTGATGGACTAAAACTCCACACCAGTGTCTTGTCCTGATATCTTCTGCCAGCGTTTCTGCTTCCCACTTGGCTTCCCTTCGGCACTCTGCTGGCTGTGTCCCTGAGGGTCTGGGGGAACAGAGCTGTTGCAGTTTGACTGCTTGCCTTCCAACAAGCAAGACTGTTCAAAGAGGCCTTCCGAGTTTGCTTAACCTGAGTGTGTGGTGAATAAGGTGGTACTCTGCAGCAGCAGCATACTCGTTAGGAGAATTTTATCTCCAGGATGGGAAATGGCATGGTTTTTATGGATTTTTGTTCGTACTTAATGACAGACGATATTTATTTATGCAGGTATGTACCTGTTGGCATTATGTTCCTTGTTGGGAGCAAGATTGTGGAAATGGAAGATATTGTGCTTCTGGTGACCAGTCTGGGAAAATACATCTTCGCCTCTATTCTGGGCCACTTCATCCATGGAGGAATCATTCTGCCGCTTATTTATTTTGCATCCACACGTCAAAATCCGTATCGCTTCCTCTTAGGGCTTATCACACCACTAACCACTGCGTTTGCCACTTGCTCCAGGTGGGTTTCTGTGCTTCTTTTGGAATTATAGCCTGGTTATATTTGTCACTGTAAACTGGTTATAGCCCAACACCAAACTGTGTTGAGTTTTAGGTGTGAATGTTGTTCCTGAGATTGCAAAAAGAGACTTCTGAGCGTAGAGTCTCACTGCTGTCAGCAGCCTGCCACACAGCACATACTCATAATGAGCTGTAAAAAACAATTCCTCAAAATAATGGGACTGTAGCATGATGCTGAGCTGGAAATTTTGTGGGGAAAAGGTGAAAGTGTTTGCCTTAAAAAGATTCTGCCAGCTGTCCTTTCAATTTTAAGTAAAGTGAGGGTCAGTAGCGAGGGATTTTGTCCTGACAAGTTTAGTTCTCCAAGTTCAGAAGGATCTGGAACAAGCTTTAGACTAATTTTGCAGGAGCAAATCAGATTTATTGGGTAGTGTAAAGGGACTTTAACATTTCTGATTTCAAAGATCTGGCCTGATCAGCTTTTATTCGTCATAACCAAGCTACCAAACATGTCATTTACACTTTTCTCAAAGGGCAAACACCTGATGAAATATCACAACTATATAAAATCATTTCAGGTCATCTTCAAAAGCAGATGGATGTCTGTCACAGGAGCTGAAGTACATGAAGTAGGAGAGGGTTTATGAATAAAACAGTGTCATTTATAACACAAGAAATAAATCCAACAGTGATTGTTTTTAAAATTTTATTATTTGTCTGTTCATTTGAGAAGGTGCTAGTACAACATTAACAGGGATTGCTGTTGTATCTGTTTTGTTTATATTGCTATCTATTGGTGTATTTTTGTGGTTTGAGACTTGGCCATTCCACACCCTCGTTCGGCTGCATACTGTGTTAAGTCATGAGTTCTTGCCTCTGGGAGATTAGAATCCTGATCAGCTATTTCTGGATGGAAGCAGATTATTAAATACCACTGCTCAAGATGAACAAGGGGGGTCCCTCATTACTGTCATGACAAGAGAGGGACTATAAAATGTCTTGACGGTCCCGTCTGCAGCATGTCAGAGATACGAAAGCCATGAGAGAGTGACTTTCCATTCAGTGCACCCTGATGCTTTGTGTTTGATTTTTTCTGTTCTCGGTTTCTAGCTCAGCCACTCTCCCATCGATGATCAAGTGTATTGAGGAGAACAATGGAGTCGACAAGAGGATCAGCAGGTTTATCCTTCCCATCGGGGCGACTGTAAACATGGATGGAGCTGCTATTTTTCAGTGCATGGCAGCTGTGTTTATTGCTCAGCTGAACAACGTCGACCTCAACCCTGGGCAAATCTTCACAATTCTGTAAGTTGCTTGCTATTGCAACCACATCTTTTTGGCCCCTAGACACATTCAAGTCTGTGGTCTTTCTGTTAATAGCTAGCAGTTTGCATTCCACATCTCTGACCTAAAGCTTGCAAACTGCTATGAAACATAATTATAGGGTAATTAAAGGATGGAGTCTTTCAAGCTTTATAAGATTTGCCAGAATCTCTATTTAATAAAAGGTGGAACGTGGGAGGGGTAATTGAATTCTGAAACAGACTTTGAGCTGTTTAAAGCTGTTTCTGACATGGAAATTCTCCTTCCTTAAGCATCTCGCTCCCCCACCTTCAACTCACCATTAAGCTGGGTAATTGAGGCATGCTGCTCTACCCAGAAAGCTGCCCTTCATTCCCCCTCTGGATGTCTTGGAAGATCCTCCTGCAACCTCCTCAGTTCCTTATGTATAAATTTTACACTAAAAACTCTGCTCCTGCTTATCTCTGCCCTTACTACCGTCACATCGCCAGCTTCCTAGGTCAGACCTGCTATCATTCCCCTCCTGACCGCTTTGTTCCATCATCCCCTCCACCACCTCGGTCCTGCCTCCTTCTCTAGGACTCTTTCTCTCCTCCATGCCTGGAATCTCCTTCCATGTCCCATATCCCACAAAGTGTCATCCTCTTCACGTCCCTCAGAATTCCTTAAGTGAATCCTACAATCCTACAAGAAGTTCTGGCCCCTGACTGTGCCGAAAAGCCGTAGCTGTATCCACCAGATGCCTCCTAGTGCTGGTTCCTGGCATTTTTTACCCTCCCTGGCCAGGTTTTATTTTCCTTCTTATTGCATTTCCCAGTATATTGTTTGTTTTCTTTGCAGATGACCCAATTAGCCTTTCAGGTACCCTTTAGTGAATCAGCTGTTAGCACAGGCCCGAGAATGGTGCAGTTATGGCCCAACGAAAACTCAGTCGTAGACATCTGCACACGAAAAGGCGCGTGGTCCATGTCTGTAGCACGTGCACCGCAGGTTTCCAGCTCCTGATTTAGGGTCTGTGTTTGAATGCAAACAAGATACAGAGAAGCAGCAGTACCCTGCATGGCAAGCTTTACCTGTGTACATTTGGGGCCAGGAGATGTGATGCACTCAACGTACTTGAACTGATAAATGCCTTGGAAATGGATATATTAGTAAGGCTGCAATATAGTTGTGTTGGTTGGGTTTTTTTTTTGAAAAGACAATCATGGTATTAAACACACAGCCCTTGCCTTGGTAGCTGCTGTGGATGCCTGCTGAGCAGCTGTGCTCTGTACCTGTTACTTTGCATCAGCAGGCAGGAAAGGGTTTGCCTGGGAAGCGAATGGTCTGTGTGTCACATGCTGTAGAGTTTGTTTACAGTTCCCATGGCAGGGAAATGTGTGACCCAAGTGTAGAAGAGGAGTGCTGCAGAGCTCCTGCTAACCAGGTACACAAATTGATTTGCAGTGTGACAGCTACTGCATCCAGCGTAGGCGCAGCCGGGGTCCCAGCCGGAGGAGTCCTCACCATCGCCATCATTTTGGAGGCCATTGGACTTCCAACCAACGATCTCTCCTTGATATTAGCAGTGGACTGGATTGTGTAAGTATTTTAGGACACACTTACCTGCTGTTGTATGACTCGTAGCATGCTCGGCTGGAAACATGAGGCAGGATAGTCCAAGTAGCACAGTATAAAATAAAACCCTACGAGATACGACTGTCTATAGGACAGGTAACTCTTGAGAGATAATGGAAAACACGGTCCCTTCTCAATTAAAGCAGTTAGTGTGCTAAAATCCCTCTTGAGCTTTTTTACTCAGCCTTTATTGAAACTTATTTCTTCCTGGTTTCAATTCCTTTTAGAAGGATTGTTAAAAGTTTGTTCAGGAGGTGTTGATATTGCTGGTGATTAGTTGGATGCTAGGAGGGAAGGAAGAAAAAGGAAATAGACAAGTGATGGAAAGCTTTCTTGGTCACATATGGGAAGCAGGCTCCATCAGAAGCTGTTGTCAGCCATGGTTTGAACTATTTTTACAGTTCAAGACTGGTCTGGGCACCCACACAAGCATCACAGAGAGGTGCCAATCCATTGGCAGGGCAGGGACCCAGAGGGTTTGTGGCACTCATCACAGCTGCGGGCAGTGTCATAGCTGGAACACGCTGCTGGGAGTCACAAGTTCAGTACAATGTTACCACCTTTCCTTTCCATCTTCTAGGAAAGAGGTGAGAAGTCAGGCAGCTCCTTCTCTCCTTTCCAAGAGTTGTTCCCCTCCTTGAAATGTGAGAGCTTATCTCCTTGCCCAGCTCTGTTTGGAAGAGCTTATCTCACCCCTCAGTGTAGTTATGTCCTTATCAAGGTGTAAATTTACCTTCTGTACCACTTGAAGTAGATTAAGGAAAGCCTAGAAAATTTGTTTTGCTTTAAGTATTGGGGAGCCAGCCACATGTGAGTGATAGGTGTAAATGCCACATGCAGGTGATTGCGTAGAGCTTAGGTAAGCCCTGTGGAAAAGCGGTGTCTCTGCTTTTCCTTGAACAAACCTGGCCGACTGCTGTTCTTCAAATACTAGAAAATCAAACTGGAAGGACTTCTCTGAGCACTCAAGAATTACAGCATGCTTAGCATTTAAATGCTAGTGAAGTAAGCATGACCTGAGAATTGAAAAGCATAATCTGCTTTCAAGCCATCTTGTTGAAGTTGGGTAGTGGGCTGAAATGGCTGGTCAGTCCAGCGATCTGAGTCCCATTGGGGTTTTTTTTCCAGGTGGTAGACTTCTGGGCGGTTCCTGGTTTAGAGTCTACGTAATCCCTCTGCATAGCTTTTTGGAAACACCAGCCTCTATGTACAGATGATGTACTTCCATAGCAGATGTAATTGGGATGCCTAAGGACACTCTTGAATTCCAGAGGCTGGGGAAGGCAGCAGCTGTATTGCCTCCTTCCCTTCCCACACCACGCGTGTCTATGGAGCATAATCATATTCCTACGGCTTCATTAGGGCCATTGAGCTCTTTCTTGCTGTCACCTCTTGGGGATCAGCCACCTCCAAAGGACGGGAGAGACAGGCGAAGCGGTGGTCAGCCCTTTGTATCCCATCTTCCTAAGGGATTACAGCAGTAGCTGTGTGTTCCACAACTGCCCTTGCAAGTGCTTGGAGGCAAGAGGGGAAAGCTTGCCCTTCCTTTCGCTCCGGGCTGCCCTCAGCCTGTGTTGTGCCGGCTGCCTTCGTTCCACAATATGTAGTGTCCCGGGGTGGTCCACGCTGCTGTTCTAGTCAGGGAGCTCAGCCTTGTGGTAACAGAAGGGGAAAGGGGGGAGTGAAAAGTCCTGTGTCTCGTTTAAATACCAGCCATTTAATTACCAGAGAGGACCACAGTTAGAAGCTGAGCACATGTTGAAGTTAGGCTGCAGAATGACTAACGGAAGGCAGTGAATTGTTCATCTTTGTGACCCGTAAATCTCCGTTAGACCCTGGGACACGTAGGACCAAAGATTAAGACAGGTGCTACTAGCAGAAAGCGAGAGAACGCAGCCATTCTGCCTGCCTTCAGGAGAACACCTTGAGTAGATGTTTGGGTTAAGGTACAAGTTTTTGTAGTTAAAAAGGAGAGCTGGGTACTCTGCATCACCTTCTGGATAACCCCAAATTAAGTTCCTGCTCTGAACTTGCATTTGAAAAATGCTGGCCTGGGGAAGGGGAAGGGAAAGGAGGTGGGCTGGGAAAAGCAGCATGTCTGAGAAAGAATAGTACCATTGCTCCAGCCCGCTGAGAAACCAGAACCAGTAATGCTTGGGCCAACCTTAAACCAGCTCTGGTGCATGCTTTTAGTTCTGAAACGGTGAAGATACTTCTGTGGAAAATACCTATGGTAACGACATCTCCCTTGTCTAGCTCCACCGATGTTAGTGGATCAGCAGGGGTGAGTCAGCTCCCCTTATTGTGTTTTTAACTCTCTTAAGCTAAAAGCCTGCCCCTTTGTTTTTTGTTTGTGATCTTAACCAGGGACCGAACCACCACAGTTGTGAATGTGGAAGGGGATGCCCTAGGAGCAGGCATCCTTAATTACCTGAATGAGAAAGAAAAGAAAGACAAAGAGCAGGAGCTAAAGGAAGTCAACGTAGAAGCAGTTGCTAACAGCAAGTCTGAAGGGGAAACGTCGCCTTTGGTAACCCACAAAAATCAAGTCTCCAACACAACCAGTACAGCAGACCCGGAATCCAAGGAATCAGTGTTGTGAACTAGAGGCCGTTCGTCTTCACGTGTGCTAGAGGTGGACTGGGACTTGTTAACGCATCTAGACGTTTGCAGTGCTAACAAGGGCTGGATAGCTCTTGAAACTTTCAGTTCCAGTCTGTTAATGAAATATGCTGGCCTGGGGAGGGGGAGGGAGGTGGGGTGGGCAGCGAAGGGCTGTTGAGAAAGAACACTCACTTCATAACACTATTTTGATAATTCGTGTGTATACATGTGTATGTGTTGCACGTGCACACACATATACATGTATGTGAAAACAATGCCATTGAGACTTCTGGTTTAACAAGGCTTCTGTTAGTAAAGGCTCACGTGGGTTGGAGATGGGGAAGTAGACATACCCAGTATGTGCTTATTGTAAGGAAAATTTAGTAAGCTTATTGTGCTGCTGTTTGAATGGAGATGCAGTCTAGAAACTCCAGGTTGAGTGAAAGCATTACTTAAATTTATTTTCTGGCCTGGAAACGCTTATGACCATTACAGACATGAGACGAAGCAACGTTTTTCTCCCACTCCCCTTCTTCTCCTGTTCTCCAATACCTTAAAACTTGCAAATATATCCTGAAAACTAGCTTTTTCTTTTTAAAAAAATTTTTTTTTGTTTCGTATCTGAATTACTAGTTTATAGAGGTCTAACCCTTGTTCCGTTCCCCCACTGCATTGCAGCTCATAGCAGCTTCCCTGCCTTTTGATGAGTAACTCCCAAACTTTGGGACCAAACATAGCTCTTCATGTAGATTAAGGACTGGTTTCTCCTTTCCTCTAACTGAGCTGTTAAGGAAAAAATCCAGAGAAAACACAAATTTTGTTAAAGCAATCCCTATGGGGCTGAAAAAATACAGGGTCTGTTCCAGCTTAAATACGTGTGAAAGAGGCTTGCCTGTGACAACATCGAGAAATCAAGAAGTCGGTTCCTTTCATGAAAACACGCATGCTCCTTTGCTAAGCATGCCGTGTCCTGCTCATGTTTATTTAATGGGTCAGTCCAAACAGATTTAAGTCATATGCCTTTTCCAGCCTCTTCCAGCAAAATTGAACAGGGGAAAATCTGAACCCACATCACGTGGGAACTGACAAGAGGCAAGTCTGAGTGTTGGCTCGGAAGGGGAAGAGGTGAGGTGGTAACCCTGTGTAGTGCAGTGACCTCCGTGCGCTGGGCCAGCCGCACACCTGTTCCCGTAGGAGTCTGGTCCCGCTGTAAATGCTCTTCCAGCCGCAGCTTACGTTTAGTGATGGTGGGTGGTGCTGGGCCACCGTGGTGCTTAGTGGCAGGTGGTAACCTGTGCTTGAGGCTGAGCCAAATGCTCCTGGATTCCGACTCCACCTTTTTTCCTTTACAACATACTTCCTGAATTTGCACCCTAAACCTAAACAAAGTCTGGCAAACTCATTGCAAAGATCCTGTTGATTTATCTTGGCTTTTTGGACAGCAAATAGTTATAAAATTAGGCTGTGCATATGCCGAGGTTTGCCTGGATTTGTGACACTTTCCCTTGGCTGCCTTAGCAAGATGATTGCGTATGTTCAGTCTCCACACTGTTAATTCAGAAAATACATATTTACACTTGGGCTTTGATACAAAGTAATGCTAAGTCTCCCTTTTTCTTTCTCCTCTCTTGCTTCAGAGGAAGCTATCTTGGAAAGACACCCAGTTGCTGATGTTTATGGTCACGGCACTAGGAAGAGGCAGCTCCAGTTGCATAGCAGCAGCAGCAGCCTTCATTTGCAAAGCATCCTTGCTGGTAAAGGGACACAATGAATTTTGCAAAAAGGCTCAGAATGAGATGTGGCTACCTCTGAGGGAAAACACAGTGAGTGCGTCATTGCTGGCTGTTAAACCACGTGCAGCAGGGCTATGCAAACATTCGAAGTAGGAAAAGATTAGTCAGTCCACTGAGAAACTGCAGGTGGAGTTTCTTTTTAACCAGTTTATTTATAACCTTGTCCACAAAATTTGGTCATTCCTTGATTCATCTGCAAAATGGAAGGAGACAAACACAATTCGCTAGGGACATCCTTCGCCCACTATTTATTATTTCATTTTTAGCAGATCAAGACCCACTGAAACTTTGTATTTCCTCCTATTACAATCATCCCAACTCCTTTCAACTCAGGAAACCAAAAGCGCACTTTGTAGCTGACGGTGAAAGTCAACAAATAAGAGGTGTTTTGAACAATGTTGGAGGTTTGAAAAAATAAGTTCTCAACAAAACCTTTTTTTCTTTTTTAAACAAGTCTAAGTATTTCTTTGAAAAATCTGAATGCACCAGAACCCAAATACTTTGATTTTAAAGTAGTATATGGAATGTCTCAAAGAAGCTGAAAATCATGACTGTTCCCTGTGGGCTGGGTTCTGTAGTTGCACTTTATCCCCCATCAAATATTTGGCTCCTCTGATGCTCTCCCTCACCATGACACGTGCAGCTGGGATCAGGACACGGGAACAAGCAGCACTCAAATGACAATTCTCGTGAAGCCTCACAGCACCATTTAGGACTAGAACATTTCTCAACTTTTATTTTTTTTCAGCTCAAGGCTGGTGTTGCCCACAGGTAAAAGTACTAGCCTAGGCGAGTCCTTCCTCGCAGGCAGCACCTTGCCACTGCTGTCTTGATCTTTCTTCCCTGTGGTGCTGCAGCTTGATTGTGCCTCATCCTTGCAGCCACACGCCATAGGCTGTGGCACGTTCTTCCTGACAGTAGATCCCAGGAGATGGTAAATCAAAGCCAATACCTCAGAGCTGTCTTAGTATTTTCCAATAGCAGTGCAGAAGCAACACTTTAGCAAAAGTCTTTGCTGAATAATGTCTCTCTCACTCCCCACTAGTTGATTGCCACGTTTTGCATCAATGTGGATGTCTAGTCCCATGTAAAGCTTGTTAGAGCAGTCAGATTTAAGGAGATCAGATCATTTTCATAGCAGGAATGTAACCAAGGAAATCTAATGCTCCTTCTCCTGGAAACAGGTGCCATAGGATTTATATGAACCATGAGTATTCCAGTCTTAACCTGCTAGATATCTGTAATCTTACAGAAGCCCTACTTTATTATAGAGTTACAAAGGTGCCAGTTCTTTTGTTGTTTGTTTACAGCAAGAGGGATCCATGGAAGCAGGAATGCTGAGTAACTGCTTGGCAGAACATCTTGGTCTTTTCTGGATCATCCATGCCAGAAATCACATTTCTGATTTTTCTGTGATGTTCTGATTCCTCATGATAGCCATGCTGTATCTTCTAGGGCTCTCAACCTGGCTTCAAATATTTTTTTTTCCTTAAGGTACAAATGTGAAAGATCCAATATTACACTCTCAGACTGTAAAAAAATTGATGCATTCCAAGGACTGCCCTTGTAATGCAAATCCTGATCGAAAGCCCGATGAGATAGAAGACTTACCATTTGCTTCAAGTGGTTAAGGTCTTCAGGTAAGGCCATTGGGAGAAAAATGAAAGGGCTATCGAAGGATGTGCATTTTAGATGCTGTCCTTGACCTGCAGTGCAGTGTGTTACACTGGGAGCTCCCTGTTTCAGGTCCGGTGCGGCCTCACTTCAAGAGGCTCTGAGCTGAGCAGGTACTCGGCAGCGGTGGAGGTGCAGCCAGCAGTACCTGCTCTGCTCTCACCCAGGCACTCCGCGAATCTGGTGCCGATGTGGTACTTTACTCCAATGTCTCTTGACTGGACTTATGTTTGTGTTGTCCCAACATGACTGTAAACTGGAGACCTTTAGTCAGTTGCTTTTTCTTTCAAAAGGAAATAAATTCCATCTAGAAAATGCTATTTTTCTTTTTGGTTTTAGTCTTTTTTTGGAAGGTACAAATTCTCTCCGTAGCAAAGAAGGCTACAAAACCAGCTCATGTCCTACCCTCTAGTACAGCGATTGTGTTTTGGGAGAAAGATGCGGGAGTGTGGAAGAGAGGACTCTGCAAGCCTTTGGCATGTCAATCCCATTTTTTCTCTGATGCCATTCATTCTTCCACTTTTAACTTTTTCAGTGAAGTTTCTCTGACTGTTTTGAACCATCTTTTATTACTTCTCCAGGATTTATTACAATCTCCAGGATTGGCTTTCCACTCCATGCTTTATCCAACATTGCCTGATTTCATCCCATTTCCTGGAATGCCCTGGGCTGGTTTTATGTATCAGTGGCTCAGGTATAAATGGGAGAATGGACAAAGTTTTGAGGGCTCCAGCTGGTCCTTGAGAAAGTAGTTTGCATTCTGCCTTGCTCCTTGTCCTTAACTCACCAGAGGTTTGTGAGACTTACTAATATAAAGAGTTACTCTGAGAGTGTGGGGCAGTATCTGTCTCTTGTCCTGAGAAAGGTGCTTGTTCTGTGCCGTGAGATGTGGCTATCGATGCCCGAAAAGCCGCAGTGAGTGATGGAGGGTGCTAGCACTTGGTTGCTATTAGGAAATTTTCAGTTAAGACCCGTTATTCCTAGGAACTGAGCTTTAGCTGAGTCTCAGATGTGGTGTTGGTAATTGCCCTACAAGATTCAGTAATTGCCAAGGACTTTAAACCCTTCTGGGGTTATCTTTTGCAATCAGGGTGGCTTTAGTGTTGAGACCAGACTAGAGTCAAACCCAGGGCTCCCCTTCCAGGGATGTGACGGGCAGGACTTTGTCCTTTGGACATAACAGAAATGTGGAACCAGCCAAAATACCAAATCAGCTGGTGAAACCGTCTCTGCTTGGTCTTTTCTGGGCAGCCCTGTTACTGCCTGAAGAGGCAGTGCCCTGAGCTGGAGGTGGTGAGAGGTTTTGGGGACGGTATGGGGGGCAGGAAGGTTAGGTTATATATGTGCTTGCTCTGTTCCTATGGTCTTCCCTGGGCGTTTGCTGTGGCCAGCGCCGGAGATGCACGTGACCCAGCGTCACCATTTTTAGACTCATTCTGCTGTGGTTCCTCCGTATTTTACAGCAAGAATAATGAAAACTGAGATGTTTAGGCAGTTCCTCTTTCAGTCAAGTCAAAGGCCCTGGTGTCTTTGTGCCTGACCACCCTGTCATATGTTGTGGGTTATGTCCTTGAGAGCTTGCAAAAGGTACAAACCCACCATCTCTTTCTGCAAATCTGCAACAATCCTGGCTGAATCTTCACTCTGCTCCTCTGCTAGTGCAGCATGTTTCTGTAGCTGCTGGAAAGCACCCTCCTGTTGAAAATCACAGTTGTTAATCCTGACCCTCCCATGGGCAGTGGGCTATGGGCCTCGTGTAGGAAGAGGACCAAAAGACAAACTCTCACCAAAGGAAAAATCGTAGAATCACGGAATGCTTAAGGAACCTTAAAGATCACTCAGTTCCAGCCCCCTGCCACGGGCAGGGACCCCTCCCCCCAGCCCAGGCTGCTCCCAGCCCCGTTCAGCCTGGCCTTGGCCACTGCCGGGGATGGGGCACCCTCAGCTGCTCTGGGCAGCCTGTGCCAGCGCCTCGCCACCTCACGGTAAAGAGTTTCTTCCTAATAATGTCACATCTTCACTGATTTTAACTGGGCCATGGCAGTTCATAATCACTTGCAGACCTGCCCGTAATAACTGATCATGATGAACAGTACGGAATTAGGCAGGTCACATAAATTCTCTGCCTGTGCTTCCTTTTCTGTAAATTAAGTTTACAGATACTTACTTGTCCCTCACAGGCAAGAGTGTGGAGGGTAGTGACTCGCAGCATTTGGAAAGAGCTCTTTAAGACACAGAGCACTAAATCTTCAATAATAATGAACTTTTCAAAAATCTGAAAGGAATCAAATAGTTATGTGTCACAAAGTCAGGGTTCCATTGTGCTGGAGTATGAATGACTGTGTGATGGAAAGGAGATCCAGTATATGCGTTTGCTGGGCTAACTCAGGGGAAGCAGGGGAGGGAGCGTCAGTGTGAGTTGCATTTTAAAAAGCAGATGTGATTTAGTCAAGGGGGGCCCAGTGCCCTGTTATATTTGCCTTCTTCCATGTCATGAAAGCTTAGGTTCAGGTAAATTAACAGACCTCACCATGGATTCAACATCTAAATTAGGAGTCTTGACAGCTTGGTTTTTGTCTAGGTTCGATGCAAGAAAGAGCTTTTCAACTAAAAGAACAAGTTGTCTTGTTGGCAGGATGGGTGAAAAAGGTGGAGAAAAAGAAGGAAGAGCTGGAGGGTTGCAGGGAGAATATCACAGAAGGCAGGGTAAGCGAGCGGATAAAGAAGCTGGGACCTGAAGAAAGCATCTTTTCCTTGGCGGTTTGATACAGATAGCAACAAAAAGACCGCAGGCATTTGCCTGGCATGTAGCAGAAATGATGCAAATCCCTGCCCGCTGACTGGCCGGGATTTGCAGGGGGAGGCGGGTGCCAAGTGCTGATGCTTCTGAAGCGCATTGTCACTGAGCAACAGCAAAGCGTGCAGTGTGGAGCTCTGATAAGCTGCTTCTGGCTGCTAGCCATGACCACAGAGAAATAACGGTACGGCTCTGGATCAGGGATTGACCCACATTCCTCCTTGCAGGATAGCTGCTCCTCAGATGAATGTGTGGTAGCCATTCTTCTCCGAGGACAAAGGCAGCCTTGTTATCTATGCAAGCGTGTTGATGAAAGCCTTGTTCACTGGCTGCTTCAGGGAAGAGGAAAATGAGTATGAAAACGAAACTTTTTCAAGATGTTGGGCAACACGTTGAGATAGTTGCCACTGAATGTTTTAAGTCTAGTGAGGAGTGATCAAGAGCTTTATTTGGCTCCTGTAGCACTCTGTCTTCACATCTGAGCGCTGGCTCGGGAAGTTCATGTTAACATGATATTCATTCTCCACATGGGGTCTTTACAGATGTTTGTGACCAGCAGGCACCATTTCACAGCTGTAGAAGAGAATACACGTAGAAAAAGGTGAAAGAATGCTTTCTCGAATCATGCAAAGGGTCACCAAGCAGGCTAGAAGCAGATCTTCAATCCTGAAGCCAAGTTCACTGTCAGCTAACAACTATCACCTCCCTCAAAAAATTAATGTCCGGGGGTTTCTAAGTGTATTTGAGTATTGATACCATGGTAATAATAGTGTGTTAGTGCAGGATGATCACTTCTCTTTTTTGGAGGGATGGAAGGGGAGAAGTGTAGACATAGGAGAGTTATCTTCCCTCTAGAATGGATTTTCTAATAGAAAAGGAAAAAGCACATCTCTTTAATTGAAGAGGTCACGGTACAGTTACTTATCAAACTCTGTCTCAGCGTCGGCAGATATATCATCCTCAACAGCCATGAAATCCCGCTTGGATTTAACCACTGATCTCGGTGCCAGCAGGAGGTGAGGACTGAGGACATTTCAGCAGGCCAGCTGCTCTTGTGTGATGTCCTGCTCAAGAACCATCTATACTCGTCCTTCCCGAGGCCAGGGATGCTCTCTGGCAGGCAGGCAGGCCTGCCGACGGGAACCAGCGCGCGGAAATGAATTCTGAGCCAACCCTGTTGTAATGCAAAGTTAATGTGGTTTTAAGCCACAGAAACCAAGAAATTTGGTATTAGATGTTCCTCGGGATAGCTGTCGCTTGCTCCTTCTGATAACACCACTGGGAAAGTAGTACCCTTCTTTTGCAAGTGTGTATTTAGCAACTGATGCTAAACTGCTTATGGCATGTTGGTGCAACTTGAGTTAATTGCAGTTACATGTTGCAGAAAGAAATTACCAAGGGAAATCTTTTCTGAAGGAAACTGTTTGCACATGCCTGAATCCCTCTGGATTACATTCCCACAGGAAGAATTGTGCTTAACCATAAAAAAATACTCCAAATATTAACTGGTTTGGATTGTAGCTTTTTTAAGAACCAGAAGGAATGCCGCAATGTAGACAGGCCAGGGCTTTTGCTGGCGTGCATTAATGTAATTTCCTGAGCTTTCAGTGGCCTGTGGGCTTCTGATGGAGATACCTCCTTAGCAGCATAGGGGTTTGGTCTGGTCCTCTTAAGATTATCATGTTCAGTACAGCAGCAGTAAAGAAGCATTTTTAAAACTTGTTGGCTATAACTAGAGGCATTTTGCGTGCTCACAGTATTCGTATGACATGGCGCCTCCCACGTGAAAAATGTTTTCTAGATGGTCAGTGTTTATGCAGAAGCAAAACTTCCTCAGTTTTTGATCAGTTTTCCTTCTCTGTATCCCCCTTGCAGAGTCTGCTGTGGTCCTTGCAGTCTGCCCAAACCCCAGCAGGACCAGGGTCTTGTATTACATGGATTAAACTTAAAGATATTCTGGTCCTATGCGAGGACATAGACTATCTCACATCCTGTTAGGAGGGGATGTTGTAGGAGATGGGGCTGGGCTGAAGAAAACCCTGCTTCATTAAAGCAATACCTTAATGACATCTTTTACACTTTATAAGTCAAATGATTGTGACCAAGCTAGCCCAGCCCTGACTGCCTCCCTGCTCCGTCCCGCAGCAGAGGCTCTGTTGATACTACTTCCCTGAAGTAACCAGTGTGGAGGTAATGTGTTTGCTATCCCTGAAAATGCCGATCTTTTAAGAATATAGTCTTACTTAGACTTTCTCTGTTGCTACCCTGGCTACACTTCTGTAAGGTCATCCACCAAGCACATGCTCTACGGGATGGAGGCCACGCATAGCACTACAAACAGCTGAGCGCACCTCTGCTGATGGGAGATGAGCCTCTCTGTCTGAATTGCTTCTTGGTTAGAGCAAGCTGAGACTGACTCACTCATGCTTTGTGAAGGTGAAGAGTTTGATAAGATTTTGATTAATCCCTCTAGATTTGGGGACAGCGGGACCACACCTAAGACACGAGGAGTCTCCTACAGCGGAGGTGTACAATCTGCCTTATTATCCTTAAAGGTGCCTTGTCCTGGTTCCCTTCAGGACAAATTCCAAGTTGCTGTTTGGCTTTCGATTATAACTATGCACCAAAGGTGAGAGACTCCGTTATCCCTGGAGACAGGAGGGAGAACATGAAGTCCTGGTGTGGGACAGGGAAAGTGAGTTTCTTTTCTTTATCCTGTAAGCTCTCTGTCAGCAATCCTGCTTCGATGTATGTATGAGTGTGTGTGCTTTTATTTCTACATGGACAAAAATTGCCCTGATGAGGAGGGAGGATTCTTGTATTTTTATATGCTAAGCCATTTGATTAATTACTTTAATAAAATGACAGACAGATGAACTCTGGAACTCACTGCCATCTGCTCCAGTACAATCCAGTATCACTGATACAAAGGTATTTGTCTTTAGGTAAAACGTAGTGCTTGGAGTAACCACTCTGTTGAGTAAGTACTTGTGCCATGTGGGTGTGTTGATCCTTGTGAACATCTGTAACTGTTCCTCTTTTACAGCTATGGGTTTGATCCATGTGACTCTGTATCAGCCTTTTTATTATCTACCAAGAACAGACGTACGTGCACATATGCAAAAAAAGACCATATTGCTGTGTCTGGGGGTGTGACCCTGGGGTAGGTATCACAGATGTTTACCGTGTCGTGTACCCTTCAGTGTAAAAACTCTCCCTGCCTGCCCGGGGGAGAAAACAGCCCCGTGGCTCAGGCTGAGATGGTTTGTTGTAGGAGGGTGACACAACAGGATGTTCTCTCTCTTTTCCCCTTCCCTCATGGAAATGTATGTTTGTTCTCTTTTTGTGTAGCTTCTCAATCTGAAATAAAAATAACCCCAAATAGAATTCATGTTTCCATCTTTGTTTGGAGAAGACCTAGCCTTTTAGCTGGATCCGTGTTGCAATAGCAGCTGGGTGTCTTGGGCTCTGGGCTCTTGGGCTCTGTCACCCAAGCAAACTCTCTTCGATTCCTTTGGAAATGCCCCTGAACGAGAATTGTCTAACTTGGGATTTGGGTCTGCTTTCCCAGCCCGTGCCCTTTGCCGGCACGCCTGTGTCACTGATGGTCAGCATTACCACTCCATTTCAGCCCTTCCCCTGGAGCCCCAGGCAAGCCTGTGCAGGGCAGTGTTCCTCCAAGCCCTCTGCACGGGTGCTCAGTGCTCCAAGGGCTTCCAGAGAGCCCGGGTTAGTCGCTGCTTCCTATTGACGTGCGTCGCAGTGGAGTAGGAGGGCTGACAGACAGACCTGCTGCCTCTTCTGCCAAGCAAATGGACTTTGCTCCCTGGAGGAGGACTGAGGAGTGGGAGAAATCATCCAGCAAATCCTTTGCAGTAGGCGACTGGACTGGTAAATTCAGGGTGATTTTGCAGTCAGACTGAGCAGCGTGCTGGTTCCAGAATTGAGGGCCTGGGTTTGCTCTCAAAGTGGTTTTGGTGCAGCTTTTCCATTAAAAGCTCAAACGTCTCCATAGGGTAGATTTTATCCAGAGATGCACAATGCAGAACATCACAAATCCTGAAAAAAATCTGTTGGGTAAGTGTAGTTTCATAAGTTTCAAGCATTGCATTCTGGTCCCACAGCTAATAAACAAGGGTGCAAAATTTGCAAGAATTGCAAGTACCAAGAGTAGAATTTGAAGGACCTGCCCATGTATGGCTTACAATTGTGCCTGGTATTGTGTCTTGGTATGTAAATTTTACAAAGCCATCAATGTGGTGGTTTCCAAAAACCCTATCTGACTCCACGGTTGTGCCTTTGTCTCCTAGCTGGAGCCCTGAGGAGGCACCTGGAGGAACACCAGACCAGCGAGCTACCAGGGATGTCCTCCTGAACCCCAGCCTCCAGCCATCCCAATCAGCTTGGCCTGCAGGCATGGCTGCTGCCTAGAACAAGCAGCTTTCCTGAAATCTGAGGTAAGTGGTGCTTGGCGGGGCCCTAAGCCCTCGCCCTTTGAAATCCATGAAGAGAAACCCCCATTACGAGACCTGTGGGAAACCGTGGAATGGTTGCTTGTCTTTACCGAGAACTGAGTCAAGCCTTTGAGTCCCACCTGACTCAAGCCAGACATTATCAGAGCTTGCTGGGCACGAGTACAGATAAATAGATAAAGTTTCTTACGATATTTAAAGAAAGACATAAAAGTTGGAAGAAGTTCTAATTAAAGTTCAATGACTTTATTCTCTTTTTCTACCAGCACCTACCAATCTGGCTACCAAACGCTTTCCAACTTCTTAATAATTTCACCTTCTTTTGAGAGGAAGAGAGTTTTGGGAAAGTGCTCCTCACTTCTCCCTTCTAAAAAGCTCTAGGCAGGCGACACAGATTTGCCTAGCTCAGATGAAGAAAAAGCATTTTAAAATAAATTTATAACAAAAGCTGCTGCTACTGTTGTAACTAGTATTTGCAGAGGAAATCCAGTTATGGCCAAGAAGCAGATTAGTCCTTTTTTTTAATTCCCAGTTTGTCTGATTAAGATAGATATAATTATAGGGAAGTGCTTTGTGAGTTAAACAGAAGACAACACCATTTTGTTCTGCTGTGAGATGGATGGTTTGAGTCAAACAGGTTGTGTGGTACCAGCTGCGCTAACAGGTCATCTTTAAAATACATAGGCTGGTGCTAGCTTGTTGAAGAATCCCTGCGATCGCCCCATTATGAGCATCCCAGCGAATGTACACGTGTGTTGTACCTCTAAGGAGTCTGCTGAGCGGTGATGTGCATGAAAATAGCTTGGCAAGCTTACAGCTCATTCGCTGGTTCTTGCAGGTTCTTGCATCTTGGATGTTAGAGTCGAGCCATCACGCTACGGAGGGTACCTGTGGTTTTAAACTGGGCAGGCAGGGTCGATCTTAGTTCCACATTTTGAAAATTATCCTCATGATAATAAGGGCTGGGTTTGCCAAGATACATGCCAGGGGCCAGACAAATTGCAAACTGGCTGTGAAACCTAGGACCAGAGACGCAACACAAAGCCACTCCACAGGCTTGGGGAATGACGGTTCGCCGTCTCCACAGGATAGTGGTGATCAGCAGCACGATGTAAATTACTGTCATTACTGCGTCACCAAAACACGTACACAATCAGGCAGATCGGGATTCTCTTCACCGTGTTGTGCTAGAGTGTAATTAAATTGCAATGCCTACAGCTACTAGAGTTTGAGGGGGGCCTACAAACATTTGCAACTCAAATCTCGCAAACTGAGTAGGTTCCAACCCACATCCACATCGTTAAGATTAAGCTTCCCTGGTACTGCATCAATACTTGACTCGAGTAATTTGACTTGCTGAGCATCCCGAAGGCACCAGGCTTTGTCCTTTTAGCAGTACCATTCTTGCTGAGGTAGGAAACCAGTGTGGCCAAACCTAGCGTGAGGCCTTACAGAGGGGGAATATGGTTTTTATTTACATTTTAAGCTGGCTTTACACCTGCACTCATTCTCTTACAGATTTCATTCACTCACACTCACAAGCGAGGCGTGGTTGTTCAAGCGGTCTGGCCCCCATCACCTGCATGCAACGTACACAAGGGATGACGGCTGTCAAAGCGTCACTAAACCTCCCAGTCTGGGGACACTTCTTTAACAATCCTTAGGAATTGATGGTTGTTTTGTGGTCATCCTTCGCTGCAGTCTCTCTTCCTGCTAGGCTGCCAGGAGAAGGAGTGGGAGATGTGATGTGCTGCCACCCTCCTGCTATCAGGGAGGAGGGTCTTTCACAAATGAGGTGGGCGTGCTATGGTCTTACTGGTGTGCACACCTTCTGGGCTTGACAAAACCAACATAGTCTCACATTTTTTGCTGGCAATGGTGTCACTTGTTACGAATACAGCCGTCTTTAACTCCTCTGCTCTGCTGTTTCTTCTGATGCTTATGTAAATGGATTTTCATTCATACCAATCCCAACATTTCTTTTCCAAGTCTCTGCACTGACGACTCGTTCCTGCAGATCCCAGCTCTGGTTTTGAAGAGCCTCTCAGTTCCTCTCAGGACAACATACAAATGACAAAGGGCCAAGACATCCCTGCAACTGGAATGAAACAGTCCCTCCTATTCCCCACTCAAAGCAGTAGCAAAATCTCACATTTCAGAAGTAAAATGAATTCCAAATATTCTTTGTCCATTATAATTCACATTGATCAAAAGCTGCCACCACCTCTTGACCATCTGGCTCCTATTTATTTCACAGCAAGTGTCACCTTCTCCCAGCAAGAGGAAAGGCGAAGTGTCTGGACAGCACCAGCTCCCTCCCATCCCCCCCCCCCCCCCCCGCACCAGGGCTCCTGGCCCTGACCTGCGGCTGTGGCTGCTTTAGGGGGGTGGGTAGAGGTAAGGAGATGTTTTTTGGGGGGGTGTATGGAAACCCGGGACTGCTGCCCTGCGGCTGGGTGCCGCTCTGGCGGTGTGCTGGGTACATCGTGTGGCAGAACGGAGAAGTGCTGCTCGCTGCCCTTCCCTGCCGCTCCGGCTGCGCACCGGCGGTGAGCGGGGCTGCCCGGCCGCTGGCACCGGGGGCACTGCTCGTGCTGCAGCGCTGACACCAGAACAGACGCCGCTCTAGTCTTCCCTCTGTTCTTCATCAATCCTGCCTTACAGGTTTCATGTGTCAGCTGCCTTGGGTGTGCGTACGTTAAAGCAGCTTCCCCACCCGGGGCATCCCATAGCAGGATCTCAGGCTCCAAGTCCGATAAGGGAATTTATTTGAGTGGAACCGCAGTAGAAACAAACAGCTCAAGCTGGCTGCCTCCGCAGAGGGACCCCGAACAAAGAAATTCCTGGGCAATTACACCTTTACAATCTAAATTCCTCACCCCTCCTGTGACAGCTCTGACCGGTAGTAATATCAGGGTCTGGGGTCTTCCTGTTGCTCACCGGGTCCCCTCGCTGCCTTGGGGCGAGCCGCTTTTCTACCTCTGAGGTCACAGCTTCTGCTGATGAGCGTAGCAGCCCTCCTTGTTTTCTTAGCTTCCAGCTCGAAGCGGCTCTCGAGGCCCTCTTTCGCGGAATTAGGTAAAAGTTCTACATATCTGGGTGAAAGTTCACAGCTTGTGGCCTAAGCCTTCAGCAAATTTAGCTACTAATGCTAAGCAGTTAATTCCAGACAGTTTCAGTGCAGTATTCCTCAACACTCTTTTAAAGTGCTTCTCCAAAATCAGAAAGAAAAAGAAGTAGCTCCCTCTTTTAGGAAATATTTAGTAATGGTGTAGTAGTAGCTGTGATGACCTAAAGAGGGGAAGTTTGCAGGTTTTCAATGAGTCTTCTCATGACTTTTTATAAAGAAGCTAAAGCAACATGGCTGAGTTTGCACCTGCTGATTTAGACGTGTCTAGAGCAACTGTTCAGCTGAACGAGTGGACTCCTCAGGGGCTGACGGTACATCTGGGACCATTAGTGGATTAATGGCACAAATGTTGGAATAGCTAAAATCTGCAGGTCCTACCTGGAGGAGAAGGTCTGGGAGCATGGGAAAGCACAGGGCTGAAGTTCATAGCAACACAGGAAAATCTGAGTCAGGGGTCTGGGAAACAGAGGCTGCAAAGAATTAATCTAGATGAGAGTAATTACACTGCACTAATACTGGCGGGAAACAGTCAATTAAGGAGCAGGAGCAGGACGTTATGGGCAGTCAGAAGCATGAGTCAATGCCCTGTGCTGTGCGCAGATACTATACCAGGGTGTGTAAGCAGGAATGCAGCCTGGACTACCATACTGGTTTTGCCTAATCACAGCCCAGCCCATGCTGGAGTTTTGGACCAGGTTTAGGTGCTGAGCTTCAAAGAAAGGTGGCCCAAAGAGCGAGAAGCAAGAGAAGAACAAGGGGAACGGTCCAAGACGTGGAAATCCTGACCTCCAGAGGAAAGAAAAGGGTTGTTAGCCTCAAGAAGAGAAGGACCTCTCCCTGCAAGCACCTTTCAGAGAGGAGTTAGGCAGAGCGAGTGCGCAGCGAACAGTCCTGAGCAGTTTGTACGAAGATAGCTCTTGCTCAGAACCACAGTGAGAGAGCGTGCCAGCCCACCCATCCTTAAGGAGCAAGGAATGCAGCACTGTCGGGTTACAACATAGGTATTGTTATAAATCAGTGTCTGAGCAGCTTTAGCATGGGAGAGGAATAATGCCAATCGCTTTGAGGTAGCCAACAGAAGCAAGGAAGGCTTGTGGCAGCTCCTTCCCACCTCGACGGTAGCACTGGAAGATGGGCAGGTGTGCTAACGGCTTACATGTAATACTACCTCTCTGGCTGTCTGAGGCACTGCATCAAAAATGGAATAATTTCCCAAATGCAGGCAAATCCTCCCCATAGATAATGCTGTAGTGCTGGCCAAAAGATGGCAAAATGATTACACGCGGTTTTCCCTGTCACTGCAGTACTCTGTGAATATTGCTAGCAATGCTCTGGGAACAAATAGGTCAGGTCCAAGCCCTGCATTTGCCGACATCTTATCCATCCCAAACGTTTGTGCTGTGAGACTGAAATTTGACGCTGAAGATGGTGCAAACGCTCTTGCAAGAGCATATGGTACACATCCAGGCCTCGGGTTTCATCGCAGAGCGTTAACTGGCTTGTAGTGTGAGAGCATTCAAGGTAGAAAAAAATTACAAATAGATGTGCTGAAAACTCTGAATTACAGCACATCATCAGTTACGGGCTTATTAAAATCCTGGATTACATACAGCTGCTGCTCCCAACAGATACAGCTCTGCACAGAAACATGGATATTCCCACCAAGAAGGCAGAAGTTTTTGAAGAAAATGGAGTCTTCCTATCCCGTCTTCTCATATACTAGAAATGTACCGCTTTCAAATCTGACTATCATAAGCAAGCTCTACTTCACCTCATAGATAAGGAGATTACTGCTGAATTATCGCATCCACAGATGCGGTGAAATCATTTGTCTTTGCTGGAGAACTTTCTTGCTGAAAAACACCAGTATCAAAGAATCCCGAGGTCTCAAATCAGCAAGAAAATATCCATGTTAGTCTTTGCCAGCCTTGAGTGAATTTGGCTGGGTTTGACCCTGTATTATAGATCAAATAAGCTAGTTTCTCTTCAGCAAAGTTCCTAACAGAGGGCCAGATCTTAGCGGAAGAAAATTGGTATAGTTTCCCTGAATTTTTAAAATAATCACTCCTTTAGACCACCAGTTTATTCCCCCCCTTTGTATATAGAACATATACAAATATACAAATATATTCTTTGTATATAGAATATAGACAATATAGACAAAAAATATAGACACCCTCTCAGCATGAGCCTAAGGAGAGGGGAAAGATTCTGTGGTGCTCTGGCTGTTCTTGCAGACATCCTGGCACTTGTTTGATCGGAGGCGGAACAGGACGCGAACCTTTCCTGCCGGGGCTGAGGCCGCAGCCCAGCGCTATTCAGCTCCGAGAACAATGCCTGGCAGCTGGCAAGAAATTTAAATCAGCTAAAAACAGCCGAGCCTGGATATGAATCATGACCCGTCAGTGTTTGCTTCAGCCTTTTGACTGGCCTGAAATCAGCTCGGCCTCTACTGGCAGGCAACCGGCTGCCCGGAGAATGAGCAATAAACAACATTTTAAAGGACTTTTATTTCACAAGAGCTTTGCCTGTGTGAATTCCAACAAAAAGCCGGCTCTCAAAAGCGTGCATCCAAGGCAGGGGATGTGCAGCCCTCCAGAAGACCTGCTGTAACATTCGTCAAGGATACCCTGAATATAGAAATATTACGCAGGAACAGAGCTGATGCGGGTTTTGTCTTGGCTGAGTTCTGACAGTGCTGTACCGCGTTATGCTGGGGCATTACAGCTCTGCTTTTTTGCAGCAGGCCTGAAAAAAATATTCCCACTGTTTCTCTTGGAGAAAAAAAAGCAAATCATCCAGCATGGATGCGTGCAGGATGACCTGGTTCCATCGAGGTCAGCAGAACAAACCCAGATGATGGCAGCTGGGAATCTGGACCATGACACACAGGGTGGCAGAGCTGGAGCACGCTGCAGGGCTACGTGGCCAGCGGACCGAAGCACTAGCCAGGGGCTTGGGATACCCGTGTTGTTCCCCTCAGCTGCCGCCAGACTACTGAGCAAATCCGAGGTGTCTCTTTGGTCCTTCACGGCCTAAAGCTGACAGTGATGTCCTTCATCGAGTGCTTTATCAAGTGACTGACCTCTAGGAAATCATGGGAGAAATAAAGTCCAGGAGCAGATAAAAACCAGAATCAGCCTATGGACAGAAGCAAGGAGAAAGGCGTGGATGTTTCACGGGACAAGGGCACACATCGATACGGCTACCCCGTCCACCGAAGAAGCGCCTGGCCAGGTACAAAGCCCAGAGCCACCTGCCTGAGGGCACGGCAGGAGAATCTGCCCCGAAAGCAGCTGGAGGGCAAGGCCAGAGGGCACGGCTGGAGGGCATGGCAGGCACGGCCGGAGGGGCCGGAGGGCACGGCCGGAGGGCACAGCCAGAGCAGCGGGCATGGCCGGAGGGCACGGCCGGAGGGCACGGCGGGCAGCCGGCAGCCAGCCCCTGGGCACGCTGCTGGCCTGGCCCCGACCCAGACCCCGCACTGGGCATCCAGCCCGTGCCCCCGGCCCTCCTGCGGCTGGAGGGGCCTTAAAATCCCTTCTCCGTTACAGGCACCGTCCTTTTCCCGGTGGTTTCCCACCCCAGGAACCGCACGGTAAGGTGCGGCCTGGCCCGGCACGGCGGTGTGTGGGGTAACGCACCCTCGGGCCGCCCCAGGCCCCACCAGAGCGCTGGGGGGGGCCCTGCTCCGGCAACGGCAGCGCCCGCCGCGCCCGGGGGGCTGTCCCAGGACCCACCGGCAGGCGGCTACTTTGCGGGCCGGGAGCGGGAGCGGGGCCGGGAGCGGGGCCGGGAGTGGGGCCGGGCCGAGCGGCGCTGAGGCCAAGCCGGGGCCGGGGGCGGGCCGGGGGCGGGGCCAGAGCAGCCTCTCCCCGCCCAGCCCCGGAGCCGTCCACGCCGCGCGGCGAGGCCCAGCGGCACGCTCCTATTGGCTGCCGAGGCGCAAGGGCGCTCTTATTGACGTCGCAAGCCCCGTTGCCATTGGCTGAGACGCGGGGCGGGGGCGGGGCGGCGCGGCCGCCGCTCGGTAGGTGAGGGCCCGGCCTGGGCGCGGTGGGGCCGGGGGCTGCGGGGGGCTGCGGGGGGCTGGGGGCTGCTGGGGGGTGGGCGGGCGGGCGGGCGTGGGCCGGCTGGGCTGGGCTGGGCTGGGCTGGGCTGGGCTGGGCCGGGCCGGGGGCCATCGGGGGCTGCGGGGGGCGGCCGGGCCGGGAGGGGGCAGCGGGACAGCGAGCGACTTTCTTTCCCTTTGGAGCCCGTCCCGTTACCCGCGGCGCGCTGTAGCCGTGCCCCCCGCAGCTCAGGGCAGCCGCAGGGTGCGGTGCCCCCCCGGCTTGTTTCCCTTTTTAAAAAAACTAATTGTATGTTATTTTTAATATTTATTTTATTTTATATGGGTTAACCAGCCGGGTTTTTCAGCTGCGGAAAGGCTTTTTGGGCAGAAAGCGTGCCAGGAACGAAGCAAAACACTCCCAGAACTCCGACCCCGCAGGCCTGAGAGGCGCGGGCGGGGAAGGGGGGGGTCCCCAAAACAACAACCGCCCCCCTCAGCAAAACCGAGCCGGGACGGTGGGGGCGGGAGCAGCCCCGCCACCCCTGCGGGCCGCGGGGTGCCCAGGCAGTGGGTGTCACTGGTGGGGACAGGCCGCAGGGTGCCCAGGCGGTGGGTGTCACTGGTGGGGACAGGCTGCTGGGCCGGCAGCTGGCTTGGGACAGGCTGACAAAGCTCAGGGATCGCTTTTCCCGAGAGTTTCCGCGGGACCGGCCCCTCTCCGGATGGATGAAACTGTCCCCCTTCACCTGTTACCTTCAGCCCCAGTGGCGGGTAGGGTTTCTGTGCCGCCGTCACTGGTGAGGCGATGGCAGGCCCGGGTGCAGCCGGGACTTGGGGCGGTTTTCCCGTGGTTTTAAGGCCGGTGGGAGTTCTCCATGTGCCTGAAGCTGGGGTGGTGCATCCCTCCCTCCCCAGCGCCCTGCCAGTCCGGTCCGAGGATCAGGCCTTGCTCCTGCCCACCGTGAGGGCTGGTCCTGCTGCGTCACCGCTGCTGGCAACCTGACCTCTGCTTTTTTCTGGTTTTCTTGGAAAATGGTGAGAAACCTTGTTGTCTGGCTGCTGGCGCTGGGAGCTGGTGCTTAGTGGCGTTAGCATTGTCGCTTTGTCCTGAAATAGCACTTTTTACCTGGTGGTTCTGCCTACGGGGGGGGGGGTGTGTGTGTGACTTCCCCATCCACTGTGCAGCCAGGTGCAGTTAGTGTCCAGCCCCCCCTGAAATTAATTGCAGTTAGCTGCCTGAATTAAGAGACCTTTAAAAATGCAGTGAAGTCTCCAGAGTCCCTTTGCATATTCTTACAGATTCTGAAAGAAGCAGATTTACTCCCACTTGTGTGTATTGGCAGGTTTCCTGGTTTCTCTTTAGCTTCCAATTAGCTTCTGGAGACTTAATGAACATGTGAATCAGTACATTTTTTGAAGCCTGATATCATCATAGAAATGTATATGACTGCATGCTGCGTCCCTAAGATCAACAGATAAGTCTTGAAAGTTCAGAACAGTTCAACTGCTGCGCTCCTGCACACAGTTACAAAAATAACAGATGGGTTGTGACCTGTAATTATTTTGTAAAATGTTGCTTAACACACTTTTTTAGATTTAAGGCCAAGCTTACATGTGGCTTTTATAGTTGTTTTTACTGGGCTGACCGACACGTGACTCAAGCCACTAAATCTGATGGGGGTACTGATATTCAGCATCACTTTGAATGCAATACGGCATCCCCTTGAGAGTAAGGAGGTGCCGAGGTCGACAGTTAATTACTGCACGTTCCGTTTAAAACTCTATAGAGTCTGCCTTGTTAAGCTTTTCTTTCTTTTACATATTTTTTAAAATCACTCCCCAACAAGAACCGATTGTTGGGATGGGACATTTATGCCCTAAGCTATGCGTGCCTGGTGCCCTCCCCTCTGTTAAGATCTGTATTGATGGGATGGTTTTTGCATGTCCAGCGCTGCCGGTAGATGCAGGGGGCGGGGAGCAGAGCTACTGGGACACCCGTTCATGTGACGATAATTAGTGATGTCCCTCTGCTGGTTGCTCATCGTGGAGCAAAGTACCCAAAATGGTGAATGTGAAGCAGACTTTTGGAGTCTGAAATGGATCCTGGAATTTAATACGTGGTACCTTGCGATACGTCACCCCGCTGGCTTTTTGCTTTTAAGGTTTTTGTTGGAAGAGGAGGAATCCGACCTGCGAGTCGAGGCCCTGGCTTTCAGAGCCGGTAAATAGATACATCTTGGGATTTTCTGGGCATTTAAAGCACCTGTAAGTTGGATTTGGCTATTTGATTTGCTAATACTTGCTTGTCCAACTGTCCACGCAGAACTAATTCAGAAGGGCCAGATGGGAGTCGGTGAAGGCCGGCAGGTGACGGGGGGCTGCCTGCTGGGGGTCGGGAGACCTTAAAAATCGATGTGACAGGTTTGTGAAGAAAGGGCCCAGGAAATGCAAGGACTGTGAGTGCTTTGGGATACTCTGTTAGCATCAGAAATCTGCCTTCTGTTAAACAAAATTTACATGCTTACATACATTTAAACGATATGTTGTATAATACGTAAGGAATTCAGCAGGGAAAGGTTTATCAATTACCTTTATTGCAATTACCATGCCTTTTTGTTTGGATATAGAAACTTTTTTTGGAGGAAAAAGCAATGCCATCTGGTTTAGGATAACATGATGTGTGGGGGGTTGTATTTGGGAGCGACTCAAGCGGTCGGGTGGGTGAGTCCAGGTGTGGGCAGAGGGACGGGGCTGGCCGGAGGGCTGGGGGGCTCAGGCTTCACTCGCCCCCTCGGCAGCTGCCGCCGCGCTGAATATAGCTGCTCAGCAGTGGCCGGGGCTGCCAGCCCCCGGGGAGGGGGAGGCAGCTGCGGTTCCTGCCATGGCTTGTGCTGGCCCTTGGGGCTCCCCTGGAAACCCGGCAGCGCCCACCGCGCTTTGTTCGCCTGCACGGGCTCTGCCGTGGGAAAATGCCACTCTCCGGAGGGGTGGGTCATAAAACCAGATCACCACAAAAGAGCTGACGGAGGGTGTGAGTATCAACTTGTTTCCCACTTCCAAGTATTGTTTGGGAATACTTTCTTTCCTCCTTTTTTCTTTTTTTTTTTTTAAATTTCTTTTTGCATTTGCTGTTGCTGCTCCCTTGGCTGGCCTCCCCAGCGCTAGCCCGGCACTAGCTGGGTGAGTACTGGCAGAGCCGCTCTGCCGATGTTCTCCGCTCTGTTTCAGGCTGGAGTTGCTGGAAGAGGCTTTGGTATCGCTGGGGCTCCGAGGATGCCCACCTGTGGCTGAGGGTTGGCAGCACCATTTGTGATGCTCTGTGGGGAGCCCACGAGATGTCATTTATGTTGAGAGTATTTCTGAGCCCTGCCGGCTTGGCGAACGCAGGCAGAGGTGCTTGACTCTGCCTGGTGTTCACAAAATAAGGTCCTCGGTCTGCTGTATTGGCTCTCCTTGATTTGGCTCATCGATTGTCCTGTGCAGCTCCTCACTCGAGCCCAGCGTGGGCAGCAGGACCAGGGTGGTGGAGCATCTCCATGTGTGGAGCACCTGGGGCTCAGGCTTCGAGAACAGTATCTCATATTAGAAGGTTTTGCAGCAAGATGCAGTGAGCTTGGCTGTACAGCACGCTTGAAAATGTGTCATTGGTTGTGAAATTAATTAATGGAAATACTTGCTCAAAGAGTTAATTTCATTAATTAAGGTGGAAACTGCAGAGCTAAGCGCCGAGTTTGGGGTTTACAACCTCCTACCTCCCCCTCTGATTTTTTTTTTTTTATATGTGATTCTCACTTCTGGGTGGCTTCCATTGCAGGGTTTTGAGTTTGTCTCTTAAAAACTCTCAAGTCTCCACCCCAGCGGCCCTCAGGGCTCAGCCACGCTAATAGGTGCTTTATGTCCCAGTTAATGATGGCTCATTTGGGCCCAGTAGCCTCATGGCGCACAAACTGAGACTGGGCATTAATTCAGGAGACGGTTGCACCATGCCGGCAAGGTGTAAAGCACAGGTTTGGTCTCAGTCTGGTCGGAGCTTTAATTAGATTTTCCCTGTGTGTCATGTCCTCAGAACCAGCAAATGCTGCTGGGACGAGGAAGTTTGCTCTTTCCTCTTGTCCCACTTGACGCACCGAGATGCAGCTTTATGGTTTGTGGGATCTGGCCCAGAACATGCTTAATCTCCTTGTTATTAGACATACCCAGTTTCTTTACTTGGTGTGGAGGCGAGGGGGGCTGGCGAGTTGCCACTACTGTGCCCTGTGTATTTCAGAGAGCCCGAGGCTTGTCATCATCTTGTGGAAGAAGTTCTGCCCCGATGGCCGTGGATATGGGAAAATCGCTTTCTGAAGCCTCCCTGAGCGGGAAGGCCGAGGGTGATGGCAGGTGGGACTGCGCGGAGGGGGAGACGGACAGCCTGTGCTGGCTTTTAGGGACAGAAGAAGCCAAGCCCTGCTCGCAAGGGACAGAGAAGGTGGCAATGAGCAGACGCAGTCACTTGGGCGCTGGTGTTACCCAGGGAGGCTCAAGCTACTGCCAAGAAGTGTCTTCAGCATCCGCATCCCGATTTCCCAGAGCGAGAGCAAGCCTCTCGGAGGCAGGGACGTTGGTGTGCGGAGGTGCTGATGGCGGGGATGTGCCTCATCGTGGTAGTCACCAGTGCCTCTCCTCAGAAGAGCAGCAGGTGAGAGGGCTGTACGTGCAGGTGTTGCAGCATCGCCAGGGGGGCAGGTGAGGTGGGGACGTGTGTGCCTGGGCTGTCCTGGCAGAGGCCGGAGCGCCCACCCCCGGGCTAGGCCGTGCCGTGGGGCAGGGCTGTGGCGCTGGAGCCCAACGGCCGGTCTCCGTTCCCGTATTGCCACCGCGGAGCTGGGAAGTCACTCGGGACGGGGCTGCTGAAATAAGTGCCTCTTGCCACCAAGTGACTCGAGCAGCTTCCCAGGCCCTCAGGATGCCTTTCCCTGAACCCAAGCCCCGTGCTGGGCTCCGGGCAGCGCGTGCCGCCCCGCAGGCAGAGCAGGGTTCCCCTTCCAGCCTCTCCTCACGCTGGGGCTGGATGCTGTGCTTCCTTTCATGCGTCACGCTCTCCCTTTCCTTTTTCCCGCTGTCCTTGAGCAGGTGAAGGCTCCGAGCCGTTGGGAGCCAGCGCCTGGCCCTCCCCGCCGGCGCAGCTCTGCCGAGGAGAGCATCCTCGCCGGCAGCTGCCACGACGCCCTTGCCAGCCGGCAGAGCCGAAGGCCGGGAGCTCAATCCCCATTTTCCTCCACCCCGGAGCTCCTGCGGCCCCAGACCCCCCCCAGCCCTGAGAGCGCCCTGCGCAGCCGCTCCGCGTCGAGCTTCTCCACTCTGTCTTCAGAAGGAAACAGCCCCTCCGAAGGGCCACCCCGCCGCTGGCTGGCCGGCACGGACCTGCCTTCTCCCGCGGCCGCCCGGGACCTGTGCTGGCGGGGGGTTGCGGCAGCGGGCAGAGCACCGCGGGTGCCCAGGCCCTTCAGCCTTCTGCGCATCAGGGAGGTGTCACCCTACCAAGCCGATTACTGGGCATGTGCCATACCGGATTCCTTACCCCCGTCTCCGGACCGCCGCTCGCCCCACTGGAACCCCAATAAAGAGTACGAGGACTTGCTGGATTATGCTTATCCACTGAAGCCAAGGTACAAGCTGGGAAAGATGCCAGAGCCTTTTTCCCATGACTCAGGAATAGGTTTGGACAGCTTTTCTGTTTCCCCTGAGGGCACGTCGAGATCCGCCAGCATCTACAGCCGAGGTGGGCGGGCTGGGGGAAGTGGAGAAGATGGATGTTGGGGGCTCCTGGCCTCTGCAGAGAGGTGCTCTGCCCTGGGGCCTGGAAAAAGAGGCCGCTCGGGAGCTGGATTGTGCTACGAACCTCTACCTGCTGCAGAAGCATCCTTCGCAAAGAGTGCTTCCTCTCACCCTGCCAGGGGTTTTGCTGAGGATGTCATGGCAGAGTCAGCTGGACCAGGCTCATCTGCCCGCCCTGCTGCAGACGGGAGAAGCTGGCGTGCCGCAGGGAGTCCCTTCCCGAACTACAGAGGGCAGGCGAAAAGCACTAGCAGGTTTTTACCTACAACAGGAGTGCTCCCCCTGAGGAAGGAGTGGGAGGGCGATGAAGAATTTCTCTCCCTGCCTCCGAGACTGCGGGAGCTGGAAAGGCTGGCTCAGTTTTTGTCCAGTCTTTCCTTAAGTATAAGGACGCCGGGGCACGACCGCCGTAACCTTCCGCGTCACAGCGATGGCAGGCAGCCCCTTTCGCCCAAGTTGGCTCCTTTCAGAGAGGCGGGTGGCAAGGACGAAAGAGGGAATATTGAGGGTTATGCTGGGCTGTGGCACCCCTGCAGCTCTCAGAAGCCCAGCTGGGAAAACACTGAATCGTGTGGCTGGATCCATAGAGGTCCTCTGCCGGGGCTTCACCTGTCAACCGGCCTCAGGGATGCGCTGGATGGGCCGTACCTAGATGAACCGCGGGTCAAGGGGCCTCCCAAGAAGAGCCAGCAGAGCGAGTCCCTTGCCCAGTGCGTGAAGGTAGGCTGAGACCAGAAAGAATGTTTATTACGGGAAGACCTCACCTAAAATGTGCCTGTATTTATGGCACGCTTAGTTAAGGCTTCCCCTCCTGCATGGTGTTTGGTGCCTGGCAGCTGGTAGCAGTTTACACAGGGGGGCTCACCTGTGCAGATAATTTTTTCTGATGGAGCAAGAGCCCATCTTGCTTTTCCTGGGCTCAGCGTTGCAGGGCTGGGGCTCGGTGGAAACGTGGCATTTGGCTTCCCCCAGCGCACCCATCCTGCTGCCCCGGGGAAGAGGCAGGAGCTGCAGCTGGGGCCGGACAAGTGTGAAACCCAGGGTTTGCTGCCTGCCCCGTAGCTCCGACTGGGTGACGTGGTGGGGCTGGACTTGCCCTTCAGCCCGGGCTCGCTTGTCTTCCCCAGGCTGGGTCCTGCTTCGGGGGTAGTAAGGCTGGGTAGAATGGGTGGGGCTTCTCTGAAGAATGTCCTGATTATTTTGTGGATTTTTATTTTCTGGCCAAGTGATGCCTCATGGCCATCCTGCCACTGGTGCTGTGCTCCCTGCCTTCGCCTCTGCCTTCTTCCCCGCCCCAGCCCTGGGCTGAATTTGGAAGTAATGCTGCGCTGTTTGCAAGGGAGCGATTCTTACCGTGCACAGAGCTGCAAACACCAGCGCAGCTCGTCCCCCCCTCTTGCGTGGGAATAATGCTGCTGATTTAAAAGGGTCTTATCTACTGTCAGCATCGGAGTGTATCTCTCGCCCCAAATCGCGGTGCCCGGGAGAAGCAGCTCAGCTTTAGAGCAAAGCCCTGACTGAGGAGCAGGCGCAGGGCTGGAGCCTGGGCTTGGTGAGAGCGGAGGCCCCTGGGTTTCGTGCAGCATCTTACAAAAATAATCCGTTACCAAGACGCTTTAAAAATAAATGAAAGCGCTTAATTGAACGAGACAAACCCTTGGGGAAAAGCAGCTGCTAATTAACTGCCCGGCTCCAGGAGGAGAGGGGTGTCTCTTCGGCTGGCAGGTGGTGGAGGCAAAGCCCTTCCTTCAGCCTGGCTGCTGCTGGCGCCCAACACCTCCCCGCAGCAGCCATTTCATGGTGACCCTCAGTGGGTCTGGGGGGTGTTTAGGGGCTTAAGTTGTTTTTTGCCTTTTTTTCTTTTTCTGTTAACTCTTGGTTTCCCAAGCTTAGGGATGTTTGTGTGGGGGTGGGTGTGCAGGAGAGGGGCCGGGAGCAGGTGCTTTCCAGAACCCGTCACCTATTCCTGGCCCTGCCTTGTCTTCGTTGCAGAAATCGATCAGTAACCCCTTTTGTTATACTTTTAAGTAGATGTTTTGCTGTCAGCTGGAAGAGCTCATTCATTGGCTGTACAATGTGGCGGACATCACCGACAGCTGGGTACCACCCTCGCCGGATGCGGAGAGCGTGAAGGCATCGCTGCATCGCTACTTGGTAGGTCCCACCGCCGGCTTTTCTCCCCGCTGGGGCAGCGAGCAGTGCACAGCAGGGCACCCCGGCACAATCCTGGCGGGTGCACCGGGTGTGCAAAGCTGAATTCGGGAGCACCGGGAACCTGCCTGGGGGAAACTGCTCCCCAGGCAACCTGCCGCAGGTGCGTCTCTTCCAAAAACCCTCCTAAGCAGCGCTCCTCTTCTCCTTTCCTTCCCAGGAGTTCAGGAAAGATGTGGCCGACCACCAGAGCCTGACAGAGAGCGTGCTGGAGAGGGGAGAAGCTCTCCTCAGCTGCATGGCATCGAATTCGCCAGGTGAGAAGGAACGCTTGAGCGGGGCTGGTTGCAGACACAGCCGGTGGCGCATCTGCCCCCCGAAATCCCTGGCCCCACGTGTGGGAGGGTGGGGAGGCGGTGGGCAGAGTCTGCCATCCAGCAGCTGTCTGGGAGTGTAAAGGGGTTCACACCCGCGTTGCTGCCCGGGGACCTGGAGGTTTGAAGCGATAACTCCGGAGCGGCTTCAGCTGCACCACGCTTGTGCCGTGCCGCCCATCCTGGTGATGGACGTGTTCTGCCTTCTATGGGTCCCTCAGGTTTTTACCTTAACCGCAGCGTGGCCAGCTGCCACTGGGCTGTGGGACGCTGTCGGCCTGCAGCTGGAAGGAGCTGCTCTCGTCCAGGGCAGCAGCGGGGTGATTTTTGCCCCTTGTTTGCGCTCGGTGCATCCCAGGCAGGTGTCAGGAGCCAGTCTGGGGGGACAGCCCCGCCTGGCTGGTGGCACGGCACACGGAGCAGCCGCTCGGGTGACTTGGTGCATCCCGCACAGGGGATTGCTGAAGGGCAGGCTGTGCCTGCGGTCACCAGAGCAGCTTTAGTGGGCGAGTGCTGCCTCGCAGGTCGGCTTTCTTACGCAGTCCCAGCGGTTTCCTTTAGGAGCCCCTATTTCTGTACCCTCACTCTTAACCTGGAGCCTCCTAGGTGGCTTCTCACCCCCTCCAAACCCTGCGGCGCCACTTGGCGATGGGGCGAAGATCAGCTTACTGATTTCTAACACTTGATTTCCTTCAAAGGTCTGCCCAGGGGAGTGGGACTCTTACTGCTCTTACGGACATTGAATTGTCTCATTACTACCACCTCCGCTCATGCGTTTTTGTTTTCCAGCTCTGAAAGACACGCTGGGATTGATTGCGAAACAGTCAGAAGAGCTAGAAACCCACGCGGAGCGCTTGTACGAGTCCGTCCTAGCTGCCGTGGGTCCCGTGCAGGGCGAGGACGGGCTGGGGGACAAGGGGGTGCAGCAGACGGCTGCTCCGTGCGTAAGTGGTGGGGGCAAACCAGCCTTTCCACGACAGGGGGAAAGGGAGGGAAGCATAGGAAGATAAACAAATTAAGCAAATGCTATACATCAGGCTTTACCATTATTTTAATCTGGTGTTTGGAAAGCCTCCATGGAAAAGAAAGCAAGGGCAACCTCAAAATGGATGCCCCATCACCCTTAAATGTGTCAGGGGCAGCGCAGTGTGTCGGTGAACCAGCTGATGAAACCCAAGAGCGTGAGGAGAGCGATGGCAGCTCCTGGGAGGGGGCCGGCAGGCAGGTCCCCGTCAGTCACGGCGGGGGGGGGGGGGGGGGGGGGGATGGCAGCAAGGCAGCACAGGCAGCTGCTGCACCCAAATCACTCGGGACAGCAGAAGGAGCACGAGGAAGGGGTAGGTTTTTGGCTTTTTATTTTCTCAGAAACGTTCTGTTTGCCACGTAATGGTGGGAAAGGGAAGCAAGTGAATTCAGGGTTAAGAGGGAGGCTAGGGAACGTGTTTGCTCATTTCTCGACCATTTTCCTTCAAATAAAACTGCAGAGACAGAAGTTTCGGGAGGGCACGGCAGGAGTGGGAGGTGAAGGGCTGGAGGGGGCAGCAGCGGTGCGTGGTGGTGGAGGGCAGCGTGCCGTGATGGGAATCACTGTAAAATCACTGTAAAATCATGGTCACGGGTGTTGGGGAAGGCGCTGGGTCCGGAGAGGCAGGAAGGCTCTTTACGGCTCCCGAGCAGGAAGCGCAGGGATTTAGGAACTGCAGGATACCCGCGGCCCCATCCCAGTCCCCTCCTGCCCCCATCAGCTCAGCCTGTTGATTTCCCCGCCGCCCCCTCCACCGCACGCCTTCGCATTGGGGGTTGCGAAGGGGAAATGCTCTTCTCAGCGCTTTAAGAGGAGAACAATAGTATCTTAAAAGTAGGTTGTTGGGGGTTTTTTAATTGCTAAATATACATAGCTACGTGCTATAGCTTATCGAGCACATGTGGAGGTGGTTTAAGTGTGGCGGGGGGGTTTCTTCCTTTGCTGGCCGGCAGCCAAAGCGCAGCAGCAACCTCACTTAATCCGTTTGATTTCAGGTGCCGCCTCGATCAGACCTGGGCTGTGCCAGCCAGCCTCGGGACGGCTGAGAATTGCAGCCAGCACAGAAGCACCTCTCCCTCCTCTTGCAGAGATGCCAAAAACCCGTACGACCACTGTGTGTTCAGCGTCAGCCAGCCTGGGCTGAGTGCACCGTGGTTTGTTGTTCTTTTGAACCGTGGCTTGAGAAAGGCGAGCAGTACCGCCGTTCTTTGGCTGCTGGGATGCCCAAGCTACTAGTGCTGGCTCCATCGGGATGTTCCCAGAGCAAGGACAGTACAGCTGGCCTTTTTTTTTTTGGGGGGGGGGGGGTTTGTTTTTCAGAGTAGCTTTTCTTTTTTTTTTTATTTTTTTTTATTGAAGTGGCCTGTTCCATGTGTTAGCAGAACGTCTGGAACACACTGTTTTTTTTAACTGAGTAATCCATAGTGTGCCGTGCAACTCACTTCTAAGTAAAGCCGTGTGATTTTAATAGCCGTGTTCTCATGTTTTGTTTATGCTCTTCAAAAATAGGTGCTAGAAGCCAAGAAATAGAAACTCCTCCTGGTTCTTGGGAGCAAACTGAACTCTTTTGTTTATAATTACCATTCCCTGCTGAAGCACAGCCTGTTTAACTTTTGGTTTTCTTATGCATAAACACAAGAGAGCCGGTGTGCTGCATGAATCTCAATAAAATAACAAAGAGGTGAGTACTCGGGGAGGATGCAGGTCCTGTACAAGCTGTGTTACCTGTTACTCTGTTACCTGCGGTAGCTGCTAGTGCTGGTTTCCCTGGGGGAAGAGCCGCGCCTCACCCACCCCTCCTGCAGCCACCGCAGCTCATCGCTGCTCACAAAAAAACATTTACAGAGGCTTTCCAGGCCCCTTCTGCAACCGAAAAGGGCATCTCTGAAGCAACTTAATGAGGTAAGTGGCCAAAAAGTTCCAGCCAACCACAGAATATTGGTACTTGGCTTTAATTAACCTTTAAGCTAAACAGTGATTACCACGTTCTTGTGCAGAGTACATCAGTTCCTCCTGTTCCAGTGAACACGACAAAGCATCTGTATTGCACAAGGTGAAAGCATAGTTAAGCTGTTACCAACAGAAAAGAATTCGCTGGGTTTGTGGGGGGGTTTGATACTCTCCCCTCTTCTCAGCTTCAAGGGCACATTTTTTTATTGCCAAGTTGCAGGTGGCAATTCATAGATCAGCCCAAGTTCAACAAAAAGGCTCAAGCAGATGGTTACAGCGAGACGGGTCTCACTGGCTCCACCGCTGCCAGGTCCCCACCCAGGGGCATTCAGGGCGATGCCTGAGCAAAGGCTACAGCAGGGCAGGATGGGCGCTACGGTGAGGGGAGGAACTGCCACCCCTCTGCTACTGCTTGTAAGCCTGACCCGTGGTGGCAGAGGTATTTAACTTTTCAGCTCACAGGTAAGAGGCTACAGCCCCCTCGCCCAGGATTTTCAGGCCTGCCTTGGCCTCTGCCACACGCCTCCAGCGTGGCAGCCACAGGCTCGAGTGTGTAACAGCACCAGCACGGTAACACAGGAATGACTTTGGGGGGGGGGGGAAACAAAAAAAAAACAAAAAACAAAAGAAAAACCACCACCAAACAACTGGTGTAGCCCAAGTTGGTTTTGCAATGCTTTTATTACTGTATATATTAACATTGTTTTGGATAGTATGTAGCAGGCATCTTGACATTTAAGTTCATTTGTGCACTTCTCTGAAGGGAAGATGTTTTACCCTAATACACCTCCTGGTTCACTTCCTGATCTTAGCGGCACTCACTACTCCTACTGCTCCCGCTCTCAAGGAGGAGCAAGTCACATTATATAATGAATTATACCAACAAGCACATCTCTAATAGAAAGCACATCACTTTATTGTGAAGGTCTCAAGTGGAAGAGTTCAACTTAACCATGACAATACTTTATGTATTACAATTGCCTGTTGATTTATGCAACTATGTTGAAGAAAGCTGTTAGCCAAAGTCACCCCCCCCCCAAAAAAAATCAGAGGATATTTGCACCAGTTTTAGTTTATACCTCACAACATACCTAGGCTATATTTTTACTATCACAGGGCGTATTTGCTACTAGGGGAATGTTACATGGTCTTTCAAACATGAGACTATTTACAGAATAGGCTGAACATTTGAGTTTAGATAAAGCTGAACAATTTTACATGTATAGGAAGTGTTATAGGCTAGCTTTCCTGTGGCTTTTAGCTAGACATCAGGCACTAATGATTTGATTAGCTCTGTACAAAGAATCACACTGTCCAAAACCTCTTGGCTGCTGGTTAGTTCCAAATTGTTCAAGATAGCGCCTACTTTGAGCAACAGGCTGTTGCGGGGCCTTGGTGTCCCCGTGTCATCCTTCTGATGCCTCTGTGTAACAAAATAGAAGCTAAGCTGTTGCACTAAGTCAGAAGTACTGGTTAAAAGAGGATGGAATTAACAGTATATAGAAAAGACATAATATACTGGTAGAAAGTTGTACCACCTCAAGGCTACACCGAATTCACTCCTGCTAGGGAAATACTGCTCTCTCCCCCACTACGCAAAGCTGACAGAAATTCCCTCCGTAGAGTCCTTGAGCAATAAATTAAGTTCCGAGGCTAAGTGAGGGAACTGTTGTACATTCAGAGTGCATTATGCCTCCACCAGCAGTGGCTGGGCCTTCCTGGTACAGCCTACGTGCCTCAAGCACCACGACACCGCGGTCTCTTAAGCCATAGTCACTAGTTTTAGTTGCAGGGAAGGTCTCTGGTTACTAGGGCTGAGCGCTGTGGCTGCACGCAGGGATGTCTGTGCACAATGCGAACCTGATTTCCCCCTTAGCCATACAAAGTAAGACAATATTTATCACCATACAGTTTGATATTACTTCCAATAAGTACAATATTTATTAAACATTTCTTCAGTTTTGTTACATATTGTGCAACAAATTACAATATTCTGCAGCCACAAATTATATGCAGAGTATGAAGAAACTATTAATCAGATAGTGTGATCTTTCCATTTATAATTCTACAAGAAGGAACTAGCAAATCAGATCTTACATATATCTTACTAAATTTTATGCATGGAAAGTGACAGACACTGTTGTGCTGTTTGATACAAAATGGCTAAACTTCATCTTCAGAAGACTAAACCTGACATCTAAACATGCCAATAGAAACATCAAAACAAAAATACATCCTAACCAACCACAGGAAACAGTCTGGTATCAGGAAAAGCAACAAGGATAGCACGTTTATAAACCAGCACACAAAGGTTTAAAACAGTTCTGAAAATGAAGTTAGCTGTCTTGAGTCAAGGGAATAAAAAAAGTCAGTATTGACCATTTACAATCTCTGACCTTTGTGGAGACGGTAAGAATCTGTTGTAGTGCAGCTACATACAGTACAATTCAGGCAATATTTTTTTTTCACTTGGGTTCAGATTGCAAATTCATTGTTGTGAGACAAAAGGGGGGAGGCAAGTTTTAGCAGCAACCTCCACTAGACTGCTTGACTGGAGTGCTCTGAATTTTAACATTGGACTTCTCTGCACCACCAGCTGTCGCTCCCGGACCCATTCGTTTTTTAATCTCGGCAGCCATGGTCATGAAAGACTGTTCTACATTTGTGGCATTCTTTGCACTGGTTTCCAAAAACGGAATTCCAAGAGAATCTGCAAATTCCTGCAAACCGAGAAACAGTGAACAGTGAGCTCATACACCGGTTCATGCCTCACCTCGTTTCCTGGTGTGCTGCTGCATCAGCCATGAGTTCCTAGACCACCCCCCTACTCCCAGACCGCAGCCTGACGGCGACTCGCGCTGCAGGGTGTCATGGAACTGCTCACACCTGCCTTGGCATCCGTGTACCAGGACACTTCCCTGCATTAGAACTTAATCAAGTGCATTACAATCCAGACCAGGCACTCAAGCAAACACATCGATATCAACATACCTTTGCTGTTGTATAGTCTACTACTTTCTTTGTGGTCAGATCACATTTGTTCCCCACCAACAACTTGTTGACGTTTTCACTGGCATAACGGTCTATCTCCTGCAGCCATTGTTTTACATTATTGAAAGACTCCTAGGAGATAAGAGAACTGTAAGCAAGACCCTTAACCAAGGGGAAAGCTCCGCTCTATTCAGTAACAACCAGGGAAGAATATGAAGCAGCGTACTGATCAGTGCCACTCACAGCCACAACAGAACTCACTCAACAGGACCCTCGGTTGCCTACGACAGGCGAGTCAACACGGCCCGTGGAGCTCCTTCGCCCCTGCTCCAAGCCCCACACAATCAGCCCTGTGCCGCACTCCCCCCCATGATTTCTCCCTGCTCCACATCTTGAATAGTTAAGAACTTCCACCACCTGGGACTCTCTCTCCTCCTCCTGCAGCAGAGATAAGGCACAGCACACAGCTGAAACTAGAAGAATCCCAGGCACTTGCAAAACACCAGGTATCAAGTGCAAACCACATCATTGCAGAGATGCTGGAACGATCTTTGACTGCAGAAATGCAGAACTGATACTCAAGTTCACAACTGAACCCGATTGTTGTTCTCCTATTAATTCAGGAAACTCTACACTTCCTAAGAGTCCCTCAAACATGACAACTGTACCAGTAATCTTCAGAGATTCTTTCACAGAAAACACTGGCTCAGTTGTATCCTGCACACATGCTGGCAATTTTCTGTTTCAAAAGCCAGTTTTATCGTAGACCAAAGTTCAAGTACATTCACAAATCTTTCAACAACTTCCACCAGTAACTCAAACTCCTGCTACCAAAGGCAGGGTGAGAAGTATTCACATAGAACAAGCAACTACATGCCCAGCAAGCTTTAGGTTAAGCCTAAGATACAACTGCTTTAGAGCCAGCAATCCCACTGCTCCTTTTATTTCTGTTTAGGCTCCAACCAGAGACTAAACACATACATTTGGCTTGATAAACCTTAACGCAGCCTAACACAGTCACTGTCAACTTAAGAAGTGCCAAGTGGTTAAATTCCTGGTTTTATTTACTTTATCAGCCTAACATATGCCACCTGGAGAAACTCTCCAGGCACAGGTTCAACACTTACCTGATCTGTAACATCATACACAACTATGATGCCATGAGCACCTCTATAGTAACTGGAAGTGATGGTTCGAAACCTCTCCTGTCCTGCCGTGTCCCACTACAAGAAAAGCAACAGGATCAGTTACTGCAACATAGCTGCACCAGTGTTACACGTTAGCTTCCAGAAATACAGCTCAGCTGATCAGCCATCCAACCACAAGCACATCCAAGTTCAGCTACAGAACTGTCTCTTCAAGGTATTTTAATCGAGAAGAATGACACTTCAGTAGGTGCTTTTCAGGAAGCGCTCATCCGTTTGGTTTCAGACAAGTGTAGTCAAGAGATCTCACAGAGGAAAACATTAAGCAGTTTTGACCCACAAAGAAGCCATGGTTCAGTGGTCAGAAGAACAAACACCAGCCAGGGATTGAAAACCTGCTAGGAATAAGGTCAGAGAAACACGGGTCTATAACTTGACCGCTCCTTTCAACCTCCTTGCTACAGGAGCAGCAGCAGAGGTATTTAAAGGCAACATTCCTCTTCAGAGGGTGAAGTGCAACAACTCAAACCAAACCTGGTTCCCTCCTCCTGCTGGGAGAGCTAAGGAGGGACATGACATGCTTGACCTCTCCTCCCATCAGGGCAGGAACAGGAGTTGCCCAAACATTCCTCTCCCTGGAGCCACATCAAGAACAGGGCCAGCCGCGTATTAAAAAAAGTCACTCACAGACAGATTTCAGTAGCAACTGCATTCCTAGCGTGCTGCTCTGGACTCAGGACAGCTACATTAGAGTCTGCAGGCTCAGACTTCTGGCTGTAAACTGGACTCCTGCTCCACAGCACAGCCTGGAATCCCTGAGTCACTGCCTCCCAGTCCTGAGAGCCTTGGCTCGAGCTGGAAGCAGTGGCTGACAAGGATTGTGTGACCTTGCATAGATATTAGATTTCATTACACCAGTCACCCTTTTAGAGTGCTTCAAGATTAGAGGGAAGAACTGCCAAGCCTGCTCCCCTGCTTGCTCCGAGTGAAAGACCAGGAAACACTGCCCAGTGCTAAGGCAGGCCGGCCACTTACAAGTGTTTGTGTCAGTTTTTCCATTCAGGTCAACAAAAGCAGCAGCACTAGACAGCGCAGTCTGCCACAAACAGCTGCTGCAGAAACTGGGCATCTCTGACAACTGTGGGATATTCTTGCACTTACACAAATCCTTGCTAAATACTGCAGAACTACACCAGTTTTGATACGACAGCAGTCCAGCACAGGATTCTACCCTTCTTCAGCTCCCAGCCCATAACCATCTCTTAACTACTTCAGCTTTCTTCTCTTCCCAGGAAAAGAAGGTTCTAACAGGTCATTTCCTCATTCAGGCAGATAGCCTTGACGAGCACCTGTCTTTAAGGGCCAGGTCACAGGAAGTCTTGTAATCTTGTGAAAACTGCCTAGCCTCTTGTAACAGGGAAGATATCGCTTGTATTTTAATGATTAAAGTACAGAGATAATACCAATAGTTATGAATGTAATCCCATGCTTCAACAGATTAAAGTACCCAGGAGTTGAGAAATACTACTTACTATCTGAAGCTTGATTGTTTTCCCATCTAGTTCTATAGTTCTGATTTTGAAGTCCACACCAATCGTGCTGATGTAACTTTCTGTGTACGTGTCATCCTAGGAGAAAGAATGAACGTAAGTCAGGCCAGCTGCACCTCTCCTGCAGTCACCTACTGTGTCACACAACAGGCAGGCTGCCCCAGGCAGACAGAGGTGGGTGGCTCCCTAGCAAAACCACCTGATGATGCCCGGCAAAGTCCACTAGGTAGCTACATACTTTCACAGAATGCTTACTTCCCCCCAAAACCCACAAAGTTTTTTAAAAAACAGCTCAAACAACAAGATTTGTGTTCCCAAAACCTAGTCAAAAAGCCTCTTTTCTGGAAATCCCACAGCATTAAGTCCTTTTGAACTACAGTTTAAAAAAGTCTTTCCTCAGGTTGGCAGATTGAAGAGCTACTTAGCATAACCACAATGATCTTAAAATGCCTCAATTTTTATTTTCCTTCAGTGATTTTTCATGTGTTACACAGCTGCTACCTACAAGTCAGCAGCTCTGCCTCAGTCACACTCCACACCTGAACTTCAGACCCGCTGCTGGCACTGCTGCTTGCCAGGGCAGTTGAGAGCTACCGCTCGGGCACTTGTGTGAAGTCCCCTGCTCCGCAGCCTGTGCGCGCAGCGGGAGGGGAACGCAGCACTGGTCCAGCAGCTTGCACGGCCCTGGCCACAGCCTCCAGCGAGCCTGAAGGCACACAGGAAGCGCTGGATCAGGCCTTGCTACCTTCAGTGACTGCTGGCTTGCCAGCATGGAGGAAGTTTCTATTCCCAAAGTACCAGTAGGATAGAACTTCATGTAAAATGCACCACAAAAGGCTTTATGAAACCAACAGCTACCACAAAAGCAAGGGATTTCTTTTGGGTTGTGAATGGAAGACACCTTAGATAATACATCTGCCTGAGGGGAACACGTGCAAGCAAGAATAAAGCATTGAGCCTTTCAGAATGACGTGACATTTATTTCCTTCACATTTCAATACTCGAAAGGGTATGTTTGAAAAGCCTGCTGGTGTTTAACCTACAAAAGGAAGAACACAGGTAAGCGAATGCTGTGGTAATACCTTATGTCAGGGTAACATAGCTCAGTTAGAAAGTCAAATTTCTAAAGGAAAAAGCTACTTAGCTGAAGAAACACCAGATAACTGAGCACAAACTTAAGGTAGCTGTCAAAAAAGAAAAAGCTGGATTATTCGCAGGAAGCCAAAATTAGTTCCAAGGTATCCGCAAGAGAAGCGGGCTAGACTGATGCAGGAGTGCTGCTCCAGCCCTGGTGTCACTTCCAAACCACTGCCTCCAGTCCTGGGAGCAGAGCAAGTTACGTTTTTCTAGTGTTCATGGTGGCTTTAGTGTCTCCCTGTCCTAACACTGCACCAACAGCAGCTGTAATAGCTTTAACTTGGGTGATGCTATTTGTACGTACCAGACCATCATTCCACATTAATAACATGGAAGAGGCTCCTTCCAGAGGTGCCTAGAGCAACTGTTTAGGCTGTAAAACTGCTGCCATCATTCTGCAGCAGCATCAAACTCTAGTTTCTAAACTAATGCCCCATATTCTCCCATCCTTCCTCTCCTCCCATGTCAACATAAGGCTGCACTTTGGCAGATGTAGACAAGGAGTTCACTGGACTCCAGCTTTTTCTACTTAGAACTGTCAAATCCATTTTAACTTTTCCTGTTGACAGGAAAACTACAGCTTCTTGCACCAGACTTCAGCCACAGTGGCCCACCAGCAATTCTAACATTCATTATATACTCATTCACTAAAGAAAGCATAAGGCCTTATTATTCCTAGAGTATCATTTAAATTACTTCTCCCTCTGGCTAAGCAACTGGTAGGCTTTTTGAATGAAGATATCAAACCTCATCTGGCTGAAAATATTCAGATCAAGTAGTAACTGACACATTTGTTTTCTTCATGCCTGAAGGCACACACCCCAGAATTCAAGTACATTCCTCCATCTTCAGTGTTCCATCACTACTGCAATGATGGAAGTTAAATTAAGATATCTTGTTCTCAAGTAACAGGAAAATGGGAAACTTAACTGGACATGTTCTTTATATTATTTCTGTATTACTCAAATACATTAGCTAGAAACACATGCAGAAGACAGGAGGGTTTTGCAATACTTCAATCATTCCTTGGTATATCAGACCCAGCAGACATCAGTCCTTCCAAGCAGTTCTTGTAGCACAGATGTTCTAGCTAAGTACCAGGTAGCTTTTTTTTTTATGTAAAGTTTTCAAGCATGATCACTTACTGCAAACCTAAGTAGAAGGCAAGATTTCCCAACACCGGAGTCTCCAATCAGAAGTAGCTTGAATAAATAGTCACTGCAGAAGGAAAAAAAAAAAAGTCACTTAATGAAAAACACTTCTTGAGAGTCGTGCTCCTTATAGCTAGTATATTACCCTGTTTGACAAGGGTAAATTAATTTACTAGGGAAATTACCTACAACTCCAAGCTTCTCTATCCAGTCTAGACACTCTCACAGTTTACTCAGTAAAAGCAGTAAGGCAGATGCTCTGAACGCAGCATTTTGGGGTAGAACAGTGCTTTCCTAGGAAGTTACCCTGGGGATATTAGCGTGACTATCAGCAAGAGTAACACAGACCTATTTCAGCCCTTTGTGGTCTAGCCAAGATTAAAATCATGCTTCACAATTAAGTCACTCAACCAAACAATGAGGTTTGCGCTTAAGTAACACACAGAGGGCAGTAACAGCCAGCTGTCCACCAGAGCCATTATCTTTGCATCTTCTTTGAAGGCAAAGGCTTGATTCCGCTGCCCGGCTTCACAAGTACCACGTAGCTGGCCAAAAGCAACCAATTCCTTCCTCACTTTAAGTTACCTAAACGTAAGCTCCAGCAGAACCCAACAGCACAATAACACAATTTAAGTATACAACTTGTGAACGCTAAGTTCAGTGGCCTGCTAAAGCAAAATGAACATCCACCCCACGACAGACTAATAGCTGACAGCGACCACACACTCCACTTGCCTTTCAGGAATTACAGCTAAAGCCACTGCCAGAGGAGGATTCATTCATCCTCTACAGGACATCAGGTGCAATATTAGTAATTCTCAAGTCATATCAGAAGAGATGACAATTTTTTTTTGCTTCATGTTGAGTCCTCCCAACACTGAGGGACCAAACTCAGCATCATCAACAACCAACTGACATACTTTAAAGAGTAGCAAAGACTTCACTGTTGACTAAATATCAAGTTTTGTGTTAGTCATAAGACTAATGGGCCAGTTTAATACTAGAGACCACATAGCAAAGAACAAGCAACACAAAGCAAAATAACTTGTGTAAGTGGTGGTTAAGTACTAGATTAACTCATTCTAGGTTCGCAACTCCTCAGCCCCACAGTGCTCAGGATTGCGTCCAGTTCCTATTAACCACAAATTCTAGTCCCACTTAACCAAACTAAGAAAGTACCATGTATGCAAATGCCTGAAATCAGCCTTCCCCACCTATTATTCCCCAACATCGCCACAGACTCTGGCTGGCAGGAATCCAGCCAGGAAACCGCATCCATCCCTAGCGCTAACAGCCAAGCAGATGGTCAACTGCTCCGCTTGTCACTGCTCCCTGCCCAAACGCCTGCCATCTTGCCTAGTCCCAGGCTGCAAGAACATGCTCAACTGAAACCTTCACCAGCTCCTGCAGCACTTCTCTCAAGGCTACAGAGAAGTCAGAAGTGGTAAATGTAGCAACTAATAAGCTGATCCTTAAAATGCAACCTTCCCCCACAGCATAAAGCTAAAAGCACTCAAGGTATTAAAAAAGAAAATCAAGGTCAAAGGATGTCTAGCAGTTTACAGTCACAGAATTGCTATTCCACCTGTCAAGTCACACACTAACAACACAAGGCAAGATGGTTACCAACCCAAACTGTTAGGTGAGATATGTTACATCACAACCCACATAACAGCTTCAAGATAGCTGAAGCATTTTTGCTGACCAGAAGCATTACCACTGCCCACAGTAACACTGGTGATCACAGACAAGACAGCCTGTTCCTGACACTTGGGCCTCCCCATCAGGTGACACCAAAATCGCTCCTCACAGCCCGGAGCACTGCCTCCCTGTGTGCTTCAGAAGAACAGTTTTACATTTCCTGCGGCTCCACTTGCCAAAACGCCACCACAGCCACACCGATGAGCTAGTGCTTGAGCATGCACAGTTGTGGTTTATCACAAACCACCGCCGCCACCTCACACCCCCACCCACCCCCCGCCCTGTTTTAAGCGTAAGGATCACTGAAAAAGGACTGTATCGACCAGTTTTACTGTTACCCTCAGCTAGGCAGCTCTGCTGCCTCTCCAACACCAACATCACCCAGGAACTGCTGCAAGGGGCTACCCAACAGCAGCTGTAGCAAGAGGCATTTAACCTTCTTACCCCCACCAATAATTTAATTTCCCAAGACTAGTAGTGATACTGTATGTAACCTGGAGAGCAGGGTAAGGTACAACAGCTTTGAGACCTGGTCCACTGTTAAACCTACACCTTCTTCCCCAGGATCATGCATCAACTGAAGTCACAATTGCCTCAGCCTTCAAACAGCTCCTTCCTGCTACAGCAGGGAATTTTGGTTTTTCAGTTCTCTGCAAAACCAGAATTTTCAGTGACCCTGAACTTAAATTATCACTTACAGTAAACACTAATACACTTGAAAGTACTAGAGCTTGCAGCATGCCATAATCCCTTAAGAATGGTAACACAGGAATATTGCCACTATATTGTCTTCACTAAAATTAGTAGGAAAATAATTCCTTCCTGGTGTAGGTAAGGCTTCAGCTATGAGTCTTAACGATTCACTTCAGAGCCTCCCCTTGCTTCCAAGGGGAATTCAGGTCCCCCCAGTCCCCAAACTTCAAGTACCTTGTTTTCCTCTGCTACTCTTAGTGCCAAGAACAGCTCCCAACCAGATCTACTCTGCCATTAAACCCTTTCCTGTTCAGAAGCAAACAAGAACAGTAATAGTTTACACACAGCACTACTGTTAATGCAACAAGAACCCAGAAGCCTTAAACACTGGGTCTGACAGCCTTGTTATTAAGAGCCACCCTCACTTTGGGCTTCAGTATTTCTAGAAGAAAGTGACAGCCCCAAGCTCATATGATTACTTCAGCATCCTGGCTCCCCCCCACCCCCCAAAGTCCAGGCCACTGCCAGCCAGGGAACAGCCTCTACTGAGTTAGCAGTCTCTTGACCCCAGAAATGGGTATTGTGTCACAAAAGCCTAGTTCTGGCACATAAGCTTAGATCTGCACCAATCTAGAGATAGTTTAAATAGGACTTTGCTATTTAGGTTTAAAAAAATTTAAATAATTTTACATTCCAATAACATAGTGCCTTCCTTTCTAGGTCCAGCTGCTTTAGGACCTCTTAAGATACAGCAGGTGACTATATAGGGGCCCTGAGAACCAAATGAGCAGTCTGTAACACATGGTGGGATGCCAGAGACAGCTCTCAGGATACAACAGTTTAAAACAAAAATGAAAACAACCTACAAAATTTCAGAAATCTATTTCTAGACTAAAACTACACTGCTAGAATATTTATGTTAATGGGCTCAGCTGTAGCAGCGTGTCCAACAAGCCATGCAGGTTAATTTTGCCTGTGAGGAGTCACAAAACCATTTCTGAAACCACTGAATTTTGCTCTTCCAACCTGGAGACTTAACTCATCAAATCTTCCAGTTCAGGGAGCCTTCATAAAGCAGGGTGAGCTATGCAGCATAGCCTTCTCCATGTTACTTAGAGTGTGAATTCAGATTTATCATTATATAAATAAATGGTGAGAAATAGTGTAAAGTCATACATAGCACCCATAAGAGCACACTAGAAGAATACGTGCAGGAGGGTAGGCAGGTACTGTCAGTAAGAGTGAAGCCTTCTAATCCTCCCCATCAGGAAGAGGATATGGCCACTTTCTCTTGCCAAAGAGATAATGGATAAATACCTCAAGTTTAGTTGCCTCTTGCCAAAACAAAAAAAAAAAGAACACACACCACACCTCCGAAACAGCCCTGTCAAATTTTTGAGCAGTGAGGCAGCATCCTCCTGTTCCATGCATTTTCCATGAAGTAGTCAGCAAGTTCAGCAGAAGACCAGGAAGTCAAGTTTAGGACAGACCTGGCCAAAGCTGTGTAGAACAAGGGACCTGTGGGCCTCTAAGTTACTGTTGTTTGTACAGGTGGGTAACGTGAGGATTTTTAAGTGTCAGGAAATTTTTGTGCCAAACCAAACAAGACTAGGTAGTCATCCTCCCCCAACAAGGAACTGTGGGGATGTGCCTTAATCACTGATGTCAGCCACGAGTTTACTGTAAACAAGTACTCACAGCTGCCTCAAGCCCGGTCTCTGTTCTACCACCCAAGATATTTTGAAGAGGAGCAAGGAGCACTACTAGTCACTCTGATTACACACTGGCTGTGTGGGTAAACAGAATCCAGAAGACATAATGCCACTTTGCATTGCAGACTGCTGTTTAAGGAAGTTAAGAACACAAAACAATTTCAGATTATTCCAGCAGCTCAGAAGCTGTCAATTGTCACCTACTGAACACCATCACAGAAGACTGAACACCCCACACACCCTGGTATTCCCTAATACTTCTGACGAATACAAAAAAACCAGATTTACCCCAAAAGCCACTTAATTTCCTCATCTCTCCTTGAAGGAGGCATCTATAACAAGATCCAGCCACTACAGAACATTGATCAAGATTTAATTCCTCATACCACTCAGCTGTTAGTTCACCCACCAGCATGTTTATGCTATTCAGCCTACTACTACACACAAGTTGCAGAAGGGGCAGGAAATGCCGAACCTGACACGATCGAGTCACAACAGTCAATATTGACATTTCACTCATTTAAACACCATAAGGCAGGGTGGAACACATCCCAGTGCTAGATAGGCAGGTGTTCTAAGAATTTAGCTTCCAAATGCTAGCACTAATCTCATCCATCCCTCTTCAGCCCCTGCACTCAAATGAAAAAGCACACTTAACTAGTTCACTATGCTGTCCCACAGCCCTCAAGCTTCACGGAAACTCTCAGAAGCGCACACACTCCCCTTCAAACCCTTGCACCAGCAGCTTCTAATCCTGTAACTCTAACACACAAACTGAAGGAGGCAGGACTTTTTATTAATCAATTTTTAACTAGCTATCCCACTGACCTCTGATAGAGTTCTGGCATGCCCAGGATGATTCAGGGCTACAGGCAGCCTGACTTGCAGCTGTGATAAGGAAGCCAGACTGTGTCACATAATAGGCAAGGCACTTCTAAAAGGATAAACAGACATCTGTACCTGTATCTGTTACAGGTAACTAGAAGGAATAATCCCTTAAGTCTTATTCCTGGTTCAACATTTATCCAAGTACACACACTACTGTGACAGATATTTTCTGTCCGTCTCGCCACACCCTTCCCACCACCTAGCCTCATCCTGCAGACAACACTGGCAGGAAGTAGCCATTTAATACGACAAATTAATCTTAAACTGCAGCTTTTCCTCTGGTTGGTTTTTGTTTTGTTTGTTTTTCCCCCCAAAACTCAGCTGTCCTCACCACCAGGAATGAACACTCTTCACAGAGAATGAGTCTCCCTCAAAACATTCTCCCCATCTTCATAGCAGGCTTCAGTATCTCATCGCAGGCAGCTATGCTCTTCATGAGCTTAGAAAGCTGAGAGGCTTCAGGAAAGGAAAAAAAGCCACCCTTCGATCTGTTTCTGCACAGTGCTAGTTGCCTAACGCTTTTCTGGCAGTTTGACACTACAAAACCCACCAGTCTGCAAGGTAAACTCAAGTTGAATGCTGAGAGTCCTTACGACCACAGAAGCACCAACAATTTGTTGGTGCTTCACCCACAGGCTACCTCCAGCTACTGATTTGCCATTTCCCAAAACCACACGAGCAAGCTTGTTATGTCATCTTGCCAAGATGTAACTTGAGTTCCTGGCTGTACCTCTTCGCTTTCACCAACTCCCTTGCACTAGCTGATGACTACTTTGCCTTCTACTCCCATTTGCTCTTCAGGTGATTTTAATGGGCCCAGAGCACTTGCAACCATGCTGCCATAAGCAGGCAGCACAAAAGCCATGACCATGCAAATCAGTAGCCTCAGCTGTGTGGAAAGGCAGGCTTTGAGGACAGAGGTAGCTGAAGTATCATCCATGAACAGAGACAATGGGTATCTACAGCAGCAGTGTCATACCACACGTGCATTTCAACACCATAACTGCTTCCATTAGAGGGCACAGTGGCCTCATCGGCCCCCACTGGAGTGCCAGCAAAGCCAGCGTCCATGGCAGAATCCTAAGAACACTCTTCAACACTAAACTGTTGAGAGTGCAGCAGCTGGTATTTACAGCGCTTTTTAAACTAATCCCAAGTCTCTCCTCTTATTCGCTCAAAAAGGCCACGAGGTTTGTTGTCCCGACATCCTGGTGGGCCAGCCACTGCTCCTACAGTTGCCAGGATACAGACAACTACTGACCAGAGGGCTCAGCCACCCTTACTGCCCAGCAGCCCAATTAGAGAAAAAGGCCACAGTCACATCACGAGGGACAACGACCCTCAGAAAAAAAAACCCTACAAAAACTATGCCATCACCAGGTTTTCTAGGCAAGTACTATTTCAGCTCAAGACAGCCCCAAGAGCATTTCATTATCAAGTCACAGCGTTGCAAAATCTACATAGGCAAGAAGTGTTTTGCAAGAGCCATGTGACACACACATGACTTGCAGCTAAAGTGAAGGGTGGACCTCCGACTACTAAGCTGCCAGCAGCAACCGGCCGGGAAGATCGGCTTTCACAAAGAGCTGGCTTTCCCCGGCACTTGTTGGAGCCCCGCTGCATTTGCGAGGCCCCGGAAAAAACCCCATCGAGCGCGCCCGTGTTTGCGGGGTGCCCGCAGCCGCCGCGGGGAGGGAGCCGGAGCCACGCGGGTCACCGGGCCCGTCGCGCCGGTTCACAGCGGGGACATCATTAAGTTTTCATACCCGCCCTTCCCACCCGCCCCCCCCCCCCCCCACCCCTGTACCCGTCTCCCCCCCGCCCCCCGCGGACGGCGGCAGCAGGCCGAACGCCTGCCCTCGGCCCCACGGCCCCCCCGGTGCCCGGCGGCGGGCCGCCGGAAGCCCTCAGCCCTGCAGGCCCGGCCCTTCCCTCCCGCCCCCCACCGCCCGCGGCAGGCCCGGCGGCCTACTCCCCCCCCGCCTGCCCATCGCGGGGCAGCGGAGCCCGCGGCCGCAGCGAGGCCGCCGCCGCGGGCCGCACTCACTATTCGGGATTCATGCTGGACATGTCCGTGGGGCCCGCGGCCCGAGGGACGGCGAGCGCGCTCTGAGGGGGGGCGGTCGCGGCCTGGCACCTCCCGCCGCCGAGGCGGGCGCTCCGCGGATGCAGGCGTCCAACGGCTCCCGCCTCCTTCGCCCGGCGCTCGGCTCGGCCTACCCCTCCGCCGGCGCCCTGCCCGCTCCGCGGCCTCCGCGCTCGCTCCTCAGCCCAAAATGGCTGCCAGAGCCCAACCAGGAAACGGGGCGGCCTCTCGCCGAGCAGCGCTTACATGGCCGGGGGGCGGCGGCGGGGCACGCCGGGAAACCGAGTCCGCCACGGGGCCGACGGGCTGCGCCGCCGCACTGAGGGACTCGCTCTCCCGACGGCCCCTGCGGCGGCTGCGCGCATGCGCACCGCGCGGCCTTTCTTCCCCCGGCTCCGGCGGCTCGGCGCGGCGGGCGGCGCCGCGGATTGGCTGGGGAGGAGCCGGCTGGGGGTGACGTCGGCGGGCAGACGTGGCAGCCCGGGCCGGGAGGGGCGGGGCTGGGCCGGAGGGGCGGGGGCGGCCGGAGGGGCGGGGGCGGGGCCGGGGCGGGGCGAGCCGCGCCCACCCGCGCCCGGGCCGCCCCTGCCCCGCTGCCCCGCTGCCCCGCCCGGGGCCGGGCGAGGGGGAGACACCCCCGGCCTCGGGGTCCGCGTCCCGAGCGGGCGTTGGGCGCTGCACAGCGGCCCGGGGCCGGGGGGCGGAGGTGACACCCCGCGGGCGGGGGCCAGGCCTGCGGCGTGGGCAGCGGGCAGGTGGCGGTGGGCAGCCCCCCCGGCTGCTGGCTCTTACCCGCTGCCGGGCGAGGGGTGACGGGAGGGGCTGCAATAACACCGGGACCCGCCGCGGGGCCCGGCAGCGCGGCAGCACCCGAACCAGAGCGGGGCGGCGCTGGGAGTCGCGACCTTCCTTCTCCACCTGCATGAACAGGCAACAGCCCTTTTGCGTGCTGTCCCCCACCTTTTACCGCTGCAAGCAGCCATTAGTCGCGGTTCGTAACGTTCTCTGGGCACAGGAGATATGACCGCGCTCATTTTACTGCGGGGAAGCCACGGAGAGGTTGTAACACGCCGGGGACCTCGGTGCAAGCAACTTGTTAAAGCTAATTTCGGTTTTCTGGGCAACCGCTAAAATTCTTAGGGAGTACCAAGTTGTATTGCTGGCAGTTTTAGTCGCTTTATGCTTTTGGATTTATTCCTAGCAAAGTCCTAGTCTTTTCAGCACCCTTGGAAAGCGCGCATTGCTGCAACGCTATCCATCATTCCAGGCTCATCATTCCAGGCTCGAACGCTGCTAAACCTTACAAGTCTTAACAGCTACTCGTAATCAGCTCGGGAATTTAAATCCCCACTAAACACATATTATCCGTTGTTATTTCATTACAAAGGGCATGGTATAATACATCGACCAAAGTTTATCTTCCAACTGGCTCAAAGGACAGGAGAAACAATCTGCAAATTGATGGCAGCCATCGAGACGCTAATCTGGTCGCGTGCTGACTTCCACCCAGCTGCAAGTGGCCAGCCACGTAAACACACCGAGGCACTACCCAAATAACCGACCCAACAGGAGTCTTCCCGTCAGACAGACACAGAATGGAGCTGAATCCCTGAGGAACTGAAATTGCAGTTTTGTTCTTCCCCTCCCCCCGCCAAGAAGATCATGAAAAGTCACTTGTGCTCCACGCATCTCCATGGTTTTAATATAGTTATCTTCGACTCCTTCAAAAACGTCAAATAACTGTGCTGCCTGTAAGTGAAAATACTGAGCACTGTTTTAAAAAGGTTTTAGGTTTCCTTTGCCTTCTTACATTGCTCATTAGGTAACATAATCTACAGATGAACGTACCCATAAATTACTGTATGCACTGCTGCCGCGGTGGCCATCACTAAAGATTCTACTTCCCTTTCCCTGTTACTTTCCCTGTTACTTCCCTGTTGTGAAAGAACACCCATTTTGTTTGATGTTTGCTATCAGAAATCCAGTGAATCCTTTGAAACTCTCTCCTCTCTCGTACGACATGACTCTTGAGATGCGCTGTGGAAGGTGACCAGATGTGCAGGAATATCCCGGATGGCAAACTTCATTTAGCAGGCAGCACGTTACTCTCTGCTGAACGCAAAAAATCATTTTTGCGGGGACATCTTTAACATTTGTACTCTTACTTTTCCTTTCCCCAGTGAAACAAAAAACTCCAACCCCCCCAATTCCTTATTCTGTTGGGAGCAGTAATGCTTACAGGCCACAGCTCTGCCACGCATGGCTCTGTGTAAATGCATCCAGCAGAGCCAGAGCAGATGCAGCAACAAGCCGACACCAGCACTAGCTAACTACAAAAGCCACAGATTTATTTCTGAAGTAGGGCACAGGTTAATAAGAGTGTGAGGTGCTGTTTCACCTCAAAGAAATAATAGCTTCCGTGCCTGAGAAGAGCGTACTTAGTCTGTGTGACTGAACCAGCAGCATGGCAGGCGTAGCAACCCATGGCTCCAGGCAGGGTGTAAGGGCAGCGCGAGAAATGGGTCTACTTCAGCTCTGCGGGGAGGCGCGGGGAGGGCTTTCCCCTGCCCGCGTTGCACGCTGAAGTCATCTGCTGCTGTGATGTCACCTGCAGCTGAGTGTCTGCACGTGTACACACATAACTGGATGAACAGGCTCGGGACTGCTTGCCTGGTTTCTAGCTGGGATCAGAGTGATGATTTATAAGCTGTGTATCGCATTCTGTCCTGTTCCTCCTCCTGCCTGAAGTGGGTGTTAATAGTTTTGAACACCACCGAACCGCTGGATGGTCAGAGAGGCCTTGCTTGTCTCTCGCTAACAGGAGTGTCATGCAAGGAGCAGTATCGGGTGCCAGTTAGGGAAACATTATTCATATACCTTCAGGGCTGAATTCTGCCTGTGCCAACAGAGGCACACGATAGATTTTATCCTGTTGGTGGAATCCACTGCAGAATTTCCTTTGGCTTGGGCTACACCGCTCTATCAGAGCAGCCTAGAAAAAGCTGTGAGCACAGATTACCTTGAACGGTAATCACCTTCCCCAGTCCTGTCCACCCCAGGGCAGCATCCTGACCAGCTAACGTGTTTTTGAGGTTGAACTCTGCTGGTTTCTGGTTCCACTCAGGTGACCTGCCATCCCCTGGCTCCTATCTCTCTCCTCCCTAGGCCACAGAAGGTGTGTTTGCCAGAGGGAGGCTCTGGGAAACAAGGGAACAGGAGGACAGGAGGTGGGAGGGAGAGAGAAAGCAGGCTGCAGTGGCTGCAGGCAGGTGTAAGAGGGGAGAGAAAGGAGGAAAACCAGCACAAACGATGGAGGAGGAATGTTACAGTTGCATGACCTCAGGTTTTGCACTGCAGTATGGAGCCCACATGCCTGCTCTGCCATGGGGCTGTCAGTGGGACTGAGGATATCGCCCGTGTAGATTACAGCCTGCAGAAAGCAGCAAGCTGCACAGGACGCGTTCTACCTTCCTCTTCTGCCCTTATTTCAAATGAAAGGGTCAATACTTTTTAGCTATATAACCACGCCACACAGTCACAGAGCACAGGAAGGTCTCAGGTCTGCTCTCTACCACCGTACCACAGTTTTTACCCTGAAAAATGTCTGTCTTTCCCCTGTGTAACAGTTCTTGAACCAAAAGTAGGGAGAATCAGGCTTCTGACTCAGTACTGCCTCCCCGTAAAGCTGTCATGCTAGCACAGCAGTGTTCAGATATCATTTGGCCCCTGCTGGTGTCCTTTTCCCTAGACTATGCAAAAAATCAGAAAAAAAGAATTTTTGTATTTATTTCCCCTCCTGCCTTCCTCTACTCTTCATTTTCCCTCCCCCTTCTCAGTGTCTGATCCATTTAGTGGGAAGCTCACAGGCTAATATATACACAACAGCCATGCGGAGAAGGTCAGGTACCAGCAATGCACAGCAGCGAGCGGAGACATTGCAACTGAGTGTTTTGATACCAGGAGTGCTGGGGAACAAACACTGATTTTAGCTTATGAGTAGCAGCACGTATCTCTCGCATTGCTCACAGTCCTCCCATGTCTTTAATCTCTCTGCAGGACTTGCCAGCTACCAATGTTTTCCTGACAATATAACCAGTCCATTTCCGATGTGCTGGCAGCACACCTAAAATGGTGTTAGCAAATTCTTCTCCTTACTAATTCGTGATTTAGGAAGTAAAGGGCAAGGGAGAAGTAAATTGCCGATGGACCTGTGGTACCACTGGGTGGGACAGAACAAATGAACTCATACTCAGGTTTAGTCTGATGTCAGAAGAGCAGACATGGAGAGGAAAATGGTATTCTGGAACCCGTTATAAAAGCTGGTCTGCTATCATGCATGGCTTCTTACAGGAGGGAGGTAGCCAGATGGTACAATGGAACTTACTGGTCTGCAAATCACCAGGAAACAGCTGATGTCCAGCTCTACATCTCGGTTTTGCCTCACAAATGGCCTGTGCTTTCGCATCTTACAGTGAGGGGAATGGAGTCAGAGGTTTCACATTGATTCCAATCACAGGCAGCAGCCAAGCAGACACAGGCAGGGGAAATGTTGAGTGCACTTGGTGGATGTGAAGGGATAGCAGGATGCTCGGAGAGCTCTGGTGAGGTAAACCTCTTTTGGGAAACTCCCAGAAGGAGATCCGGCACCTTGTTCCGGCTCCTTTCTTCAGAATCCAGGCCCAGCTTGCTTCAGTACTGTTGTGAGCATATGGGAGCTTTTTGTAGCAACTGTCACCAAATTTGAAGTAGAAAATTATTTTGAGCAGGACACGAAACACTAAGCTGGCTACCTATAAACTTTGATATTTTGCTTTACTTTTTACTTTACACTGTTGCCACGGTTCAGATCTTGATTTCCTAACCTTTTGCAAAACCGACAGTACCACGTGTTGTATTGCATGAGTAGCCATGGAGGAAGCAGAGGGGTTTGCTAGTTGGGGCTTTTGTTACATAAGCCTAGTGGAAGCAGTGTAACGTTGCAAGCTTAGGACAGTAACTGGATGCAACTGATAAAAAATAAGGTTGCAAGAGGCACCAAGAGATGATCTAGTCGGTTCCTCTGCTTCAGCTGCATCTATTTCAATCCCAATAGTGATATTCTTGAGAACGTCCAGAAATAACAATTCCACTGTTCCCACAGGCCATTTATGAAAGCACCCACAAGAAAGGTAAAAAAAGCTCAGTGGTAAAACGATTCCAAGGATAAATTAAGCAGCTTAGGCTTTTACTTAAGGTTGCTGGTGAATTCAGTACACTTTACTTCGTCTGTTATATCCTGGGCATCTTTTTAATCATAATCTTCAGTGCCACAAGAGATAAAGAAGATAGAGCTCAGGCTAATATGCTGAGCTTCTGTGTCTCTGTGCCAGCTGAGGATCTGGCCTGTTTGTTGTTTTCATAATGGTGGCTCAGACTCTGGACCACAACTGTGCAACGGGAGGTTGGACTCTGAGACTGCTGCCTTCTGAGCACCTGATGTCCTGCTTGCAGCACTCATTTCCTCCTAGTAAGCAAACCCTTTTTTGCTGCCACATAGACATTGGGGCAGAGTACTGCTAGCAAGCACACTTGGAAAGGGCCTAGAAACATCAGGGAGCAAGAATACATGGGTTTGCTTAAGTGGGGATCATAGTACTCTCCACAGGTACTGCCAAGGGCTATCTCCTACCTCTGACTCATACATTTTGCAACCCAGCGGAGATAGCAGGGTAGCACACCATGGAATTTGGTCGCTCTGCTCTTTGCCTAGGTATCTATTTGCTTAAGAGTTCGATTCATCATACCAGTTATCATGTAAATGCTCTGGCATGTATTCATCCAGCTAGGCTGGCATCTCCCTGCTTGGCACAGGATGTTATTTAACACCAACATCGATTTAATACTGAAGGTAGTTTTATTGAGTTTTGTGGGTGGTTTTGATGCCAGAGTTCTGGAAGGGAGTTTCACCCTGTTAAGCTGAAAAGTCTGTATTTTCTTATATATGTGTATGGCATCCAGAAGGGGTATGGCATCCTTTTGGATGTGTTTCTAATGAAAAACAGCACATCAAATCAGTGGCTTTACTTTCTTTCATCTTTCCTCCTACTGTGTCGCTCCTTTTCTTCAGCACCAGCTTTTGTGCCATTATTCTCTCTTCTGGCTTCTTTATTTTTCAAAAACTTTCATTTCAGTTTTTCCTTGTTCATGATTTTCCTCTGTTTGCTCATCCTTTTTACACACCTGCCTTGCACAGCATTTTCCATGCTTTGTGTGTTGCACACTTACAGGGGCCTGCAACATCCAATTCAACAACAGAATGCCCCCTTTGTTTCATGGCCTGGCATTGACGATGCCATTCTACCCTTCCCAGAATCTACATACTGAATTTCTTTCTCACTGTTCTTTGTGCTTTTTCATTTTTCTTGCCCCTTGGCATTTTGTTCTCTCCCTACTCACCCCTTGTAAGCTCCATCTAACTTGGCTTGGGGCATTCATTAAGCAGGCCTGTGAAACCACTTGCACGTGCATGTACAATTTAGCTGTGTGTCGGGACAGAGAGTCTCAGACCTCTACAGCGACATTTGGGTCTACAATTCCGTATTAGACTGTCTTCTGGAATTATCTGTTTTCTCTGTGGCTACAAATGCAGAGAGAAAGGAGAAGCCATCTCCCACATTACCCAGGAAGAAATACGTATCTTCACAAGGAAAGGACAAGCAACTTTTGCCAAGCCCCATGGGCACTTTCCTCTCCCTGCACAGGATTAATCTGGAGTCCTGCCAAGGCAATGGTTAGATGCACAGTTTGAGAAATACTGTTACAGCTCAAAGATGCAGCACTAACTAGACACCCCCCCCACACCACACCCCCCTAAACACAGCACACACGGATCTTTTCAGTGCTCGGGCCTCCATAGCCTTCTAAGCACAACTGCCTTTCTGACAGCTCTAAAAAGTCTTTCTTACAGTTCTGTGTTTTTCTTGTCCATACTTCCTTTTCAGTCTCCTGCTATATTTCATGCCTAAAAATGGCAACAGGCAAAAGACCAGCCAACAAGGCCACTTAGTCTACCCGAAGCTCTGAATGAAATCTGTATTTGATACTGTATCTTTCTGTAACCAGGTGCATTGAGAGTTTTGCTTTGTTAAGTATTATGGGATTTGGGGAGATCTGAAAATACACTTACATAATTGGTTTATCTTAGCAATGTTGATAACTGGATACCTTCCTTGGCTGGCAGACTAAACTTTGAGTAGTCATACACGAAATTAACAATCAACAGAAAACCAGATGGGATTTATCTTTTATTATTATTATTATTCAGCACGAATTCTGAAATGTAACAAAAGCTCAAGGAAAAAAAGCTCAGGATTGGGATCTGTTATGAGAGTCAAATGCCTTCATCTGCATTGTAACACAAGACGGACAGAACTAACTGAGGCTAGTTAACTGAGGGACAGAACTAACTAAGGCTAGCTAACTGAGGGACAGAACTAACTGAGGACCTGCCATTGATAGCCTTTATATAAAATCCTTCACATGTCAGTTCAGGATTGGGTATCATTCCTATTATTTCAGACCAAAGCACATCATTTTTATTGTATGAGCATACACCACTACAGTCCTGTGAGGAGAATGATACAGATCAGTTTAATAGTTTTTGAAGAAGCAAAGAACTGTCTTTGAATGGTGAAATACTGTGATTTTTGGTAGCAGATTTTGAAAAAATGAAATTAATAAAGGCTTCATTCTGCTTAAACCATTAATCAATTAATTCAAGTCGTAAAACTGCATAGTAGTAAAACCAATATGAAAAGCAAGCATTCAATGGGTTCTTTAGTCCACAAATGGTAAGGAACCTACCTTCTGTACACCTATAGACTTCAACAAATAGGCAATACATCTGATTTTACACAACTTACCACTTGCAAATTTTGAAGACCCACCTCTGAGTGAAAATGAGTACAGACATGAACCCTTTATCCGGATTGTACAAAGGTAAAATTAGGAAATTACACTCAGGATTCAGCTAAGTGTGGAAAACTTTCCATGCATTTCAGAGTTTTAATGATTGGGTGAATTTGTTTTCCTTCTCTCACTTTCTTGCTCTCTCCTCCCTCCCTCCCTCTCTCTTTTTGCATTTAATATTTTTTTTTTTTTTAAGATTGCACTGTGTCTGCACTGACCTGGTACACCTATCCATACCAATTAGGCACACAACCGAAATAAAGTAAGAAACACTTAAATTCCATAGAGGTGTTTAATTTTCAAGACAAGAGGCAGCAACATTTAATTACTAGCAGGCTAATCCTGCAATCATTACTCACCGGAACCACTCAAAACAATGGAGGGGTGCTAAATTGATTCTAAATGACATTGTGTTATGACTGACAAACTTAAAAAACAAATAAACATGAAAGCAAAGATACAGGACACATTGATGAAACATGGTAGAAAAGCGTGATTCAAGACTATAATATCCACAGTGGAAATTAATTTTTCATTTACTTTTTTGTTCATAAGGCACACCATGTTAAATTCCAAATGCTGCATTTAGATGCTTTTTTTCATTTAATTTAGATCTAGACTGATTTCCAGGTACACCAAAATGTGTCTCCCAGATCTCAAAGGCTGCTTACCACTGTAGGTGAAGGATGACCAATCTGGACTGTTGGTCACCTCTGGATTTTCCTGTAAGATGTACTCTTCCATGGCAGGGGGGTTGTTGCACTAATTCCTCAATGCAATCCTTTTCCTGAGACCAAGCACAGTATGGAAATGGCACTGACGAAGCAGCTCTGGTTTCTCTCTAAAAGCAAACAAAAGGAAAGAGAACAGATATATAATTTCAGGAGCTATAAATTCACCACTAAGAAATTAAAGAAGCTATTTACACTCCACTGGCTATTGTGGTGAAGAACAATTACAAAGAATATTATTTGAGATTTGTTACTAAAATAATTTGCTTTTTACCTTAAGAAAAAAAAGCTATTTAAAGATCAAGTAATTCATAGTTAAATGCAATCAGTCCCTACACACTACATGCATTGCCTGTGTTCATTAGCTAATGAGATTCTTTTTGCAGCATGCAAAAAAAGGTCATGTTTTGAATACATGAGACTGACTATTCAAATTCAGCTGTTATCTAACACAATATTGTTCCATGTAATATTCATTCCATAGCTGGGTTTTTACATGAAAATACAAGATCTGCTAAAATACATGGTTCAAAAGGCATAGCAATATCGTATCTAAATCAAGAGCATCAAAAAGTGGGGTGGGGCAGAAAGCCACAAAGGCTTATTATGTAAGATGGCACTTGAAGAAAAAACATAATCAGAACAACTACATTTGCTTTCCTATTTGGTAACCACAAGAGATCCCTCTGGAAGAGATAAAGCACACATGGGAACAAGGGTGATGGCTTCCACTGTGATAATTTTTCATTGCTTTTTATTCTAATACTATAGTTCAGAAAGAGCCATGGACTACTGTGCTTTCCATCAACATGTAATTAACGATATCAGAGACCCTCACCTCACTCACTAATTCAAAAGATTCCACCTGATCTTTTCTAGAGATGTGCCCATGCACTAATTCAATGCTTGGCAAGCTGAATGACCACCCCACTCTGAGCAGCTATTTTGGGAGGCACACAGTTCTGCAAAACTATGAGGTCATCCTCTCCCCAGATCCTACTCTGAGTAGTCATTCAAAACTGCAAAAAAATCATCCACCCTATTCTAGCAGTTAGATTTTATGCTCCACATGGTAAACCTGAAAGATTACTGAGGAGGACGCAGCCAATCTAAACTTAAGAGAACAAGGGGAAACTGCAGTGGCAACGTAATGTTGAGGTGTACATTGCAGCCATGGGAGCAGAGAAAGCTAATGACCTCTGTAACCCCCTTCTATTCAAGGATATGACAAAACCTGGTACAGATCTTTCTTATGAAAGCTGAAGTGATGCATCCTCATTTTCTCTGGGTGGGCAGTCACTGTACATGATAAAAAGAGCTACACAAAATGGACCGTGGACTTGGCATTTAGTCCAGCTACAGCTTTTTCAGCCCCGATAAACCCATTAAAATGAGCCAGAAATGACTCATTCTTCTCAATAACATTGCTCCAAAGCAACTGACTGCAGAGAACCAAGATACTGGCCTACGATAGCAAGACAGAAGACAGTGTTCCAAGAAAGTTCCAACTATACCTTTATGTTCATTGTAATTATGCCAAGTTCAAACACATTTCTTCTCCTGCTTGCTGGACTATATCCTGAAGGACAGCCTGGCATGCATCCAACGAGGGACAGGCCCTTAAAGAAATATAATGGGACATGTGTAGTTTGTCTAATAAGAAATGCCTATTAAATGTTTAAGGTAAGGCTGACCTTAATATCCATCGCTTGCTTAATAACTGAGATTGATAAAAGGGAATGACAGGATAAAAATGCTGCACTTTGCCCTTCATTGTATCTAGACATGCATGAAAGTCACCCAGTACTTTAAACTCCTTCCCACAGTTGAGCCAAAAGCCAAGTGTTCAAGGCAGAGCTGAACTGCAGGGAACGATCCTCTGTTTTTATAACAAGATTCCTGTTGGCTTTTCTTCCATTTCAGTTAGGCTCCAGACATACACAGCCCATTTGGCAACAGTGTTCTTAAAAATCTATTTGCATTTTTAAATTAGTTTATTGTAAAGCTTAATTATTGTAGTTAACTTTATTTATATTTATATATATATATAAAAGCTATTGATACAAAACCAGAGACTGAACCAATACCACGACCAGTAAGTTTCATGTTCACTGAGAGAGTAATAGTGGTTGACAGAGTCTGTTTGTGGCTACTGACATAGTTACAACCAGCTCAGATAAAGACGTTTCCTTTCATTATAGCAGCACTTGTGCGGACTGTAACTGTAATGGTTACAGAAATGTTAGTTTAGCAGCAATTTGCCATCTAAAGCGAGAAAAAGTTGTTGTGTATAAACACTAGGAACTATTAATGCCTTGGTTTCACTTTTGTTTCATAGTTAGAACACTGCAGCAGTGAAGCTCCAATCTGAAAAGGCTCCATCTCGCTTCTGTGTAGAAGTCTCCGTAGATAAGCTTGCAAAATAGGTCCCCCAGAAATATATTCTGATTAAGAAGGGAAGAAAAATGGTACATAGATGGGCTAGTCATTTAATCAGATCATATGCCATCCGAGAAATCTACTCATTTTAAGCAGCAATATAAATATCTGATATTTTAAAGGTGTGGCTGTTCAACTCCAAAAAAAAGTCTTTACATTATATCGTGGGAAAACATGTGCCCAAACAAAAAGAAGACATTTGAAGCTGGATTTTTGAACATGCGTAAATTAGATGTATGAAGGGGAGTCAGGACAGGTAGGGAACCTCCCAATTTTGTAGGGTGTTCAGGATGTTTAGTGGGACTGCAGTCTGCTGCCCTGGTAAGCTAAGTCCTGAAAAAAATTGGTCTGAAAGGTTCGTGTTTCTTCCACAGGCTAGAAAACCATAAGTGAGTTTTACTCTTATCAAAAGGTATTGAAGCAACTGCTTTAGGGTATGCAGAAAGACTAACTTACAGTCCCCTGGCAGGCTGCCATCATGTACCACTCCTCCAACACCACAGGAGATCGCATGCTGAATAAACCTGAACTCGTCTAGGTCAAGTTTGAGGTAAATGGCCTCCTGTGTGTAAAAAGCCACTCCTGTGTCAGTCTATATCAATAGCTGGGGGAGAAAGGGAACTTCCAGTGGTTTTGGTTTGATCTACTGCATGCAAAAAAACCCACCCTTTGTTTTCTAAAGAATGCTGTTCTACAACAAGATAGCAACGGATTGTAAATGACTGGATGTAAAGAGTAAATTTTGATACATATTATGCTGGCAATTTATGCTGCTTGCATGAAACAATAAAAAATGCATCCTTTTACTGATTTTTATAGAGAATATGATCACATTCTGGCAAAGTACATCAGCTGAGAAAGTATCTCACAGTGTGCGATGTCTAGTATCTCTGCCAGTATTAGCTTTATGGACCAAGTAATAATATTATGTTAATAACTGCTGATTGCTATTTGTGTACCAGACTGTTCCAATACCATGGTGATGAGCATGCTGTTGGTGTCTGGAACAGATGGACAGAACACAAGAGATATTTGCCTTGATTTTAAGACAAATAGGATTACCTGTTTCATTAATAACACTACATGAAAGCACAGACAAAACCACATGATTCTATCTCCACCTCCAGCAACTGACAGGAAGAAAAAGACAGTGCACATTTATAAAGACACACATTGGATGCAACGAACATTTGCCCTAAATTTCAGGGAGAGCAAATCTTTGAATCACTGGTAAAGCCAATACCGCTGCTTTGTGCTGTTAAGAGTGGAAACAAAATTCACCACTGTGCTGTCAGCAACACAGCTCCTTTGCAGTTCTCTGCAAAACTGTTAATTCAGGCTGGAGATGAGGCAGTTGCCTGGGTCCTGCCCAACACCACTGATTCCCTACCTGCTGATGTAAACACCCCTAACAAAGAAGTCACAACAGCTTTCCGTCATTTCTGGAGAAGAGAACTGAAAGAACAATGAACACTACTTCACCTCATCTTTTTGATATGACAAACAAATAGGGAGAAAGGAAATTTCAATTCTGCTATGTTGTTTCTTAAGCCCTACTCCCAGATAGCCACTTTATTCTGCACTTTCTTATTCTTTAACAGAAATAAGGAAAAAAAGACCTAGAGACAAAAGAAGAGGGAAATATTCACGCTGTAGATTGTGCAGTTCTGTTTAGAATTAAGCCCGTGAAACTGGGAAAAAATTATCTCGGTGCCATCTCATATACAATACATGATGCCTCATACTATTGACAAACTGGTTTTGAATGACTCAAAAAGCAGTTATGTGGGGAAGAGAGCTCTGACAGAGAGCACTGGGACCGTAACAATAACAACTCCTTTCCTATCTCAGTGAAAAGCCTAAAGAGGAAACTGGAATCTACTGCTTTCATGGAAGAGCTGCCAATTTCCCACTGGTATCAGAAGCCAGTCATGTTTGGAAAGGAAATGACCTATCGCTGCGTGGCAAAGCTAGCAGGTGCAGATGGCATGTGAACAACTTTCCCAATCACTGATCTGCCAAGGTCACAAAACAGAAAGTACAAATGGTTTTAAGGACAATCATTCTGCTCGTGCCAGGTCATCCACAGATTCTGAAAGCACTTCATTCAATTTGGCATCCAAAAAGGTTTGAAATAAGGCCACCAATGTAGCTGAGGTGTCAGACTGCTGCAGTGATACATTCCGCTCTCCCAACACACATGTACAAAATTCTATAAATTACATGTGTCAGCGAGCACTAGCATGCACTGAAGTACCACAATCATTCAACGTGGCAATGCCTTCTCTTTAAATTCAGTCATCTGTTAATGCAGCCAGAACTTTTGCTCAAAAGTGTCTGCTTCTCCTGCAGCACTGTCTGGCCTGCAGACAATTCACAGTGTCAGACTGCAGCAGAGACGTGTGACAGGAGCTGCTAAGCGCTGCTGCCAACGCTACAGAAGCCAGGACGGACCATCTCACTGTGTGGCCGTGTAAAGTGCATCTCAGGATGAAAGGTGCAACCATCATGCAAAGTGCTGAAAGTCTTAGGAAATAAGATTTAGCATGCAGCCTCTGCGGAACATGTCAAGCAAGGTCAGCACTGGGGAAGGCTGTTAACCATGTGTGTTGATGGTAAGCATCAAATCCTCAGAACTAAACCGAGAAAACTTTCTGCCGTGCTTTCACTTTCCATTCCCTTTTTACTGGCAAATAACATCCATCTACACGTGTCCAGGGAATCATGCCATACCACTACAAATCTAGAGAGATTTTGAGTAGGTCCTCGCTCACATCTGAAATATACAGCTTGAGAAAATAACAGGAAATAGCAGAGCAAAGACAGTTTCCAAGAACCACAGACCCAACTCAGCACTTTGTTCTTAGTGGGTAAATTAAAAGGCCTTCTTTGCTGCTCTGTGGAGCAGGGTGAAATATAGCACAATAACTTATATTTCTGTAGAACTTTGCATTTGCAAATACTGACTGCATTTTCATTTGTTTCCTGTAACAAAAACAGGTTGGATAAGCTAGAGTGGAATTAATTTGAAAGCTAAGCAATGACAGTTGCACATACAAGACAGCATCCCTTCCTCCTTCTGAGGGATGAGGCCCTCTATCCTGAAATAGCTATCAAAGATAGAGGGAACAAATGATTTTCTGAATTGCCTTTCTCTTTATTGACTATTGACCATTTGCTGAGAGAAGCTGGCTGGAATTTAGGGTGTGATTCATTTTACTTTGTTAATTACTTCCGAGCTCTCTTCAATAAGAAAAGCAAAGCTGTGTACAATACCATCATGGGACTCCCTTCTTTACTGTCTCAGTAATTCAGTTTATTCATTTTCATTGGGAAAAAACCCAGGCTTTCCATGTTTTGGCACTAAATTGTTAGCCTGGGTTCTAGAAGTAAAACTACATGCTTTTTGTTAACTTTAATATCCCCATATCTAGCAGAGGTCTGCTAAATGACTACCACAAATTAGTCTGGAATGATCAGGTCATGTTTCAGGGCATGAGAAGACCGGAGAGTAAAAATTCTTATATGCAAGGCTTTGCCAGCTTCAAGGAGAAAAAAAAAAACCCCAAACCAAACAAAATGGTGGGTGGGGGGTGGAGAAAGAAATTAAATGGAAGACTGTCCTATTCATGAGCTGCAGCTTTCAGATTTTCTTAGATATTCACCCATGAAATCAGTGAAATATTCTTGAGCAACTGTTACTTTTTAAGCTGACAATATTCAAAATACTACCCAAAGAACACTGAAAGTGGTCTTGGAAAATGTGATCTGAGATGCTGTGACTTACACTGAGCTTGTTATGAGGAAGACCGTGGCTGCTATGGGTATGGTCTGTGCTCTTGGGCACCAGGGTCACACTACACATAGCCTTTGTTGTTAAATCATGTTTTCTTGAGACTTCCAACACACAGCATCAAAGGAAGCCTATTCAGGCTAGGGTAAAGATGTAGCGATACTTCTCATAAGTACTGTCCCAGCTTGCAGCTTCCAGAACCATTTGTCCCTCCTGAAGCCAAGAGCACATACCCATGTCTGCTGCCAAGGTCACACAAAAAGATCTCTTCCACGCACAGATTTATCAGAACCATTTTGTTTGCATATTGCGCCAAGTACAAAGAGCACCCCGAACTACTGATTCAGGTTCATGTAGTACATAAAGTCTTGCAATAAACAGTAAGAGGGCACTTAACAGAGCAGCTGAGGAAATTGGGGTTGCTTAGGCTGGAGAAAAGAAGGCTCAAGGAAGACCTTATATCTACAACTGTTGAAAGGTTGTAGTGAGGCGGGTGTTGGTCTGTTTTCCAAAGTAACAAGTGATAGGATGAGAGGAAATGGCCTCAAATTGTGCCAGGGGAGGTTTTAGTTGGATATTATGAAAAAATTCTACACTGGAAGGTTTATCTAGCATTGGAAGATGCTGCCCAGGGCAGTGGTCGAATCGCCATCCTTGGAGGTATTTAAAAGATCTGTAGATGTGAAACTTAGGGACATGGTTTAGTGGCGGACTTGGCAGTGTGAGGTTTACAGTTGGACCTGATGATCTTAAAGGTCTTTTCCAACATAAATGATTCTATGATTCTATGGTTCTACAATATCTCCTGGCCTGAAATTGGAAGACAACTCTGGGTTACTGTATGTACCCACCAAACTCATAGATGATACCAAAGGCTTAGTTCTAACCTACTAGCAAATATTATGTTCAATGCAAGAAAATGGTCTAAGGAGCTTGAAAACCCACCGCTATTGCCCTTCTTGGCCCCGGAGTTGATTCAGATGTTGGCTAAGCTCTTGCAAGCACAGATCTGAACAGCCAAGATACCTGTTCTAGTCTACAACAACCCCAGCACTGCTCAAGCAGGAGTCATTTGAACACAACAGTCACAGCACCTATATTAGGGTGTTGTGAAAGAGTCATATAGCAGGTTTGACACGGAATCCTAATCTAACTACCTCAGTACTGTTCAATATTATAAACTGCAACTGTTGACAGCAGCGCTCATGCCCTGTAAGGTGACGGCTTACTAAAATTGAAAAAGTAAGGCTTGGAAGGCAGGAACTGAACACAAAAGTCTACTGTCTCATGGTGTAATATATGAAATTATATAAAAGTGGGGAATAGAAATTAACTTCCTCAGGTTTAAAAAGAACTTATCCCGGGATAAAAGCTGTGTTATTCAACAACACATCCTAGGGTCCAGCCTACATCTAGTTCTTACAGAAGCATTACTACCTTCTAGAAGTGTAAGTTACAGTTTATTTAACTAAAATATTATTCTGTTGCAAGCCCTGTGGCTGGTACGTTCTTACTGAGAATTTCACTGAGGCAAAGGAGTCTTATAATCCCACATATCTACACCAATTCTTCCATCCTAATTTATCAACAGGTATTTCGTATTTAGTGTGAAAACTTTTGCACTTGGATAAGGACCTAGATAAATCATTTTGTTTTGTGCAATTAAGACTTATAATTTCTTTTTACATGCAGTGAAATAATCTACATGAAACCTACTTTTTTTTCTTACTAAGTCTGATACAAGTTATACCTTACTCTGTATAGAATAAATTTTTAGCTGGTGTTAGCAAACATTTTAGCTGGTGTTATTCAAACCTATGCCTGGAGCTAAATGATGTTTTCAGAGACAGAAGAAAAACATACAGCTGTTTATTCTCAACAGTTCTGATAGTTTCCCCTTCTATTCTCCGTTTAAGAGTGTCTTTTTTCCCTAGGACAAAAGCATAGCCTGCCACTACCACATATTTCAGCTAAAGGTTCTCAGATAGTCAAAGAAGGGTTATTTTTCAAGTCAACCAAAGTATTAGCAAAACAATGGAGTTCTGACCTACTGGGATGATGATTTGATAAAAATGTTGATAAGGACTGCAGAAAATTGTTCTTGTTCACAAAATGTGCCTATTGAAATTGATCCAGGTACATGTTCAGGTAGGTTGTTTTATGCAGCTGTTACTGGATTTGTTTTCTTATTCATATCCACTGCATTTCCCACCTAGAAAAAAAAAAGATTACTTTGGAATGACTAACAGATTAAGCAAAATTAATCGTACCAGTAACACCTGCCTAACAAATAATTAAATGAATGTAATCTACATATAGTTAGACCAACACCTGAAATTCTAACTATACATATTTTCACCTCATAAATAAGCACATTCCAAATAAAAGACAACAAACCCACCACAAGGGTACAATGTTGTAAAACTGTACCCCAGCTCTCTACGAAACAGCTTCAAGGACTGCAACATGAAAGCAGGTTTTAGTGCTGCTTCCATTTACCCTTTCTAGGCCCCGACTTGAGATGACCTTGCCAGTGCTGGAAATCACCAAATCTGGAGGAAGTGCCTTCTCCAACTGTTCCGATTTCCTAAGGAAAAAAGGCCTTTGTCATCATATTTTGTGTCTGAGTGCCTATTCTGCTGTCTTCACTTCCTCTTTGAGTAACTTCTGAATCCAGTGTGTGCTTTTTCAACTAAATTTTTAAGTTAATTACAGGATTCAAGATACAAAGTTGTCACAAGTTTAGTGGAAGCAGGCAGCCAGCAAGGAAGAAGAGGAGATCCAAATGGTGCCACGGAACAGGATGTGGCAAAAGCCCTATTCTTATCAGACACCAGATGATCCATCTAGGACAGACACAAAGACCATCCAGGCCAGGGGAAAAACTTGCATGAAACACAAATCCATTGGAAACCAGGCTCCACTGATTCCATTGCTCATGGACCTATTTGCTCATTTCTTAGACTTTCCTACCGCAGACGGAGCTAGGGTTCCCTAGCATCTGTTCATGCCATTCACAGTCCAAGTTACACTTCAACTACTTCTTCTTCTTAAAAACTCCAATATATATTTATTTCATGAGGACTTTTTTCCATACTCAATAGATCTCATTAGTGTCCTAAATCACTAAACAGTTCTTCAAATACCCTGTTTCCAACTAGCCACATTTTTCTCAGTGTAAGAAACCATTTTCAACATGTGGCCTTATTTAAAATGTGATTCTGCTCACTGGCATTAGTTTGTAAAAGTATATGAATCAGTCTTTTTTCTTTCTGTGTTAAGCTCAGGTACTCAGGCCCCCAAATGGTATCAATTTATTTTTTGAGCAGGCAGAAGTCTTGTGTGTGATGCTGTATGCTTATGCATTACCAACAGGGCTTCGAGTTATGTACAGATGATTTCTTCTACATTTAGCATTGCCAGCGGATAGGATGAACAACTGTGTAAGTTTCTCTCCACTCTTCAGATGTGCTAACAGAAGATTTTATGGGAGTGCTGCTAACTCAGGTGAGGCAAAGCCAGCTGCTGTACCTCAGACCAGGACTTTAAACTGCTAAAGATAATGTACCTAATTGTGCTCAATATGAATTAGGGAGAACTCATAAAACCTGGTCTGTGACAGGTCAGTATGTAGCAGCTAGAAGGACCCACGCGGCTGCAGATGGAAAATCTCTTTCCTCTGCACATCTGAATGTGGAACAAAACATCTGTCCGTGTTTCTTCTAAACTAGCCAAGGCTGCAGCTACTGTTGTCTTAAGAAAACCAGGAAACAGAAATAGAATCTTTCAGACTCCAAAACCACCTGCTTAAAAAAAGGAAACCATATTTCTCCAGCAACACAGACATTATAAGGCCCAAGTTTATTGCACTTTTTCATAGAGCAAGATACCTTTTGGCACATTCTCCAGTTTGATAAACATGACTATGAAAGAGTGAAAATTAAACTAGTGCACAAAACAACCGTTAAGACTCTGCCTTCAGCCTAAGAGTACTGATCAGTACTGATCTGCTGTATGACGCAAGTTTTGCACATTCTTTCACAGTTTCAGTGGGCTAATTTAAAAAACACATACACACAAAAAGACAGGTGCTTATCTTGACCTCAAATAAATCTAAAATTTCATCATTTTCATATTTGAAACTTAGCATATATCTTCTTAATGAACAAATACCTTGCTCTATTGCAGACACTCAAAAAATCACATAGTTTTGCACCTCTTCAGCATCAAGTACAGTACATTCCACCTTCAGAAGGATACAGAAATGATTAAAGGCAGTTAACTGAAAGAGTACCATGACAACCATACCCAGGTACCCCATCTACACATAAGAGGCACAGCCTCATATTCACTGCAAAGGAGAGGCATACACTCACATTGTGATAGCGACCATCTCACTGGAGAACTTCATAAACCCAAAGTACAAATGCTGCCTTTGCTAGTGTCCGCTGAAGGGAGAGCTATCCCCATGTGAATAAATTCTCAGCAATGCAACGAGTGAAGACTAGCGTCTCAGACACCTGTGCCTCAAAGGATAGCCTGAATGAATTTTCAGTTGTCTTATAAGAAATGAGTTCACACTGCAAGCTTTCCCATAGAAGGTAGTAGTAGGATCTCTTTCCTCCTTCTAGCCATCCATTTTCATAAAATTGCTGGGAAGCTGGAAGCCCAGAGTTCTCTGTCTTTCTTCCATATGGAGTGAAAATGGCCAACAGGGTTCCATGTTATTTGTGCTGAATGTTGGAATAGACAGAGTATGATCACATAAGCATGATTTCTTTAGGGAGTCAGGCTCAAAGAGTCATCCCCCACCACCTTTTTGCACCAAAAAGACAGGTATTAACTCACTGTTCTATCTCCGACAGACGAAGGAGCTGAAGAAACAAAGCAAGTAAGTGATGATGTTAACTGAGGAATAAATTACTCTTTGGTAGTCAGATGGAAGAAAAGCCTCTGAGGAAATTTAATCACCCCACCCTGCTAGTTATTAAAGGACTGTGTGGAAGACATGGCTGGGCGACAGCTTATGCAAACTTAGGAAAGTGTTTGTTTAATAAAAAGATTAAACAAAACGTTTCATGACAATGTCTGCTGTGCCTAACAGAGCTGGACTGTTACAGAAAAACTGATCTTGCATTCAGAGCCATCCAGGTAGACTATTGTGTCTATGCGGAGCAGACAGATCTGTGCAGACACAAGCTAACTGAAGGATTCAAGCCACAGGGAAAAAAGACTGTATTTTCTGTCTACAGGCTGTGACAAAAAAACAAGCTTAGAAAATTAGTTCTGTTATGGATCAAGGCTTAATTGCATCTACACTTTCTAGGTAGGGCAGAGTTGCAACTTATTGTATTTGAGAGTTTTTTTTGTTTTGCAAACTTTTAAAGGAAGACTTTTCATGTGAATCTGAATTAAAAAACTGAGATTTGGTCCAAAATACGTATTTCTAAAATGCAGGGCTGTAAGGAAAACCAATCAATAGATATACAAAATTTGCAACAAAATTTACAAGCAAAATTCTGATTATGAATACCAGTGGAAATAAGCAATGCTGCAGAACTCTCTTGGTAACATTTCGATTGTCCCAGTGAATGGTACTGTTCACATTCTTCACAAAGATTGGAAGTGGGATGTCACATGTAGCTACTGTGATTCATTTAATCTTTTTTTGTCTTTTTCCAACTTAGCATTTTCACAGGGGAAAAACAATGATGTCATCAAGTTCTCCTCTCTGCTGAGACTGGGTAATTGCAAGTTTTTGTGCTGATCTGTTGATCAGAAAATTTTAATCACTGATATTATTAATAAAAGTAGGTTCTCTTGCCATTACTTTGCGGCAGTTCGGGAGGGAGATAGCAGTACCTCATGACCTGCTTGTAGACCACTGTCAGAGGATGAAGGATCACCCAGCCTTCCAGGATACTTGCAAGGAGGACCAGAATTAGACAGACCTCTTATTTGAATAACACAATACCGTATTTTATTGGGAGTTATTCTTGTTTGCAAATGATTTTCCTAGTTAGAAAAAGCAAACCCAGATGAGAATGGAGCCGATTAAAGTCTGCCTCTCCACTGTGCTTCAGTCTTTCCCTCTACAACTACTGATCCAAATATTTAAAAATCTAGGAAAATTTATACAAACCCACATTAAAATTAACAAATAACTTAGCTACATTTTTAATTATCGGGTACAAAGGACAAAGCTAGCTGTTGCCACCTTCGATATCTAAGCTGCTTGTCATTGCGATGTTTAAGGTAATGGGCTCAGATCCCGAGTTGCTTGTGCCCGGCTCTGACCCTAGTTCGGACCTGAGCTTAACGACGCGGAGGCAGCAGTGAGTTGCTGCTCAAGACTGCCACCTCCTGCCTTGAAGCCCTACTCACTCGCTGACTGACGAGTAACCTGACCAGGATGCTTTTCCTGGTACTCCCTCTGCTTGTAAAGCTAATTCTGTGTAGAAAGGATGTTTCTTCAAAAATAATCAGACACAAATATTTACGTAAGTGACAGGAAGTGGAGTAACTGTGCAATACGTTGTATCCATCTTACAAACAGTTGTGTTTCCGTGGATATCCAAGCTATTAGACCTAATGAAAATCCAAAAGAAGAGATTATTTCCTTTTCAAACAGCACTGTGCTGTGTCTCACTACGCTGTGTTTCAACACACAGGCCTATCCATTTTATTATGCACATTAGTCAGTTTCCAGATAAAAATACACTACTGACATCTGAAATGTGCTACTGCATTTATAAACTGTTGATTGAGGGAAGAAAGTTTAAAGGGAGAAACGTTGCATTTTTTTCCAAACAATTAATAACTTTAAGTACAAGTGGCATCAAAACTGCCAAAATTGGAGAAATTAGAGGACAGTCTTACGCTTTGCACACTTCAGATGTCTGACAGTTCTTTGCTTCTAATGAATTAGGTGACAACCCCGCAGTCTCTTACTCACATATGAGACCTTCTCTTCATGAGTCTGGCTACTGGAATCCAAGCAAATGCACATTCCTGTGTTATTACCTAGTTTGACACCTCAGTATTCTCTTTGTAAGGACACATAAAAATTCTCATACAAAAGTTTTGACTACACCCAATCTTCAGCTGCAATTTACAAAAAAACCCAGCCAACTTTATTGCCTTTCCTTTTTCTTATGTTTTGCCTTATTTCATTTGAAATACAGGGAAAACAATCTCTGAAAAATTGCTAATTGAAAGTTTCAGATATTTTTCAGCATAACAAGAAAAGAGAGGTTTTCCTTATTTTAAGCTGGTGGTGCATCCACTTATTTGAGCTATTTCCCCATTTTCATTCTCAATCTTAGTAAGTTTGCAGCCTTCATTTAACCAGGGTAGCTTCCAGAGGCCTGCACTTAGGAATTTCAAGGGCAGTACTCACTAGCTCTTATATCAACACTGAATGCATTATTTCTCTTGTGCCATGGCAGTAGGAAAGGGAAAAAAAAAGAAAAAAGAAAAAGAAAGCATATAATTTTTGAAGAGGTCTTTGGTTGCTTTCATATAATGAAGTTCTTACCACTAAATGGAGTATGGTAAAAAAGTAATCATGCTGAGCATCTGCACTGCACATAAATCAATCAACTTTGCAAATATCCAGCACGTCTGAGAAATCCATTTGGTCTTTGTTAAAAACAAAAGGCTTTTTTATTTAAAAAAAAGTCTTTTGGAAAAAAGTGAGAGGTGCAATTCAAACCACGTAGCAATATCATATACTGGCAATTCTTCTGCCTTCGGAAAAGCTGCTTAATGAAAGATACTGCACTTTATTCTGAAATGTCTCTCCTTTAGTCAAACCTCCCTGGTCTTCAAAGTATTATCTAGACCTCTCCAAGCGCTGTGGGACCAGCACTGTCAGGCAAGGCAGCTTGAAAAACCCTGCAGCGCAGCAGCATAGTAGGCTTTCCTGCACCCCATAGACCGGGACACCAAGGTACGGATGCTCTACCTTTGTGCATGCTGCATGCTTGCAGGATTGAATCAATCAGGACTGAATCTCTCCAATATCCTCGCACTATCCAATACCTCCAATATCCTAGTTACTAAGCACACATGTCCTACTTCCATGGTACACTCTGTTCTGAAATTTCTGGTTGTGCCTCATCTTACTTCAGTCGCTGCAACTTAAAAGATCATAGACTCCCAGAATGGTTTGGGTTGGAAGGGACCTTCAAATATCTTCTAGTCCATCCCCTGCCATGGGCAGGACAACTTTCTCTAGATGGAGTTGCTTAAAGCCCCGTCCAACCTGGCCTTGAACACTGCCAGGAATGGGGCATCCACAACTCTGGGCATCCTGTGCCAGTGCCTCACTGCCCTCATCATAAAAAATTCTCCCTTATGTCCAATCTAAACCTGCCCTCTTTCAGTTTAAAACCATTGCCCCTTGTCCTGTCACTACAGGCCCTGGTAAAAAGTGTTTCTCCACTGTTCTTGCAAACCCCCTTTATATATTGAAAGGCTGCAATAAAGTCTCCCTGGAGCCTTTGTTTCTCTGTGCTGCACAGCCCCAACTCTCTCAGCCTGTCTTCATAGGAGAAATGGAAAAAACTCACCACTTTCTAGTTTCTAGCACATACAGAATGTCGTTTTTTTCCCCTTGAATTAAACTAACAGATCCTGATAACACACTTCAATGCTACCTTTCAATTACTCTCCCCGTAACTCATCCTCACGTGGAGCTAGACTCCATGCAGTCCTGCATACATCCTAAAATATACACTGGATCTTAAATCACTTATGTTTGTGAAATATTGGAAGATGGCATCTCTATGAAAACTAGACACGAGCTGTTAAGTACACAATAAATGTTACAGATCAATCTATCACAATGGGGTGCTGACACATGTACATGTATCCTTACCGTCACATGTACATGTACACAAATAGAAGCTGGCTCAATTACCAGTGACTTTGTTTTGTTCAGGTCATGCTGTATCACAAAGTCATTACTGCAAATAAACACAGACTAGTTAAATAATATACATAAATTACTGTTACACCTCAGGTGTCATGTTCTCTGGAACTTTTTTGTTTTCTAAGTATTCCTACTCAGAATAATATAATAAGGGCCTTTCTTAAAATCCAATAGCATGTAACAGTATTTTCTTTCTAAACAACAGCATTCCATTGTGTTTTGACAGTGACCAAGCCATTTACCCATGTAAAAGTACTCTGTAAAAACTGAATTTGAAAATGCAGAAAACAGATAAAGAATGGTATAAAGACCCAACCATTAATCAATGTGTTAAAAGTAGCATTCACTCATATGGGGCTTAACTTCCCAGCAATGAAGAATGAATTGATTTGAAACCACATTCTTTGAAATGTTGAGGTGTAAACAAACTTCAGTTATCAGAGTTCTACCATCAGCAAATTATGTCAAAATGCTATTTTGAATATGCTGCGGATGAGTTTTGAGAACTGCATTTATTTTTTAACAAGTCAGTATTCAAACTCGCAGTACTAAAAAAAATCAGCGCTGTGGTTAATGCACAGGACTGGGTATCAGATGATTCAGATTCTTGGCTCTGTCTCAGACTTCCCCTATGAGATAATCACAATTATCTTTTCAGAGGTGGCATCTAATTTTGGATAACCCAGCATTGCCTGCCAGAATATTATCTGGAACCCAGTTTTCGGAAGATGGTTTCATTGACTTCAGCTGGTATAAAAAGAACTCAAAACCTCTGGAAATCTGATTCCTGACTTCCTGAATTTCCATTAGTTGCCATTTACATCTCTGCAAAGCGTCCACAAAACATTACCAGTGACATAAGCGGAGACTTCAGATTTATTAATACTATTATTTCATCTGCTGCACATGCCTAAACAAATACAAAACATTTAGGGCAACGAAGAGCAGGGTCCAGAGCACCCACATGTTTGCCGTAAGCGAGGTGTCCAATGTCCAACACGCCTGATCTGTACATCTCAGTGCTTCAGCTCAAGTCATCAGGAATTAAAAGTGTTTCAAATCAGAAGCCATAGCTGAAAAGGCAGATTTTCTTTACCATAAAACTACTTGTGGCCCCTATCTTTCAGTGAAATCAACAGTATATGCCCTGCAGGGATCCGGACCTTTGTGACAAAGCATCATCCCATATACAGTGATCACAATTCATTATGATTTGCCAGGCCTGAATTCTATAAGATAATTTTGTCTGAAGCTGTGTTTTGAAAATTTGGAATGGCAGCTGTGATACATGCTAGAGATGCTACGTGGAACCGAATCTGAGTTGAATTTAAAAAACAAAGTGACCTTTACAATGTGTTCTTATGTTTATCTGGAAACAAGTCAACAAAATAAAAGTTCATACTCTGGAACCCTGTGACACTAAAAAGGAAAAACATTTTGTACACCTTGTGACGAAATGTTACTGAGAAATCACCAACAGTACAAACCTGTCCTCATCGCAGCTTAATTAGCCAAATATCTCACGCAAGAATCCTAGTGTAACCTACACTGTATCATACCATCTGTGTGAAGATGTTTTGCAATTATGCCAGTACTTCCAACTCGGATGCCTCAGAATGGGTGGTGCTGATAGGGAGGAGAACCCAGACCCTTTTGCCCTTTACAGAAATCCAGGCCAGCTGAGCACTGTCGTCCGATGCAGTTTGACACTAGAGTCGTATTCTCTTAGCAGGAAAATTATCCTGTGTAGGCTACCATGACCACACTGCTTCTGGCACCTGAGTGAGGTTGGTTTTTATAACCAGGAAAGTTAGATACTCAAGATTTGGTAAAGGGCGAAGTCCCTTAATGATAATGAGGTAGTCATTCAATGTTAGAGGTGTGTCTGTTAAGGGCTTATCTGCCTTTTAACCACAATCTATTTAGAAGTAGACAGACTTCCTGATTATTTTTAACTTACTATATACACTGTTCCATAAATCCAGCAAATGATACCCAGTGTTTAGTCAATTCTAAGGGATGCTTTCTGTGAATATTTCCTACCTTCTATTTTTTTGTAAAGTAATTAAATGCTTCTGAGACAAAGGTAAAATGCCTCAGTAAGAAACCAAACAGATCAATGAAGAGAAAAGGTTAATACTAATACTTAGGTAGAATGTCTTTTCCCTGTTCTGCCAAAACAACATTGGAACTGGCCTCATCAACATAGGAACTGGCCTGTTTCCCCCAGCCAGCACATGTGCAAATCCTGTAGACCTACAGAGCGAGAGGGCTCTGCAGAACTGAAAGTGGGACTGAGAAACACACCGTTCACTGTGCTGCGTGTGAGACGTCATTTGTTCCTCCTAGACCCTCCTTTCTCTTCTATACCAAGTGGCACTGCAGGTCCCAATAACTCATTTTCCCTTTCTGTTCTGAGTATTTCCTGCCTCTGTTCATATGGTTTCTCTATGTCTGCACATTAGGAGAAACACAAAGCACTTGATCGGCAAGTTCATAAAAACCTATTAAACTCAGTATAAGATAGTTGTAGTACTTGATCTGATAAGCTTCAGCACTTGGCTTAGTCATCAGACTTTTGCTCCCTCGCAAAAGCCACAGCAAGACACCACACCTTCTCCTAATAGGGAACTGTGGGTAGTTCTCTCTATGGCTTTATAAGCAGCAGCGAGGGGACACTAGCTTTTTGGAAAAGAAATCTTCTATTTACACAGTATTATGCAAAAGTTACTTTTCAGCTTACTGCAAAAAACCTATGTTATAAAGTATATATACTCAATTACTCTGAAAAGTAGAAGAAACACCCTGTTTTCTTCTGTTTGCTTATTTTTTGACAGCTTTCTAAGCAAGCTGAGAGTAAGTAGAATATACATGAAATGAAATATGTGCAATATATACACAAAGAAGATTTCACCCATTCACTGATTTTTATGCTTTTCCACTTCAAGATTTCCTTGCATCATATGACTGACCTACAAAAGAAATACCTATTCCTGTGTATTTTGAGTGTAGTGTGGCTATCGCTTATATTTCTAAGTTACAGTGTACTATTAACACAGTTCAAGTAATTCACAAATACTGACATGCCGCGGGATCTCTGGGGTGTTATGCTGTTCCTCAACACCACTCCTGTGGACAAGGGATCTCCTTCTCCACTGACAGACCAGTGAATGAACTGGCATGGAGAAGACTTTCTCTGTTACCCTGTTTGCAGCAAACGACACTGACAAGTACACATCACAACAAAACTTCCCTCCCTGTTACTAACAAGGTTGCTACCATGCTCTACAACTTTCTTCCTACAGACACTGCTACTTTTTTTCTTTAGAACAAGAAGTAATATCTCAGTTCAACTAAACTAGTAAAGTAAGTCTTAAAATAGATTTCTGGTCAAACCACATTATATTTCCTCTCCCGCATTGTACGTGACCTTTAATAAAATACCAGCATCTTTTAAGGCTATCCAAGAACTGACAGCAATAGTTGGTAAAGACCAGTGGTGGAATTAGTGACTATACGGTGCAGTACATAAGTTCCTCCTTAATAGGCCTACTTCCGGTACAGAACTTGCATCCCTTTGATATGTAATCCTATATGCTGTGCTGGAAGCAGCACATTAACCATTTATTTCACAGTGACTGGCAGACTTCAATATCACGATTTCTTGAGCGTCTTTAATTACACTGTAATTTCTGACTGCAGTTCTGAAACTAACTATTGTGCAGCATTTTCTTTAGCTATTAAGTCTAAATCCCTGGTAGGAAAAGGCTGCTGTGATAAAAGTTAGAGCGGATGTATACCAATGTTATAAAAATAAAATCTTAATATATATAAGGATCTAGCAAATATCTGCTCTTAGAAAATCTAGTGAACGCAGTTTGCTCTTTAGTTTGCTCTTTTCTTCAGGTCTGCCAAATTAAACCATAGTTTGCCTCAGAGCAGAGTAAATTTTCCCATCTCTATACATGAGGAGGCGTGGCTGAAGCATTCTGTCTGACAGATCAACAGATGATTTGAACTCAGAATTAAGCATTTCTCATTCAGAGATTGAAGGTGCTTTGTTCGTGAGCATTAGTACGATACGGCATGGTACCATACCCAGCTTATTGAAACTAAGACACAGGCAGGCGAAGTGATGTGTCCAGAACTACCCAGCAAGGCTAACAGCAGAGCTGTAAGCAGGGTGTAGTTCCCCTGTCTGAGCCCTCTATGCTGGGTTCAACAAGCTGAGTGATTTCAGATATACAGATTAACTAATTTTTATGGACAAAGAGCAGGCTTTTAAGGCAATTGCTTTATGCATCTGGCTTCAACCAGAAATGTAAAACCCTTTTGTTGTATAAATATCAAAACATCATACCCTGAAAAATAGATTTGAATATAAGTATGTTAAACATATTAATTATCTGTGTTAGAAAGCCATTCATACCCAGGTAAAGCTACTACTGCTCCAGCATCTGGGATGTCCTTCTATTATACCTCCATAGCACTGGCTTAGTCTATGTTTGTTTGCACAGCCTCTTCATCCTACTAGGTAATGCCCTGTCTTCTCCTCATTCTCAATATCTGGATGTGATTAAAGTAAAAAAAAAAAAAAAAAAAAAGTGAAATATCATGGCCTATTTTCTGGTGTTTTTAAAATTTCTGATTCTTCCCCCTAGTCTGTGAAATTCAAGGCAGGAAAGAAATTACAATCATAACCATATGTGTACATGTACATGTAACTCATATAAATGAGTTTATATAGATACATAATTACATTATAAAATAATATAATATAAACGCATAAATCCTTGTGCTTGTGTCCTTTCTGCTATACCTAACTGTTACAGGCTGTTGTTCATAGCGGATTGGCACAGCTTATGGCACAGGAGTAAAAAAGGGAGTGTTTATTCCAGACTTCTGGAGTCTTGTGGAAGTCAGTGGGAATTTTGCGCAACACAAGAAAAATACAACTGTCAGCATTTTAGACAGAAGCAAGCTGGGAGACCACGCTTTTTCTTTCCTTTAGGCGGGAGTCCACCAGAGAAATGCAAACTGCTTGCCAGGCAGAGCTGGGCAAAACCTCTTGGGGAGACTAAAGGCTCTTCTGGGACGTCGAGCTCTGAAATAGCATATTAACGATGAATATTCCTTCAATAGCTGCCTCGTTTCGCCCTGGGCTTGGAGAGCCGGTAGATAACCCCCTGCGGCGGGGGCTCTCCTCAGGAGCGGGGGTGTCACGACAGCACAGCAGCCGAGGCGAGCCCGATGGCACCCCCTCCGCCGCAGCGTCGTCCCCGTTTCGGCATCGATGAAACGCGAAAAGAAAGAAAATAAAAGGAACGCGGTTATTTCGGTGGGTCTGGGGGCCGCTTTCTGTCAGGGAGCGGGGCGGCCCGTGCGGAGCGGGAAGGCCGCGGGGCCGCCGCCATGGCAACGGGGGCAGGGCGGGGCGGGAAGAGGCGGGTGGCGGGGGTGGGGGGGGGCGGCTCGCTGATTGGGCGGCCGGCGGCCGCTGACGGCTTCCGGCGTGCGCGCGCGGCGGGCTGGGCGCGCGGGCGCGGGGGGGGCCCGGCGGCGGCTGAGGCGGCGGCGGTGGTTGTGTCTGTGTCGGTGCCGGTGTGGGGCGGCGGCGCGCAGGGATGGACACGCTGGGCAGGAAGGTGGTAGTGTGCGACAACGGCACCGGGGTGAGTCGCGCCGGGACCCGCCCTGCCGCCGGGAGAAGGTGGGGGAAGCAGGGCGAGGCCCCCCCCCCCCCCCCCAACCCCGGGCCCGGCCCCGCTTCCTGCCGGCACACCCGCGGGCCGCGCCCGGCCTGCCGCCGCCACCGAGCCCGGCCGCTCCCCCGCCGCTCCCCGCGCCAGGGCGCTGCTTGGGGCCGGCCGGGGCCCCGCCGCCAGCTCCGGCCCGCGGGCAGCCGCCGCAGGTCGGCGCGGGCCTGCGGAATGAATGGGCGGGGGGCGCTCGGCGCGGTAGGGCGCCGGTGCCGGCGGGGGCCCGTGGCTCGGTGATCCCGAAACCGGCTGAGCGGCATCTGCCGGCGGGGCTTTTCGGTGCCGGGCGCGGTGCGCGGATATTGTGCTGTGCCCCCCTGCTCCTCCCCCCCCCCCCCCCCCCCCCAACCTCCGCCACCCTGGTATTTTGCTGTTTTACCGTGGATCTCTTTATTGCTCTAATGACTAGAGCAAGTCTCCCTGCAGCAACGAGCTTTCACCAAAAAATATCGGGTTTTTTAAAATACCGAACTTTTGAAAAAATTCTGAATAAGCACATTACACATTGAGCAGGATGTGTCCTCTGTCTGCAGGATTATTAAGTTTTAGGGAAATGTTTGGTTGGTTTTTTTTTTTAGCTACTGTCTAAAACGGAGTATCATCCTTTCATTAATACCTTCCTGACCTGCAACATGCTCATAAATTGGCATTTTTCTAAATCGAAAAAGCCCCAAAGGTTTTCTCCCCATCCTTTCACCTTTCCCACCCGCCACCAGCCTGCAGGCACCCGCTGGAAACCCACCTTCTGTCAGTGGTACACAGGCTTTGAGGTGCCTGGCAGGAAGTGAATGAGATACCCACCTATGGCATCTTATCTTTTTGCTTTAAAATGGTATTTCCTCTCTGTAATTTTGTTTAGCAATCTAGGGTTTCCCCCAGTAAAGAAGTATGTGGAGAGTTACCACAGCTTACAGCATGTAAAGATCTCTTGAATGGGAAAAAAAAAAGGTGGTTTTTTTTATATAAACACATGGAATAAAGAAAAAATATTTTTTTAAAGCCCAAGAGGGAATAGCTGAGACAAAGGATGATGATGTTAAGAGATTCAGCATCCCGAATTAGAGGATTTTCCAGCTAGCATCTGAAATGATTAGCATGATTCAGGAAGAAGAGCATCATATTTGGTAGTTCTGGGGTTTGACAGTTCTTCTCACTTTTCCTCCTGTAGCAAAATTTTTCTTTAATTGGGCTGAGGTCAGGAGATTTTGGGTGCTTTTTATGCTATTGTTTAGAAAAGGAAAGAAAAAAAGAAGGCATTTACAGTTTTTCTTCTTACAAAGGGATGTGGAAGCTTTTTTGTTGGGTTTTTTTTCTTCATTGTTTAATATTCTTATTGTTAGGCCCATAATAAAAAAAATATCTAGAGCTTCATCCTTTAACATGATCCTTTACCTAGCTATAAATCATGGAGTTGTAAAACGTTTAGTGTACTGGTAGTGACAGCAGTGTTGTGCTTTGTCCAGCCCCAGTAAGGTGAGGGGAAGAAGGAATTATTTTCACTCAGTTGCCCCAGCTGGGTCCGCAACAGAGATTCTGTACAGTGTAATGGATCTGTGTGTGCTTTGAAATCAAGAGATGTCTTGGAATGATACGGTTTTTTTTCCTCTGTGAGTTGTACCAGCAGGATATAAATAACTAAGAGTGGAAGTTGCCTTCATAGTGCTGTTGCGGTGCTGAGAGGAGGGGCCTGTGTTACTTTAGCTTGTGTTGCTTTGGGTTGTCTCTGAGTGGAACAATGTGTGTATGGAAGTAGCCTGGCCACTGAGTTCATTGGGGGGGGGCAGCAAGGTATCAAGAAATAATTGTGAAATCAGTAAACTCAAAATATTTAGGTTGAATTGGGATAATTAAACTAGAATTGGGATAATTAGTCCGGAAGAAAATTGTATTCAGTAAATCTTTCGAGCCTCAGCTGCATGTTGAGATTATCAAGTAGTCCTATATTGTCAAACCAGTGTTTTAATAATATTTTCTGTTCGACAAAGCAGGGATACTTTGTCAGTGACTCCTGATACACCATGATATGTCATACTTAAAACCATGACTGAAATTAAATCTCTTGCCAAGTGCCAGAAATGCTACATAAAAATGGAGACTATTAGAAAAGTCGGGTGCAATTTTAATTTTGGGCTTGTCTTTGAAATTCACAGTTCTTGTTATGCTGCAATAGGACTTGTATCTGGCTGCGACCAGTCTTTGAGGAAGAGGTGACTAGAAGGAAGTTCTTGCAACATGTAGTGTAGAAGAGAGGTGGGCAATGGCACCTCAAAGGTCTAAAGCATTAGAGATGAATGTTTTTATTGGTATAGTACAAATGGTAAGTCGGTTAGTGGCCCGTGAAATTGCTGTAATTATATTTAGGTGTTTTGTTCGAGAGTTGCATCGATGGAAAGAATCAAGCACAGAGACCTGATAAAAATATTAGTCTTCATTTTAAAACTTGTCACATGGCCTGTTCGTAAGCTTCCTCATTCTTTTTGTTTGAAAGAATACTTATATATACAAGTTCTTACTGTTTGATGACTCAGTAGGAAGTGAAAGAGCCGGTATAAACCACAGTGAAATGGAGAAGAAACTATATATGGTAAAACTTTGTACATACATGGTCTTGCACACAGCAGGCTAAGTAGCTATTCTTAAAACATTCTGAATGTATAGCAAATGTGTGCAAAAATGAACGGTGATGAATTCTGGGCTTTGTTACAGAGATGTGTAAATTCATTGGGGGGTGGTGGTGCTGTTTGGGATGTGATGTATACTGAGCATTGTACTGAAATTATGTGGTGATTGTTGTAAGGGGTGTGCACAGTGAGGGATGGAAAAGAAACAAGCGAGCTATACTGAAGTTTTACTAGAGAGTTTCAAATTGAGAATGGCAGGAACAGTGTCTAGTGTCTGGCACTAGAAAAGAGAAGCTGATCCTGTTCCAAACTACGGCAGTTCATAATGTTCCATTGAAGATTTTGGAGCATCTGCTGTAAGGGATGGGAGGGAGAAGTGCCTTATGTTTCTTGTACCTCTTCAAAAATCTAAAACTGTGCAGGATCTGTTATGTGCATCTGTGTTTCTTAGGTGCACTTACCTGTTGGTAGTTTTATCGAGTCTGGTTCTTCAGCCATAATATGCAGTGTTACATCATCACAAACCTACCGAACCAGCTGAATGTTCAGCATCGTGTCAGGGAGAACGCTGCAGTGGGGATGCTTGCGTTGATGGGGAGGCTGGTGTACAAGGCTGAATTGCTCTCATCCTCACTAAATTTTGCTGTAGCCTGGAGGGGAAAATCACAAATTTGAAGGCGGGGAGACAGAGTAAAATTCTGCCCCTTCTATCTACTGATGAATTTACCAAGCTTTGTGAAAATGTAATTTTATTTTATTTTTTAAGGCACTCTGTTCTGGCCCGAAAGAGGTGGGGAACAGACTGTGAATGTCCAAGCTTAATCTTGCACATTGTAGTTCACATAGATTAAATCTGGTTTTGATTGTGTTTTAGGCTGGTTGGAGAAATGACAATCTGTTTTTAAAATCTAGGATTTGTTAATTGCCAACATTGTTAACTTCCCAGGAAGGTGTGTCAAGGTCTTAACGCGGAAAGGGCCTGGAAGTTACTATTACAATTCAAATAGTAAGAACTTAGAATAATATTTTTGTAGATCAGCATTTTCTAGGTCAGCATACTTGTATGTGATTTTGAGAGGTATTTTTAAGGTTGGCCAAGAGGCACTTACTGATTTTGTGCAGTAGTCATTTTGGTCACTTATCTCAGTGGTTGCTGTATAAATCTTGGGGTTTATTTGCCCAGTCGGCAGGATTTAAAAGTGTGGGTATTGGAACTTCTTGAGGGGTGGGGGTGTTCCAGTAGCTCGAGTTGTAAAGGTTCGTGTGGATGTTACCGGTCATGTTACTTCTGTTGACCGACACAGTTGGTGGTGACTGGTAGGAGAGTAGCTTCATGCTGGGAGAAAAGCTGTACGCAAATGTATGGGTGTAAAGGTGCATGGGCTGCTGGGGGTGCTTATAGTTGTGCTTGGAACAGTTTATGAAACCCTGAGCTGGAGGGCAATGGGATTATATGGGCTGTTCTGTAAACCTCCTTCTAGCTTAACCAGGTCCTGCACAATGAAATTTATAACAAGCATACCTAAATATTGTAGAAGCAACAGAAACTGTGATTGCCCTGAATGCAGGAATTTGCTATGTCTGAAAAGGAGCTTTTAGTTTGGACACCGTTATTTGGACCCAAGCTATGAGACATTTTGAAGAACTGAGCTGAATCAGTCCTTCAAAATGCCTCATGCACTTCCTCTGGTATAAAACTTACAGTAAAGTCTTCGGGTGTATTCAGGTAGTGTGATGCAGAAATACTTGTGGCTACTCTTTGCTTTCTCGTAGCAGCACTGCATTCTTGAATACAGATAAGACCTATATAACTCCTAGGTACTTCTGGCCTTAATATAAGCAAAAGAGTTGATAAGTACTTGCTTTTTCAGAGGACTCGGACTGAAGTAGAATGAGCAAAATCAGTTGTGTACACAGTGTTATTCTTCAAGTATTCCAAACAGCTCTACAGGGAGCACTGAATGGGTGAAAGAAATTAGGGTCACAAAAAGCAAAAAAACCCAAAAATCCCTTCCCCCCTGTATTAGCCCAACTTTAATTAAAATATCTCTTGGCTCTTTCCATAACTGCCTTTAAAAATTTCTTTCCAAAACAGGTGACCTTTTTACTGCAGTACAGCAGATAATTTAGAGCAACAGAAAGTGACTGTTCACGTTAGTGTAATGGCAGAATTCCCCTCAGCTGCAATTAGCTGTACTCTTTTTTTTTGCTGTGATAATTGTTTCAGTGGCAGTCTTCAAACCTGACTTCAGAAACTCGGTGAATGTTTTGGAAATTCTAGCAGGTGGCTTTTAATACAACCTGAAATGGGGAATTAAGCTTTGGGACAGGGTCCCAAGGAGGCTGTGAATTATCTGTCCTTGGAGGCTTCCAACGCCCAACTGGTCAAAGCCCTAAGCGACCTGGTCTGAATCCAGTGACTGCTTTGAGCCCGAGGTTGGACGAGGCAGATCCTGAGGTTCCCTCCAACCTGAGTGATCCTGCAGTGCTGTGTTACTGCTGTTACACCTAGATGGTTGAGTCATTTTGCAGATGAAAATGTGTAATGTTTAGTTTGGGGACTGCAGGATTTTGTTTTGGCACGCTGATACTGCACAGTATGCAAAGTATTAATCAAAAAAATTCATACAGACACCTGCTCTGTATGAACTGTAGGCAGAACATCAGACTGGTATGTGACCATCACAGTAGGACAGCTGAAGAGTAGAACTTGCTGATCCCCATGAGCTAAAATTGTAACTTCTTGCTGAAGTTACTTTAAAGTTCTTGTTTTACAACCAAGCTTCCTCTGGTGACTGTGTATGTATGTGTGTATATATATATATATATATATATGTTAGGGTTTTTTTCCCCTCGGTTAATCCTCACTGTTTTCTTAGTGAATATCCTGTTTTGGGACCCAGTGATAGAAAGCTTCCTTTCGTTCATATTTGGGTGACAAACACTTCTTCAAAAGAGTATCCTGTTTGGTGTGAACTATTATCAGCTAAGTTTTTGGTTGTGCTGTTGGCTTTGGAAGTGCTTACTGCAAAAATCCTGTCTTTATATTTAAAAGGAACTCTGTAAAATTATCAAACTGAGAAATCCATCTGAATTGCACAGACTTATCTGCTAGTTCACTGTTAAACCTTTTTTATAAAAGCATAAGATTTGAATTCACAAGGTTTTGGTTTTTTTTTTTCTGATTTTTGTTATGCCACTGTGTGCTTTAATTGAAGAGGTAATTCCATTTGGTGTCATCGGGTACTCATCATAAGGTGATCCATTGCAAAATGATGGAATTTGGGTTGCTAGAGAATTTTAGAGTTGTAGGAAATCCAAATTCAGACATTGCACTGTCTTATACCTCTCAACATACTTAGTAGTTTTAATACTGCTTCTCAAAAATGTGACAGTCTGACTCAGAAAACATTCTGGAAGATACTTTAATTCAGTTTTACAGATCTACGCATCAATTGAAATGTGTAAAATTGATTAGTAAGTATAAATCCAGTTGGTTTCCAGTGGGACACATGCTCTTAAATTTGGACTTAATTTTCTACACCAGACCAGGTTTCTGTCAGTAAACAAAAGTAATGCATATTCTAATAAAATTATTTATTCCTTTTCAGTTTGTGAAATGTGGCTATGCAGGCTCAAATTTTCCAGAGCACATTTTTCCAGCTTTGGTTGGAAGACCCATTATAAGATCAACTGCAAAAGTGGGAAACATTGAAATCAAGGTAATTTTTTTTTCATTATTATTACTTTGTGACAGTTAAAAATATTTAGGGCAGGTTTTGACTTGTGTAGTATTTGGAATTGGTTTTTCGTTAATTCCCCTTTACGCTATTTTGGTATATCCTGATTAATTTCTGTATCGGGTTTTAGCCTGTTGCAAACTACAAATGCATTAAGAGAGTGATGTAGAGCACTGGAGGCCTTCAGATAGTACAGCTGAGGAGGCAGCAGGTAGGGCTTGGGTGGTTCTGGGCAAAAAGGGGCTTCAGGTGCCAGTATGTAAATGATGTCCAGATTAGAAGGCGGAAATCAGAAGTGGTTGATGTCATTGAGCTGTGTTGTGGGATTCTGAGACAATGCTGAAGAATTGCTGGAGCTTCCAGGTCTTCCTATACTGTTTGCTTTCTACTCACAGTTGATCATCTGTGATCTTGTATGAGATGTTTAACCTTGCTTGTGTTTGCATTTCATTGTTTCTATTGTTTTTGTTTTCTTTTCTTTTTGCTGCTGGTTGGTGTAGGTACTCCACATCAGTTAGAGATGGAGAAAGGAGTATTCAGGCTAGTTTGTCTTGGGATGTTATTCCAAGCTTGGAATTGGGGACACACACCACTGCTTGAGAATCTTTTTCTGAAGTCCAGGGACCTGTCATTTCCCACTTTGTTTTGTAATTAGAATAACGCTTCAAATATTAGTAGTTGCTTCTGTAATACAGGCTTCAGTAAATGTCTTGGCCTTGCTGTGGTCACATCCTTCCTTCTTGCTTCTAGCTACGCATTCTCACCTTGTGCTGGTTGTACTGCTTGTGCAGACATGTGGTAAGCAGCTTCAGTGAGCTGATCCAGCTGAAAAAGAGTGATTTCTTTGTCAGGTGAGGTTTTGACTGCTTTACTGCACAGTGGTGCAAGCTCTGTTTTGAGAGCAAGGCAGAAGTAGAAACCTGAGGGAGAAACAGGAGGCGACGCAGAACTGTAGAAGACCTCTCTTAGGCCAGGGAAGGTCAAGTAGAGACACGCATGTATAAGCTTTCAGTTTTCCTTTCCTTGTTGCTTCTGAGCAGCAGATTAGCCAAAAAAAAATAAAAAAAATCTGCCTAGTCTTGTTCCTTATCTTCAGAACTGTATGGGCGGCAAGAAGTTCAGCTACCTGATTTCTGCTCCCTCCCTGGAAAAAGTTAGTGTCAGCAGAAGGCCGTGCTGGGAAGTCAAGAGGACGAAAGTCATCAGACCTTTCAAAAATGTGCCTTTTTTTTTTTTCTTCTCTTTAATTTAATATTGCAATACTGCTTGCCTTGTGTTAGCTAGGACAAATTGCTTGAAAGGGAACCTTTCCCTGTTACAGTAGATAGGAGTTTTTGTAAAGAGAAGGAAAACATACTCTTTTCTCTTGAAAGACTTGGGGAGAGGTGTTTCTTCAGATATCTACTTGAACTTAATGTGCCAGTTTCTTCGAGGAGGTTCTGGTAAAGTTTTATGAAAGTTACACAGTGATTTACAAGTATGAAGTCCAAGAAAAATTCTCTTGCATTAAATCTCATTGTTGAAGCAGTGTTTTCTTTCCAGCTGATCTGATACAGCCTGTCCTGCCAGTTTGGGTATCCTCTGATTATCTGATAACTTAGTTTAATATCATTACAGGTGGCAGTCTTGAATTGGAAAGATTTAGCATTGGAGGTGGAAGTGGGTAATTGACATGAGATCAGTGTGAAAGAACCAGTAAACTATAATTTTGCATGCATTGCCCATCTTCTGCTTGAGCATGGATCGCATGGGTGTATCTTAGAGAGTATGAACTGTGTCTAGATTCTTCCTAGAAGTTTACAGCGTCTGCATATAATAGCAAGTGCATCAGGAGAGGAAATCCCTGTGTCAGATACTCTGGGTATGCCAGTAGGATAATACAGTAGGAAGACTTGTTGAGTGAGTGATGTTTTTCTTCATGAGATTCTTGCAGATTTCCTAAAAAATTTAATGTATTTTAGCAGATTATTTTTATGCCAAAGTTAATTCCAGCCATTTACTGCAGGTTCTTACGGGGTAAGTTTAAAACAGAGTAAAGGAAGCTGGCAAGATCAGTTTAATTTTTCAAAACCATTCAGAAAAGCTGTCATTCCTATGAAATTCAGAACTCTGTGTGAAGTCTGGAAGCTGATCAAAACAGCGGTTGTCTTGTATCTGTTGAGTTACTGATTTCAAGTTGTTTTGCCGTGCTTTCCTTCTGGATTCTTATTTCAGCCAGCAGCTGATATATAGCTTTTTCCTCCTACTAGAGTCACCAGTTCAGAACATAAACACAGAAGTTTGGTTATTACTGGGATTATTTTGCTTAAAATTGCAACCTTAAAACTCTAAAACCAGAAGCACAGATGCTGCTCTTTGCTTTTACTGAGATACTAATCTTTGCAGCAGGTTCGGGGGATTGTTAACCCTCTGAGGAAAGCAGGGCTGATGAGTAGCTCTGACTAGGTAAAACAGGGTTTTGGGGCAGATCAGACCCAGTGACGGGCTCAGCCATAGTCTGTGTCCTACAGCTCTGCTCAGTTGCTGCCAAAGGCGGCCTGGAGAAGTCGTTTCCGTCCTCTGGGTTTGAAGTGAGGAAGAGGGCGGTGCTGGGACCAGCCTCTTTGGTACCGCCTGTCCAGAGGCAGCTGCCAGAAACTATGCGCTTTTGCTTTGACACGATTTGCAGAATAGGTAGATTTGCCCTAATGGTGCTGATAGTTACCCTGTGGCTTCTGACAGTTTAGGTGACTCAAAGTGAGTTTAATAGAAGGAGGAAAAATCTCAGTAGTAATGGAAATGGCTTTAGTATAATTTTGGCCAATGTTTGTGCACGTGCACTTTATGTAGCTCATAGTGCTTCCTGGCTGCTTTGATTATCTTAGCTTCCTACCTCTGTAGCTTGCTATAGGAGAGAGTTTTGAGACACTGCTCTTACTACTGCACTTTATGGTTGCTTGTTTCCATTCTGAGAGTAGATGCTGGGATTTAAGTAAATATCTCTTATTTGATTCTTTCTGGGTATTAGTTCCATGATACGTGAGCAGATTAGCCTGCTTATAGGTGAATGCTTTTATGTTACCGTTTTCAGTTCTTGGGTATTTGAAGCGGAATTTTTAAAACAACATTTAAATTTAGCATTTGTCAGAGCTAGCTATAGTCAAATGCTTTGTGCAGAGTCTTGTCTAGTTCAGATGAACACCTTGCCCAGGGTAAAACTCCAGTGTTACAGAATACTTATGCACAGAATCCTATTTATGAGAAGTTGGCATATATACTGGTTTTGTTTGCAACGTAAGATGCATAAGTGTGATATGCCACTGACATGTAGCAGTAGCTTCCTTTAAAGAGGTATTTTAATCTGAGATCCTGAGAATGTTAGTTTGGCCCTAACTAAACTAACTCAGACCATTTCCTGCTGTACATGCATCTCTTTTCAGCCTATTTCTACTGTGTACTTAAAATAATTTGAGAATTTCATTTAGGCCTTTTCTGACTTTCTTGCTTCTACCTTCTTTCTTCACCTTTCTTGACCTGTTGAAGTAGAATAACAAAAAGATGGTAAGTGAGGTGCCCCTGTGCTATTTGTTTACCATTTTTGCTTGATGGGACCTAGTAGCTGTTATGTTATTTTTTGATGCTATTCATTGTTTTGTCTTGTCCTACATTTTACATTTGAATACATACTTATTTTGGACGTTGTTCATTGCTTTGGTTTACTAGCAACTAATTTATGAGAATATTTTATGTATTGCTTCTAAATGTTACATAACCTGTAGTTTTGCAAGATACAAGAGTAACACTTAAAGATCATCTTTAACAGTAGAAATTGCTCTATTTAACATTAAAAACCATGAGCCTGAAAAACTTTCAGATTTCGGTTAGGCAAATACTACTGAGTACCAAAGTGGTGGAAACACTGGATGTCATGGTACTGGTTCCGCTCTGCAAATTCAGTTGTGCTGTCCTCCTTTCTCTTCACTGACCAAGTACGCATGTCTGTTAGTGTGCTCTTGAGAACAATTGTTCAGCCCTTTAACTTTGTTTTAAGAGGATGTGAAAGTTTTGTTCAACTTCCATTGCACATTTGAATAGCGGCTTTTTCTGGGCTGTGTCCTGTTCGGCAGCATAGAGCCTCAAAAAACAATGCACAAAAAAGGCTTCTGATTCTTCTAACCAGTGGAGTTTCTGTCATCTGAAATTCTCAGGAGTAATGTGGCTGTGTGGTGGAGTTTTCATAGTATGGTTTCACTTGAGTATATTTAAAATGTTAGTCTTGACTTTTGTCTTCTGTGCAGTTGAGAACTAAGTGTGATCTACTGTGCAAGGGGAAAACAAACAAAACACTTTGTCAGTGAGAAGGGGTGGAAGAGAAATGGTTTACTTTAAACTGTTTTCAATTAACGTCCTTTTTATATAGTCGACAGTACCTGTTTAGGTTATTTCTAACAAAGGCATTATAAACCGGGTGCCAGATTTTTTGTTGTGCATTTTTTTTCCCTAGTATTGAATAGTAGGTTGAGTAACTCTCACTTGAGAAGTTTTCTGTGCCACAGCAACTGCAAGCTGCGGTGGCATGTTTTTCTATGAAGCAGTTGGATTTTTTTCAATTAAATTGGTATTAGCATGGAAACAGTGCTGTTGGTGTCTAGAAATAAGTTCTTAGGGCAAAATACAGGCAAGTCAGTTAAGGCTTCTTTAGAAGTATGGGATGTAACAGGGAGCAAAAATAAGATGTTACTGTGCATACTTCCTCTGGGAAATACGTGGGAAAGGAGAAGATGTGATGCTACTAATTTGAATGTGCAATGTTTGCATAACTAACTTTAATAAACAGATTGCTTAATCAGTGTGAAATGACTGGACAAACTGTGCATTAGTTGGTTGTATTTGTGTAAGAATGTATTACTGGGACTTTTGGCTTGGGACTTTTGGCATGGTACAGACAAGGGTATATTTTTATATTTAGATGTGTCTCTTCACACCCTACTGACATAGGCAATATGTAAACCATTGTTTCTTTTAATGTCTAGTGTGGAACTCCTAATCTCTTACTTGCTTTTGCTACTGTTCGGTATGCTTATTCACCACTCATTATTCCTTTTTTGGTATTGTGCACAGAAATTTGCAACATGCATGGACAATTACTCTGCAAATCCCACCTACTACTACCCTTATGTGCTGTTTTGCATCTCAGCCCTTAGAAATTTAGTATTTGATAAAGTAGTTTGGAGGTGTCAGTGGAGAAGCATCTGTACTTATAAAGATCTTTATAGTGTCTAGCTGTACCAGGGTTTATTGGTTTAAGGTAAATTGGAAAATGGAAAAAAAAATATTTTGGAAAAGGTTTGGGATGGGTAAAAGCTAAATTTAAATACTACTTGAAATATATTCTACTTCTTTCCTAAGTACATAAAAATTATTCTAAAATGTGGGCATTGTTTAAGAACACAGTTTGACACAGGCTGGTGCAGTTCACTGTCATTCTTGAGGATTCTAGTGGTTAGAAAACTCTGCAAGCACTGACATGTTTCTATATTAAAATTTTACAGGATCTCATGGTTGGTGATGAAGCAAGTGAATTACGCTCGATGCTGGAAGTAAATTATCCAATGGAGAATGGCATAGTTCGGAACTGGGATGATATGAAGCACCTCTGGGATTACACGTTTGGACCAGAAAAACTTAATATCGACACAAAAAATTGTAAAATACTGCTCACAGAACCTCCCATGAATCCAACTAAAAACAGGGAGAAGATAGTGGAGGTATGTCTGTCTAGTAGAAACTGTTATATACTGTCATTGGAGCATTGCTAAGAGATTTTAACTTTTTGGAACGCCTGGTAATTGTCTGAGGCAAAGTGGTTCTGTTTTATAACCAAAACTCATCCTCAGCCATAGTCGTGAAGGCTACTGTGCTTAAAATCAAACAAGCTGATCTCGTTCAAAAGCTATAAGCAGGCTTCTTGTCTCAAGCCATGTCACCATTAAAACACAGAATTAGAAAGATAGGTTTCTCTTCATGTAATCAAGATACATTGATTACTAGCTATTGCATGAATGTTAATTACTTTAAATGACTTGGACTTTTGTAAGCCACTAATGCTTCAGAGGAGATTGAGGCTTGAGCCAGATGATGCTTACCAGGTGGAGCAGTGTTGTTGGAGGTAGTTGAGACAAAGGTGTGATGACAACCAAATCACTAATCCGTGACTAATGCTGGGGATTATCAATGAAAGCCTTCTAAGAAGGAAAGCCTGGTTCGTGGGTCCTCAGTCTCGGAGTGCTGCCCTGGGTGGCCTAAGCCCCATCTGAACCTTGTGTTAATGTCGGTTGTCCAATATATATTGCTTAGCTGTAGTACCATGTGATGAAGACTTGATTTTGAAGAGCAGTAATGTTTGACAAGAACAAAAAGTTTAGTCTTCCGTTCTGTTTTTTTCCCCTCAAGCATCACAGGTATTTTCAGTTAATGTAAGGCATTCAGTGTAACAAAAATTTAAAAACTGTGTTGTTAGAGTAGCTGAAAGGGCAGGAAAAATGAATTCTTCAGTATGAAACCTTATCCATTTATCAGAACTTTGAATATGAAAGCTTGGGTATGTATATTTTTCCCCAAAAATCTGTTGTTTATTCTAATAAGAACTTACCTGCTGACTTTTCCTTCAAAATCCTTTGTTGTCACAGCTCCAGTAGTGCTTTCTGCAATGTGGCAGTGACTGTATTTGTGCTGATCTTTTCTTTCAGTGACTTGGGATCAAGTCAAGTATAGCAAAGTGGGAAAAACTTAAGTGGAAAAAACCCAAACTGTACAATCTAAATTCAGCATTTCTTCGAAATTGTGGACATTTGGGACCTTTTACCGAAGTATTACATAATGCAACATCGGTAATACTGCCTATTGTATGTCAGTTAGCTGTGATGGGATGGACATAGCAGATTATTCTGGGTGGCCTCCATGTAGCAGGAACGGTTGAATTTCCTGTTCAGGCTTCTTTGCTTTTCAGCTGTCTACAATAGTGTTCTTGTTCCTGTTTTCCTGCTAAATACAAAAGGCTAGATTTTAGTTATTCTGGTACTGAGTAATTTTATACCCTAAATTGAAGAGCCTTGTATGGCTTCTGAACTCTGCTAAAATATTTGTATTGCTACATTTGCTTTTTTAAACCACTCCAGGGATTGTAGATGCTTAATCATGATCCAGAGGATTAGGGGAAACTGGAATCCATTTTTGTAAATTTAAATTTGAGTGAAACGGAGGCTTGTTGTTTCTGTTAATATTTTTAATGGATCACAGTATTATGAGGACTAGCAATATTTAGGTTTTTTACTCCAACATGTTTATACTCCTTCCATTTTTGACATATAGTCTTCCTTTTCAGGGAGGCTAGCCCAGTATGAAGCAGAGGACTGAATTAAGGTTTTTCCTAAAGTCAGCAGTAAATATAATAACGTCTCTGCATGTTGTGATACAATGCAGTAGCATTTTAAAAGAAAAGCTTAGCCATCTGGACCATATCAAGATGATAGATAATTATATTTGCTGTACTTCATTCTACTTCCAGTAACTTTCTTTCCTCACCCCATCGCTCTGTCAAACTCGGCTACGCAGTAACAGCAGCAAGCGCTCACATGGCGGCTGTGTTGTAAAATACATATTTTAAAAGTGCCGTTTCTTTCTTAGCATGTACAAGACACCAGTTGCTCCTCGGCTTAGCTGGGTGTTTGCTCTTTGTTTGTCTCCGGTTACCTGATGTGTTCTCATTCTGTAATACCCTCAGGAGCAGCCAGGCTGAAGTGGCGTATCAGGTAGCTGTAAACATAGATACTCCAGCACAGTCACTTCTCCTAATCCCAACCTAGTATTCCTTATCTTTTTTTCTCTATTTTTAGTTCTTCGTTTCTGTGTCCAGTTAGAACATTGCTTTATAGGTAACCCAAAAGTGGCTGTCATGAGAAGAAGAATCTTATCAGGAGAGCATCCTGCTCAGTGTTTACATCTTAAGATTTGTTAACATGTATGTCCCGTGCCGGGGCAATTCTGGTGTCAAATAGAAGAGACCTAAATGTCTGTCCTTCAAGAAAACCCCTCAAAGGCCTGCATATAGGTTATAGAAGGGTTTTGCAGTGGCTTCTAGGGTTTAGTGCAATGTGTGAAGGCACTAACTAATGCCATTTGAATATTTGTTTTGTTGTATGAAGATGATAATTCAGATTATTCTGAAATTAGGTTTTTGTCTTGTAAGCTCTCTGGTGGTTTGGAAGAAGACTCATCCACTGGAATAGTGCTGGTTTTAGACAGTGGTTACTCAAACGGGATCTGAGTTGCTGCCCTTTCAACTGTTCCTCTTCTGGCAGACAGTTCTGCTTCTTGTTTCTGAAGGTATTGCATATGTGCTCCGGAGTGGCCATTGCAGGGAAGTTACTAGCCAGCCTGTGATTTCTTGTTCATTCTTACCCTGCGCACCTGACTACTGTATTAAATTTCCTTTTATATTATCTACAGTCCACATTGAGGGGTTATAAAATCCCAAAGCGTGATGTTCTCAGGGCAGGGAGCTCTGCAGCTCACCCTCTCTGTGTTCCTTTCTGCTTGGCTTCTGCGGTACTGTGTGCTCACAGCAAGTATCCCGAGAAAGGCGGCATCAATCTTCCCAGGGGTTTTGCCGTGTGCTCAGTACAGCTTGAAGAAATGAACTTGACTTTGCAAGGATCAGGTTTTTGATATGGGCCAGCTGTTTAAGATCACACTATTCTAACAGAAGGTTCTTTAAATAGTTCAGAATTCTAAAATTGTCAGGCATCAGCTTTCTTTCTTGAAAAATATTTAGATATCTTTTACTTGAGCTGTGGGAGTACTTAGGATTTAATCAGCTTCTAATCCTAGAAGTTGCAAAGTGCTCAGGGGGCTGCAGAATAGCAAAAGCAAAACTTCTGTTATGTGCTGGAGAAATCAGAGTTCATCTGTTTTTCCTGGTAAAGCATTTTGAGGGGAAAACTGCTGTACAGTATGATTTGTTTACTTGGCCTTCTTTGTGTTTATAAAGAAGACAAGATCCTATAAACTCTGCATCCTTTCCTCACTGAAGCTAGCGTGGTGGTTAGGGGAAGCTGGCCTACAAGGCAGGCAGGCACTTTGCGTGTTGCAGTAAGAGTTCTGCAAACCTGTGGTTTTCTGTATGTAGCAACAGAGTTCATCCTACCTGAACTATTTCACTCGTAGTGGATTTTGCACTAATTCTGGAAGTTTTTCATCAGTTGTGCTTTAAAGAAGGAAAGAAGGTGGCCCAGATGCAAAGGGCAATCTTGATGCTGGGCTTTATTCTAGACCCCTATGTGTAGGCATCTGTTTGGTCTTTACTTGACGTAGTCTGTGGTTGTACAAAGTCTGTAGGGCTTGATATGAGGAATAAAAAACCAAAACCCCAGAACTTCATTAGATAGAGCATACACCTTTAACAAACATTTCATTCCCAAGTCGCACTTCAGTAATGAAGTACTTGGCTGGTCTACAAGGACTGCCTCCCACTCATTAGAGCACTTTGGAAAACAGCTTAGTAAAGCTGCAGAAATTGGTGTGTGGGTTTCACTTTCATTGCTAAACGGATCTGGAATATTTCACGTGGCTTGTCTTGTGTGAACAGGTAAGATGTGGAGCTGAATGTGCTACTTTCTGCCAGAAAGTAGGTAGGTTTCTAATATTTGTGTAGAATCTGCATGATGAAGTTACTTGGAAAGTGATTTTGATTAGCAAAAGTACGGAATTATAGAAGTACAGTTTTCAAACTTCTGTGAATTTTTTCTTAATTATTTGGCCTTTTCTGGACATTAATTTTTGCCTTCATCTTACAGGTTATGTTTGAGACATACCAGTTTTCTGGGGTGTATGTAGCCATTCAGGCTGTTCTTACTTTGTATGCTCAAGGTAGGCAAAGATAACTTAAAATCTGTTTAGTTTGTAAATGTGTTGCTGAGCCAAAGTACTAATATGGTATTAATGAGTCTTGGGCTTAATTCGACGCTGCTGTAAGTAAGCTCGGCTCTGACTTAGGGGCCTGCTTTTTGTTTTGAGGAGCTATTGGTGGGTACCCATGTTGGTGGTGTTTTCATGAACCAACTGTGGTGACGTGCTTGTAAAGGCAAAAACCTGGTTTGTCAAAACTATTGTTGTTCCAGGGTGTAGTCATTTAGCCTTTGGCATCAAGTCTTAATGACATGCTTTTGATTTTCTGATAAAGGAAAAATTTATTACCATAAGTGAATTTCAAGATGACTAGGTGACTTTGGCATTATTTTCAGGTTTAAAAAAAAAAATTAAAAATTTGATTCTTTTGCTGTAGATAAACTAGAATAAATCATCCTCAGCCTGAGGAGAAAATCAGATTCACTGAACTCGATAGAAATTCTACCACAGACTGCAATCCATCTAGGACTTTAAGAAGCTACTCAAGCACATCAGTTCTGATAACGTGACTCTTTACATCTGTTTACTACTGGCTTGGTGTATTTAGCTGTGTCACATAGCAGGACATAAATACCTTTGCCCATTAACATGTCACCATAGTTTCTGTGTCCAAAAGCAAAAGTGACGGGCTACTGGAAGGGTGGTTCTGTTACGCAAGTCATTAAAACTAGTTGAACCAAAACGGCTTTTGCAGACCTGGATATTACTTTTTTTTGCTGTGATCTGTGCTGTCATTCTTTTTGTTTGTCTGTTTGTTTTCTTCCCCGCCCCCCCCCCCTTGGTTTTTCTTTGGTTTGATTCCTTATAGATATGACTAACACATAAGTCTTAAATTCTGTTGTTAATTGTGCGCGCATTTTACCGAATAGTGGTCAAATACTGTGTGAATAAAAAAAGTGAAATAACTTAGAGCAGTCCAGTGTTTCTACATACTGTCATCTAAAATAAAGTTGAAGACCTTCCAAAGATACAAAAAACAAGTGGCACGTAAATAGAACGTTTGCCTTTGAAAATAAAAACAGCCCTTTAAAACATCCTACTTATTTATATTACATTAAACATTAAAGTAGTGGCTAAAATTACATAGAGATGTGCCTCGCTGCAGTGCACCACATTTTGTTGCTGCTGTTAAAACTCTCTTAAGACTAATTGTTGCTTTTACCTGGAATTCTGTGTGCTCATATACCTTTTAAAGGCAAAGGGGTTTAAATATCAAAACCTAGTCCTAATTAGGAAATTCTTTAGCAATTCCTCACAGCAGTCTTTGGAGTTCGGTGTAGTCCCTTGTGACTGACTATTTCCTTCCTTACTGCGTGTGTTCAGTTGTGAGACTTGTTGTGTTTGCATAGTAGTTATTCCAATTCGCTAAGAAATCTAAAGATCTGATCACACAGCTGAACCAAGGTGTGTTCTTTGATTTGTTAGGGGCAAATAACCAATTTGTTTGCCTTCTGTTTACAAAGCTTGAGCAAACTACGGTAGCCAAACCAGTGCACCTTGCCCATTACATGTTAAATGGCCCTTCATTATATTAACGTCTCCCCTTAAAATATATTATCTTGCTTTAGGTAGCTTGTGAGAAACTATAAAACTGTTTTCTAATCAACTTTCACCATGAATTCTGCTGCTTATTTTGTTAGCGAAGTATAGAAATTTCTCTTTATACATGCCTATGATATCTCAGTTTGGTACACCTTGGAATGTAATGGTTCTGTGGTAAACTTTTTTCACTGGAGTTAACCTCTCTAGCCTATGAAAGTGAATCTGATTCAGCCTAACACTGTTTCTGTGGGAAAGAAAGTTAGATGTGTTCTGTATAGTCCAAATATTCTCTACCTTCTGAAAGCATTGTCTTGTTTTTTGAATACCAGTCAAAATGAACAAGTCCTAATAATTGTAACCAGGTAAACTTGTGGCCTGATTACCTCTAATACTACTTTATATTTTTAGATCTCTCTATATTTTATATATATATTCTTATATATATATAAGAAATTAACGTAAGGTTGCACATACACAGCTGAATCTGAGGAGGAATTTGTGCCCCAGCAAGCATTTAATGATCTTTGATATTCTCTTTAATTAGAGTGCAATTTGAGATGTCAAAACACCAGATAAATTTATGAACAGTGGAGTTATATGCATCTAGGAAAAAGTAGCGGTCATACTTCTAAAAAATGTATATGAAAACATTTGTTACTATGAAAACCTTAAGTTTAAAATCCAGCTGAGTGGAAGCAACTGAATTTTAAATTGTGACTATTTTTCCCAAAAGGATGACTGGAGGAAACAGGTTGTGTTAAGATTACAATGAAAAATCCTATCTTAAACTTGCTACTATTCTGCTCTCTGTGTGGAGGTGCTAATAACAGTTGTACCTTCTCCCCTCCCTCCCCGTCCTTTAGGCTTGTTGACTGGTGTTGTTGTGGACTCTGGAGATGGTGTAACTCATATTTGCCCAGTTTATGAAGGCTTCTCTCTCCCTCATCTCACCAGGCGGTTAGATATCGCTGGGAGGGACATCACTAGGTACCTCATTAAGGTAAGCTGGAAAGAATATTTAAGGTTGTGTCTGGTATCTGGGGTACATCGGTTCAAGTTAAAATCCCTGGATAGCAAGAAACCTGTAGTTTTCCCTTTATTATTCATAGGTCAATTACATAACTCCTGTATGCTCTGTATTGCTTCAGTCTGTCCTTATGTTTCCTCATCTAAATCACATTGATGATATTAATGTTATTCAGAGACTTCACATTTTCTTAGTGGCGTTCCTGTAGGCGTATTTAGGAAGGACAAGCTTAAAACTTGGCTTTCTTGGTACATGAAATAAAACCAAAATTTTGTTCTGTCGGTTCTACTTGTGTATTTTCTCAAGGACCTTTTCTTACAGTGTGGAAAATAGTGTAGCGATTCTTCCCTGATTAGTAAATAAGACAGTATGTTTTATAGACTAATTGAGTGGGGTTTTTTTTAATATAAGCAGCGTTCTGGATTGACAGCTCTTAAGGCTGAGCAGGAATAGTGGAGTGTTCTGAAGTGAAGCCCTAAATATAAGAATTATTTTGGTTATCTTTCACTTTGTAATGGTTATACTGAAGGTTGTAATGACAAAGAAGATTTCCCACTTGCAGTAATGCTGCTGCTGTTCTACTTTCTGGTAGTAATGGATACACTGTGACAGATTTGACTTAATACTAAATTTGCAGTTAAAAAAGGGAGATGAACTATTAAAGATAGTGTTTGATTGTACCCGTGTACTGATAGAGAGATCTGGACTGTTCTTCTCATTTACCGCTCACCTGATGTGTCCCCTCTAGCTCCTCTTGCTGCGAGGGTATGCTTTCAACCACTCTGCTGATTTCGAGACTGTTCGCATGATCAAGGAAAAGCTATGTTATGTGGGCTACAACATTGAACAGGAACAGAAACTGGCGTTAGAGACCACAGTACTAGTTGAATCCTACACGGTGAGTGTTTTGAGACCGCTTTGCTTGTCCTAAACTCCATAGGTTTACATTCAGGTAGCGTTTAGCTTTGGTTCCTTCTGAATTCTTCTTGGCAGTAGCTCATTTCCCAGACACAGGAGTCTGTGGAATCAGATTACTGGGTTCTGGGAAAACTTTTAAAAGCTTTTTCTTTCTTTTCAGATTTTCCATGAAACTTTATTCATTTTTGTCACTGTAGATCCTTGAAATGTGAATGTTATAGAACTGCAACTTGTAGAGAAAGTGGACTTACTCTTGCATGTCAGATTTTCAGCTTCATCTATTTAGCAGTGACACACGAGAGACTGATATCTGGTGACAAGAACGGTAAACGGGCTCTTAGTGGAAACTTCCTGTGATCACACATGGAAGAAAAGAACTTGCAGGAAAGCATTACTCTTGCTCTAAGATTATCTTTTAAATCGATATTAGGAGCTATATGGCAAGGAGATGTTTGGTATGTCAGTATCGATGTATCTGGTCCCTGACGTCTCCAATTGAATTGCATAATGATTGGAGAATTTTCTTCTTTCAGTAGTACCGAATGACTTCTTGCACTGGTGACAATTATCAACAATTTCCTGTTTTAAAACATAAGGGAACAATGTAGGTCATTTCCTCTTGGTTTGTTTAGTATCCCAGTGGCTAAAAGTAGTCTTCTAAATGGGTGTTTTTTCTTCACTAGCTCCCAGATGGCAGGATTATCAAAGTCGGTGGAGAACGGTTTGAGGCACCGGAGGCTCTCTTCCAGCCTCACTTAATCAATGTCGAGGGGGTTGGTGTGGCTGAATTGCTGTTCAACACCATCCAGGCTGCTGACATAGACACCAGGTAAGAGCAGAACACGTAAAATCCCTCTGCCAGGGTGCAGGGGTGACGTGAGAACCGCATTCGAACAGAGGGACACCTTCCGCTTTCGGGGCGAGTGCGTGTGCTGCTGGGGGAGGGCACGTACTGGCAGCGGGGCTCGGTCTGAGATCCTGGAGCTTAACGGGTTGTCTGGAAACTTGATTATTTTGGTATGAATGAGCCAGGGTAGAATCTTGAAAGCACAATATTTTTCTTACTGCTGCTTTCTGGGATGCCTGGCAAAGCATCAGCAAGTCTGCCAAGCTTGCGCGGAGTCTGTCCTTGTGTAGTGACCGTTGTTCGGGTTGTATCTACTCCCCTGGACGTGCAGGTACCTGCTCGTGCTACAGCATTTTCTATATGACACTAGAAAGAATTTTTTGTGTGTGTGGTTTTTTTTTGGTTTTGTTTTTTTTTTTTTTTGTCAGATCTGAATTCTACAAGCACATTGTGCTGTCTGGAGGGTCCACCATGTACCCCGGGCTGCCTTCGCGACTGGAGCGGGAACTTAAACAGCTCTACCTGGAGCGAGTGCTGAAAGGAGATGTGGAGAAGCTTTCGGTAGGTGGCGAGTGCTGCTGGGTGCGGGGCAGAGGTTTGTCCTCGGTCCCCACTAGAGGGACCCAAGCAGTCAGAAATGGCAGGAGCTGCGGGTGGCCCGCCGCGCAGCTGGCAAAATCGCGGCCTCTGTTCTTCACACGCCCCACTCTGTTTCGGGTAGGTGGCTTGTGTGGATACGCTTGCAATGAAGCCACCTTGTAGCCCCTGCTAACAGCAAGTAATTCCTGAAGGCCTGAGTGAGTTTGCATGTAAAACAGGCTGATAAATGCTAGGGCAAAACTTGTAGTGGAGGTTGAGCAAAGCTAATGAGTTTTGGTGCCTTAAAGTCATCATTGAGCAAAAATAATGTATTTTTTTCTCAGTCTGTGAAAGTTTTGGTTAGTGCTATAAGTGAAATACTCAAGAGGCTAGATTTCTCACACACCTTCAAGTGGAATAAATTTCCCTTGTTCGTTGGTTGCTGTCATAGACAACAGCCGCACGTTAGGTGGTGACACTGCATCGTGATGCTCTCTGCTTTTCGAGGAGGTGGTATTTACAGAGAGAATTCCTTGAGTGGTGTTTCTAATGCTGAACTGAATTGAACTCCTCTGGTTCTTAATGCAGTGTTCTCTAAGCATCTTGTGCAGCTGTGTGAAGTGACTCAATTGTACAGAATGTTTGAAGTCTAAGAGTGTTTCACACATAGCTTTGACTGTACTCGTTTTTGCTCTTGAAGTCAGAGCTTTAGCATTGAAGGACTGAAGGGAATATTAATTAGTAAAGCTGGTCTAGATTGTGTAAATTTAAAATCTGTTCCATCTGCCCTTCTAAAACTTGATGTAATTCTAAAATAATTTGTTATTTGATGGTCTAGTAACTTCTGATAATTTTAGCTATCGAAGCTTAGGGACTCTTCACCATGTTCGTGAAATGCAAAAATATGGTCTTTAATTTTGTATTCTGACTCCTGGGCTTTTTGTGGATACACTGAAAGTATAATTTTGGGGGAAGTGTCAATAGCTGTCTCCAACTCCCAGTGCAAAGTAGTTATTTTACTTTGGTTGCGCAAGCTGGAAGCTCACGCAGAGCACCCTATGCTAGCACGTCAGGTTTCATTGGTTGCATTTGTCTCACTAAACAGTTTCCATTTTGCTGTTCTGGTGGAAAGCACAATTGTATTTTGAAAGGCTTTGTTTCAGGTATCCTAGTAACAGTTTCTTACCTCTTTCTTAGAAATTTAAAATCCGAATTGAAGATCCACCTCGTCGAAAGCACATGGTGTTTTTGGGTGGCGCAGTTCTAGCGGACATCATGAAAGACAAAGACAACTTCTGGATGACCCGACAAGAATACCAAGAAAAGGGAGTGCGTGTGCTAGAGAAGCTTGGTGTGACTGTTCGATAAATCCCAAAGCTTGTTCCCATCACATGTCTAAAGCTTTTTTTCTTTCATTGCCAATCTCTGAACTCACTCAGCTACATGCTATGGAAAGGCCTGTCTGTGGCCTTTTGACCCAAAGGTCAGGTTTTGTTCTGGTTTCTTGGGGTAGCTTTTGTTAAATGTTTCTTAATGTGGCTAAATTTGACTATTAAATTTGACCACGTCCCTGCAAACAAAACAGAGCAAGAGCAGCCTGTCTACTTCATTGTTCCTTCCCAGTAGGCAATTGGGTAATTCTGGTAGGCTTTTTCTTCTGGGTTTATTGCTGTAGTACCGCTAGCTTTTGTCTCTAGTTCACCAGGGGTTGTGTGCCTTTTTTAGCGTAAGAAAACCTTTAAACAGGAGTTTTTGCTATTGGATCATTGTGGTGGTTATCTTTGCATCTTTTTGCCTCTCTCTACATTAAGATTATTTTTTCTTTCCTGCAATTAGGAATTTTGATTAAACATTGTTAGAAACTAGTTGAACTAGCTGGAATGGCTTTAACACACGTTTCAATGTAATGTGGTTCCACGCGCACTGCTGCCTAAACTGGCTTCTGAGGTGGTTTATCCTTAAAGGTGGTGGTGAGGCTTTCATACTGTATTTCTCAAAGTGGGCATGTACACAGTTGCCACAAACAGAGAAACACCTGATGCTCTGGCAAACGTAAATGTGTGGCCTTAGGTGTCTGTTTTTTCTGGAGGGAGGGGACAGGTTTGAGCTGTGTTGCTTTTCTGTTAAAGGACAGCTGGGGGTCAGTCTGACCAAAAATGCCTCTTTTTATAGTTAAATTTTGGTACCATGTTGTCTCCGCATAGGGAGCAAGAATGTTAAATTAGCTGTTCTGTAATTGTTGAGAAACTTAGTAGTTGTGCTGAGACAGGAGCCTCTAAACTTCTGAAGATATTTAATACTTTCAGAAATGCTTATGAAAACTGTAACTATAGATATTAAACCCCCCAAAACTAAGTTTTAAAAGTCTGGTGTTTTAAGTGCTTATATGTCCATCAGAAGCACTTCCATTAAACTTTACAAATATAATAAACTAGTGCCAAGTAGTTACTGCAAATGAATATTTTGATGACCAGTGTTTATTGCAGCAAGCGGATATTTATAAACAACCACTGGCAGTAGGTTATAAAGAATGACCTATATTTGTTCGAGTTAAAAATAACATTGGAATATGAGATGTTGTCGGTTGGTAAATATCTACAATTCATTTTGTCCAGTCTTGATTTTTGATACTTAACGTGGGATGGGGAAGGAAGTGAAAACCAGTGATGAAAATGAAAATGCTGTTTCCAGAAAGTGCATTAAAGCTGAGTTGTTCTGAAAAATAGAAGTTGTCCTAGTAATTATCAGCTATCTTCTGTGAGTATAGTTGCCTCTGTTTTCTTCCTACTAGCAGACTGGTAACTGACTTTGCAATAAAATCTGCCTTACATAAAGCATAGCAAAACCTGCTTGCGTACAAATGCCAGTTAGACTTAGTTCTGCTTTGCTTTTCATGGAAATACTGTATCACTTCTTACTGGTTTTCCAAGCCTACCATAACATTTAAGCATAAGGAAGTTATGTGCTTTTGACTTCCCAGCCTTGGAATGTACAAGACACTCTTTCATATACTTGCCATTTGTCTACATCTTTACGTTAATAATTGACCCCAGGGACATGGAAATATTAAACTTCCTTGGATTCTTAAAATTTGCTTTCTTTCTAAATCGAGCAGCTTCCTTTTGGCTGAGCGAGCCAAGCAGGCAGAAACAGTGTCTGCATTTCTTTAATAACAAGACAGTCGCTATAGTATTGCTAGTAATGACCATTTAATTATAGGTGGGTGGGGTTTTTCGCAGCTATATTTACTCTTAACTTGAACAATATGAATTTACAGGCATGCCGGTCATGCCTCAGTGCATGCACTTAAGCAGTTACTAGATTTTTGGGGACGTGAATGTAAGGGGTACTCGTAGTCTTCTGAGCATTTAATACTACTTCTGAGTAGTCTACTGAATTCCTGTAGTCTTCTGAGCATTTAATACACAGACTTAAAAATGCTGTGGGCTTGCTTTAGAGCTGTGGTTTCTCATGTCACTGTCTCTGGGCTTTTCGGACAGCATCAAGAATCATGGAAATAAACCAAAGAATGACTTAAAAACCTTTTTTGAATGACAATCTGTCATGTGATTTTTCAAATCTAAACCTTGACCATGCAACCCCTTTTCTTAACCATCTTCTCCCCTGTTCATTGGCTTCGGTGAGGTACGTGCACGTTTGAGTAAAGGTTCTGGAATTTGGCCCTTTCGCTAGAGAACTTTGCAGCACCGTGAGTAATAAATGTCAGTTGATTGTGCGGAATCTTGGGTTTCCATGGAAACTGTGTATATATATTAAAAAAAAGGCGACTAGCATTTTAAATTACAGCTATCATGGATTCAGAAGAATGCATATGTAATCCAAATACTGAATGGGGTGTTCCAGTTGTGCTTGGTGTGGTGCTTCGTGTGTGTTTGCGCACACTTGAGAGTGTGTGTGTGTGTGTTCTCTCGGCTGACAGCTTCGGTATTGCTATGAAAGCAATCTGGTTTTAAAGTTTTGGGTTTTTTTGAAGACCAAATAACTGAGTTGTATTTGCAATATGCTTCAGCTCTTACAAAATTAGAATAGAAGATGCCGCGTCAGTTGTAAGTTTTTTGGGAACATCCTATTTTTAATGTCAAGCTGCTTCAACCCCCCCCCCTCCCCCCCCCCCCCCTCAGTGTTCTAGGATGTTAACCAATGTAACACAAATGGCTTTTTATACAGTTCTGAATAATGTTAACACACGACACTGGTTGAGACCATGGATGGAAATAAACATCTATTTAAATTGACAGGTCTTTTCAATACAAAAATAAAATCAGATTTTTTTCAAAGTAGATTATGTTTGCTTTGTTTCCTTTGGGAAATCACAGTTCTGTCAGTTTTTCTCTTAACTTCTATCACAAAACTATCATGAGCTGCTTATGCTGAGGAAATCTGACATGACAAAGTAATACGTTCCCTATTGATTGCTGTTGTAGAGAAAAGCACCCCAACTCCCTTTGCTAGCCAAGACTCCACTCCCCCTGTCCTAGTTTCTTTAAAAAGGAAATAAAACGCTTGTTCTTGGACAGGAATCTCTTCTAGTTCAAGCTCTATGCTAGGTGCTGCAGAAGGGGAAGAGCCCTCAACTTGAGCATCCCTGGCCAGGCTGAGGAGCCACGTAGTCATGCTCTGCTTAGGAAGAATCTCCTTGGCAGTGTGGCCTCGTGTGCTGCTTCACCTGCAGCCCTCATGTGAACCGTGCGAGGGGCTAACGTGCAGCGTTTAGAAAGATGCGCTGGTTTGGAGCGGCTCTCGCACCTGAAGTTTTGCACTTCTCAGCTGGCTGTGCGGGTTGGGGCTGGCCTGCTAACCATGGTGCGTGTGAGGTGGGCTCAGCCAGCCTCTTCACACCAGCTCACTGTACACGCTGCTCTGTATGTAGGTATGTTCCCTGTCCCCGCTAGGATAATGGCTTTTCGTTTCCTTAAAGTGAACTGGTAGGTTCCGTTTGGCTCTGGGTGTATTGGTCTGTGGCTGGGTCAGACACATGCCGTCTTAGGTACAGGTAGACAGGATTTTAATGGGGACTGGGGAGGCCCCCCAGACCCAAACCTTTGTTCCACCACTGTGCATTCTTGGAGGGTTGGGCAGGAAATAAAACCAGGCTTTACCTCTGCTCAGTACTAATTTGTGTTCCCCGCTCCTCCCCTTGGCTTGCTTTGCCTGCCGTGGCTTTTGTGTGGAAAGGACTAAATACAGCTCTGTCGACATTTGCTAGTCAACTTTTTCAATAGTGAATTCCTCCCTGCAGGCATGTCATCTATTTTCCAAAAACAAGCTTCATTAGCTGTTTCAATACTGTGAAAAATCAAGTTTTGTTTGTTGTTGTTGTTTGTTGGTCTGGGGTTTTGTTGTGTGGTGTGGGTTTTTTTTTTGTTTTTTTTTTTTTTTTTTTTAAATCCAGATATATCTCTTCAGGGGAACAGCATTAGAAGAAATTGTTTTGGACCTTTTTAGAAAGTATTAAAATCTAAACTTAAAATTTTGCTTCATTTGAGCATTGCCATGTGGTACTTGTTCCTCTCTAATGGGTTGGTTTGTCCTGGTACTGGAAGTCACGGTCACTTTGCCATTACAAGCCTCGAGAAAGAAATCCTCTTCTATTCAGACTGGACTGCTAAATTTGCCTCTTGCCCTCACTGCATTACAAGGTTAAGATCACCTTAAAGGAACACCCTGCAGGTAGACACTTCCCTTTCTGTTACCTGTTGTTGCAGCCTGTTAGTCCCGACTAACAACTGCATGACCAGATTGCAGCACACATCTGCTGCTGGCCCCGACAGCTGGGGGAGAGCTGCTTGCCTGCCCTGTGCTTTGTGTCGAGTTCTGTGCTGGTGCTGCTGAAACAAGGTGGAGAAGTTCAGGGAGGAGAGGAAGCGTGGTGCTTCTTCTCGATTTTATTTTTTCCCTTTGAAAACAATTCCTTTCCACTGAAGATTAGGGAAACGGTTTCTGTTCTGGGTGATGAGTAAAGCGTATTAAGAGTCTTAGCAGAGACTTGGGATGATGCTAAGGGGCATCTTCCAACCGCAGAACTTGTGTTCCTTCCCATGATGTGCTTTTTTTTTTTTTTTTTTTTTTTTAAATCTCTCTTCCCCAAAGCCTAGGAATGGTAATTAAATTGTAGCTGCAGGAATAATGACAGATATGGGCCCCTTGCCTACACCTTTTCATCACCGCACCCATCTCCCATCTGTTTTTTGTTTGCCCTAAAGCTTAAGTGGTTTCAAGATCCTCCTCTTGCACGCATGTTCTCACCATGTGCCCATTTTAAATCTCTCCAGGTATTTGAACGAATTAATTAATTGCCAGTTGCTGACCTCAACACAAGTACATCCTGTAAGTCCTGACTTGCATCAGGCGCTTTTCTTAGCACAGCAGCCCTTCTGGGGGCTACTCCAAATCTAAACCGTTGTGTTGGCCGTAACTGCTGTTCTAAACCGCTCGGTGTAGCCCTGATGTCGGCTTTCACTGCCAAAGCAGGAAAGGCAAGGGTGGCATTAAGGACATGAAAGGCGGTATTTCGGGAAGCACCCAATCACATAATCTACTTGGAATATTTTAGGGTTTTGCCGTTGTCGCGGGTATCGATGCCACTTGAAATTACCGTGGAGCAAGTCCAGTAAAAGCAGGTGGGATTTACGTTAGGACCTGTAGTAGTGGTGGATTTTTTCCCTCTAAGGAAGTCTTCTTGTGAAGGAGGGGCTCGTGCCTCTCATGGAATTACTGGGTAATAACCTGGAACACGAGCCTTTGAAACGTGGTCAGCGCTGGAATCCATGTCATACCACGTGAGAACAAAAACACTGTAATGATAATTGCTCATTATCTAATTGTACAAGAACTTAGAGCCCTGGAGGGCGAGCAACTAATTAAATGGTTATCTGCTCTTAAAATGGTAACAAAGAAATGAGGAATATTCAGTCTTTTGGCTCTTGTTCCAGTACTGTCAGCAAAGTTACATGTTCCTCGAAAAGTGAACAAAGCAGCCCGGGATGGACAGAGCTCTCCCCGTCCTGCTGCTCGGAATTCTGCAGCGGGTTGTTGAGGCAAGGAAGTTACTTTTAGGAGAGTAGCCTGTTTGCTCAAATGCAACTCTGCTTTTGAGCTGCAACTCCAAATGAAGGAGGATTCTCTGACCTGGGCTGTCTAGGAAGGCATCTGAGAGTGGCCTTCAGCGTGGGTCACCTTTTACCTTATCTGAGAGTGGCCTTCAGCGTGGGTCACCTTTTACCTTATCTGAGAGTGGCCTTCAGCGTGGGTCACCTTTTACCTTCAAGGATTTGCCAGTGTGGAATTTTAAAGAGAATCCAGCTGGAGCACTTGGTCCCTTGGTGTGAACGCGATGTGCTGGGCACAGCCCTTGGTTTTACCCCGTGGTGGGGCATGCTGCCACCACCTAGGAAGAGAGCCACCTGTCAAAAAAGCAGCATTTCTCTGGATGATTAAAGACCTGAGACCTGCAGCTTTTGCACCAGCAGTAGCAGACCTCTGTAAAACTCTTACCCGAGTGCTGAGTCCACCAACAATTAGCACCCTAGGTTCTAATTTAACTTCTTAGAAAGTACCAGACAGCTTCTACCTCATCCCAAGGCGTGTGCCTTCTTTCAGAGCCCTCGTTCCTGCCTCTCAGCATTTGTCTGCTATTGCCACATCTGCGAAAATGCCAAGCACCTGACTGCTCACGCCAGGGCCCCAAAACACGAGGATGTACCAGCCTTTTCAGAGCAGAGCAAACACCCCCGACCTGCTGTTCTTCACTGCTGGGGGATGAAGGCAGGCGGTAAGCGTGGCTCAGCGGGCAGCGCAGGGCAGTGTGCTTCTCCTGTCACAGCACTGCTCCAGCAAGCAACCGGTGCAGAGCTGCTGTGGGATTTGGAAGGGGAAGCGTTCTGCTGCCTGTCCTGCCAATGAAACCCAACCCTGTAGGCATTCTCAAAACGCAACCGCGCAGTTGTGGTGCTCCCTGGTACTCGCAGCTTCCACCTGGGACGCAGCTGACAGTGGTTTAGAGCTGTTTGCTTTGGAGCAGGCTGCAAAGCCCAGGTATCCATCCCACCAGAAAAGCCCCCTCAAACACAACCACCAAACATGGAAAGCAGAATACATGCCCTTTCCAGACCCAGGGACTAACAATTTTAATCAGAAAGGCATAATTGTGATTGGGAATGAAATACCAGCGAAAGCACCAACACCCAGGCAGTTTCTGCGGAACAGCTGATGATACGCTCTTGTCCATGTTCTTGCAGTAAGAGAGATGCATACATTTTTGGATTGCCGTTGATTACAGAGCTGTTAGCTGGATGTCTTTTATATTCAAGCTGGCTTTTTCCCCCACTTTCCCCAAATACATGGTACAAGTTTCTGCTCTTAAAGGGGGGAGGTAGTTTGGGCCCTTATAAATCAGAACGCTTGCTATTTCTGGAGGTTTTCTTAAGGAGTGGAGTGGGCCAGAAGGAAGTGACTTTTTTTTTTTTTTTTAATTCCCATCCCCCTGACATTGTAACACAGTTGTTGCTTTCAAGAATATGCATGGTCTGTTTTCTTCAGACTATTGGATCGTCTGGTAAAATAATTAGCTGTTAGGCAGACAGAGGGAAAGGATCACATCTGCACAAGACAGGAAGACTGGGACAGTAGAAAGGCGGAAAAAAAAATCCCTGCTTGAATCACAGCTGCCCACCATGCATAGTAACAGAGCTTGCCAAGAGTATTCAAATTGATTTAGGAAGAAAAGCTGAGGAAACTGTTTAACCCCAGCCTGCTTGGATCCATGACAGTATCTCTATGGGCTGCTCCGCTCCCACTTTGGGCCCAAAGAAAAGTTTTCAAGCTGCGTGTTTCACCAACCATCCTTCCTCCAGCCCCCTCCCCTTTCGCAACAGGAGCACAAAACGCAGCTAATTGCCAGGCATGAGGCTGTGAGCAGCCTTCCATGCTGCGAAAACAACCAAAGGTGGGAACATTTACTTTGTATTGATGGTATTAAGTTGTAATTGGATCATGTGATTAAAACCAAGAGCAAGGCAAATTATTTGTGACTAATTTGGGGCAGTGGGAATTTTTTGCTGCCTGCCATACAGTCTGAGTTGGGCCCCTTCTCAACAGAAGTGGTCGGCATGTGCATTGTCTGCAAACAACCTTTTCAAGTGTACAAGACCAGAATTGCTTGCTGAAGAGTCCCCGGGCACACACATCCATTGCAGATTGTTTGCAAGCAGTTGTGAGGGTTTTGCATCAAAAAATACGAGTAGCAATTAGTTCAGACATGTGAGTCATACAACGAATCCCTTTCTCTACTGAAATAAATCTAAATCTGTAAGGAGATGCTCATTTAATGATGAAAAAATAGGATGTTGGGAGTATTTGTTCTCATAACCTGTTGTCTCTGGGACTGTGTTTTCCTGCCGGAGTCGCAGGCTCAGTCCCAGCAATCTCTTTGGGGTTAATCCACAAAAAGATAAATGTAGAAATGCACAGAACTGTAGCCAAATCAAATAGAAGTGCTACTGTGCAGGTGTTTCAATACTCAATTTCAGGTGCTGGTGCTCAGGTTGAAATCTGGAGCCCTCAGTGCCATCTAAACTGTGGGTGGGCTTTCCTTGCCAGCCGGAGCAGTGAACTCCAGCGCTCACCCGCTCCAGACCTCTGCTCAGCTGTAAGGGAGGCCTTTGGCACATCAGCTTTTTTTTCCAGTTAAAACACAAGTTCCCTGGGTACCTAAACGTCTGCTGTGAGGCGAATGCAGATCTGCTGAGACCCTGACAGCACTGAGCAGCTATGCGCTGTGTCCATGCCTAAACCACAACAGGCCTTACCAGCAAAGCGCTCTCCATCAAGCTCGCCTGCAGAGCCAGGCTGCAAGATGTGTGCGCAAGATGTTTTTGGATCAGGTCTCACACAAAAACAGCTGTGGGAGGAAATGGGCCCAGTAGTCAGACCACACTCACCATTAATATTCATTTATGCACAAATACTGACACAATCATAGATGACTTTAATGGAACGGGCCTAAATACCTCCAGGAAGAGACAGTTCTGTGCTCTGGACAAATGATTTAGAGGCCACTGAAAGGAAACCCAAAGCCTCTTCCTCTGTTTCACAAGAAGGGCCTGTCTTGTACAGAGTTCCTGCCTGTGCAGCCTGAGGAGGAGGAGACATCTCCTCAGAACACGGATTAAGCACCTGAACGGCTCTGAGGGGCCGCAGCGGCGTCCCCAGCCTCTCCTATTTGCCAGGTTCTAGCAGCTCCCTGCACGCAGCTGGCTGGCTCCTGGAGCTCCTCTGCACACTCTCCCGCACGCACCAGCATGAGCCGGGGTATGACAGCCCCTGGCACTGGCAGCTCCCCAGGCTGCAGGGCAGCCACATCCTTGCATAGATTCAGGTCTCCAGCTGCTCCGTAGCTCCTGCGGGAGAGAGATGCTCCTCCCTTCCTGCAGCACAGGAGCACTCGGCAGGTGGGGGACACGTGTACGTTGCCGAGGGCTGAGGTAGAGGAGTAAAGTAAGCCGGTAGGTAGGTATGTTGGAGAGGGCACGCTTAGAGCAGGGAGTCAGGTCATCAGCTCATGGCAAGACAGAAAACAAAGAAGCAAAATGCAACTCCAGAAAACCAAACAGAATGGGAGAGAGACGACAGAGAGGATGAGGGTAGATGGATGGAAGGCAGGCAGGGAATGAGATGGATGCCGCTGGTTTACTAACCATAGTTACACAGTCAAGACCACTGTAGACCACTGTCACAGACATTTGCTGGCCCTTGCTGGACCATGCAATCAAGCACAGCCAAGGATGCCTTTCGGAGGACGTGGTCTGTGTGTTGTCCCCCCCCAGTTTTTGTGAGGTGACAGCAGTCGGTGTGCAAATGTGTGGCACTTTTCCCAATGCTAAGATTAGAGCTGAGGCTCCCACCTGGCCAGCCTCCTTCTGAAGTCAATGAAATAAGCCCTGGATGGGATAAGAGAGGTGTTGAACAGTGCTTTAGGGATCCAAGGAAAATTTTCACTTCTTCAAGCACTGCATTTTTATTTAAAGTACTTGATGCACCAAGGATTACACCCTGCTGGAACCAGCTGTTTCACAGGGAGCACAGCAAAGATGGAAGTTTGGGTTTTCCTCAAGGACACAGCTCTGCTATGAGTGGCAAAGCCTAGAAAAGTGCACAAGAGGGAGGAGACATAGAAACCTTTCTCCCCAAGGTTCACTCAAGTTCCCCACTCATGCGGAGAAGTTATTAAAAGGGTAAGGAGTGTAAATCCACTAACACCAGGAATCCATTTTCTTTCAAACCAAATTCCTCTGTGGATTGCTGAGAAGGAGCAAACACACATGACCAAATCCAAAAATCATGTCGCTGCCTACTTAGGAGCTTCAGATAGTTGGTTAAGCATCACCTTACACTGATGGTCCATCTGACTTCCAATATCTGCACGCACAAGACGATGCCTGCCAACTTCAAGGGAGATATTCATGTGCGCAACAGGCAGGATGAAGCCTTAAACCCACTAGTAGTTACACTTTTACTGCCAGAAGCAACATTTTAATCTAAGTATTGGCTCCTGACAGAGGCTGTATTCTAAGGCGCTCCAACATCTTTGCTCCATCTGAATAATTGTGAATGCCTGTCTTTAATCTATTTTCAAGAATTGTTTGGTTTGGGTTTTTTTTGGTTTTGGTTTTTTTTTTTTTTAAGTACAAAAGAAAATGTTTCTGTGTATACAATCATGGCAACAGAGCTACACAGAGACATAAACTAATGGAAGGTCCATATGTCGAGAGAATATCATATGTAATGAGAACTGCTGCATTTTTGTAAAATGTAATGGGACAGATACGCAGCAGCTGTGGGTTACTCAAGAAGCAGCTAATTTAGCAAGCTGAATTCAAGGATATTTCCCAGATCTCCCAAACAATGAATAGCAGTGTTGTTTAAGATTACCATTATGCCTTACATCCTCCTTTGACTGGAAGCAGGGGGAGGAAGCCTCTATCTGTGCTTCTGGGGCAGAAGTACATGATTAGTGCCTAGCTATCATAGGAAGCCCCAGGGGAGCAAGGGGGTCTGGACTTGAAGGAAGGAAGGAAATTATGTAGGATAAACAAAAAAGAGCCTCAGGAAAGCGGTCGAGATGGGCAAAACTTGGTGAAAAACAGAAAAGAGAAAGAAAAAAGGAAATGCTGAAGGGATCTATTTGATTTCTAGATAATATAAAACTTCAGAGCTGACACCCTCTTCGAAAACAGCATTAGATTCATATTTCTATACATTTAGCTTTGTTCTAAGGCAAGGTATTACTCATTTCAAATATAGAAATAGCAGAACTTTAAAGGCTTGATTACCCTTAGGTTTTACTTTTCCAGGGATCTGACTCCCCCTCCCCCCTAACAAAAAGGAAGATACAGACAACCTGGATGCAGCAGATGCAATCGCAGCTCCATTTCACCATTCGCTACTGGATCCACGGAGGAGATGAGGCTGGTGTGATCCGTTCTCCCAAGGCAGCCAGTTTGCCAGCAGCCCAGGTACCCTGTGGCTACGCCGGAGAGCCACAGACTCATTGCAGCTGTGGCTGCCCTGGCCCACAGCACAGCCCACTAGCCCCAGCTGCCCTGCTGCCCTGAATACCCACAGCAGCTGGAGCCAAGTGCCTCAACTTGGAGAGGTACATACACCAGGGGACCCACACCACCATTATATGTTAAAACAAACTATGCCTCCTGCTTAAAAAAAAAAAAAAAAAAGGATAAAAGAAGGAAAAATTAAAAATGGGACTAGTTCAAACTCTGCCCCAACTGGTGCAGCTTGCAGATACCCTTCTGCAGCTGGGAGGCAGAGGGGGAGGGTAAGGGACTGGCTAATCAGGTACCCAAATTTGTTGCAGGTTTTACACATGTAAACAAAAGCAGGCAGGCCCTCAGCAAATAAAAAGATTACCTGAGAGAACAGACTTTGCAAAGGATTTTCAGATACAGTAACTTGGTAGTAGTAACTGAAAAGGAGATTGTTGCATTAAGACAGATTGCATTTATCTGGTTCCTGGATCATGATATTAGAATTTCCTCTTGCTCTATTGTTGAGATAAGAGAAGGCTCTATCTCCCTATAAAAGAAAAAGGTGCAATTTCCACTCAAACAGAACGAGCTTACACAAGAGAAGTACCAGGAAAATCCACCTCTCCTGGCCAAACTTTTCTCCCTGCTCCACTGGTGGAAACTGGGAGTAAATGCCTAAAGCTCCGAGACTTGCTGTGCACTCCGGGGGGTAAAGCAGAGCAGAGGCTCGTGCTTTGCTGATGGAGTCATTCCCACAAGCCCAGCTTTAGAAATTCATAATAGCAACGGGCTCAAGCCAAACCTTATGCTTAGTTACCCAGAGAAGGGATCTCTCCTTCTGTTGAAATCAATGTTAAAACTACTGAGTGGCTTATGTAACGCAGCATCAGGCCTCCAAAGTGTTTTATGGCAGAAGAGCACATCTGGAGTCAGCAAAAGGCTGTCTTGGGCCAAGGACTTAGCTCTCTGCCATATATGATCTACACGTGCAACTCCAGGTGTAATTCTGCTCCTAGAGTCACAGCTGAGGTGAGATAATACCGCTAAATTTTGCAACCACCTAAAAAATTACATTTTAAAGTAGGTGGGGTTTTTCTTCCTAAAACTTCACGAACTGACCCTTTGTATTTAGCGATAAACAAATACCACTCTGCTCTCATATCAGAATGCGTTTCCCAGAGCAATTCATTCCTTTGCACAAGGTCAAAAGCCCAGCCCCTCAGCAAGAGGAGCCCGAATTTATTCAGGAGTCCATAGGAAACAGCTGTTGCTTGCAACCCAGCCTCTCCTTTATCTCCTTTATTGTTTATTCATGTCTCAGCTAATACTAGCCACTGTGAGCAGGTCAGGACTCCACTCCGAAAAGCTCCTCAGAAGCTGATGGAACTCAGCCCAGTGCCAGTAGGATGGAGGAGCTGGGTTTTACATTATTCAATACCCAGGTGGTGACAGAGGTAAATTCCTGACTTCGCTAGCTAATAGTGCAGACAAAAGCCAGGCCTTTGCCCCAGATTTTTGTAGAGGGGGGCAAACATTCAGTGAGTTGCATAAAGGAAACCAAATGCAACAAGCCAAAACCAGAGCATGCCTTTGGATATTTCTCCCCTTCTCCTCCGAGTTTGTTGACAATTTCTTTGTATTGCAAAGCATGTTTACTCCCTCTGTCTTCTGTAACCATATAGTGAGCAGGATTAAGCTCAAAAGCCTGCGAATGTTTATCTATAAAGACGGTGCTGTGGTGTCACGGCATGCAGAAGTGGTCCAGAGCCCAAATAGACTGGGGTTATTTCTACAGAGAAGCAGGGAAAAGGCACAGAGCGGTGACCCCAACAGGTATTGGCTGGAGATTTGCTACCAGGCAGGGGGAAAGACAGCAGTAGTGAGCCCAGTGTGAAGGACAGGAAAGTGGAAGGCAGGGCTCCCATGGCCTCCTTCTAACTGCCTTCGTTCGTCTCTGTTTCCCAGCCAAAACGTGGGTGTAATTGTTCAGGCATAGCATGAAGCTTTAAAGACTCACGGTGGATACGGCAAAGCGGGAGGACAGCATGATGTCAGCAAGAAGTGAGTTGTTTTCCTCAGCATTGGAAGAATTAGCGAGCTAGAAACCCAGGGATGTCAGGACTTTAGTCCAAATTGGAAAGAGCATTTGAGCTCACCAGGTTGGCAGGGGACAGAGACAACCCTATGTCTCCCCTTGCAGAAAGGCTTGCTGATTTTCATGAGTTATGAACCATCAAGAGCTGTACATACTCACTCACACTCCTTAAAGCACAGCAAAGCCCAAAGCAGCGTCCCCACGGGGAGAGAAACAACATGAGTTCACCACGGAGAAGGGGAGAGGTGAACGCCTGCTCGTAGAGCAGACCTCTCTTCATTTAAGAGCAGATGACAGTGTCACTTATTTTCACAGACAGCTATTTAACAGTCAACATAAGGAAGCATCATGAATAGAGAACAGCAGACAAGGCATAAATTATACAGCTAACTAAAGAATATGGTTCCTACTCTACTTTAAAAGGCAGGCCAGATGTCTTCAGATACAGTCGACTGTTAGTCGGCGTGTCAAAACCCTTTCAAGACCAGCTAACTCAAGTCACAATGTGTGCTTGATTCGCCTGGCTGAATGGGGATCTTCCCGGGCTGTGAGCAGGATCTACACGCAGCTGAAAATACGGTGGGAATGAGTCAGTTCCTTGGAGCTTGTGTGGGAGGCAAAGACAGAACTGTGGGTGGCTTCAAAGTGTTAAACAGCCTTTTAAATTCAGGTCCAGTTTCTCAGAGGAATAAGGAAACAGAGATATTCACCCTGTCTGGATTCAGTTCCATGCCTTGGGTCAACCTTGAGAACACTGCTGACAGCAACCACGGCTTCCCAGGCGTGCGGCTCCGCTTGCACCCGAGCCAGTTCAGTTTTGTATGTAATTCTGTGGCATTTAACAGCAACCTGGTTAGTCCCTCACCCTTAGCAAGGCAGCAGCAGCTGGCCCTTCTCTCCTGACATCTGCAGGCTGCCTCCAAGGCAAGGCAAAGCCTCGCCAGCTCCGGGTTGGGTGTTTCTGTCCATCTCTGCTCCTAGCATTTCACCCCTTTTGCTCGAGCTGCCTGGGATAAAAACTCTGCCAACACAAGCATCTCGGGTACCCGCTCCCTGCGATGATGGAGAGCTGCTTCATCCTTTCCATCCCTGTATTGGCAGGGAGGAGTTTCCCTGGCCCACAGACTATCATTCCACCTCTGGCACCAAGAGCTTTGGGATGTGGTCCTACCCACAACCGGTCTGTGCATACTGGGGAAAGGGGATGCTGTGGACTAAATTACCTGGCACATTGGAAATTCAGGCCCCATCCAGTTACCTCCTGCCAACTGTTTGCCATTCAGCTCCATTCTCCTGTAGTGCAACTGGAGTCTGATCAGCTCTAAAGAGGATTTATTGCTTTTACTGGATCAAGCTCACCCTTCCATTTAAGTGGATTAATGTGGGTTAGCGCTAACTTAGCCCCACACAGAATTAGCCAAGTCAACATAAAGTTCCCTACTACTGGCAATGTTGTTTTTTCCCTGTCATGATGAATTTTTAATGGCCTTTATGTGCAAAAGCAGCTTTGCAAAATCTTAGGCTCCTGCTTTCCAACTTAGATGATTTGGCATGTGAAGAATGCAATGAATATTTAAACCTTAGTTTGGCGTAGCCAGCACAGAGCAGCTACAAAACTAGCCCTGGTCTTTCAGGGACTGGCCAGCAACCATGCAAAACCTCCAGCCCGGAGGAATAGCACGGTGAGCTGGTGAGGATACATCAATCTTCAGCACTCAACCAAAATCACCCTAACCCCATCATTCTTTAGATTCTTTTAATTAACCTCAGGATTCATATGGAGGAGCTGTATGTGGGTAGAGCTGTGGGTTATTTGATAGATGACTCGGATCACTCTGCTGGCCGCATTTTATTCATGTGAGAGTAACTGTTGAAGGCTGTTATTTACCACTGGGACCAGGGTCCCCATCCCAGGAGACAATGTGCAACCATGTGGTAACAATCTCTGCCTAGAAGATCTTACAAACAAACCAGATAAGACAAAAGGGTCAAAAAGGAAGGGACCCCTCTTTTGCCCTCGTCGTGCAGATGGGGGAACTAAAGGCTCACACACACATTCAAGCAGCCACCAATTAAGAGTTTACTGTAACCCCTTTGTACGCAATTTAGCCCACAGCAAAATCAAGGCAAATCAACTTAGCTTTATCGGCTGTAAAAGGGCACCCGGTTCAGGAGCCACCACAAGAAAACCTCCATCATCCGCTTGAACACACAGGGATAGATGCTGGAATTCAGCCAAGACAACGTGGCTTTCATCTTCTACATGAAAGGGGGCTCCCTTTGACATTTTGAGGCCCACTTTTTTAAGAGCTGTTATGCAAACTTCGGCTCACATGAGTTTGAACAATACCGAGACCCGTACGACCGAAACTTCCAAAGTAAACAACATTTCTGTATGCTGGATCCCACTCTGCAAAAACGTGTGCAGGAACAGTCCCATTGACTCCAGCTGAACAACTCCAACAGGTATCAGTTTGCAACCACAGGCACAAAGGAGTGCAGCTGCAAGACGCTTGTTTCTGGTATCAGCATCCCCCGAGTCATGGATTTGATTTAGATACTAGCATGGAAAGGTGCATGTTTCTTCAGAAGCTGCTGTTGTTCTCTATCTCAGTGTGGCTTTCTGGAAATCCCAGATCTAAATATTGGCAGTTCCCTGCCATTTAATCTGCGAAGCCATCAGACCTCCTGTAGCCAGTGGCTGTCTTCGCACATGATCATATTTAAGAGGCTCTATAAGCTGGTATGTCATTATCTCAGTGTGTTAATTGATTAAGTCTGGCCTACATACAGTCAGCTGGACTATTCCCTTTGGGTTGTTGTTATTATTAGCAAGACCCAGGCATTTAAAGCCTTTTGGAGCCCATGAATCTCTCTCATCATGCAAATAGAAGCCCGAGGAAATCTCTTGGAATCATTGACTTTCCAGCTACATTAATTTAATTTCATAGATGGAAAGATACTCATATTGATGCACAAGCAAGTGAGAAAAAAAGCTGAAAGCAGACTTCAATCTGGAAAAAAAAAAAGAAGAAGAAAAAGAAAAAAAAAAGAAAGAGAAAAAGAAAAAGAAAAGGAAAAAGAAAAAGAAAAGGAAAAAGAAAAATAAAAGGAAAAGGAAAAAGAAAAAGAAAAAGGAAAAGGAAAAAGAAAAAGGAAAAGAAAATCATCCACCTACAGCTCTTCAAAGATACAGCCAACTTTCTCAGCTGAATTAACAAACTGTGAAGCAGACCCTTTAGCAGCTAAAGCCAGACTGAAAAAGACCAGGGCATTACTCGACACTTTTCTTTGCCCTGATTGGGAAAACATGTCACTTCCCTCCTAGATATCACTGCTATATGTTAAAACAAGTATTCCACAAGCGATGAAAACAGCAGTGCCCGGGTTCCAAAGGATGTGTTTGAGCATGACTGGCTGTTTAAGGGAGAGGTATGGTGTAGAAAGCGAAGCTGCTCTTGTGGGGTGGATGTTTAATGTCCAGTAAGCCATGACTGCCAGCTGAGTTTATCCACAGGTAGGGCATGCGTAACAAGGCTTTTTCCCCACATTGTTTTCCTGGTGTCTAATCCGGGATGAGCTCAGCAAGAGTAGGAACAGCTCTCGGTTTTACTCAGCCTATTTTTATGAAGCCCATAGGAAATGAATTTCTTCAAGACCTCAGTTTGGTTTTCACTGGCCGTGTGGTGCAAGAACCATTATAGGAGTAGGACAAGCAGACTAATGGTGCAAATTCAAATCTGTCAGAAACCAAGCCAAAGTTGAATTTGTGTGTTTCTTTTTACTCCAAGCTGTAATTAAATTCAATGAGGCACAGAACCTTAGGACCCACATCTTAAAAACTCCCATACCTGCTATTTTCAGTGATCTGTGGCCTCGTTTCTGGAGATGCTGATCATCTCTATTTCATGTTGAAGCAATCAACAATTGCTAAACAATCAAATAGGAGTCTCAAATTAGGATCAAAAGATCAACCAATGAGTTTCTTCATCAGAACCACTAAATTTCTACTATTCAAGTGAATTGTTCACCTGGCCAGGCCTTGTTTTAAGCAAAGCAGATCTTTCACTTGTATTGCTTGTGACTAAGGCCGAATAGATGACCCTTAAATAGATTTTGATGGCAACTCAGGCTGCAGAATATTTCTGTATTTTTTATAGGGGATGGGAAGATGCATGGAAGAACTTTGCACAAAGAAATAAACATGAAGAGGCATTTTGGTATGGTTGTATGTATTAGCCAGGCTCTTAGAAAGATAGCTGTCAGTAATTCATCTCCTAACTCTGTATTTTAGAGGTGATTATGTATTACTTACTGAAGCCGGTGGGATGCTTGCCATTGACCTCAGTGGGGCCAATGGTTTACACCTACCCAGCTAGGAAATCTTACGGGTTTCAGGAAAAAATTAAGACATTCAACACCTCTCAGAGCAAAGCCACTGAAGAGGCTAAATACAGACTTTCACACATAATACCTTCATCACAGACAGACACCCAGTACATCCTAGTTTACATTCACAGTTATAGCACAGCCGTCTTTGAAAGTATCTGAGTCCCAGAAAACAAATACTATAAATCCAGTGCCGCGTCAGCAACTGACAAATAAACAAAACAATAAATTTGCTGTCTTTTCACTATTCACCTCATATCCTCAATCTGTTTTGACACATAGGAGGCTTCAGAAAAACTGTACAACAATAAGAACACAGTATCATCCCAACAATAAGAAAATTAAGGTTAAAGGATCCATGAAAGGGGATTAAAAATGCTTGCCAGGAGAAGAAGGATTTGGAAGAGGAGACACTAGCATTTGAAGAATGGCTGCTGTAGGGCCCCAGATCCTGGACATCGTCACATTTGCAAGGCTATCTGTATAAAGAAACTGTCTGGGAAAAAACCTATCACTTCAGCACTAGAAGAATCTCCAGAGAAAACAGTAGAAGGGTTGTTATGGTATTTGACAGAAATCAAATACAGTTCAAATAAAAAATTGTTAGGCTTAATGAATAAACTCACATCGCTGTTACATTCAAATGGATTTTTTTTTTTATTAGGAGGCACATAAACTTTTCTTTTTGAGGGGGATAAATCAATGACAAATTGTCTGATGCTGGGAAGAAATTTCCTTTGCTAGCAGATGATTCCCATACAGAGTTTCTTGTACTCGCTCTCTTTGAAGTATCTGGTACAGGCTGTGGTTAGAGACAGGATATCAGCCTGACGAACCCCAAAAACATTTTCTTGTAGCTCAGAGTTCAGATGGTCACAAACAGCAGTTGTTCTGGTTAGAAAAAAGTATCAGGCATTTGCTGTAAGTTCAAAAGCTCTCTGCTCAGCACCTGGATTTTCTGCTCTTCGTGCCACATCTTTACAACCACTTCCTTCAAGAACCGGCAATAAAATGTGCTCTGATGGTGACAGCTCTTAAAACATTATGTATGCGAGTGGGTTTGAAAACACAGTCCTTTCAGGGGTGCTTCTTTGTTATAGGACCTTTTCCTCATGTATCTTAGTTCACAGGCACACTTTCAGCCTTTTAATCTTTGATTGGAAATTCAACCTAATATCGGAAAGAATTGCTGGCCAGCTTGAAACCCTGCAAGCTGTCAAAAATGAGTGAAAGGTGGCTGAGGGAATGTCCCTGCCAGTTTGTCACTTTGTAAGTCAAAACTGCTTACTCCTTCTAAACACCTTTTTTTCTTTTCCAAGCTGGTTTGTGCAGGTCCAAGTGATCGAAACGACCTGGCAATTTGGTATAGGAAAAAAGGGGATGAGCTAAGGTGCTATCATTAAAACCAGTGATCTGGTCCCAACAAAGCCCTTCCTCAGCTGTCAGCAGGTGCTCTTGCTCCCAACCCACCCACTTGTCACTTTTCAGGAGCAGAAAGCGGCTACCATTTCAAACACGGCCCTTTAAAGACAGAATTGGGGAGCTGATGCACAGTGCAGGGTAAGAAATCCCTCTTCATGGACTTATGCTATCATTGTACCTACTGTCTCTTAGGAGAACAGGGGAGGGAGAAGACCATGGAAAGTTCACCTTAGGAAGTTGCCAGCGGAGGGGGTACTTTGTGTGCCAAACCTTGAGATAGTGGCATCCAAAGCCTGAAGATCCCAGGAAATCAACCCTGGCTTCACTTAAGTGTGTGGGATTTTTGCCGCTGACCTACATGGAGCCAGGATTTTACCCCAGGGAACCGGGGAACAGGATCTCCTGCCATCAAGTGGTCTGTTCTCCTACCTGATGCTGGTAAGTGTCCATTTGTTCAAAGTCTACGGAAGCACAAATGCAGCAAATAGCATTGCATCTGTGATGGGAGCTAGAGTTTTGAAATTAAATGTGTGTGGTATTGCTTGCTGCCTTTCTGACAATTTCAGTCCTTTGAATCTGCAAAGACAGGGACGGGTAAGTGTGAGGACTTCGCTCACCCAGCAGCCTGCTCCAGGCCTGTGGCACTTTGGCCACATATGGAAGTCCAGCAATGTCCCAGCCAGCAGAAACTGTATCCAAACCGTGGTACTGGCATCATTGCGAAGGCTGCCTTCCTCTGGCCAAATGGTTTGCACCAACCCCCTCCATCTTAGGCAGATGAATGAATGCACAGGCTTTCCTACTTGCCAAAATGCCCACGGTTCCCCCACAGCCCAGTCCCTGGCCCCAGAGAAACAGCCACTGGCCGTTCAACACATGACCCTCAAGTCCCAGTGAAGCAGATCACTCCTCTGAGCAGATCACATCTCTCTGCTTCATCCTATTGCTGTTTCACTTTCTACTTTGGAAGCCTTTTCATTTCTGTGGCTGCCTCAACCACATTATGGGGTTCTGGGGTTTTCCCCAAGATGAGGACATTCTCTGAGGTCTGTTCACTAAGCGAACAGAGAAATCCTGCAGAGATACCCAATACTTGGGGCCACTGCACAGAAAACCCCATTCATTGTTGCCAAGCCACCAGGGTCAGCCACACAGCTGGAGTTTTACCTGTTTATTTATTTATTTAAAGGGTAACTATCACTTGGGTTTTTAGGTCATGTTGGTAATTTCAGATTTCTGCTCCAAAAGGATACACACACGCACACACACGTGGGCATATACATATATATATGTGTGTGTGTGTGTGTATATATTTCCTGCTTGGCAGCCTGACCTGTGGTGTTGGTCTAAATGCTCCCCTCAGAGGCACAGACCATCTGCCCTTCCCAGCAGGAATACACCGAAATAGCTGGGGGTACTTTAGCTTCAACATCAGGCCCCCCACCAATACATAACTGTGACACTGGGAGCTTTCAGGTACTCCTCAAAAAACCCCCAAACAAACACCAAGCTTGCATTTCTACTTATGTTTCATATCTGGGATGAACCATGTATCTTGCATCTGCATTCAGTCCTAGCTTCTACTCTGCCCAGAGTTTTCTGAAACAAATTTATTGGGAATTGAATTTTGCAATGCTCAGACTCACGAACAAAACCAGCAGAGTGCTGCTTCTTTTGGCTGTGCACATCAAAATGCTCTCTGTTTTAAGTTGTGGCCAGCACTTTTGCAAAATGTGGTTGAAAGTTATACTTTCTAACCTGGCTTTTATCATTGTTCTCAGGAAGTTGTAAAGAGTAAGCGCTTTTAAAGTGAAATCACTTGAGTTCAGTAGTTCTGGAATTGGGCTTTTAAGGTTGCAAATGGCCCTCCAGGGCACAAGGACGTGAATGCTTCGAATTTCAGACTTGTCTGGATCAGGTCGGAGCTAAACATAATCTGAATACCAGGAATCTCAGATTAGAAGGTAGGGTACATTTGGGAACATATCAGACTTGATACTTCAACATCAAGGATCTCACTGTTTGCACTGGCAAGCTCCCCATCCCCGCTCTTTGTTTCGTAAGATTGAAATCTCACATCAAGAGCTTAAACAGTTAATAAGATAACATTGGCACAGCACTGAAACAGAGGAATTAAGAGTGTGAAAATCAGAAAAATGCTTGCTCAAAGTGGTAAGCCTGATAGTAGCCCTGTCAGTTCCCTTAAAACAGATGTTGGCCAATTCTGCAGCTCATCGTGACATAACCTTAGAAAACGCAGAAAAAAAAAATGTCAGTTCATATTACACTCTCTATATAATTAAGGATAATTAAGTACTCTAGATAAGAAAAAAGTTTAATGCTGTGTATATCTTGGTAACATCTCAGCCATCCCAAAGTACACATTAATTCTAGCTCCCCCATGCAATGATACGTATTCTTAACATCAGTGACACCTTAGGTCATGACATGAATTATATTAAATCTGGAAATGACTTAGTACTTTCCTTGCCACCTTGGAGTGCACATCAGTCAGTGCATGGAGCTGTGATTGCTCAAGGAGAGAGATAGGGTGTGTTACAGTCCTCAGAAACTATCTCTTCACAGCCACACAAGGCAGTGCTGTGAGATCCTGTTTCACATGACATTAGGCAGCAGGCCTGAAATCCAGCAGAAGCCAAACCAAAGTCTGTCAACTCTTCCTAAATGAATTTACAAGTGAGGAATGGGGGAATGAGATGAATGGCATGGGCTGGCTGGTTGTGCATGAGTACAGGGAAGCAACTAAATATATTTGTGGAGATCCGAGTACACCACCCCAAAAATACACACATACTTTCCACCATTTAAATATCTTGTCTCTGGGTGGAAGCCAAACATTTTTCTATTTATTTCCATGTATGCCACCAAGATACTGAGGAATTTAATTGCCCAATTCAAAATGTTAAGAAAATAGCAGAAGGCTAAACATTTCAGAAAAGGCCATGGTGTTAGGAGGATGTTAACTCACCTAGCATCGTGTGCTGAAAAAAGGAAAGTGTTTCCTGTTGCTAGCACTGCATGTTCACTCCCAAATGATTTGTGAAAAAAGCTTCATTTAGTCTGCACAAGAAGCCAAGTTCTGCCTGTGATAAGCATTGGGAACATATGCAATGATACCTCGTTTCCAGGCTTGCTGACAGATACTTCCAATTTGCATTTCTAAGCGGAATTAGCAGAGAAAGGGGATTTACACATCCCTTCCTGATAGGGCCGATTGGTTTGGTTTGTGCTCCATGCAGCCAGGCTCCTGCAGAAGCCCAAACCTTGCAGTTAGTTCATCTTCGGACAGGAGAGATACCTTTGGATGAACGTGGTGGTGGACTTGTGCTCAGGATACTCCAGGCCAGACTGTGCCACAAATTCCCCACATTATGCAAGTCATTCAAACTCTCTTGGACTTAGTCATTTTCACAACAGGAATAAATCAGTTTTGCCTATTTAAATTGCAGCTCTTCAACCAGAGTGAGAAAAACTTATTACCACGTTATTAAAGGCGGCCAAGCAAACCCTCCTCGTACAAAATTTCTGCCCCTGAAGGCAACACTGGGAAGCTACGGTCATTCCTCAGAAATGCTTGAAACTGTTATCTTGGTGGAAAGGATCCTTGAAGGAAAACAGCGCTGTTATACCTGGAAGGACCCACACTGGTAGTTGCCCTCTGTTCACCCTGCAATTCCTGACCTGATACTGCTTTTACGAGAGGGAATGTATCCTTGATGGAAGTAACTTGCAGGTTCCCTGAGTGAGCACAGCCAAGAAAATCCTCCCCTTGCCCTCCATCTCTTCAGTTTCACAGGCTACAAGGAGGTAGGTTCACACAGGCGGGACTGCTGTGATGTTTGTGCGAAGACAAGGATGCCTTCCCCAGGAGAAAGGCCTGGGGGTGAACTGGGTTAGCACTGCTCCTGCTGCCAAAATGGGGAAAGGAGAGGCTGGGAAAGCCATTCTCACCCAGGCAACGGTAGCAGCACATTTGGTGTCAAGCCTCTTTGCTACAAAGTGCCAAGCTGCATTTGTCAGCACCTAGAAGTCAGCCTGGGTGAAAGGACATTATTGTAAAATGTAACTGGTATTACTTTTACTAGTAAAATAGATTTCTTTTTTAAAGCCATGAAATATTCAACCTTGTTTCATATGGTTGCAAGCTTACAATATCCATGTCCTCCCCAAACTCCTTCTTGATTGCACCCTGCCAAGAGGACAGTACCCGTCGCAGATGATAGCACGAGTAAGCCCGAGGACCTCCACACTGATTAGGCTGCAGAAGGCTGATTGCTGTTCATGGTGCCTTGGATCTTGGTGGCAGTTGCATTTTCCACGGATACAGGGTCCAGACTTTACTAGTTCAGTTTAGAAATCTCCAGGCATAAGCAACCCCTTTAATTCGCAGATGAAAGCAAGAGGACGTCACAGGCTGCCAGAAGGTATGTGGCATAGCCAGGTCTTCTGTGGGACAAGCTGAATCCAAACAGCCAGGGAAGAGGGTTGAAGTCTTCCTGCCATAGTCCAGATAGTATGATGGGTTGTGAGCAACGGGCTGTCAGAATCACTTTGCCCTCAGCTTAGCCGTGGATGGAGACAATGCCAGCACAAACCAAAGGATTTTGTGTGCAGCTGGAATCCTCCCGAACACATCTGACCCACTGCGAAGAATTTTTAAAACGTGTAACAAACATTTAGTTGTACAACAACTGTAAACAGAAATACCTATTTATATGAGCATTAGAAACCTGTAAATACAAATATAAATCAATCGAAAGTGAAAGCAGACTCAGGATCTCAGCAAAGCTGTGGCAAGTCAAACATCAAGCTTACTTACAGAACCAATACGTCAACCCACGTGTGGGGTGGGCGCGCATCAGGCAAAGCACTGCCATCACAGGGAGCACACCTTTTCTAAGAGAAAGACATGTATAGTTTGGCACATGGGCCCTTGCTTCCCTTCTCTCACATGCTACTCAAGGTGGCTTTGTTCAGCAGCAGAACATGCAGCACGTAAAAAAAGAGAAACAGTTACTACCTACAGAAAAACAAACCTGGGCTTTCCACAAACAGTTGGTGTCGGCCTGACTAGCCCCTGTTGGAAATGTTGTACAAATTTGATATACTCACTGTTTTTCCCCTGGTTTCCTCAATTGGCCGCAGCCTAGTGTCTGTTTTTGCTGGGTTATTCCTCTTCCATTTTCCACGTCGAGGCCCCCTGAGCAGGGCCAGCAGCGCCAGCCGCCCTTGGCACCTCTCCTCAGCGGAGGTGACACCTCAGAAAGCTCGGCAGCCATGTCTGCCAGCCCTTCCCTCTGCTTTCCCCTGTCCCTTGGGGCCATGCTGCTTGGGTGAAAAAACCAATCAACCACCAAAAAACCCACCCAAACACCAAAACCCTAAAGCAGCGCAGGGGATGAGGGCCTGGGGAGAAGAGAAGGGAAAGCAGGAGGGAGCCCTGGCCCTGTCATGGCCACCAGGGCCTCCTGAGGTGCAGCAACACCAGGCCAGGCCGCCCCAAATGTGCGAAATGCCTGAAAACCACTTAAAAGATACTTGGAAAAAACACCACCTGCCCCCTGGTCCCCATTGTGTTTGGGCGAGAACAGACTGTCCCCAAGGCTGGCAGTGTTTGCCACCCAAAAATGTGAAATAAATCAATAATTTTCCTCAGGAACGGCGAGGTTCTGGGGAAGTAGCTGTGGGGACATCCCCCTTTTCTTTCCCCCTCGTTTTCCAGCCAGCTAAATAACAATAAATAGCATCATTTTGACAATAAACGGCATCATTTTGATATGATGTATTTATATTTACATGGTACATTTTAAAGCAATAGCTACACTGATCGTACATATTAGAAACAATAAAAAAAGAAGTTAAGAACTAAAATGTACATCATACACTTGTATATATATTTTTTTTTTTACACAGAGGTAAAAAGGCTTATAAAAATCAATACAACAGGGTTTTAAGTTTTAGTATATAGATACAATAATGATGAGGCTTCAGGCACTTTAATTTGTTAACGTGAGCAATAGCTTGGAAAAAAACAACAAAAAAAAAACCCCAACACAAAAAAACCCTTTCCACAATAGAAAAAAAAAATTTTGGTTAATGTTTTGTTACCACAGATACAAAAATAAAATCTGAATAATTTCTCTCAAATGATTGATGTCAGTATTGCAAAGCTGACTGGGAGAACGCTACACACTGTTCAGCAGCAGTGTGGAAATTAAGGAGAAATATTTACAAAAAAACACCCATTTCTATCATTGTGCCCTTACACCACTGCCTTCACAAACCAAATAACACACGCAGCAAAATCTACAAGTATTACAAAAACCCAAGAGAAGAGGGAGGAAGGAGGAGGGGAAGAAAAAAAAATAAAAAGAGGGATTTTTTTTTTTTTTAATTTTTAGTTCCAGACATACGGAAAGGCTTGGAGTATGTCTACTTTGCTTAAATAAATAGGGGCACTTCAAGACCGGACAAAAAGCTGTAAGATCTTTTTGTAGTGTTGTGCTTTATAGAGAGATGATCTTACAGACGTTTGTTTACATGAAACAACTTTGAGAACAGAAATAAAAGGAAAAGGTTGTTCCATTAATTCTCTTTTTTTTTCCCGAGGCTGGCTTGATGTTTAGTAGACACCATTGAGAGATTTGTCAACTGCTATTAGGCACAAAATATTTATATTTCATTCAGCAAACCCAGACATATCACCCAGAGTGTAACACTCCATCCCTTTTCCACTATCATTCATTTTTTTTCCCAACTGAAAAAATCCCCAGCAACTGCTACAAATTAAGCCTACCAAACTCTATAGTGTATAAGCACATTGCATACTTAATTCATGGTTGACTAAAAAAGCTGTGATTAACTCTCAGAGGAACCGTTGGGACATTCCACCAAGAAAGAATGGCAAGCGTTCCTTTTACATTTATTTGGCAAATTAATAGTTTAAAAAAAAAAAAATCCTCTCTTTTAAGACTGATGTCAATGTGCAATAGAGGGAGGGAAAGGACATGCGCCCACTGGCAATTTACTGCAGAAAGAAATTATGGCAGGAACAGCAGTGCCAGCTTTGACAAGCCAATCCCTAGCTGCCTCAAAGTATTCAGATTGTACTATGCTAGTTAGAGCTCACTGCGCTAAATCTTTTTTTTTTTTTTTTAATAAAAATTATTTGGCTATTCCTTGTAATATATTAGAAAAATACTCTTTTTCCAAGCTAATTACAAGCCTTGTACACAAGACAACATGACATTAAAAAAATAAAAAAAAAAATTAAAGTAATCTTATCCTGCTGTATGCACCTTATGCATCCACTTGATAAATCTGGGTGGTGAACTGGGGAGGGGAAAGCCAGGGAGACACTTCGGTCTGGCTCCTGCAAAGACTCACATGCTTAATCCTACGCACAGACTCACAGGAACGCTGGCTGCATGCGCGATACATCGAGACATGTGTAAGCATCTGGAGGATTGGGACCGCAGGTCAAAAAATGGAAGTGGTGGTTATCATCCTGGCTTTTGCTTTTAAAAACCTGTCTAGATTGCTAAATGTAGTTTCTACTGTGGATGCGTATGTTCTCATGCTCATGTATTATACAGAAAACAAACAAACAAATACAATTTTCCATATAATCCACCACTTAATGCAGCATTTCCCCACAATAGTGCTTTTGACGTTGCATTGGTAGTAATTCTTTGCATAAAAACAATTTTCCTCATCTGGAACCTTAGTGTTTTATTCACAGATCATTACATGGCTGGCTAATGAAAAAGTTCCCTTTCTTTTGGGCAGAACTCTGAAAACACAGTTTTATTTTTCCAATGTTATTTAGGGAAAAAAGAAAACCCTAAAATTTAAGTTTCCCTTTCAAGTAGTGGTCTGAAATGATTACAGGTAAGGAGAACTACCAGATTCTCAATGGTTATGTGACTATGGTAACTGAGCCTTGCTTTCTGTTCACAGAGCTTTACGAACAGAGAAATAATTTCAGATGTTTGCTGAAGGAAATGACGATGGACTCTAGAAGAGAAACTGCAGTTTAGATGGCTATTTTGGCTTTGGAAAACAGAACAAAAACCCCAAAGAAAACCAGTGACAGAAATACTGTGTTGTGGTACAAGTTTGTTACTAGCACACCTTCTATACACACACAATAACTTGATGGCAAGTATCTTCCAAGTGAGATTTCATTCACTACACCACCCCGTTTCTATAAACGCCAAAGCTTGCTAACACGCTGATGGTACCGCACAAGCGGAGGCAAGACGGACACAACCTGGAGATGTTCTACAATCCACCACCATTTAAAGCAGTTCTTTCCTCAAACTCATTTTAACTGAAAAAAAAAAAAAAATTTTAAAAAAATGTACAAGACAGTCTGTTTTGATTACAGATTAATAATACAAAAGTCTATGCTGTAGGTTAGTTAGTTAGAACACTTGATGAGCAAATCAATGCAGTGTGAGCCCCTGACGACCAAATGTAAGATGATCCAAACTGGTGGTTTCTGGATGCTGCTGGGCACAGTGGCTGCATCAAAATGAGTGATCTCAGTGCTCCAAAACCAACGTGTTCCTTGAACTACAGGAAAAACGTAACACTTCGAATACATCTGTAGTCATCCAGCAGCTTTGTGTTTTCCACCACAGCACCTGCACATGACCCCACAGTGGTAACAAGCCCGAAGCGGCAAGTAACAGCACATACATGGAGCAATGAAAGACAAGGCGATAAGGGCCATCCACCGGAGGCAAAACATTTCATCACTGGTTTCGCACGAGCAAGGATCTATATAGTCTCCTTCTGAATCAGACATACAGTGATAGAGCATAGTGTCTGCACACCACATACAGCTCACTCGACGGATGCAAGTCTTGACGCGGTCTGGAGCATCCTGGCATTGACCCCGTTTATTCTCCTCATGGTTGAACATGTCCCTGCAGTACACACACCGCGACCTCTCACCATCTTCCTTCCGCCTGGGCTTGAATTTGACAGGTTGAGTCTTTATCACAGCACCTTTGATATCTTCACCCAGGTCAAAGTCCGAGTTGTCTACGTAAGGATAAGTGTATTCGTGTTTTGAGGCCTCGCTTTTGGCAAAACGTACGTAGGAGTCCGTGTCATCAGGATCAAAGTTCTTTCCTCGTGCTGGGGCATGGCGATAGTCCTCGTATCCAGTCATCCAAATCTTTTCCCGAGGGTTGATGCGCACTATCTCCTCATCATCATCTGGAAAGTTGACATGCCGATAGGATTGCGGTACTGACTGTGGAAGCAGGGATGGAGATGAAGAGGGAGAGAAGATAAATAAGCTCATTTTGCTATCAGCAATCACTGTCTCTTTGCTTAGAGAAAAAACAGTTATTTAATAATTTTAGTTTTCCTTCTTTGTACGCCCTTTACCACGACCCATCACAGAGTTTCAGCCTTCGGCTCAGGAATGGGTACAGCTGTCACAGACCTACGATGGTCCGTGTGCAGGTGGTACAACATAACATTAAATCACAGTATAAGCTTTTTTAAAAAAAAATAATCGAAAGCCATTTAAAGGTAACTGAGAAGGAAAGGGAGAGAAAGGAAGGGGGTGTCTTCCAGAGATGTGAGGGGAAAACCAACCACCAGTCAGCTATGGCAGACACAGCCGTTTAGGTGGCAACACTGGGAAGAAACCTTACTTGTTCTAGATGGTAGTGGTCAGAGCTATAATGGTCGTGAAGGTGTCCACGAGTGCAAATTCTTCGATGTTCGCAGGATGCAGGAGAAGCCAAAGTTCGCACAGGCTGTTCCCTTTTTTGAGAGGAGTTAGAGGAGCTATCTGTAGCATTCTGTTTTAAATGGAAAGGAAGGAGGGCAAATTGTCAAACATTCAGCTGTTATGGCATGCAGTATTAAAAAAGAGGTTTTGCCACTCACTGACTTCGCACACACCTGCAACATTGGCACCTTTGTAAAGTTTCACACAGAATACTTGAAAGAGGCAGACCTGTTGCCAGGCCATAAAATCTGTCACCACACATGTGGAAAAATAATGTCATAGCCTACCCATGACATATCCACCAACACCACTCATGTTCACATGGCGTGTTATTTGTTATACCGGGCATTGCGGGGTGATGAGTGCTCACGCTAGAAGCTACCTATGAAGAGCAAACTCCATCAAATGATGCAATCATGTCAGTCCTGTGGGCAGACTTGGACAGAGCATCTGTGTGCCCAGGCTACAAAAAATCCTGGCAATTCTGTTAACCTCCAGGCATCCCATTAAGCCAAAAACTCCTTTAAACATTCTTCTCCAGTCACCAAATTCCAGTTCATCACAGAATATTTTTTAAAACCTTCAGGGCATGTTCTTCTCATTTTGCCACTAATCTCTAATATGCAACAAATGTTACTTGTGTTGTTGTACATTCCTGGCTCACAGCGAGTACTTTTTTTAGGTTAGTTACATCATTACACAACAACGATCGTGAAAGGTGAAATATCACACAGTAACATGCTATTGCTAATACCTGCATCTTCTTAATAAATCTTCTTAAAAAATTTCTCCTGGAGAAATACACGGCGGGGGGGGTACCAGTCTTAGCTATCCTCTCTCTCTAGCCTTTCCTTGTTTCAATAGGTTCCATACACTATCCAGTCGTTCAGGATTTTGCCCATTAATTCGTTTCACAGATTGCTTGGACTTTTTCATATTAACATGAATATCAGAGGGCAGCTGTTAATACGCTAACAGATCAGGAGCAGGAAAAGAAGCCTCCATGCACAATGATCAGAAAAGCTGTAACACTGCACGTGTGTAAAATATTGGTGCTTTGTATTAAGAAAAATCTCTATTCTCTTCCAACTAACAAGCTGTGCTGCAGCTATGGTGAGGCCAAGGGAGACGTTTCCATTTGCCATGACAGTTAGTTAGAGACACAACTGCAACAGCAGAGAAAAGTTGTATCAGTAGCGGGAGAAGACCGGTTTTACCTGAAAAACCTTCTCTCCTTGTCAAGAATGCACTCTCTAAATATTATTTTCCCATGAATGGTACTAGACATATCTTCTACTCCAAGAATACAAGAACGCTCACTGTGGATATTTGTTTATTCTGAAAACAATGCTCTGCAAGACTCTGTCCAAAGGTGAGAACATCTTAAAGCATTAGAACAAAAAATACATGTTGATCCTCTTTAGCCAGTATAGCACTTAAAAGCACTGAACTCCCAGCTTACTTTGGTGAAAGCAAATATACCGATCTGTTTGCAGTGTGATGTAAAGCCAGGCTGGGTTATCTCAGGGGTACAACAAGCAGGATGAGTTTTGAATGGCTGACCCACCCGTTAGGGACAGACTTTCCATGCATGTCTTTGTTTTGGTTTTTTTTTGTTCGTGTTTTTTTGTTTTGTTTTAAACAAGTACGTAGAAACAGAACAACTCTTAAGACAGTTAACCACCCCTACAATGTAACTGCATTGATATTCAGGGTCTTTTTTTAAAAAGTGGTTTCATCAGCCCAGTCTTCATAACTTATTAAACAAAGGCATTTCAAACCTGGGGTTTAAACCCTTCAAAGCTAATTCTTGCGCCTTTAGGTCCTACAGTATCTAGCACATTTTGGAGATGTTTGAAAAGAAAATGAGCAGCTTCTACAACCAAGTACTTCATAGTAACATTAAGCTTCCAACCTGTTTGGAAAACCCGAGAAAAGTTAGGATTTAGTTACAACAGCCACTTCATATGAGCACCTTTCTGCAGCGCTGTGTGTGGTGCAGGCTCAGATGCTGAGCTGTAATTTAAGCTTCTCAGAACAACAACAGTAAGGCACACGCCCCATAGCCCGGGCAGCCGCAGCCTCAGCCTGCAGCGTGCTCTCAAAGTTAAACTTTGACTGGCATGAACCAAAAAGGAGGCAGAGCCTTAACACGGTGCTGTGCCAGCCAGCGGGACCCTTCACCTTCACTGGAACCACAGCCGAGCCCTGCTAGGATAAGCCTTTCATCGATACGCTCCAAAAACATTGTGGGTGCTCATGGCTGAAATAACGATGCCTGGGAAAATTACCCAACTGGTGGAGGTTGCACATACTGGCCTGCAACCCCCTCACCCTCCTAGATGAAAATAAAAATCCCAAACAGGATATAATTGCTAGATAATCTCAGTGGGGCAGCTGGGAGCTATAACCAGCCCTGCAAGCAGCATGCTATTTGCTGCCTGCCTCTCAGGGAGGGCAGTATTTCTGCAATAGGCAATTGGAAAAGAGGCTGTAGTGATTTTTATCTTGCCCGATTCTTATCTACCCTTGCTTTCCTTCACACCTTAATTCTCCTTCAGACCCAGCAGGGCAACCGAGCCTCTCCTCCACATGTGTTGACATGGCTACAAAACCTGTTTGCAGCATACCACAGAGGCTGTGGCTCTGGCCTCTGCTTTCACCTTATTAAAAAACTGCTGCATTTCCATGTTCAATGTCCTCAGATTAGAGGGGCACTTTGCCAACACAAACACCTACTCTAAGTGCCAGAAAGGGAGAAACCAAGCTATCCGAGACTAGGTCTCTGCTCGCTTGTCCGTAAAAAAAATTCACGTTGCCTCCTGGTTGGTGACACTAAAGGCAGCTGGTTGACAGTGTCTGCAGGGTTACCTTGCTGACCATCGGCTGGCATAAGCACTGTTACTTTCCGACAAGGTCCCTCACTGAAGCTTCGAACTTCTGTAGGAGAAAAAAGAGAAGGCTCTCGACACATAGGAATGAATGAAGACTGGGGAAAAAAAGGTAGAAAATACCTGCCTCCTCCCAAGCAGAAAGTCACCAACGAACCCCACAGGCTCCTCACCCGTGCTGGTGCGCATACTCATCAGTGATGTGAAGAGAGATGCGAACAGCAAGATGACACAGTTTTCTGATGAAACTTAAGTCATTCAAGGGCATAAAAATGAAAGCTGACCCTGAAAACTTGCTTAAGAATCTCATAATGCCAAAAGACTGGATGTTAAAAAAAAATAGAATAAATACCCCTAAAATGCAAAGTGATGGAAACACCTTGATCTGACACACATACAATGATACACTCTGAGCCAGCTGTTGCGGTCCAGGGAAGAGTTCTTGGGATGAAATCAGACAGCCCTGTGACAGTGTCAGCTTGGTGGCTCAGCAACAGATTAAAAAAACCCCAAAGAAGCAGCAACAAAGATGATCATCAAGACACTGCATGTATGTGCTGTGCTTCCCCAGTCTGTCCATAGTTCTGGCCCACCCTCCACCCTGTGTCAGTAAGGGTATTTCCACCATTTCTGCCGTGGTCAGGCCAACCGAGGACACGGGATGGCTTCACAACGCCTCCCTAAAAGCCTGGGTCTCTCCAGCCTGGAAAGAGATAATGGAAGGGACCATGAAGATGGGAAGGGGAAGCCTACTGAATCACGAGTCCTATGGGAACGTGAGTAAGGAAGAGATTATTCTTCTAGTAACTTCAGAATAGAAGCCTGCGAGGCATTCACTGGAACAGGCTCTGATAAAGGTCTAACAGAAGGAGGTGCTTCTGACAGACCCCATAGTTAAAACGTGGTTCAAGACACCATACAGAAACCCTCAGAAGAAAATAAATGACTGAGGATCAAAGGTATGATGATGCTCGACCTTCAAAAGCATACTGTTCTCTCAGTGCTGCTCCACTGGGACTGAACTTGGATTTGGTGACTGGTGAAAAACAGGCATGTTCTCAAAGAAAAGGCACCCTCATATTCAGGCAAGTGCCACTTCAAAAAATGATGGCAAAACTTTGTCAGAGATGGAAGCTGGGAACAACTTCTGTCTGCCCAGGATGAGACTGGGTCTTGGCTGGGATTTTCTACCACCAGCATAGCAGGAAAAATTCTGGGGAGGATGGTGAAGGGGGAAGATACGAGAGGTTTGCTGCAGGTCACATAAATACAAGACACTCACCTACAGGAATACATCTAGAAAGGGCACAGTCTTCAGAGCCAGGCTATTTCACCGATGGGAAAAGATGTCACGAACCGGTGAGCCACCGGTCTATCAGAGAAACACTGTCTTCTTCTAAAGCCTCTTGAAACCAATCCAGCTCCAGTATTTGTTTTTGAGGGGAAACTATTGAAAACATGCCCAGTAGCCACATAAGAGAAATGAACCCAAAACTAAAGTTGTTGGAACAGGGAGCCTGGTAAGAAACTCTGTTTCAACATGCCCTCAAATGCTCAATTAGAGAAATTTGTGCCGCACATACTAAAGCTTTGCGATTGCTATGGCGGTCGCGAAGTCTTGTGGTTTCACTGCTCGGATAACAAAATCATTAATCATGACCATAATAGTAATTTTGTAAAACCCGTGCAAAATATTTCCTTTTGCAAGTGAGCTGTACATATCCGAGTGAGCACACGTACTGCATGCTTGATATGGCTGCTCTGAGAAACACCACCGGGATTCTACATGCAAATGATTGCACTGTGATAATTTTTTTTTACAAAAAGTGTCCTTGTTTCCCCCTCAGACTTTCAGAAGTGGCTCACTAAATTAAAAAACCCTAGCCATTATTAAAGAAGATTGTGTTAATCATTTACTGCAGTTTACTTCTCATTGAAATGGATTTGCTACACAAGGACAGCTGGCTAATCAGGTGCCTAAGTAAAACTCTGAGATAAGCATCTATCATAAAAAATGATGAGAAAAAGAAGCCTGAACTGTACTGATCACCTTGCCTCTAATGGCTTTACAGAATAGGTTCACCCCATGTGATGCAACACCCAAGGGTGACTACAAAAAAGAAGAAAGATTCATCTCAAAATTATGAAGCAATACAATCTGTGGCAGCTTGTCAGAAATTGGTTGCCAGAGGGAAATTACGGAGCTCTGTCATTTTTAACTTCCAGAAGCGCTCTCCGCCAGCTAAAGCATGCACAAGTTTGCTGTCAAAAATAATTGTGCGTCAAGCAAGACGAGATGGTTTTTTTTTTCTCCCTCTAGGATATTAACGGTTACATGAGGTGGACAGGACCAGGGGCAACAGAAGTATCATGATGTTCAACAAGCAGTTTTGCAAGTCATGGACCTAAAGGAGTCGAAAACCTGTGCCAGCCTGGCCTTTGCAAAGCACAAGCCCTCTACAAGCTGACATGCCATGCTCTGCTTTGCTCGTCTCCCACTGCCGTGCGAGCCCACTCACTGCAGCACCCATATCTGAGGGGGACTGGCAACGTGCAGAATGGAAATGCAAAACTTGGTGGGGGCTCAAGTCTCATCTTCACCAAGGCAGCCTCCTGCAGCTGCCAAAGCTCCTTGGAGTGCCTCCTGTGTTCACATTGGGAAGCCTGGACATGTTAAAGAGGAGCCCATTGCTATCTTGTCATCTGAAAAGACATCCCCACCGTCCCCAGGACAAGAAACCCAGCTCCCTCCCCAGTTCACAGCTTGAGGATGACCCCGGAAAGATGACAGCCAGCAAACTGCATCCTCGCCCCGGCTGCAGCCCACCCACCTCCAGCCAAGACCCATGTGGTGACTCCCCGCAGCAGCCGGAGCCCTTTGTTTGTGCGCTCTGCCCAGGTGCAATCCCTTGGGAGTCCCGGCACAAGCCAGCTCTTCTTTGCTTGGCCCTTTTCATTCGCTGGAATAGGGGAAAACACAGCTGTGCTATCAATACGGAAAGGAAAGATGATAAAGTCGGCGAAATGGTACAGTAAGCGAGCAATACTGAGCTAAGAGCTAATCATAAGTTTATCTGCAGAGCCTCTGCTGTTTATGAAGTTTACAAAAAGGAAGTCTGAGAGTTATTTCGCATGCATGGTGAAGAAACTTCCACCTTTCCAAAGAAATTAAGATAAAATATAGTTTCCCAGAACTCCCTCAGCTTAATCTTGCCAGAACAAGTCCTTCCTTTCTCCTCCTGCCTTTTTTTTTTTTTTTTTTTCAATTTATTTAAGCCTAAAGAGACATAGCATGTTTTAATTTCACAGAGAGGGGAACAGCAAAAATCCTAAATTTGTGTCTCAAAACACCTCCTTCTCCCTATTAAGGAAATTAGAGAAGGAAAGAGTTGACATTTTCCATCCACCTCTAAGTGTGCCCCGTATTCTCAGAGCAGCCCACTTCAAAGGGGGCTTAGATAATCCAAGTCTTAAGAAAAAGGTTCAGTGTGAAAAATCTTTTGAGACTCCTGTCTCCTGAGCAGAAGCTTTTAATTTGTCACGGCAAGATAAAGCCACAGAAGAAAATGCTTTTGTCAAATTTCTGTTTGTTTCCTATCACTGAAGACAAGACAGAAATTGTATCGAAGAAAATTGCTCCCATACAGTTTTGAAACGTTTTGACACTCTCATCCACTGAGGACCGCTGGAATCTAGTTCTATTGCCTAGCAAAGAGTCTGAAGGAAAAGCTTCATGTTAGATCATATTCCAGTACAGTTCAGAGACAAACTGGCTGTACACAACCATTACAATAAGCATGGATTCAAGATTTTTCTGAAACCAGCACAGGACTATGACTTTTCAAATGTCTGGACTGTTTCCTCGTCACCACTCACACAAATACCAACCTGAAGTGCAGAAAGCTAGCTAGTTTTACTGCTACCTTTTCTGTTTTTATTTTTGAGTTTTGTGGTTATAGCTCTTAGTGCCAGTGGCTGTGCTGTCTGAAGTCAGCAAAGCTTCAGGAACGTTTACAAGGATTCAGTGCACAAGATCATCTCCGTTAAGCTAACGCTAAGCCCAATTCTGGCATCATCACTCAGTTCTGCATGGAGCACAGATGTGGCCTAACGGCTCGCTTCAAGGAGTAAAAAGAATATATGAGAATCAGACACGGTTAAGTGATACAGCAAATACTCAGATGTGGTAAGGGGGAAACCTCCGTGACATTTTCCTGTTTCACTACTGGTTGGTAATACAAGGAGTCAGACACATCACTGCAAAAGCTGGCATTTGAACAGATGCCCAGAGAAATGCCCGCAAAAGCCAGAGGAGGACTGAAGTAAAACAGTACCCCATTTTGCTCAGGCTCGGCCCACGACCAGAGGCTGTGAGTGGTTCCACAAAACATTTCCTTCCCATATGATACCCCTCGCCTTGTCCTTACTACACCACTGGGCTAGCGCACTGCTTCAATGGAAGAAAAAGTCTTTGCATCAGATACTTAGAAGGGAAACCCAGAATGTTGGAAGGGGGAAAAAAAGCCCCAGCTCCCAGGGGGGCTGCTCCCCAGGCAGCACAGCAATCCCATGGCACAGAGGCAAGAGTGGGATGGCTCTGCCTACCCACGAGGCGCTCGTGTCCTTGTCCATCTGGAGAGACTCTCCTTACCAGGACTCCTACATATCCTTCTTCATTCCTGTAACAACTCCTTGCTGTGGCCTGACAGGATTTCTCCATGTTGAGATGAGCTACATCACTTCAGCAGGATCTTTGTACCTAAGCTCGGGAACTGTTTAAACCAACCAATTGCTTAAAACCATCTAGGGCCAGAGGCAGACTTCTCCTGTCTGCATAAAGGGCTCCGTTAATCTGTTTATGCCTTGGAAATGACATCTTGATGCGGACTGCAGCACAGTCGGCATGATCAGCTGCCCAGTATTTGTGTTAGTAGCAAAGTCTCCCTCTTCTAACAGGTCATATTAGCCACATTACCCCAGCTGTCCTCTGCTAAGGCCAGGAGAGATGGGCACTGAGGTCAGTACCGCTGTGGGGAGGTGACGGTCCCTGCTTCTCCCTCCCACCACTCTCATCACCTGCTCCGTGTTCATGCTTGGGTGGAAAACCACAGGAACACAGCCCAAAAAATCATTTTCGGTCTCAGCTCCCTGACCCCAGCTGACCACCTGCAGAGGTTTGTGCCCTGATGGCACAGGAGGGTCTCCAGGCAAAGCAGGGGGCACAGACAGGTGGTCTGGAGAGGGAGGTGGGTGCCAGCTCCTCTTTATAAAGTCATCCACCTTTGACCTGCTTGCCATCAGCATAGCTGCAATTAATTTGGAAAGTGCCAGCTCCTAATTTTGAGGTGCTAACAGGGAACTTAGCACATCCAACGCTGCTGAAGAACTTTTAGAAGACGGGCAAGGATGCTAGGAGATAAAGGAGTGAAGCTCAGCCAGGGGGTGTTAAACACTGGACGTGCACAGGGGATGGCTGCGCTGCTGCTGAGCACAGCCGGGAACAGATGGCTCCACATAACTCACCACTGAATCTCAACTCTTCTACACAGAAAGTTTCCAAGGCAGGAGGAAGAAAATAAGATTGAGGGGGAAGAAAAATACTAATGAAAGTTAGATTAGCTAAACTAAAAGAACTGGTGCACCTAATCCATCACGTCTGTCTTTGCTATGTACAAATCCAACACTTCAGCCTTTAAATTCAGCAGCACGCTCCTCCTCTATGATATACCAGGTTACAAACAGAGGGGATAAAAACCCAGTTAAATGCAAACTTCCCACAGCACACTGATATGGTATTTTAAGAAGCCAGTTAGGGGTCATTTATTCACACAGTTATGAGCATCCACGTTATTTTAGCTGGAATTCACCACCAAAATAGAATCCAACAGCTGATGCAAACTTTTAAAATACCCTCTTCACATGCAATGCAAATATGTCAGGCTCCGCTTAAAAATGCAATGGTACTTTTTACTTCTGCCTTTCCTTCGCCTTTTGCAGACACAACCAGAGACAGATGAACTGCTTCCTATAATTGCTTCTGATTTAATTTTCATAAAAAATTTGCAAGATACAGGGCGAGCAGACCCTTGGCAAAACACATTAGGCAGGTGAGGGAAGGAAACAGGACTATTTAGATGCAGTTGTTTATAACGCATTTCTGTACCGGGCAGAGGTCCATTTTGAGCTCCCTGGACTCTTGTGTTCTGTTGTTCATCCTCAGTCACCACCAAGCACATGCCTCGGGGCAGAGGGAACACCATCCCGCAGTATTTTGTCAGTCAGAAGGTTGTATGGTGAGATTTTCGGGGTTTTTTTTTTCTTTTTCTTATTAAAGGGCTGAAAGTGGGAGCCTGCCACTTTAAAGGAAAATTATTCTTGAAGCTTCATGTAAAAGTACATTTCATTGTTTAGCTTTACCAAACTCCTCCTTTTCCTTTCCAAACTCTCCAAAAAAAGAAACCCCAAACAAAACAACACATTTGAGTGGATGCAAACAAATTATGGTTAGACTATCAAAACTCGGGTGTACACTTCAAGTGGCCTGAACTCTGTTTTATTATGGATTTTTTTTTCCCCCCATTTCTTTTCTACCTGTTATATGAGACAACAGATTCAAAACAGACTTGCAAGCGCTTAAACAGCACGTGGAAATTACAGGCTCCCTCATGAAGGGCAGGGCAACATAGTCATTTGCCCCGTGGTTCCAACTCAGCCCCCTTCCCACCACTGCCAAGAAGGATGCTCCAGCTCAGCACCAGGAGCCAAATGCTTTCCCCTGCCTCTAAAATACAGGGAGAGGCTGGGATGCCAGGGCTGAGCGTGGCTGTGCCTGCTTGCTGCTCCAGAGCCGCATCCCTCCGGCCCCACCAGCACTGCTGGGTTACGTGCTGGCTGTCGATCCCCTAATTCATTCTGCCACGGTATGGGAAGTGGTCAATCATTGCCATGTCCCCTGTCCAAGGCTGCCTCTTTCCAACAGCGTTTACACTCTGCATGGCATCTGCTCTGCCTGTCACCTTCGGAGGTGGCATCCAGGACTGAGCGAGACACCCCAAATGCAGCCAGCATCCCTGGTGCCCTCTCATGTGAGCGCTCCGGGACGAATGCAGCAGCTGCAGAGCCTGCAGCGTACACATATAGCTGCTCACTGAAAGCAGCTTCCTTGGGTTGCATATCACAATAATGGAAAAGGCCATTTTCTGCCTTTGTGAAACTTTCAAGCACCCCGTGGCCAAAAGAAAGGACTATACACTGCAAGGGCTAACCGCATAATCCAGATTAAAGAAGGAACCTAATGGAAAGCTACAGTAATATCAACTATGTGTTTTCAAGGTAAAAGTGTAACATTTGGCCCTAACACAATGCCACTGACATTGCCTCAGCTATCCTGTCGTCTCCTTCTTGTCTCAATCGAAAGCTGAATTTTGTGGTAGCAACATGAAGGAGGAAAATGCCATAAATACTAAGCCCGGCTCAGCCACGAGTACACGAACCGCCGTATCCGTACCACTGGCACAAGCACAGCAGAAGCCTGCGCAAAGCCGCCTTGCAGAAGGCAGTGTTATCCACGGCCAGGGGGTATGCAATGAATTTCGGGTGGCACGATGAACATCAGCGGGGTGGTGGAGGCTTTTTGCTGCCTGCTTAGCTGATCACTCTTACGGTTTCCCTTGAGCCAGCACTTCTGCTTCTCCAGCCCTACGAGCTGGCTTGAGGAGCTAAACCACCGGAAAAGTATTCACTTTCTTTTATAGGGCTTGGTTTTGGTTCACTTCCCCAGGCTGGCTCAGTGCGGGGTCAGCCGTGCTGGTAAAAGGGGGACGGCAGGAGCCCCTCTTTGCTCCACTGGCTCTCAGCGGTGCTGTGGCTAAAAGATGCATCAGTCAAGTTGCATCCCTCAGCTGTGGTTTCATACACAGCACTAAAATAACCCCTGCAACCCCGTTCCTGCTCCCCGACACCAGCTCCGCTCTTGGCACGGCTGTGCTGCAAAAGCAAGGTGGGGGGAACTGAGCTGGCTGGAAAATAACTTGCTTTTCTCAGGCGTCTTGCCTCAAATCTGGTCCCCCTTACATAATGCTGAAGAAATGCCCGGGGAACCACAGCTGAACAAAAAAGCGTGGCCAAAACAAGAAGGCCACAAACCCGGAGTACAAAACTCTGTTGACAAGCCGAGGTAGGCAAAACCGCTGCGCTGCAAACAGGGGAAAGACCAGCTGTACTTGCAAATGCTCCTCCTGGCTGAGGGCAGGGGATGGGAGCCACGCAAGGGAAAAAGCAAGGGCCACGGTGGCTCTTTTGGGGAGGAACAGCAAAGCCCACCCTCAGCGAGGGGTCCCTGCCATGGCTTTGTTGGCAGCCAGCAATTCCGGCTCCGCTTGTAGGTGCTCACCCCTCTGCATCCCCCCTTTATCTGGGCTGCTGCTATCGCCGGCAGGGCCATGCATGAAGTCCAACTAGTAAGCCGATCCAGGTTAAAAAACAATCCTCTAAAAAAAAAAGAATAAAAAAAAGAAAAAAATCTTTTCCCCCTGCATTTTACTGTAGGTTAAGAAAGGGCAATTTCATCTTGGCTACGTTTTGTTTCTGACACATTTGTGCCTTAAGCACACAAATGCACTAAAGCGTTCAGCTCCAGATGAATTAAAAGGGAACACGCTCATAAACAGCTTCGCACTTTAACTCATCACACAGTTTAACTACATTACTACACAGGCAAATTATTTCTTCAAAAGACAAGCATGCAGCTAGCTGATTGCAAGTGTGAAATGGTGCTACGACGCACTCGGGTAACAAATTCATCAGCGAGAAACTGCAGCTAGGGATGCACCAGTCAATTCACCCTTGGACGAGGAACTCTACAGGCAGGTTTGCTGGTGACCCTTCTCGTGCCGAAGCCTCAGGTGACTGCATATTACAAGGAAACAAGCTTTCTGTAATCTGAGGATTACTTAAATGAATGCACGTCTGGTTATACATAACAAATAATTAAATGGAGTATAAACCAGAAAGAGTTAGCACACTAAAATATGCCACATCATCACTTAAGCACAGGGAAAGGGGAAAGTGGGTGTTAAAAAGAGAAAGAAACAAAAAACCTGACCTAAATCTCTTTGAACTGCTGGAGCAAACTGAACAAAACCCCATACTTAACTGGTGCACAAACTACAACATTTACAAGTTCTGGCAAGATATAGCTATAAGGAAACTTCCATCACAGCAGAAGATCAAATTTCAGTTTCCTGCAGGATATATCCCAATCCCAGCGCAGGACCAACTGTGTTTGCATGTGGGAATGGTACAGAGCCAGAAAATACACTGCAAAAACGGTCTTGAGAGGAAGAATTGTGACAAGAGAAATTGCCTACCCTCAGCAAAGTAGCTCAACACATCCAAGTCGCTGCTATAATTAGCTCCATAAAAACTACACGACAGCGAGACTTGGAATATCTGACAGCAAGACCGGTATTTTCTGCTTAATAATTAGTTACCGAATAAGAGACGCCCCTCGCCTTGTCTTCACGCAGACACCCCAAACACCCCAAGCTCTCAGCAGGGCTGATATTTGCAAGAAAGAATCGCTGCTCATTTTTTGGGCTGCTGAAATTGGGCCTGCTCATGTCAGGGGGAAAAAAAAATCCACATCCTTTCTTACGGGTCTAGTTTTGTGCCAGCGAACACCTTTCTGCCTCCTCCACAAAGTGCCTGCCTGTGGCTGACCAGATTTCGGACCGCGTTCGCATCATCTCCCCGCCGGCGTGGCTGCGAGTGCCGGACCTTTGGGAAGCGCTGCAATACCAGTTGGCTGATCCTGTCCTTGCTGGGGACCTGGGAGTTTCAAGACTGTGTGTGGTAAAACAACCAGACTGATAGTTTGGGTTTGGGGGTGGGGGGGAAGCGTTATACTGTTTGAAAGCTTTAAACTGAAACAGTGCCAAAGAACTGAAGGTCAGTGCATTTGGGAGTTGCGTTAAACTGCGTACTCCTTATCTGCAACAAGAAAACCTTGCTTTGCCCATCAGAGGTTGACCCGAAAGCAAAAAAAATAGTATGATAAATACAATAAAGCAATACAGAAATTGTGCAAGACCTCTGCTTCCTCCTCGTTCCTTCTAACGACAGCAAATAAAGCTTCAAATCTACCCCACGGTTCTCTCCCCTACCAGTTTCCCCTCACTTATCACTTCAGTACAGCTCACGAATCTGTTATATACACAAGAATAAACAGATTATATGTTCTGTGTACCTCTGCACCACAGCAATTTTCCTATTTCCTTCTGTCCAGATGACAGGCTGCAAGTAAGCAAGGACAATCTATAGGCTGAAGACGACGTTAATTGCCCCTACAGTTTTGAAAGACTTAAAGAATTAAGAGCAGCTGCCATCCCATATGACAGCAGCGATATCTCTGTCTCGGTGACAATCATAGTAAATTATTATTGAGTATAGCTTGCTTGTACCGGTAGAAAGAGTAAGAAAATAAACGGGTTAATTTCCAGCATCACTTAAAAGAAACAGGAGGTCCTGAAGGAAAGGGAGAAACACAACGCTATAACAAAAAAAAACAAAACAAAAAACCACCCTGAAAGCCAGAGAAAAACTTTCCACTTGACTTTCCCTACTGAAAAAAATCTCTTTGAGCACTGGTATCCATTCCCATTGAGCAACGTGAATTTGTTGTGGGCAAAGTTAACCTGCAGAAAGGCAGGGGGTGGGGGGAAGGAACACAGAGAAGCTGGCCTTAAAATAGCTGCACATTCAGGACCTTTTCACTGTTTTAGCAGTATCTCTCCTGCCTCCCAACCCCTGGCATAAAAGCAGGCAGAATTCCCCTGATGCACCCCGGTATTAATGGGAGGAAGAAAATAAACCAATTAAACTCCAGCTAAACCAATGACTTCAGACGCCGGGACTACCCTGGAAGTCAGTCTGCTGGAACAAAGCGAGGCAGATTTCACGGCACTGAAGTGTGAAGAGCGAAAGCCGTGTTCAGACATGACAAGCGATTGCTAAGCTGGCGTTGCACTGACTGTTCAAGTGTAGGGTGTGGATGCCCAGAGCACTGCGTACATACAACTTGAGAGACCCAATTATGAAAAAATAGGAATAAATCTTAGTCCGGTTCATTGCTGAAAGCCAGGAAAGGCTGAAAGGCATGGGTTTTTGGTGGTTTTGTTTTTTGAAGGAGGGATTTGAGCCTGCTGGTTTCTGCGTGTGAATTTCTCTCTTCTTGGCAAGTACTTTTTTTCCTTTTAAAATCTGAATTAGAATAGCTGTGGTTTACAATGCAAGCCCAAAATCCAGACATCAGAGGATGTGGCTAGCAACAATGAACCCTTTGGCTGTACATGCACAGCACAGCTGGCTGCTGAGCAGGAAGAATAACATAGGTATGGCCATCTAGTCCTACTGCTGGGACAATCCCCTCATCGCCTCCCTCAGCCTCACCGAGCAAACAAGGTGGATGTGCTCGTGGTGACAACCTACCACCCCCATACAGAGAGCTCTGCTCCTCCAAAAGGCATTTTTCCTTTGTTACTCTAGCTTAGCCTTAAGAAAAAGGAAATTGCAGGCTCCTGCGGCTCCTCAATCCCCGAGTGCAACTCATGAAAAAAAATAAATCTTGCAACTCAGTGCTTCCCTCCTCTCAGCAACATCGTTTGCCACGGAGGGGCGGGACGAGAAATGCTCCAGCATCATACAGAACTTACAAATATATTCCAAAGTAATTGGACTGGGTTTCTACACGTCTACTTTAAAGAAAAAGAGCTACAGTTGTTCTTTAAAAGAACCATCTGAACGTGAAACAACCAAGCCAGCAAGAAAAATTAGATTTAGTGTTTATCTAACTAACATAAATCTTATAAATTTTAATAGCGGGGCTGTAACACGCTTGAGGCCCACATGGGAGATGAAAGTAGGGAAAAGGTTTCATGGAAAGACAGCAGGGAGAAATCTGTTTTTTTAATTAGGAAACCAGAAGAGATGCAATGAGAACTGTAACATTAACATCTGCCACGATCCTCACCGCTACGGTGGCGAATGGGTAATTGCGTCTGTCCCTTAAATGCCTGTCAGCAACATCCATGCCACATGCAAACTTCCTAACTCAAACATCCCTGAGCACAGGGGCTCACGTTCATGCCGAGAAAAAGGCACGAGGGGCGCAGGATCGCTCCAAACATGCAACTTCATGGTGAAAATCTAAGTCTGAAGACTTCTGTGGGAAGCCCAAGAAGAAAAGTGGTGGCAGCAAGATCTATCCACATCACCTTAGTGAAGCAGGAGAACATTTTCCCCATTTGTAGTTGGGGAACGAAGGTAAGCAAGCTTTTAGCCAGAAGTCAGCAAAAGAAGCAATGGATCGAGGGCAGGCATCTTTAAATGCCCCCCTGTAGCCCAGCCATGCATCTCTGGATCACGCCTGCTCTACCTGCAAAATTCTGCAAGTCTCGTTTTGAACAACACAAGGATTTAAAAAAAAAATTATTATCGATGACATGAAATGCCTATGATCGCAACATGCACATCAAAACTAGCATGGCTGAGTTTTGTTGTTTTCTCCTATATATCCCTGTTAATCCAGAAGGGGACTGCAGTAATTTTTAGGTTCACAAACCAGAGCCGACACGGGAGCTGTTGCTCCTCCTGCCAGTGGGTGTCTTTTCTTCAGCGCTAAAGCAGGCACAAGGCTGTGGATTTATCCGAAAAACACATGAGCAGCATTTCAGCTGAGCTGGTCATAAGGTTTCGGAACAAACACCTCTGCTTTTTCAGATGGTTTGCTAAAAGAGACCATTTCAGGCACTCTGCAGACTCTGGAAGACATTGACCTTTCTCTCCTTGGACTGAATTCACATTTTTCACTTCATGGTCAGTGGGATTATTATCTGTAATTGAAAGTAGAAGTGTAGATTAAGGAAAAGATTTTGCACAAGCTTGATTATATGGCGAATCCTGCGGCTGAGGAACTGCAGAATATATTCAGTCCTTATTAAAGGTTATTTCTGAGATGACTGTTAATTAAAGAAGGCTGAAGATGCAGGCTAGATGGATGAAGACAAACAGAACAATCTCAGACCATCGCAATGACAATGTTTCCCCCAACGGAGACAGAACGGATGGCTAGTCTTACTCAGATTGCATCTCTTGAGAGGACGATTTATAATGTACAAGACCGGAGAAATTTATTTGCTAACATATGGAAAACATTTATGGGCCCTACTGAGGATCTGGAATTAAAGAAACACAACTACATATTGTTAAAACTTCTAAATGGAGATTTCATTTTAGAAATAAGCATTTTCCCCGTCAAGTCGGTGGCAGTTATTTCTATATACTTTTGCTTTCTGCCCTGTCAGGTATAAACTTCAGAACAGAGGTTTGTATCGATTCAGCTAGTTGCTGTAGGCCTAATCCACAGGAACATTATTAGATGGCAAAGTCCTGTTTTTAATGATATAACCCCTGCTTCAGAACCATGGATGAGCAGCATACACCGCAGGGATGGGGGCAAGGTACTGCTGCCCAGGTTCTTGTCTTGGCACTGCAAACTGCAGTGATGGGAGGAGATAAGGCTACTGGTACCCGTGATGTTTCCCAAGCAAATGCTTACAGCACCACAGCTGCAGATAATTCAAACTCAAAACCAAAAAAAACCCCACCTTCTGGTACAAGAAAACGATCCTCCATTAAGCCACACAAGATCATAGCCTGAGGGAGAGCTCTACCTCTGGGGCAAACCTTCTCTTCCCCATGAAAATAACTTGCTGGATGCCCGGAAGGGTTGCGTGCTGGCTGACGAATAAACGAAATGAATGATGTACGAGTCGCACGCACAAAAAACATGCACAGAGTCATCATCCCACAAAGTGGTACTGAAGCTAACTGGACCAGGAACAGTATAAAATAAAAGCCCTGTGTCAATCACCATCCAGCAGCCGAATCAGGGGCAGTGCTTATATATATATATGTAAGGAAGGTGGCTGTTTTAAAGCTGGTACCATTACACCGGTGCAGACATCAGTGCTGCCGTGCAGGACAAAGCTGGGCTGGCCGCCTGCAGAGGAGTGTAAGAAATGTCAAGTTTTGGACCACTGTGGTTAAACAGATTGAAACATCTTGAAGGAGAGGCAGGACCTCGGGCCAAATATTTGAGGCAGCAGCGTAGCAGCAATGGCTGGGATTTTCAGAGACGGGTAAATGACTGATTAAATGACTCAATCATGCAGATGCTTTTGAAAATTCTGCCGCACGCAGTTAAGTTTATTCATGCATGTGTGGGAGAGGGGGAGGACTGTGAAGATTTTAATAACTACCTTAGGAAATAAAAAAGAACAAATGTACTTTCTCTTTAAAACAGAGCAAAAAAAACCCAAACCCCAAAAAATCCACTGCTGTGGCTGGGGGAATGAGTTTACAGGAAAGCTATAAAGAAGATTTGTGTGCAAGAATGACCAAATGAACTATGATATCCAAGTCAAAAAGAAGCGCAAAGAAAGAATGAAACAGAAGGGTAAAAATAAAACACATCACAGCCCTATCGATTTCTTCCAGACTCAAACCCCTCCACACTTCAGTATGTTATTTCTGGCTTATGCAGACTCCATACTCCACTGTCACCTACCAGGATAAATGGGAAGCTGAGAGCTTAAGGACCGCAGGAAAAGGAGAGACTTCATCCCGGGAGAGCAAGAAATATTGGGGAAAAAGATGCTCCTAAAGCCTTATTTTTGGAGTATGACAACACGCCTGCCCTGATGTGACAACCTCACCAGCCACCACGTGAGCTACCACCATCGGTGAGGTCCCTCTCATGCTCCAGAGACCACGAAACATGTGGAGAGAGCTGCCAGGCAGGGCACAGCTCGACGTGAGAACGTCCCTGCGGAACCCAACAAGATGGCAACTGCTGCTGAGGTCTCCCTCCTTGTTAATGCTATTGAGCAGCTTGTTCCTCCTTCTCCGCCAAGCATCCTACCCCATAAATATCTGCACCATGGGGGGTTATCTGTCACCTCCCTGGGGTCAAGTAGGGGGGAAATCTCTCACAGTTTTGGCTCCTCACTTTGAATGCAGGAGTCTGAGTGATTTCAATGCAGCTGGAGCACCGCTGATCCAACTTTCCCAATGTAAAGCAACACCTACTTAAAGGCAACAATTTCTTCCTCCCGGTAAAAAACACCCTACGAGTTTAAAAATCAACACTCAACCACAAGAATGAGCTTGTGGAGAAATCCAAGAGCACTCCCAGGTGCCTAAATGTCAGCTGGCTGGATTTTAGTAAAAATATCCTTTCCTATTTCCACAGGCTACTTTGCTCTGCTTTTACACTGAGTAATTCCATGTCTAACCCGGCCAGAGCTGGCACACATCTGCCCAAGGCACATTTCGACTGTCATCCCCTTTCCGACGAGTGCAGAAGAGCCGCACGCACGTCCAGCACACCCATCCACCCCAGCAGAGCACAGCCTACCCAGTGAAGAAAACAGCACAAATCCGTAAACTGCTCCAGCTCCAGCGGTGCCTCCCCCCAGTCCATCCCATCCCAGTGCCTATAAATCACTTCTGGCAGGTAGTTGGGAAGCAGCTGCTAATGACAGTTTTGCTGCGGAGCGCAGGAAGTCACCTTTTAACCCTGCCTGCTGTTGTTTGTCTCCCAGAACCATGACAAAAGGACAGATGCAGTCGACATGCCAGCCGTTGGGAGGATCCGGTCACAACGCAGCAGGGAACCTGCCCTGGTCCCACACCATCACCCTCAAAAAAACACCTTTCAGCTTCGGCTGCTTCCTGGTGCATCAAACAGCTTGATGCCTGTCCTCGGTTTTTCCTTGTTTGCCCTGAAGATGCAGGAAAGCATCCCAAAGACGACTTTGAGTTTGCTGCTGCTGCGCTGAGGACATCCCACCTTCCACCCTCCTGCCAGCCGGTCCCCACCAGTGCCACAGGACAAGGAGGGAGTCTGTAACACAACTAACGCACGCACACATGTGTGTGGGGGGGTTGCAATAAATTTAGGAAGACAAAATATTCGCTGTGAGCACCTTGTTTTCAGCCCATGGAATACCCATGGTTGGACTGCCATTTTATTTCACATTTCTTTATTCCTCCACGCCTTTAAAGTGTCCAAGCATAGTGGGGACAGTAGCTGCCTCTGTTTCAGGAAAGCTCCAAAATACATTTTAGACATTACCACAGATTAAATACAAGCAACTCCTATTTTTTATTTATTATTTACTCCAAGTCACCACTGGGTAGGCAGACAGCATGCTACTGTGCCTTCCCCCAGCTGAAAGACACTTGTTTGAACTTTCTATGTTCATGCACAGGTGAAACACCTTTAAATTTGGCTTTTGTTAACAACTGCAATTCAAAATCTTATTTCCTTGAGTAAGTACCCGAGTAGCAGCCATCTACTTGAGTTTGTGGGATGCTTCTCAAGGACAGAGAGAGAGGTATTAGGCTGTGTGCACCACTCAGATTAAGCCACAGGAAATTTGAGAGTGATTATTTCCTCACTTCTAGCGCTGACAACATCTGCTCTGCCACGCTTTTCACGTGGCGATGGGAGGCCAACAGAAACCCAACGCTTTACGTTCTGTAGAGGACATACTTCCATCAGGCTAAACACACCCAGTGGCCAAACACTGGGATGACTGCTGGAAGCCGACCCTGAGGCATAAAAAGAAACCCCCTTTCCAACCTGACCATGTAAACCACAGCATAAAGGAGAATGACCTCAGGTGACATGTACTTACAGTGAAGACATCATCATCGCCCACCTCAGCCTCGTTGTGAAGCGTTGACGAGGAAGTCGTAGATCCTAGAAAACAAACAAAACACAAACCCACAGCATTTTAAATTCACATTTCTATGTAATTCTTTTTTTTTTTTTAATTAAGCCCATAATCATTTGGATTCTCACAAGTTTTTCTGTTGTAGATGTGTACAACAGTGGCTTAAATTACGGAAGAAAACCTCATCTACATGTAAGCTGGGTTGGAAAGGTAAAATCTGAAAGTGTTTCTTGACGTGCAACTGCATGGCTGCCAATGCTAATTAACTATGTTAAAAATAGCAGTTAACATTTCCAATCACAGAAGACTTTCGTTTCTGAAGAATGGTAAAGCTACGTACTAATCAGCGCTTGAGGCTAGATCCTCAGCTGTCGAGAGACCATATAGGAGTTATTCGTCATATATTACCTAAACCTGGTGGAAAAAATGGCTTAAAAATAAAAAATAAACCTCACTTTGACAATGAAGAGTTAGATCTGGGTTTTTTTCTTCTTCTAATTCTGCAAGTTGTTACATATTGTGAATGTCTTCCCTGTTACCACCTATTTCTCAGAGAACCACCTCGCCTCATGCAAGCAAAGTATTTGGAAGGAGCTGAAATGTGTAAACCCATTTTTTTAAATGCACATACTGGGGTACAGTTCTCATGTCTCATTAATTGCATGGCAACTGTTAAAAAAAGTCGGAAATCATATTAAACAAACCTTCTTCCAACCTCCTTCCCCACCCTGCGGGTGTCCCCCTCCGGAGCCGCCTGTTGTTACCCTGAATTACAGCCACATCACATCCCTAACTAAAACAACTGAATTGTTTGTACCACCTCCATCCTGGAAATTTTTTTAAATAACATGCTTTATATAACGCTATCTGCACCAGTCCTGGCTGCTCTCAGTTGCATCATCATGAAGATGTGCAGAGCTAAGTGTGAAAGCCCACTTAAAACACTAAGTAACGTGCAAACGTTCGTGCCATTTGCTACATTAACCTTAAAAGTAAAAAATCCAGACGCTCTAGAGAGCTGCATAGGATTCCTGTAGTTGCGCACAAAGCTTCTACACTTCTGATGCTACAGGGAACAAACCAGTGGTTAGACATTAATAATAAAGCGGCAGTTTCACGAAGTTTTGAACGTGTGTAGTTTGTCGTGCTGAGTATTACCTGCTCAACCTGCTCAGCCACGTGAACAACAAAAGAACGATAAATGAAAGCCACGGCCGATGCTGTGTGCTCCCCAGCCGGTGCTGGTTTTCATTCAGAAAGCCTTACTTGGATGTTAAGGAGGAACACATTCATAAGGAGCAGTCTGTGCTCTTAATGGGATAAATATAGATTTGCTGATTTTGAAGTATCTGAGATCCAGCAGGACTTGATTTTAAATACCTCTACTGTAAAAATGGGTCAGAAAGAGCAGAACAGGAGTTGCTGCGTACCAGGCATCTCCAAAATAAGACTCGATACAGCTGAGTTATCATCTCTTTGGAACTTTGCACAATCCCATGCCACTTACATAAAACACCACGTTTATGACTCAAAATGCTTCCATTTTAGCTAGTGAGAAGAGAGCACGAGGCCTAGCTGTGACTCCTTCACGTTAATGGCACAGGAAAAAGCAAATGAGTAACTGGTTGAGAAGATCCTTCCCTCTGACTAGTGAGATATTTACCAGGGAAGAGCCCTGAGGGATTAATTCTCTCCCAGTATCTACCATTTCCATGTTAAAGCAAGGACAGGGCATCCAGAATGTTAAGCTGTCTTATGGAGCTGATGTCCTCAAAAAGTATCCACATCTGTGTACGCATTTGAGCTAGAATCCTCAAAAAATAATACCATCTGTATATAAAAATATCCCGGTCACACCAGGTGGAACGAGAAAGGCTTTGGATCACTAGGTCTCTAAATAAAGTGGCATGGTTAAAAATAAAAAAGAAAAAAAAGAAAAAAAAAAAAAAAAATCGAGCAAAACCCCTATGAAGAATCAAATTTCATTAAAATAAAAGTACTATTGAATTATAGCTGTATTATGATTGCTTGATTGCAGTGAAATGTGAAAAGGAGAAATTTATGACAACTTCAAAGCACAGGCAATTCAAATGCATTTTTTACAGAACTAAAAAAAAAAAACCCCAAAACACAACAAAGTCTTCAAGAACTACCATTCAACTAAGACGATGCAGACAAAACTAATTACTGAAAAAAAACCCCCAAATACAAAACAAAGTTTTATTCAACTCCAGGCAGGGAATTCATACTATGATTTAACAAAGACTCGGTAAGATGAGATGCGGCTGCATATAAAGAGGAGCCGGGGCTGTCTGAGTTGCTATCGCTGGCATGAAACCCAAGCCTATCAAATAAAGGCAGTAATAACAGACTTGATGATAATTAAGGGGGGGGGGGAAACCTGGACAGACCAAGCCAGATAGGACTGGAAAACACCTGGACTGAAATCCCTTCCCTCCTTAAGGGATGAGAAAACTCAAGTTCTTAAAAGCTGGGGCTTGCTCAGCGCAGGCGTAAGCACCCAGCTACACCTGCACATGAGCAAAAGAGATGTCCAAGCCCAAGAACTGACGTTAAACCCGTCTTTCTTCCCCGCGCTGTGACTCAGACCCCCGTCCCCACTCCTCCAGGGGTCAAAGCAGCCACTGCCGCACGCTGTGGTACCTTCAATGAGGTCCTCGATGGCTTTCCGCACTCCTCTGTCGAAGGCTCGCGCGTCAGCGGGGCTTTGAAAAGTGAGCCCGAACTTCCTGTTGTCGACTTTCCAGTGGTGGAAGGTAGGGTTTGCCTTTGTGTACACCAGGTCCTTCTTCACAAAGCACTCCAGCACCACCTGGGAGGGTGTGAGCCCCAAAAGAAGAGCAAAGTCACTTTTCCCACCCAAGGACACAGCCAGCACCATCTCAGCCTGGACCCGAAAGCAAGCCAAGTCATGCCTCGCGTGGGGGGAACTGCCTACCCTACCGAACGATGACTAATGAACACCAGACGCTGTAATTGTTCTCATAACCACTGCACATCCAGCTTCGGCTTGTGCTCTGCCTAGGTGCTTGCTCCCTACCCCAGGAGCCTATTCCAGACCCAGGCGCAGTGTGGCACAGGTTACAGCTGGGGGAGGGGGCTCAGGTGGAGGGAGAATGTCTTCCCCCTCAACAGTTTTGCTCAACAGAAATTTTATCTGCCAGCAGCAGATTCAGGGGTGCTGTAACACTCCCCTCGCCCTTTTTTTCCTCCCTCACCCCCAGCCAGACACTCCTCTTAAGCTCTGCTGTGCCAAAACCCACCTCCAGGGTGATGCTCGGGGAGAGCAGGAACGGCTTTGTTAGTCTTACTCCGTCCCCCCAGACCATAAGCATGGCTCCCAAGTAGTGTCCAGAAAAAAAATCCTAAGCAAAATAGTGTTGCAAAAGACAAACTATACTCGAAACATCTTTAACACACCAGTCTTTTGGAAAGCAAGATAATTTCTGACTCAAATAATGCGTATTTTTTTTCCCCAAACACTGAGTTTGCAGAGCCTGTGCAGGAAGCATTATTTTTAAGCTAGCCCACCTCTTCACAGGAGAAAATTTCTGAAGAATCAAGTATATAAGAAACGAGATAAACATTTGAAACGGACCCTGGAAATAGGGAAAAGGCTTTATTAATTTGATTTGTGTGGGGAAAGAAGAGAGCTCCTTTTTAGATAAACAGCTACCAGGAGAAACATAGTGCGCCAATTCATAAGAGACAACTTGTCTTCATATTCTCACTCTGCTTGTTCAAACCTTGAACGGCACGCAGCATAAATAATTCATGCCCGTTTTAAAGGCTTGCACTGCATTACTCAGTGCAATGTGACTGGCTTCATGGGTTCTTTACACTTCAATTCACTTCTCACCCCTGCTAGGTCTTAAAAAAAAAAAATGCAGTCCCTTTTTCAATCATCAAAGTGGGTCTTTGCACATGGATGTCAAAAATTTACCTGCTCCTTCCAGGTGGCGGCATGCCAACCTAGACAGCAAAAGATGGCAATTTTAGATGAAGATAGGTTTGCTTTGTCCAGTCTGGTACTATTTGCACATGCCTGGTTTTTATGGTGGTTTTTTTTAAAAAAAAAAAACCACCAAATTTGCACAAGAATACAATAGCAATAGATTTGGGATAATTCTCATTATAAGAACAGACAAAAGTTGAATTAGGGTCTATTACCAGTTTGTCTTTCTGCCTTTCACCATGGATTAGAAATCCACTTCTTCCATTGCCCTCCGGGTACGTGACCTTGCAGACGCCAACTCTACTGAGACCACCTCCTTCTTGCGGCAACCATCCCCCACTGGAGTCATCTCGGGTCATAACCACAGCTTTGACTCGCACAATATAGCTGTCACTGCAATGGCAACAAAATAAAAACAGAACCTTTTGTGAGCATCACGCGGTCTCAGCGGAGCGTTTTTCTTGAAGGTGGCATTTACACTGCACGGGTCTGGCCCCAACACAGTTTCTGCCCGCAATGGAAGTCCACCTCTGTGATGGATGGCCTTGCCCACTCCAGCCAACACAGGAGAGAAACCCACTGGGTTTCCAAGTGTCAACATACAGATCAAACAACCCATGGGTCTGGACACTCTTTCCCTCATGCAGCTGGGGACAGGGACCAAGAGAGCAGGGGTGAGCCAGGCAGCACCCCAAGGCCACCACCCATAGGGATGCATTGGGGCATTGGGTCTCCAAAGTGTTGGAAGAACATGCGGAGCTCAAATAACCCACAAAACCAGTGGTTTAAGGTTTCTGTGATCAAATTAGTGAAGTGGGCTTTGGAAGATGGTGCTCAAATTCCTCTGCAACTGCGACAGTCTTACGGGAAATAAAACCACAAGCGTGGCTCCATTTGGTACCTCTGATGAAAGGAGATGGGAACCATCTCAGCTCAGTTCACCAGGACCACACCACGTCCCTACAACAGCTCCACCAGCATTTCAAGCTTTCAAAGGCAGAACCAGCACATCATAACCTTGCCAGAAGCTCTCCTGGAAGCACCTGAGATGCGGGGGTGATCTAGGTGTCCATCCCCCCCAGCAGGAAGCTCCACTCCCCCAGAGCTCTCCTGTACCCTTTCCACAGAGCAGTTGCTCCAGCATCTCCTGGGACATCACCAGGGAAGGGGTCATTTGGGAGCAGAAAGGCCACTGCAGCACGTAAGCAAAAGCCAGGCACCTTGCATGGGACATGCAACAGACGCCAAGCTAAAGCGGGTTGTCCTACCCTGGAGCTGCTGGGTAATACCCACATTTTGTCCTCACGCTGCCACCGCCCCCCCCGCGCAGTGCAACGCATCGTGTGTTAGACATCGCCTAACCCGGCGATGGCTGAGGATGCCCTCGCAGGGAGGTGACCTGCATGGTTAGACATTGGCCACACGCAGCCACGGCGCTGCCGGGACACCCAGCCTGGGTGAAACCGGGAGCAGCAGCAGGGGCTACAAGAAAGGACGTGCGAAGAAAACTGCCCAGGAATTGGCCATCTCCAGGCCACCCCAGCTGAGTGCCCCAGGTGGAGGAAGCTCAACCCATAGGAGGGCTCTAAGAGGTGGCCTCTCAAAACACAGGTATCACCCTTTTCCTTGAGGAAAACTCTGTATCCAGACACTTTCCCAGCATCTGCACAACACGACAAGAGAATGGGCCCTTCCTATCCGAAGTTACGTGCAGTGGGAGCTTTCTCCATCCTACACCAGACAAAACTGCCTCTTATTTTCAAGACACTGTTTTTGCATTGCTTTTGTAATCCAAGTGCTAATACTTGAAGCCTTGAGTTCCCTGTTCTCTAAGACAACCAGATTTTAAGCAAGCAGCCCCACAGATCCCGCTTGAGGGCAGCTTCGGGGACAGACCAAGGGAGGCAGCGAGCATCGTCTGGGCAGAGGCACCTGGGACCAGCTAATACCTTCCGCACCTATGCAGACCTTGCAAAACGTGTGCTGCGATCTTCCCTTTGCCAGCTTTATTTTATGGATCCAGCAACTTTCTCACCGGACCTACAGGATGAAGGCAGTCCACAGATGCTTAAGGTTCATCCCCTATTGCTCTGAGGACTTTGCACCGGCTGATAAAAAGCTTTTCCGCATACTCAAGATACGTGGCCCGCATGACAGCTGACACACGCAAAGCACTCACAGAACTGAGAAATGACATTTTAAAGAATATTTTTGCTCTGGAGGCCTTAAAGCAGCATCCTGGTACAGGAAACAGGACAAGCGTGTCTATAAACAGATCCAGTTACCTTTTTACTTGGTAATGAAAACCCATTCCTAGATTTTGCCAGTGGCAACTGTAATCTCTTGGCTTCCTGATACTCAGAATTAAGCAAAATACTTCAGCCAATTTCCTGCTGTGCAAAAATCGAGCTGCTTCCATCCAAGACAATTTTTGTTTTCTTCTCAGTACCTTTCCCATATGGTCTATAAGGATTAGCAATTAACAGAGAAAGGAAAAAGAAAGCCAACTATACATTTTATACTGGACATATTCTATTCTGGACTTATTTTTAGCTCTCTTCTGATGTCGGAGCTGCTCAATACGACCTTCCCCTCCATGCTCCTGCAAAAGTCATCCATGCAAACTCCTGCTTCTCCTTCCACACCTGAAAACTGCCACTGGCAAGACAGCTTCCTGCAGGATTTACCCCTCACTCTCACGGCAGCAGCCAGAGCCTTCAGCTGTCCCAAAAGTAAGGCCGTCCTCGGTTGCTTTGCTGCAGGAATCGTCCACTTAAAGGAAAATTAAACCAGCAGCGACTACTCAGTATGTTGTGATTTCTATCAATTATTTTGTGTTTCCACCACCTCTCAGGGATTTCTCTAGGCTCATAATTACATTTCAATACCAGTGGATGCCTACGCGTCCAGTTTCGGTCCCCTGACTGCTGTCCCTGCCCATTACAACCACAACCTGCTGGGGCACAGAGCCATACAGTTTAGATCTTCACTTCCACACCGATACCGGGACCTGTGGCTCTTATAACCTCTGCCACCAAGGACACCGATTTCACCTATGTACCAAGAGACCACCACATAACCTGCATCTCTCCCATCTTGAAGAGCTACCTCCTTAAATATATCAAGCCAGAAAATCTGGTTTCCATCACCCTACCATGGTGAGATGACCTCTCTGCTCCCTGATTAGAAAAGGGCCTCATCCAGCAGAAGGGTTCGCCCTTGGCAAGGTAAGCAGAGCTCTGCTGCTGTTAACGTAATCCCTTGGCACGCTGTCCTGCTCGACCAAAAGTCACCCGTGACGCCGCGCTGCCCAGAGAGCCCCATCCTCTCTCCCGTGGGGCTCCGGCTGCTTCCCAACATGCCACCTACGCCAAGGGATTTGGGGAAAATGAAAGCAACAAAATAAGGAAAGGAGGCGCTTATGGCTTCCTAGGGCTTGACATCCTGGTTTAGTCACTGGACTAGGATGCGGAACTGCACGTGGCATTTTCAAGGCTACCCACTGCTTCCTTCAGCTTTCTAAGTCAAAATCTCGCCTGCCATTCCCACCCAGAAGCCTAGAACAGGCAGTGCTTCTTTCCCTCACACTGATAAATACTCGGGAGAGACTCAAACATTTCAGGTCAATATAAGGACCTTGCTTCCTTAGTGTAAAAGCTGCTTATTTTCTTTGCTATTTAATTTTACACGACTGCACCGAGGCTCCTGTTGGTTGCAAGGATTAAAAATCCTCGGGAGCAAAGGGGTGAGCTGCAAATCCCACGTGCATGTCACTGCTGAAACCTTGATGCACCAAAGCAGCGAAACAACCACGTCTGAACCCTCCGCCTGCAATTTTATCACGGCAACTGTGCAATCTATTTCAGGAGAAATGGTTAATGAGGTACGTGAAAATATTTGGTCCATTACCATTAATGAGATACCAACTGCTGCTGAGATTACATAGCACAAGCCTTTCATATAGTCAAAAATGAAACAGCTACCCCCCCCCCCCCCCGCCCCAGTAGCCTTAGTTCCTCTGATTTTATTGGCTTCTTAAAACTTTAAGAGCGCTCTAATTGTTGGGTTTATGGCCTACGCGCTACGCATTTCATGCAAACTATTCTTAATTATGCTCTTAAATGGAATACTTTGCTATCTTAACCCAGCAGATTTGTCTGCAACTGCCTTAAAAGCTTGGGAAGAAAGTATCTGCAGGGATTACCCAGCTGCATGGCAGCCGGCCAGCCTGTTTGGGGCTGCTGCAGGTTGTTCGCCCGCCCCACCCTGCGCAGAAAACCAGAATGAACTTGGGGAGGAAAGGTAGCGCAGGAACCCACGTGCTGTTTTTATTGGAAGGAAAAGAGAACCCTTTAAAAATTATAGCTTGTGGGTGTGCATATATATAAATAAATAAAGAGATATTAAAAAAAAAAAGATTAAAAAAAAAAAGCGTGCGCCTGTATAATTGCTACTCCGAAGGATATTGAGAGTTTTCCTAAACAAGAAGTTCTGAACGATTACCTTTGTGATAATTGAACCGCAGTTTTATTACCTACAGCCTAACTTTTACAAAGCATTGGTGTGTCTAAGGGACAGGCGATGTTTAAGGTGGATTAAAGAGCTTTCCTCCAGCATGCAGGAACCACAGTGTAAAATGCAGCTGACACCATCCAGGGCTCCCCGACATCAGCCACATCACTGACGGCAACCGCAGCGCAGCAAAGCCAAGGGGGACAAAGCCCTGAGCCTCGTTGTATGCCTGGGGTGGGCTCACAGCTCCGATCCCGCATCCAGGAGTGAACAGCAAATCATTCCTCTGTCAACGAAGTCTTTAATTTTGCCATCGTCTTTGTAAATGAGGGTCAAAGTACAGACCTCCCTTCCACCAGCCGCTGCTCTTTTCTACTTTGCTTCAAACGCAGCAACTGCAAATACCATCTGAGATACTTAAAAATCCCAAGGGGAGGGGGGGGGGGGGGGGGGGGGGGGAAAGTAGCCCAACCTACCACATTTACTACTTTCCTTTTGAGTCACATCATAAACCACTTCCCAGACGTATTCTGTAATTCAAGAATATTTTTTCCTCTAGCCAGGCTAGTTGACGGATAAAACTTAGACTTCCATGCTAATGCAGCCATGCGGCACTTCAGCGCTTTCCTCCCTTCTCGATGTTGTAGCTTATGAGGCCAGAAGAGATTCAGTCTCAGACAAAAAGATAAGTGCAACATCATGGGCTTCAAAATCACGGACTGCTGCCTTTAACTGATCGACATTCCCAGATCCCAGATTTCCAGGAAGAGCCACAGGGACAGCAGGAGGCTGCTAATGCAACGGCGGCAGAGGTCAGGCTGTTCAGCTGAACTGAACCGCGGCCATCAGGCACTTAAACACAATTTAAACTACTTGGAGCCATGCAAATTTAACTTTACCATTTACTGGGGCATAACCTGCCTTTGGCTGAGCTGGATGTGGTTTCACAGAGCTCTCACTGTGCCCTCCGTCCCTGCCCCAGCGACTCCGACAGCAGGAGTTAAAGCCATCCCGTTCTGCCCGGGTGACTGCAGGAAATTGTATGGGAAGGGTCCTCTCCAGAGTTCATCCTGCAGCCAGAAAGCGGCAGCATTTTGATGCAGGTCATGAAAACCTGCTATTTTTGGAGTCCTGCTTTCTTGACCCAGTCCTTGGTTCATGAACCTTCTACAGCATGGGTGAAATATCTGCAGATTATAACAACTACTTTCTTCTTTAAAACCCTAAGTTAGCATGTTATTAAAAAGAAAACTTCTGAGTGCACGGAGCCACCGCCAAATAAAGTTGGTATTTCAACACCATTTAGATATCCAGCCTGTTTAAAACTTTTCCGTTGGCTATCAGCATGAAAAAAAGTCATTTGCACCCCCCTGGTCAGATCCTATGTTAACATGGAGCCTGCAGAAAACCACAGAAAACCTCCCAAAAGTTTTCCTTGCCCTCACCTCTGCATCACACCAGGCACACAGAACCACTGCATCCGTAACCCAGCTCTAGTATAACACATTTGCAACCTTTATTTTTCTGTCTTTCAAATCTAAAACTGTCAGGATAAACAGGCATCCGGGAAATTTTGGGTTCTGCCTGGTCAGAGTGAATACAAGACAGTTCCATCCCCACATGCCTCGCTCCAGGGATGCTGCCGACTCCTGCCATGTGCCTGTCCTGGGGCACTTCATCTTAACCTGATATTAACCTTACAGGCTCGGTTTCAGGACATTTCTCTCTGTCTCAACAAAATGAGAAAACATTGCTGGCATTCAGCGTTTCCTACCAGCTTCCCTCTGAAAATGGAAAGGAGTTTTCTCTTCCAGCTCCCCAGTCCATGCCTGGCTGCTGAACTGAATTTAGCAGCATGTGTTCAGCTTGTACAATCACTGTTCCACGTTAAAAAAAAAATACCCACAACCAAACCAGAAGAGATACATTAACTCCAAGAACACTGCTAGCTGCAGCAGTGCAGAAGGCAGGAGAGGAAAATCCTGCCCCGAAGGAAGCGCTCCTGCAGGATTTGGAAATCACCGCCGGCAAAGTATAAGACATGCACAGTCCTACCTGCGCATCCCACAAAGCGCCCCAGAGGAGTTGTTTTTGCAGGAAGGTTATTCGGTGCTGGGGGTTTTCTTGCTGGCTGAGTGTTGCCCAAAGTCCTGTGTGCAGCACAAAACCCCAGCCCAGCCGGCTGAGCACCCCAGCGCACTGTCAGGGTCCTGGATGCAGCACGGATGCTCCAAGGCTCAAGCGCCCCCTCAACCCTCAAAAGCTTGTCTTCCTGTAGGACACGTGGCCTCGCACAAGGAACACCGCTCCAGCAGGCTGGAGCAAACCCGAACTACTGCCTTCTGATTTTATTTTTCACTCCCTGATGCCTTTCCTGGGTGTAGAGCAGCCCCAAGGGCAGAACAAAGAGTGGCTGGGTCCTCCACGGCCAGTGCCCAGCCAGCCTGGCTCTGCTCCCAGCGCTACAGCCCATCCGAAAACTCTCCATAGGAAAGATTAACACCAGTTTTGTTTGTTTGTTTTTTCAGAAGAAAAAGGACTTCGCAAAAAAACCAAGACACCTGCACAATCCAGCCGCCCGCCTCCACATCTCCCTCAAACACCGAGGCAACGAGGAACAAAGGAATCCTTTCACCAAAACGTTTGTTAAACATTTAAGGCTCATTTTATTGAGTTTATGAGAAAACAGCTCTATCCTAACTTGCTCAAATGGGATTTCATAATCCCATAAATAATTCAGATCCTTCCAGGAAGTACCTGGAAAACTAATTTTTAAAATATATGTATTTTTATATATATGTATGTATACATATCTATATATATGTATATATAGAATGTAGATATAAAAAAAATTATGTATATTCATTTCTTTTAAATATATTAAACAGAAGAAAAAATACGTAAAGCGACAGACAAAAGCATCAGCTTCTGCTGCAAGAGTAACTCTCACAGCGCATTTTTCCAGTGCAACATCCCAACTAATCTGGATGCACCAAACTAGTCAACGACAGCAATTTGCTGCTGCAGCCAGGGCCCCAGGCCCTCGCTCCTTATTAAAAGCATGTAAAAAAAAAAGAAAAAGAAAAAGTGTTAAAAACCAGCAGGGTTTGGGGCAGGCAGGGTAACACAACCGCTATTTGCACAGCTGTAGGGGTGGCTGTTTGAGCCCTGCGTGGGCTAAACCCGTTTTTTTCGGGCAGCACAACCTCCCCTCCCGTGCCAGGCTTGCCTGACGAGCCCCACAAAGTGCCGCACATGTAGGCAAAACCCCAAACAAACCGGCAAGTGGCTTTTCAGGGGGAAAAACCAGGCTTGCAAACAAGCTGACAGGCCAGCAAAGATCCACTGAGGCAGCTCAAGCACACGGATTTTAAGGGCTATCCCCAGAAATTAGCTTACTACGCTAACACCACTGAAAAAAAGTCACTACTCGTGGATGTACTGAAGCATCTATGCAACGTGTTGTTGAAACGTGTTAAAGCCATCGAAACCCCCAGCAAACCTTGCTACAAAAATAGCCAAGTCACGGGTTTTTTACTCCTAAAAGACAGCCATGACACCACCAGGATGTACACTACTGACAAAACTTTTTAATGAACAACGCTTTAATGAAACCTCTTAAAAAAAAATTACAGCAAACTTCTGTCTCAATGGAGACTTGAGTTTGCTCAGGACCAGCCTCCTTACAGCTTTGCCCGGCAGCTGTTTTGTCAGTGATGGCAAATTACAGGTCTGGGTTTTATTAAAAAAAAAAAACAACAAACAACCAAACCCAAAAAACCCAACCAAAAAAAAGGGGGGGGGGGAGGTGTTCTTTGAATTTAAGGGATTAATTTTGCTATAAATTGTTATAGCTGCACATGAACAGCATGTCTTGGAAAGTTGTAAGGAGCAGCAAAACAACAAAAAAATATATCAGTTCAGAAAGATAACACATTCAAATAATTTGCCCTGCAGCTCATCTAAGCCAGCATACAGTACAGGCTAGAGTTGCACACCGAAGTCCTATTTCTGTGCAAGGTTACAAACTATTAACAGATTTCAAGGAAAGCTAATTAGTACTATCATTTACTGTAATGAGAAAGGAAGTTGTTATTGCATGACAGATGGTATTTGTTTTATATCACATGCAAGATAAGCAAAAATCACATAAAAGCTTAGCCAGCCAAACAGGTAGTCGCATGAGATCCACATCCTGATTTGAATCCTTCCCACACCCCTGAAAAGACGCCACAACCAAGTTCGACACTGATTTTTTTCTAAAATCTACTGACCATAAACATTCCAGTACTGTTATCCTACGTCAGCTAATGAAAGGTGATATTTAGCAAAAATAAGAAAACTAACAAGCACACCAACTGCATTCCAGCTTTGTAAGTTTCATCACCTTCCTTGTTTTGTAAAATGAAACTAGAGGTTTGACACTGCTCGCCAAAAATCGCAGAGGAATGTAATGGAGAAATCTATTCAATTCACAAGACAACACTAATTCCACATGTCCCTCTTCCCCATCCAATGAGTCTCCGCCGTCATGCCGTAGCCCGCCAGGATGCCCGCGATGCCACCAAACGTGCTGGTCAGACGAGGTGTCCCCTTATCCCTGTGTAACATCCCGCTTCGCAGCTCCAGCGGTTCCCGTCCCAACGCAGCACCATTACAGTGCAAGTGGAAATAACTCAAGGGGTACTAATCTTCAGCTACAGAATCAATGACTCTCCGGAACATAAAAATAATTACATACGCACGCATACAGATACACACCATTTCTGGAAAATGCCAAGTTTACAAAGAAAAGGGGAAAAAAAACCCCCCGAAATTGCTCACCCTAGGCAATTTGCAGTTTCCCCCCGCTCTCCTCCATTTTGATCAGTGGAGAATGCAACTATATTTATCCCCCTGTAAACATTCTCTGCACCACGTATGATGCAACTACAAAGGGCAGGCAATATTTTGCAAATATGAAAAAAAAAAATTCTGTGACTCAATTCCAGCTGAATCTGTATCACAGAAGAGGGGAGGGAGCAAGCAGGATAACTGTGGTCTCAATCTAAAGGGGTTTTATCTTTTGCCAGGTAAATGCATTTAAAAAAAAATATAAAAAATTAACTACATCAAAACCAACATGCACACTGATTTCTGCCTTCCACCTCTCTTTAACCCCCTACCTCATAAAGTGTCCATGGAGAGGGACATCAAGGGAAGCAGCTTCCCAGGCAGCATCTATTTTCCTCTCGGTATTTAAGAGAGGGTACACGTTAAACCATTACTTCTGAAAAAAACATATATGCAACCATAAAAAGAGAGCCTGTGTTTCATAGAAGACCTCATACACAATTACTGATGAATTATATGCGGGTTTAGAAAAGATTCAGAAGGGCTGTGGGGGCAGATGGGGGGAGGTGAAGGAAAAAAAAAAGCCAAGAGTGAAAAATATGAAATTAGACACGGTGAGAACACACACACGTACCTGCTGGGGGATGCCATCGCCTCTACATTTTACACCCCGATTGCTCCGTTTTACCATCATTGCCACCACCAGCCTCCAGATCGGTGCTGGCTGCCCCGTGTCCCAGCTGGCTGCTGCCGAGCCAGCGGCTTCCCCCCATGTGTGATTCAGTCTCCTTGAGGGATGTGCTGCATTGTACCGGGTGAGTCATCCCAGAGGTATTCTGCATATTACAGCCCTGGCCGGACCATTACTCATTCCCAACATCCTCCGTCTGGGGAGAGCACAAGCGCTCACACCGCAAAGATCCTCGCTTCCCCACCCCGGTTACAGGCAAGAAAAAAAAAATTTAAAAAAATTTCGACACAACCACCATAAACTAATAACGGGGGCATTTAGCAGCAGCTGATGGAGCAAACACGCTGCCGAGAGATTGCACCAGACCGGCGGGCACGCCGCCCGCTCACCCAGGACTGCAAACAGGTCCAAAGTTGAGCGCGGGCGTCATCGCCTCCGGCAACCCTGGTTGCACTTTATTCCCCAAAAGCTGCTAACGCAGCGCTGGGACCAAGGGTCCAAACCACCCCACGGGCTTGCAGGAAGCACTCTGCCTCCCGACAGCCCAATCTCCATCACAGCTTTTAACGGTGTTTTAAACACTTCCATTTTGCAACAAGTTGATATTTATAAGCATCAGCTATAGGTCTTCGTATCCCATATACCTCTGCAGGCTGCCCACCCAACCCAAGCGCCAACATAGCAACAACCCTACCCACGAGCTTCATTTTGGGTGGTTGGTCTCAAAAACTTGCGGCTCAAACACCTTCACACCCGCTTTAACTCCTCGCTCAGCCAGGGTGTCCCCCCCCCCCTCCAAAGTTATATGATCATCCCTAAATGCCCTCTCATTATTATTTTTTTTTAAAGCAGAAATGTTGCTCAAGAGTTGCCTCGGCACCGATGACAAGAATAAAAATTGTGACACTGGGGCTCTAAAAGCAGCTTCTAAAAATACTTGCCCAGTTTCTGAACTGATCTATGCTGATGATTAGACAGGAGGGAGAAAGACAGCTAATTTAAGTTTAGTTTCCAGGCTCAGCTGCTTCTGCCTTCCTTAAATCCAAACTGTTTTAACCTCGATTTGGGGCAAAAAAAAATAAATCCCTTTTTCCCCAGGATGGAGAAAAGTGGCCAAGGTGATGCTTCCTGCAAGCATCCTTTAGGGAAGCTGCATACCCATTCTGCAGACATCACCACCCCAAAATCACACACACTCTTGAAAACATCAAGCCTGGACCACAGAAACACTGAGCTCAAGCCCACCAAGGCTTGATCCCAGCTTCCGTGCGCAGACAGCAGGCTGCATGGAGGATGCCGAGGACATCCCATGCCACCAGGACAGCAGCAGTCGTTTGCTGTTGGCATGTATCTGCAGCTTCCCTGGATTTTGTCAGGACAACGGAATCAAGCTACAGTCTGCACTGCAGGGAACGTGCAGCATTTTAAGTTTGTTGTAGTGGGACCAAGGGACAGCTGCTGTCACCCTATTTCAGTACACAGCATTAAAAGGTCCTGAATTTAACGGGCAAAGGGTACTCCATTCAGGCAGGAATGCATTTGTGACCACTGGGTAACTGCTCAGCCAGGCAGAGCACCAATGCTATACAAGTAAAGAAAAAAAGTCTGGGGGTTTGGGTTGTTGGTTTGTTTTGGGCTTTTTTTGTTGGTGTTTTTTTTTTTTTTTTTAATCGCACATCCCCACTTCACAACTCACCCTACCCAGATGTGCCAGGATGCGCTGCCTTGCTTTCCTCTTGCTTTTCCTCCCAAATGCTTGCCACAGCACCCACCAGTTCTGTCCTCAGCTGTCTCCAGCCAGAAGTCAGCACACATCCAAAGCAACGTCAGCTGGAAAAATGGAAAACCTGGTGCTTTTCACTGCAAGTCCAGTTTCTAAAGTTTTTCTCCCAAGGGATGGGGGAAGACGAAATTAGTCTCCCAGTGTAAGACAAAACTATCTTTGAATAAGCTGTGTTGTAATCATGTTTTTGAAACAGTTTGAGTGGTTACATCTCCCCAAAGCTTCCCTGCCTTGCCCTGGCCCCACAGCTCAGCCCGGCGCTGTCCTCTCAGACTCGGGACCGTGAAGGCGGCACACAGGAGCAGCATTAACAAAGCCGGTTCCAGCAGCACACCTCAAGAGCAGTTTACACAGAAAAGCCACCACGCTGTAAAGCTAACACAGGTCCACGTGGCAGCCTGGCTCACGCAACGGGGCCGAGCCACGACTTGGGTAGTTTCCGCAAAGCTGCCGGTGTGCCAGGATCGGGAGCAGGCAGGGAGACACCCTGCCTGTGGAAACGCCAGACACAGAAAAGCCCTCTGTTATAAATGTTACTGCATGCTCAATCCATACAGATGCAAATAAAGCCCTGGCCTTCTGTCTACACCAAGAGTTTGTTGCATCATTCAAAAAGAACCACCACCTCACTCAGCTGGCTTCAAGCCCTGCTCCCCAAGGGTTTTCTCCTACGGGAAGTAGATACCAAGTCACCGGAGAACCGTGAACATCAGCCAAATCACTGCTTGGGTTCTCGCTTTTGCAAAGGTTCTTTAAACTTAAGGCTAAGCAAACATCAGCTCCAGGGTTGGCAAGGCTACCGCATTATTATTTTTTAATTATTATGATTATTTTTCCCCTTAAATACTGCCCTGTCCAGTACACCTTAGCACAGCCATCCCTACCAGCTTGGTGCTACAGTGAAATACCCTCCAAAGCTTCCATGCATCTCTTAGCTTGGACAGGCGAGCGGCTGCTCCAGTACACGACCATTTTCCCCCATTTCCAGCAGGATGCAGGCTGCTACTGGGTTTTGCCATTAGGATTCTACAGTAACCATTGCAACTGGAGAACCAACAAGGCGGTAGATCTGCTTTTCACTGCCTGCCAGCCAGCTACAAGCACAGTTCAAAGAGCTGAGACTGGTTGGAGCAACAGGAGCTCATTTTCATTGTAGCTGCTGGAGTATCTGTGATGAAGAGAATGAAATTCAGTCACCTCATTGATGCCAGCCATATTAATGGGCTGAACTTCTGCAGCACAAAATTAATGGCGTGCACTGGACCAAGCCCTGACAGCTTGTGCACCAGATGTGAACCAGAAGCAAAAAGATGTTTCAGCATGTAACTGCAGTGCAGTGTAGGTTCCCAAGCACCTGCAGCCCCAGGTCTGTATAGCACACTCCAAACCTTGTAGCGTCTCATCATCTGGGAACACCAGGCAACCTACCTCAGGTGTTGTGTTCAAGATTTGTTACAGCAATATTGCCTTAACATTGCTTACTGTGCCTTCTCAGGGGTAAAGAAGGATGCCTGTCTCAGTTTCGTTTTTGTTTTTTTTTAATTTAAAAACCAACCAACCAAAAAAAACCCCAACAACCCAAAACCCCAAAGAAAAGACTTTACAGACATTTTCAGTGTAGCTTTTTACCCAGCACTTCAGACACCCCTTTCATTCATGCTGTCCTTGTTACTCAGTTTTCTCAAGTACAGTGTTCATTCAAGTCACGTTGTAAGGAAGAGCTGGAAGTAGAGCAGAAATAGGAAAAAGGAGAGAAAAGCTGATCCTTAGGAATGACTTCAACCTTTCTGTGATATGCTTGGGGCTGCTGAATATTCAGGAGCACTACAATGCTCCTCCCTCCCTCCCATTACCATGCTTTCCCTATTTTCCATGAAAATGGGAGGAGGGCTCTGCCATGCAGCACACCTCTGCTAGCACAAAGGCAAGGCAGCATTAATGGTCCGGCTGAATAGCGCTTCAGCTGCTGAGGAGTCCACGGGGGGATGGATGGTCCCCAAAAGCCCATGGGGGAGCAGGTCTGGTCAAGGCACAGCTCGATTCTGCTTCTGCCCTTCTCTATTGAGACTTCACGCTGACGTTAACCATCACTGAGCACGGTGCTTTCCTAACACAAACGCACCCCCAGTACATCAGTAAAACCAAAGAAAGAGGAAAGCTGCAGTATTTAATCCCCTTCAGACACCATCCTCTCTCAAACAGAGGATGCATTCTTCCTCCCCTTTGCAGTTGTCTCCAGCAAGCTGGGAGCCACCAGCAGGGTGGGAGCATCTCACCATTAACACCCAGCAGCAATCGCTTTGCAACTCTGGGCCCAGGCTGGGGGGCATCATCCCAGCTGGCCTGGCACAGGCATCCCTTTGGCACCCAGCCGTTACACGCAGTACAATCCCAGGTTCTAGCAAGGGCACAACCCACTTATAAATTACAGAGATGCTAAGCGAGCCTGGCGAGCTGGCGGCAACGCTTCTTTGCCATCAAACCGTGCGAACTAAGGCAGCTCTCCATGTCTTGGTTTAAAGAGTCCATCTCCAGGTGCAACAACCATTTTTCTTTTTTGGGTGTTTTAAAGCTTAGCCCTCGGACAGACGTGTCATTCTTATAGATGAATGGACCTTTGTACATATGGATGACAATAAAAAACCACCCCAGCACAGACGGGTATTTCCATCCAGGATGCAGGAAGGTTCTGTGTGGAAGCCATGTGGATTCAATTTTCCTGCAGACAGATCAAAGGAAAGCTGCTGAAAGCGACTTACTTGACTCCAAATAAACATCCATGACCAGAAAAGAGGTTACACAAATGACATGCACCCAGCTCCTCCACGCCGGAAAAGCCTCGTGTGTTTTTCTTCTAATTAAATCCTTCCTCCATAGCTCCTAATTGATACCTGAACAAACAGCTGTAATACACTCCAGGAAATCTATCCCTGTACTTCACTTTACTCACGTGACATGGAATTGATCATCACAGAAGCAGGCTGCATATTTTAACTTTCTTGATAAAAAAAACATTGGTTACAAAAAAAAAAAAAAGCTAGTAAAAACCCAAGACCTTCCTCCTCCCTTTTTTCCATGCTTAAATTCTTAGCTCAAAGGGAGATGCTTTTGATGTCCTGCCTCCCCACGGTTTACATCTGAATTTGTGTTTTTCTTGCACTGGTTATCAATACCTCCTAGGCTGGCCAGACAGCAGAGCTCACCGCCTCTTTCAAGTCACCTGCCCGAAGGGCTCCTGGCCTCCATGAGCCACGATCAATCACTGCCACGAACGGATCTGCACCTCTGACCTCCAGAAAACCCATCGCTTGCAATGTATGTTGAAGAGCTTGATTTAAGAACAACCAGCCAAGTAAAACTTCTGTTTCAACTTTAGACTGCTGAGTCTCACAGATGCTTTATTCTGTTCACCTGCAAAAGATCTCGAGTGATGAAGGATCCACAACATCCCCCTCAAAATATACACATTTTTTTAAAATGTGCATCTTCAACTTCTAACCACTGCCATCTTTGCTTTCCCTTTCCGTAGGGTAAATTTTTTTCCCATGCAAGTACACTCAGACTAATTACGTGTATCCCAGACAAATATATCCAGTTTCTTGCCTTCTCCAATTTCTTCTTTCTAGATTTCAAATCATCTTTTCTCCTTGATGGCTGTCGTTATCTTTCGCAAAGCCCTCATACCAGGGCTCAATACCCCACGCTAAAAGCGCCTGCGAAGGCAGCAAGGCACAGCAGACCAGAGGCAAGCCCCACGACAGGATAACCTTTATTTCTAAATCCACTGAAAACTTCCATTAAACCGTGCTGACCAGCTCCAAGTCGAGACTCAAGCTGACGCTGACTGCACCTCGTTCAGCCTGGTTTTTTCAGCAAAACCCCGTTTTGCTGGGGGCTGACTGAAGCTAACCAGCTTAAATTTTCAAGATCACTTTGCTTCTCCTGTAAGCGTTAGTAAAACATTATCTTGCCCTTAAAATGTACCTTGTCCAGCTCTTTCCAGCGCTCTTAGGAACAAGCCGCTATTTTATAGATTTATAGGAAGATGATTAATGCTTATGATTCTGCTTTCATTTTTAGTAGCACAGGAATTATTTTATGGTTCATTCAGGATAGCAATCCTCGCTGCCTGCCTCTTTTGGAGGACAGAAATGACACGGGACAGGCCTCGCCCCCGCCCATGCCTCCCCCGGGGCAGGACACCCAGCACCGACTCCTATTCAGCTTTCCAGCGTTATTACCCAAGTCCCGCAGCAGCCAGAGATTTCCCACCGCCGCCTTCGGTTTCATCCCCTGGGCTCTCCCTCGCTCTCCCTGCGGCCAGCTTTCCTGTTTACAGCCCTGCCGGCGCAGAGCTGAAGGGCTTTGGAAAAACCACAAACAAACAAGCGTTTCCTCAAGCCGCGGCAGTTGCGTGCCTCTTCCTACAACCGTCCTTCGCCCGGTCACAGAAGCGTCGCTTGCCTCTCGGCGCTTTATTTCCTAGGCTCCACTTCAACAGGCAGATCTGTTAAGCGCTAGAAGACAGGGCAGCGTGAAGTGCCCACTGAACAGATCACGGGCAAGAGGGATCTTGTTTGCATACGGCGGCGAAGCCAGTCGGGGGTGATCTCCTCAGGTTCATCCTGTATTCTCATTCTGACATGTAAGGGCGAGTTGTTCAATGTGCTGCACGCTCGTGTTGCCATGCCAATTCCTTCCAAAAAGGTTCAGTTTTGGGCATGTCTGCCAAGGGACAGCGGAGTCCTCTTGCATATCTGAAGGTGACTGAAGCCTCCCATGATCTCTCCTTTTTGCAGCAGAGATGGTGAAGGCGCTTCTCGCCCTGTTTCCATCAGGGGTTTTGGTGCATTCGATATCAGCCAGCAGCTGCAATCTCAAACCTGCTGGGTTTATCAAGGAATACCACGACACCAATGCTCCATGCAAGACCAAAAAATTGCTAGGCTTAGAAAATACCTACTAAGAGCTTATGAGTGTCTATTCGTTTAATAGCCCACAACACTCCATCTAAAAACATCAAGAAGTGACTACTGAAGCAACATTATCCTCTTGCTGGAGATTTGTGGAAAGCAGGCATATACCTTTTGTCTTTGGGCAAAGCCCCGTCTATACTATACACTGCCCACCCCCAGTAAATTCAGGTAACGTCCAGAAGGGAGGAAGAAGCAAGATACACCCAGATTTCCCCCCACACACCTTCCCACTTGTTTGCCACCGTCTCAAGCTGCGTTACCACCACTCTGCGCATGTTCAGTGGGTGATAATGCAACTGCAAGTGTTTATCTCAGTCCAAAATGGCTTATTTTTTGATTCCTCCCCTTGAACTCAGATTTAACTGGGGTTTTAATTCCCATTTACCAAAGATGCAAAATCAACAGGAGCTGCACAATTAGCCTCCAACACCCCATCTACAAACAGTTTTCTTTTTCCTTAAGGAGGTTTCATCCGGTTATATTAGTTTCTGGCTTCCCTGCCTCGGATTTACCTCCTCTGCTGCCATGTCCACTCATACCTTGGAGCAGGAGACATTTTAGAAAGGAAGAGATGGGTCCCTGCTGCATCTGTGCAAAGGGAGGGCAGCTCCGCACCCAGCACCCCAGTGGGATGTTTTGCCTCCCGGTCAAGACAGCAGCAGAAGCACGATGTGCCCAGACTGCCCTGCAAGGCCTTGTTGTCTGCTAGAAATTAATATTCAGAGAAAACAGTGATGGCGTTTCAGCATGCTAACGGAGAGGAATATGCGTGCGTTGCCCTAAAGCAAGCTGAATACATGCTTTGCTAAACAATTCACACCGTGATGGGAAATCACAAGTTGTCAAGTTGTCTGCAAATAAAAACACCAACACCAAACAACCAACACCACCACCAAAAACACCCCAACAAAACAATACCCAAAACACCAACAAAAATGACAACACCAATAAAAACACCCACCCAACCCTTTCTGAGTCAGACCAAGTGCTATTTCCAATATTAATTTGCAAGGTGGGGCAAGGGGCAATTCAAAAGATTATGCCTTGATGGACCCACAAGCTGCTTTTTCAGGCAGGGATGCCTTTTGATTAGCGCTACCACCGTGATGAGGCAGGTGCCCAACCCGTGTTTCCTCCAGCATGGGGACAGCCCTGGAGAAGCCACCACGCCAGCGCTGTGAAGACACTGTGGATATTGATGCAATCCAGCAGGAGCGTTGAGTTATGGGCGGTGTAACACACACAGCTTCAGCTGATTCGGTGACCGAGTCAGACTATGACAGCTCCATCCGAAACAGAAAGCCACGGTGGGAAAGCCAGCTCCTCATCCCAATCCAGCGCTCTCCCTTGGAGATGCGTGGTCGATGCATGCCATCATTTTTGAGGTACAAGGGAGAAACCACATCCTTGCTTCGGCCTGTCCAGATGCGCTGGGGCTGTAATGAGTCCATGGAGAATTTGGGAGTTGAGTCCCCATCCACCACACGCATGCATGCACAATTTAGGAGGAATGTATTTAAATGCCTGGATTTAATGCACGTATTTAAAGACTGAACTTGAGTTTAGCTAAAAGTAGGAGAAGTTTGTAGCCGTTACCGAAAAGCTTGCCTCCATCCTGCTGTAACGAGCCAAGGCAAGAGCTGGATGTAGAGAATGGGCACCTCTCCCTTGACTAACGGCCAACACTCACCTAATAAATTAGGTGGAAATCCGTAGCTGCCTCAAAACCAGCTCCAGACGTAGCAGCATCCCTCTTTTAGGAGTCTAGCTAACACTGGGACAGGAGACCTCCAGATGCACTTACGACCAAATAAGTGAAGTTTAGCTGAAACAATGCTTCGCCAAAACCAACACAAAGATAGCGACCTCTGCAATTTGGTGCTACTTGCAGATGTCCTAAAGGATGCCATTGACTAAGTCATACAAAAGGTACTTTAACCCCTGGCAGTGGTTCATCTTGATATTTTTTCCTAGCAAAAAGCCTTATTACCGAGGGAGACTTTGCTACTATTTGCAGGAAAATTCAGAAGAGAGCAAGTAGATACTAATTTGTTAAAGAGACAGATAAACATGTACAGGAAATACTTCTATGAAGGTCCTGATCCTCTGAAGATTAATAATCTACAGTACTGGAGACAAAACCATGACACTGAGGAAATAAGTGAACTATAAAAACAGGAAGAAGTGGAAGTTTATTTTTTTTTTCATGTTATTTTGAGGGAGTATTTGTTTTTCTGAAGCTTAAGATACCGGCAAAAGCATCCATCTGCAGGTCACACTATTCTCTACGCAACAGCAGCTGCAGAGAGTTTCCTCACTGGGGTCCCCAGAGCTGTCAGCCCGGGGAGGCCATCCTGCACACTACGGCTTAGCTGCCTCCCCAGCCAACATTGTTATTCCGTTTTCACATCATTTAAAGTCATTACAAGTCACTGAAAGGGCTGTCACTGCGTGGACAATGTTCTGTAGGTGATAGCAATAAATCAAGTTATTTTGCTGTTGCATTTCCACCCCACAGCCACAGGACAAAGGCACTCCCTCCAGTAAGTGTTTCGGTCGATTTACTGTAATACTTGGTATTAACAGAGTACTTGTTGGAAACAAAGAGTTTTGCCACAAATGAGCTATCAAGAAAAGCTGTTCTGGTTGGGTTTTGCTCAAACAAAAATAAAACTGCCCCCGCCATGAATTACGGTCCCTCCAAGCAGGCAGTGGGGATGCGCTGGGGACAACCACCCCCTCTGCAGCGACCTGGTGGCACAGGATTTGCAGACCACTGCAAGCCACCAAAGCTGAGCAGAGACCAACGCTTTGTCCAGAGGCACCAACCTTCCTTGCTATCCCGAAAACGTCTCCTGCCAGCTCGTGGTGGCATTGCAAGGAGCCCTCGGACTCGTGTCACATCTTATACATACATTGCCTTACTCAAGTGAGTCAAGCTGAGGCACAGCGCTGCCCAGGGGTCTTCTGCTGTTAAAGGAGGTGGCAAGAGTAGGCGACAGGGACACCACATCAAACTGTCCTCATCATCCAAGAACCTTTTGAAGCAACTCCTCCACTTCTGTCTTGCAAAAGCCTGCGAAAAATGCAGATCTTTCCCACGGCAGCCCATGCTACACACATGTACTGAATGCCACCCCTAAGAGCTGAATCCACCTCACACCTGTCTGCAGAATCCCCAGAGCACAGAAAGCCATCGGTGCAGGAATTCAGTTTAACTTAACCTGAAAAAAGAGCTTAAATATTTATGCTTCTACTAAGTTCTCATCACTTCGCTCTTTAGTGCCATTATTAGTTGAATTATTTTTGTCCACTGGAAGTGATCCATGTGGACTAGGGCATTCATCAGTTAGGAAATATAATTAAATTTCCACGTTAGTTACCATACGTTAGTTAACTATGGGGTACGGGGTGAGGGAAAGATCTACATTAAAAAAACCCAAGTGCAATACCATCAACCCAGCTCGGATTTGACTTCTACCACAACTGCAACGTAGCTATGTGTACACTTACTTCATGGAACATTTGTATAAATATTTAAAAATCTATATATTGTATCAAATAGTAAGCATTTGCTATTGGACTGACACAGAATATACCAAGCCACATTTTTTCCTGTTTTTAAACATATCAGCTAGGGCAGTGACCAACTCTTAACAGCACGGTCAATTAAATTGCAGTAAAACCAGGGAAGCCAAGATCTGACTCTGAAACAATGTACAGATTTCAGTTCACACAAATTATTCCTGTCCAGAGAAACGCCGCTACAGCAGCACAGAGTGCATCGCCACGCTTCCCGATGACGAGGGACAAGCCAAGGTCTGTGCTCAAAAGCTCACCTGAGCCAGCCTGGCCAGCTTGTGGGTCCCTGCCTTATGCCAATCCACATCCCCTTTCCAAGCGATTACTCACATTAAAATCCTGCTGAATTGCTGCACATCCAAGCAGACCAGCTGTTAATATTTTCTAATTCTTGTTCTTGTCTCCCACGTGTATTAGCGTACCAGGCTTTGGTGCGCTGAAATTTTTAACACCACCTCATAGCTCCTCGTGTTAAGTGACGGCATTGGTAATTAAACAACTTGCATCAATTACAAGGAGAAATTGAAATAATAATAACCAACACAGACAGAGCCCTTGAGCACTGGCTTCTAGGAAATTGCTATCAAGAGCACCGTTACAGTTCACGCTCTCCGGCTAATTAAGTGATTGAGGCAGCAGTGAGATGCTGCACCCGCACACGGTGCTCGCCAAAGCTCCCCATGCTTTGCACCCTGACATGTCACTCCAAAATGTAATTTCAACCCTGAAATGACACCCAGGTATTCCAGCTTCATCCCTGTTTTGCTCTAGATTAAGGGATGAGCTACCAAAACAAACAAACAAAAAAAAACAAACAAAAAAAGACAATACTTCCACAAAAATACCAAACTTTGATATACCAAACACTGATTCCTGCCATTACAGCAGTTCATCAAGTGAGAGCCAATTAGCAAAATACAACAGGCTATTTCTCTCCATCATCTGCCCAGAGAGACTTTCAGAAGTCACAGCTTGGCTCTTCAAGCCCTCTTCTTCAATGCATATGAAAATACCACAAAGTAACAAAAAAAGCACAATAAACGATGGGTACTTCATCCAAAGCAGCCTGCCAAGCGCTGGCCGCCGTGGCTGCGGAGCACGCGGTGCGCCGGGACAGCTGTACGCCAGCTGATGCCGAAGGCCTTGGACATTTCATCTGGGGCATCTTGTGGCTTCTTGGCTTCGTGCAGCATGGGGCGGTTTTGCCTTTTCCATTAAATCAACCAGAGTTTGAGGTCCATGGGTACTTCAGCAGGTCAGAGATGCATGCCGATGACAACAGAAATAAAATAAAAAATAGTAATTAAAAAAAATCATAATAGAGAAAAAAATATCCATGACACTTGACTGTGGACTCTTCCTGCCAACCAAGGTAGCAATGGGAAAGGCTGGGCTCTGGTGCCAGGGACCTCGGACGCCCATCATGCCTATGATGACCAGCTGTTGCCAGTATGGAGGATGGTACGAGGACAATTCCAAAAATCCCACTCCTGGATAGTGCTCAGGACTTCCTCGTGACCCTCTGCCAAGCAAGCAGCACTGCGAGCTCACAGCGGCTCCTCACCTGCTCTCCCGAAACGCTGCTGTGAAATGGGCACGGACGGCTCTGACGAGCCCGGCGGCGCCCACACCATCTCCACATCGCAGATTTTATTAACTTTAACTTGCTAATAGCCCGCAACACAAAAACCCACATCCACAGGCTGCTGAAGGTGCTATAGCCCATTTAGATTTGTAGGGCTAAAATTAAGCTTTTCCTTTGATACAAAGTAATTTTCGGTCGGTGCCCTGGTGCTTGTTCAGGCAGGCTTTCTATTCACCTGGGGCAAGCACGCTCTTCAAGCTTAATTAGGTCATATCCCAGTCTAAAGAATTTAACAGTTAATTGAAACATCACGCCTAGCTACGGTGCGCTCTGCATATCTCTCATGCTTCAATGTAGTGGAAGTCCAAGGGTGGGAGAGCAGCTTGGGGTGGGGAGAAGCCTGAATTTTAGCCAAAAGGAAGAACACGTTCAGCACACTGCCTGGGCTAAAGTCATCACAATAAAAATCCACTCTGCCACAATCCCGCTCCATGACACCGGCAGACTCATTTATACGCGATCCGTAACACTGAGGAGTGCTGAACGGCAAAAAGCATTCACAAAACTGGAGCCATCGCCACGGGTAACGAAAGCCGAGGCCATGAAAGCCTGCGTGATGCTCGACGCTGCCGTGCACATCCACACCGACCCGCCGAAGGAGCCCGCTGCAACCGGAGGCACGGCCTTGCAGGGACTGCCGGCTGTCTTCCAGCTACCTCCCGGTCACTGAACACATGGGAAATATCTTCTTAAATACATAATTATATATTGCTTATTTATGACTTAGGTATTACTTATTATATATGAACTCAAATAATAAGTTTCTCGCAAGCTTACATATCCCTGTGCCAGGTCGTTGTGTGTTTTTGTACAAAAATCCCACAAAGAGCAATCTAAGAAAGACTTTTTCCACGTCCGCCTGCGCCCGTTTGATCGGAGGGAAGACTGTCACCGTCTTCTGACCTTTACAACAAGGCACTCTTGACAGAAATAAGGCCATCCCGCAGAGGGAAGTTACCACATCCAGAAGCAAATATTTTCCTTAAGCACAAAAGCTAGTATATTTAGCATTTTAATTAGATCATGAATGACAAAGTCGTATTCCTGCAAAAAAAGTTCCAGTATTTGAGATGTTCCAAAATAAAATGAATACACAGAGGCTGGATTTTAGCCTTTTAGGTATTTCCTTCCCCGTATTTAAGGTCTACAGTTTTCAGAAGTTAAATATAATATAGCAAGAAGGTGCACAAGCTGTCAACAGGCACAACCATTGCAAATTCTCTTACTCCACCAAGCACAGAGACCCTCGCACCGCAGCACCCACCCTCCTGCAGGGCAGCACCTTCCAGCCAGCCACATCTCCCCCTCTCCCCAGTCTGAAGTTTTCTCTAGGTTCTGAAAATTTACCTCTGCTGGCAAGGGAGTTTCTCAATCCCCTTTTATGAATTATGCAGCAAGAGACACCTGAACAAGGTGCTCAGCCAGGCACGCTCCTATCGGAGCCATCCAAGGAAAACCCTGCCTGGTTTTCTGCCAACTCACTGAGCCAGGGAGCTGCAAGGGCGGGCAATCTATAGGTAGAAACTTCCTGGAGCTTATGTTACGCATCCTCTAGAAGTGGATTTTAAAACTTCTGGAGGTTTTTGGGGTTTTTTTTCTGTCCACAATTTGAAGCTAAACATCACATCAGCAAAACATGCCAATGGATTACTTCCTGTCATTAAGACTTACCATTTTCAAGCAGCTTGCAAAGCATGATGTAACAGGAAAATTTACCTATGGATTGAAGAAAACCTTTCTGCATTTTCTGTCCTTGTGGCAAGAGACCTTGAGCACAGCTTTAGGCACCAGACAGTTCTCTGCCGACACACTACCACTTCTGTAAAACACAGCACGGTTCCCTTTGCACCGCGGGCTTCCACGCCGTGTGCCTTCCCTCGCCAACCGCAGCCGGCCGTCACGCCTCGGCCGCCTCTCCCGGGCTATTTACTCAGGGCTGGGTACGGCCAGGAATTCCTTTGCCTAACAAGACATACAAATGTGCTTTTATACAGTGCGTTTCGACACTGGAAAGTGCTCTCAAGGAGTTTCCCTTTCCTGTCCTGAGGACCTGGTTTCACTCAGAAGTTCAGGGAGCAGAAGTTTCTTGCTGACCAAAGTCACATGCAGAAGCAGAGGAAAGGGTGCTGAGCATTTACTCCTTCCACCTAAGGGAACAGCAGCTCAAAAGAGCAGTTGGGTATTAAGTTGTTGGGAGCCTTTTTCAATTAAAGAATGTGCAAAACCAAAAGCATCCCTCTCTCTTGGGCTATTTTGCAAAGAGAGGGGCTTGGCACGACCTGGCACTCCCCACTGCCTCATGGAAGGAAGCAGAGTAGGGTGTTCTGCAAATATCACGGCAACTGAACACTGCACCGAGCAAACACATACAACTACTCTCGTCGTACCTCTGGAGTCACCTGAAGCTGCATCACTATGCACAGGCATCATACACCTGGGTGCCATCAAGCGATGAGGATGAACCTAGGGCACGCACACTTGAGCCAGCAGTTGGGGTTGCAGCCAAGAACACGTCCCCTGACACCCTGCCGTGCTGCTGGGCAGCTGCACTCTGCCACAAGCCAGAAAGTAAAACGTGGTAGGAGGCTTAATGGGCAAGAAAAAGCGTCAGGTGCTCTGTAGCTGATGAGAAACGTGCCGCTGAACGATCAGCCCAGGAAGATGCACGCTACCTGACACTGGAAGACACCGTCTGCAGGCACAGAGACGATTCCCTTCTGCCCATCTAGGAAAAATAACACTCGCCACCCTCCCGTGCCCCTCAGAGCTGGATCATGGGCGATCCAGCTGGCCCATGGTCACCTCATGGCAGTTTATAAAACCACAAATAGGAATGAATCAGTACTTTTTCTGCTGACCCATCACCCATTAAGTCAACAGGTTTTCTCTGCCATCCCGTCCTTCCCTTCTCCCCCCGCCACCCCCATTACACACAGGGACGTTGACTTCCACATACGCTGCAAAAAAATAACAATCCCATACTAACTGTTCTCCAAAGCAAAGTTAGTAGCTATTTACCAAGTATTTTCTAACACATCCTAATATCTGGACTGCCACTTTTATAAAAAACGAGAGAGGATGAGATGGATCTCTCTGACACCAGGTTCGGAGCCAACCTCTTCCAGGTGTGGGCACGCTCCCAGGCACGGGCACAACCACCAGCAGTTTTCAGCTATATCCCTGGCAGTCCGTTCAACAGCTCCTTTACGGCATTAACTGGCACCCACAGCACACATCACACAGTCTCCAGCCGTTCCACAGGTGACTGGTCTGAGACACCCGACACAGAAGCCCCTCGCCAAGCAGCTGGGTCTCCCACCCTGGCTCCAGGGCAGGGGTGGCTGCAGCGTTGTACGAACGTGGCGCCTGGCTGCTTTAGACGTCTATACCATGAGCGGGCAGCCAGGGCTCGCCACCCCCGGTGGACAGCAATCTGGAGAAGGTCCAACAGGGGATGCTCGTTTCAAGCCCCACCTCTACTATTCGTACCCCAAGCACGGAAGTCAGAGCAAGTCCTTCCTTAAAACACATCTAGGGAAGCACCGCTCGCAGTCCAGTATTTTCAGCATTCAGACTCCTGTGGAACCGCAGCCTGGTAACACGTTTTGTGAAAAATTATCCCTCCTATCTATTCCTGCAGCAGAGAGGAAGCACAAGGGGGAAACAGCCTAGTAATACTTAACTGGTTTTTCTTGACACAAAGTTCGCACAAAAGGCATGCATTTTGCTGAAATTTCAGAATTCAAGTGCTTTCTACTAAGAGCAAAGGACACATTTTCCTCTCTATCAATTCACCCCAAAATCAACACACAAACCTTAGATACATTTGTAATCCGAAGAGAACGGATTTGCAGAAGCACGTAGAGTCATTTTATTGCTGAAATCGCTGCAGAACTTGGAATGCATTTTGTCCAACAGAGGCAAACCCAAAGCAGTAAGTGCTCTCCTGCTTACCGCTATTCCCCTTCGGGTTTTGTTTCTTTAAGTCAGCACTGAGAAAGCAAATTAAGCTTCCAATTCTCAGCTCCTATAATCACATCAGTTATGCGGCACCAACTCCAGAAGTTTATATATTTTCTTTTTAAAACATGAATGGGAAAGTGTATACAAACACCCTTCTTTCCGCATCCCTTCCTTCCCATAAGGAGAAGTGTTTGTTTTTTTATTTGACCTTATGAAAGGTTGGGGAAGCTATTCCACCAATACTCTGATAAAGGTAGCCCACGCTTCCTTAGAGATATAGTAAAAGGAAAGAGTAAAAAAAAATAATAAAAAAAATCACCCACTTGAACACCCCCACCAGCCACAAAGCTGCTCGAAAATATTTTAATGACTTTTGGACAGAACAGCCAATTGTATCAACGAATTAACTCTGTTTAAAATACACCTAGAACTTTCCTGAACAAGAAAATATAGAGGTACATGGATGCAGAGGCACTGAGCACCACACAATTTCAGCGCTCCATTGCCAAACCCTCACATCCTAGATAAAAATGCCTTAGACAGGGCCTTTTCTGTTTCCATTTATAGATCATTACTATCACCATTTCTAAAATAATCCATGTGGCTGCTAACTTTAGGGACCAGTCTTTTCTGTTGTTTATGGGGGGTTGGGGGGGGGGGGGAGGGGGGAGCTTTTCCGCATGCCCTGGAAATTTATTTCAGGGATCTCGTATAAAGGCACGCATATAGAACCAAACCAAATGAGTGGTTGGTGGCAGACTTCGTTAAGCTGTAATTTTTTTTCATTCACAGACTGTGATTTCGAAGGGCTCCTTAACCGCTCGCGGGGGATCAGCATGGCCGAGGCCAACAGGGCACCAACCGCTAGCTCCACACCCGGAAACTGGGAGACCCCAGCAAGATCTTGGCTTCGTGTGGAAACATAAGCATTTTTGGGACCAAATAATAGAACTGGGAGAGAAGCAAGATTTTAAATGTGCAAAACCATCAGAGAAGTTGGGTAAAAAAATAAAATCAAATCACTGTATATAAAATATAAACACTTTCACACTGTCCAGCCCAGCATCGTGCAGGACGGCAATCCCAAAACCAACAAACTCTTTGGGAGTTCAACCCAAGGCATCAAAATAAGCCTGTTTCTGCCTCCTCTGTATCTGCTGTCTGTTAATCATTTCTACACAAACATAAAAGCACAACTTTCAGGTGGGGGAAGATCCCACATGGACATCAAATCAAATGGACACAAACACCCACCCTCCTCCTGCCCCTGCCCATCCCCACCAAGCCACGCCAAAGGACTTTAACCAAAGCTGATCACTTTGCCAGGTGAACTGACACCTGGGAAGGTTTGTGACTTCTGGGTAAGAGCGAGGGAGTCACGGGCTTTTTAGTAACTGATAAAAGCACAGAGAGACCTGAGGAACAGCTAAAAAAAGTTGGTATTTATCACATAATTTGTGTTAGGAACCACTGTAAAAAGCCACATTGCTGACCTGCTGAGATCTTCCAAACCAGTGTATGCATAGAGATGGGGGAAATGGTTTATTTGGGCTCAAAGGCTCTTCCTGGAGGATGCAAGGGTGTTTCTAGAACTTGCTGACTGCATTGGTCAGACCGTGCTCTCCGTACGCCCCGGCTCCTGCCCACGCCAGCCTGCCTGTCCGCGGTACTTAGAGCCAGTGCTGCAGGAGAACGGAGGCTGTGGATGCCTTACGAGAAGCTCCACAGATCAGCAGGACAAAGCTCCAGGTCACTAAGGTAGGCAAGACACAGGGAAGTCGCAGCTCTTCTTGATGTGTTTTTCCCTAGAAAAATCTGCAAGTTATCCTTGCTGTTTGGGTTTCTAACTGCATCTTTGAAATGCATTTAGTCCTCTTTCTCCCCGCTCTTCAATCACCCTGCCTTTAATTTTTTTATTTATTGTTTTTAACCAAGCTATCTAACACTCTGCATTGCACTTCCTTCAGGCAACAAGCAGCAGCTCATCTCCAGCGTTGCTTACTAACCTTCCAGCCACTCAACATTCAGGCTCTCGTGCAGAATTACAATACCAAAACGCTAAACACTTGCATGGGGGGAAAAAAGAAAAAACCAAACCAACCAGCAATTTTTTCTCTTAAGCAGCTTGAGTGGTTTAATTGTACTGCAGCCTTTTTTTCTTAATTTTTAAATACAAAAAACAAGCTCTGCACTAAGTTTTTCCCCCAAGTTCAACTGAACATCAGATGCCGTTCTAAAAGCACAAGGTCATTCAAGCAGTGCAAGTATCAGAATTATTATTTTACAAAACTCTACACCACTTCCTAACTTTTATCTTTACAGCCACCAAACTGCATACATCCAGTAACAACACATAAAGCAATGACGGGCTGCAACCAGCTTAACACCTCCCATGCCAAGTTTCAGTCAAGGATGAATTATGTTGGCAGCACTATACATCTCCAGCGATAAAAGTTTTTGCTGTAATTAAAGAAAAAAAAAAAAAGAGCATGCTCTGCTGAAGTACCAGTGACTTTTCTGTAATTTATATACACACACTTCAAATACACAGAGCATAACAAGCTCTGAAATACAGGGATTTACGCTGCGTCTAACAGGGGTGGCGGTACCCTGGCTCTCCATCCCCAGCAAGGCAGTAGGGGTTTTAATAAAAGTTAAAAAAAGCACCAAAGAACATCAAAACTGAAAAAAAGTACCAGTGCTAAGGAACCGGGCACCTTGGGCTTTAGGAAAAGTGATCAAATAAGGTGGCTGCATTGCCAAAACCGTGAAGAGGCTAGCAGGAGCCAGGTCTAGCTCCCACTTTCAGCAACGTGCTCTCCCATGCAGCTCTTCAACCGTCGACCTGGCAGCTGAGGGTGCATTTCTCAGCTTGCCAGCATCGCAAAGACCCACCACACTGAGCACCTAGGGCAAAATGGGGCCCTCACCTCCCCACTGCGCTGCTAGACTGCCGTCCTTACACCCCCAGCCATGCAGGATGGACAAACGATGGAGAGATGCAAAGGTCCAAGCGTTACAGGAATCGTGCTACTGAACAACTAAATTCAACAGCTGAAAAATCTCCGAGCGTGCTTTGAATTAGCCCGGGTGACGCTTTCAGATCTCTGCACCATTTTTAAGAACCAGACTGTAAAGAGCACACAGCCCCAGAGCCAGGAGGGCTGCAGCACCGGCCCAGTCTACTCGCCAGCTCCGCTGATGCCTTCCAGCAGCTCTTTACACCATCCCTTTGATTTCTGGAAAACAAACCAACAGTAACTCTCCAGTATTAACACCTGGACACTTTTTCTTTTCTCAGCCCTCTGAGATCTCACGAAGATCCCACTAACAACCACGCACCTCCTGGCACCACAGCCCAGAGGCAGGGTGATGGGCTGCAGGGGAGGAAGGATCCGCATGATGAGCCGCCCAGGCTGCTGTTCGCTACCAGGGCACAAACCCAGGTATTCCCCCCGTCCCCCCAGCCTCATTTCCTCCAAACTCCAGGCAAAGCAAACGCTTCCCTATATGCTGCAACTTGAAGCATCAGTAACCTTCTATCAGCTTGTTCCCTCGTAAAACCACGCAAACAGCCAGCTCGCCTTCCAAAGCGCTCAGAAACCCAGGCGGGAGTGTTTGGACATGTCAGCGGAAGAAATGCAGCGAGCAGAGGTGAGCTGAGCTCTCAGCTTTCAGCAAGCCCAAGTGTGTGACTTGGGGAGAGGGGCGAGCACCACGGGTATCTTTTTGGGCAGCATCCCCCTCACCGCAGGGACCTGCTCAGGGTGGTACATCCCCTGCTCAGGGTGGTACAGGTAAGGAGTCATTTCAGCTGCTGAAAAATTAGCATTGCCTGTATTTAAAAAGGGAAGACACCCTGCCGCCCAGATAGAGATACACTTTATATACTATAGATAGGCGATGGGAGGAGAGCCTTCTTTCACCTCATGTTCCCCCCTCCTGAAAAATGCTTTCCACCACCAGTATGTGAATTAATAAATAAATAAAAAGCATTAAGTGGTCTAGCGACTCAAAAAGAAAAAGAAAAAAAAAAAAGAATCACACAGAACTGCTTTAGCTCAGATGCTAATTGCTGCTAGTGGCATCAACTAATCCTAAGCATGGACTTGATTCCTATGAAACCACATCATTTAAGAAATGTTGTCTTTCCGCAGGCAAGGGGAGGACCAGGAAGGAGCTGGTAGGCGAGACCGTGGTGCTGCAACATGCTCCGGTGTATAGGGAAGAAGCTCTGTGATTTCCCACAGGTTTTGAAACCCTGCTGTGCAAACACCTTCAGTGTATTCCAGCTCTTGCAAAGGAAACTAACTTGCTCCTAACTACTCACCCAACAGGCAAGCAACATTAAACATTTTAACATGCAGTACAGGGAGGGAAGCTGCCCAGTTTTCAGACCCACTTTTAACTCGCAAAAAAATGAAGCAATGGGACTATCCCAACAGGACGTCTCTATAATGCAATTTAAAAAAAAAAAGAAAAATCAGATCTAAGCGTTTCCAGACCTCCTCAGGACTCGAGTGCATGTGCAGAACACGCTCCTGTCCTTGCACGGCAGCACAGGTCCTTACAAGCTGAGAGACATGTTTCCCATACACTAGATCAAAAGACACTATCAGGTTTTACAACACATCTCCCAGCGCCATCGATGCGAGTCTCGCAACAAGCAACAGCAGAAGTGTAACGGCGACCAACTCAACTTTCCTCTTACAAAAAAGGGGGGAAGTGGTCGTTGCCAGCAAGAGACACACACTTTTGTTCCAAGAGGAAGAGACGTACACAGGTAACGAGTCCTAACGTTACTTTTGAAAGACCATTTAATACACGTGCAAACAAAAAAATCCATTTAATTGTTTAAGTAGCTCACTGACAATGCTCTCTTTGATGTGCATTTCGCCTTGTTTCTGTAGCATCTTGGACAAAAAGCACTAGCTAGCCAGGAACGAGCTCCACACGATAGCCTTTAGACCAAAAATGCTTTTCTACTTGCTAGGAATCACTGTCAAGGTCCAAGCGCTTTGTGGAGATGGGCAACTCCACAATCTCACTTTTGAAACCACAATGGATAGGGAAATCAAGGGGTTTTTGTTAGAAAGCCCTGTAACCTTTCCTCCCCACGCCTGCCAGAAAGAAGTTTCCTTCCTAGCTGGAACAGCCATCAGCTATCGTGCTCAGCTGATAAGACTCAAAATCTCTCCTCCGACTACAGCACATGTAGGAGTTGAGAACAAAGGGGAGGGGGGGGGAAGTAATGTTAAAACCCCAAAACATAGTCCTTGAAGTGTGAGCTGCAAGCAAAGCAAGTCAAAGAAGAAGGTTACTCTAAGAGCCTAAGAACAAGCAGACCAGAGACCAAAACCAATAATAATATAGGTTAAAACTTCCTTAGACCTACTGCAACAGACAGGTAGGACCTGCCGGCTGTTGGCAGAAAGGTCTTCAACAGCCCCAGAAGCATGCTTTGTAGTGCTGCTTCTGACAAAACGCAGCTTACTTTTAAGGTGAAGCATCCACTTCTACCGCACGAAGCTCCAGCTGCCACCTCAGGTGCACATGACGGGAGACCACCTTCCCCTGCCACCAGGGAGAAAACACTGCCCACGGGGCTCGGCTCGCAGTCCTGCTTACAGACGAGAGCGACATGTGAAGGAATAGAAAGAAAATAAGCAAGAGGCAAAAAACCCCCACACTGAAGAGTGCAGGGGAAAGGAAATGAAAGAGCGTAAAACAAGAAGCGAAACAGAGAAAGTGGGCAGGAAAGTGCAGAAATGCAGCAGAAGGGAAGAGCCCCTCGCCGGCTCCGCGCAGAGCGGCTCCCAAGCTCAGCCGCAGGCAAAGCTGCGGCTCCTGTGGCACAGAGCCGGCTGGCAGGCAGCGGGGCAAGCCCGCTTCCCTGGATGCTGCAGGGACGGGGCAGGGGAGGGAGGAACCAGCAGCGACTTCTGCTTGAGGGACAGCGATGAGACAGTGCAAAGACATCTGCCCAGACTTAAAGCAGATGACCTTCCTCTGCCCAGCCAACATTTGTTTGACATCAGGCTGGAGTAGGAAAAGAGGTGAGTAGCATCACTACGGTGTCTGCCGGTACCAACACCAACAGTCGCACCAATATAATAAAAAACTCCAAAATGACTGTGCCAGCGGGCAGAAGTGAAGTATTTGGGCACGGCTTTGCTAGTCTTGCTGCATTACCAGGGCTGTCCCCTCGCCCTGGTTCTATTTCTGCAAGCCAGCAGCCTTGACTTACCAAGCAGAGGGGACCAGCAGACAGCCACCCTTGCCACACGAGGGAACAAAACATGAGAAACTGTGCGGGCAAACCCAACCTTTGTTCCGAAATGCCGATGCAAACCCAAAGGTGGGGGTTAGGCGCAAACGGAAGGCATCCAGGCAGCGGCCGGTGCAGCCCCGCTGCATTTCTCTGCCACTTCAGAAGGCCAGGTTTTCAGTACTGAGCAAGCACCAGAAAAATAAATGATTAAAGGAAATCTGACAAGGAAAGGGGGTGGATGTGGGTAAGGAAAAGGGAAGGAAGGAAAAGAAAACTCACAGAATCTCGCCAGAAAACGAATGGGCAAGAACAAAAAACCCTCACACCCAACAAAAAAAACCCAAAACACCACCAAAAAAAAAAAGAGCATTAAAACCCATCAGCTGCGTTCACCCACGGGCAAGGTGGGGAGGGTCAGTGTGAGCAAGGCACTGGGCGATGCTGCAGTCCCTGCTCGCTGGCAGGCTTGGAGAAGACCTCCCTTACCAGCGCCAGGATCTACGTGACAACAGCTTCTCACTTGCTTTTGGTAGTTCACAGAAACAGGGCCCGCTGCAGCCCGCATCTGCTGTCAGTCAACTCCACAGTCTATTTGTGCCTTTTTTAGTCAACCGACCTTTTTTTTTATTATTATTTCTGCTTAAATTTCTGCACTGCTTCAGAAGCGTAAGTCTTCCAAAAATCAAATGCTCCACTTAGCCAAGAGGGCATATATCAAAAACACCGTCTCCAGGGCTGTTCTTTTCGTTTCACTGATCCCTGTGACCTCTCTACTCCTGCAGATCTCTGGCAAGAATGATTAACTTCTACCATTAAAAAAAAAGGGAGGTGGGTGGGAAGAAAAAAGCAAAACAAAACCTATTTTTGAATGAATTTGTTGTAGGGAGCAGCTCCTACAGCCGAAGCTGCTCTTAACAGCAGAGAAAGCAAGAGGTGCACCTTTGCCAGCGAGCCACAAGATCTCAACTTCTGCAGAACCAGGGCGTTGCCATTCAATGGGCTGGATCGACACACGACATCACCTGGGTCGGGATGTGGCTGATTGCCCGCACCCTTTCAGCACTCAAGCTTCCCAAGCATATCTCTCCCAGGTTTAGTATCTCTGGAGGATCATTTATTCTTATTCTGCTGGAAGGAAGGAAATTGAATGTATCGATTACTTGAGCATGCCAGAAAGTGTAAGAAAGCAAAAAGAGGGATTGAAACCAATAGCTAAGTTGTGTCTCATTCCTCAGCTCCTACTTTCCAGCCCAGGTCCAGAAGAGCAAGGACAATTGCCATCATCTCCCTGCAGTTTGGTGGCCAAGAGGAAACAATTCTGTGGTTGAAATCCAGAAAACTGAGTCCACATTAAGAGCCAGCCCTGCCGCACAGTGTACTTTTGTTTGCAGCCTCGGGATTTAATTAAACAGGCAGATAAAGCCTACCTTTTAACCCACGCTCCAGGGTGCACCCCAGCAAGATGAAAAAAAAAAAGGCTTTAAAAAACAGGTCGAAGATGATCCTGTTGCTGGTGCGGCATCTGCCCCATGCGCGGGCACCATCCCACCGCCGCCGTCCCACCATGCTTCTTGCTGAGGGGAACCTCACCAAAAAAAACCCCTTGCTTTCTGGCATGAAGTGGGGTTTGTTCAGGTTTCTCCTCTTCATTGCAGGATCAGGGTTATCCGAGGGCTGCCAGCGGCCACAGCATGGACTAACGTGCCAGGAAATGCAAGTCTGGCTCTCTCCCACTTGTGGCAACCCTCTTCCCACAGGTCTCCCTTCCAGTCGCCCACCCAAATGCCCTGTCTGTACACCTTCCACCTTCAGCTCCTTTCCAAGACAGAAGCAGAAAGGGTCAGTCAATCCCTTTCCCCATCACCCCTCCTTCATCCAACAGAGCTATTATTCCCTTATAAACAGCAACTTCTCCCAGTAACCAAACAAAGCGGCTAGTTACATGTTGTATTTTAAACAGGCATGTTTTCAGGCCAAGAAATAGAGTTATATTTTGGCAATCCTTCATTTCCTGTCCTAGTTGGGAGCAATAATGTCATGACACATGGCGTGTCCCATGCCTTCCTCCCCAGCTTAAGCTCGCAGCAGAAAAAAAAAATAATCTAGTGGAATGAACCGCTTATGACACTTACAGAAAAATCATTGGTATTGGGCAAAAGCATGGTGAAAATGAAGAAAAAATAATTGGTTTTTTTTTCAGCATAAAGGGCAAACTGTAATATTGACAGAGTTGGTATCCAGAGCAAGCATCGCTGGTCGCTGCTCAGTGACAGAGGGACATGAGATTTTTGGGACTGGTGAAAGGATGAGCGGGAGTGAATCAAGTTTAATTTTCTTTCCCTGGACTGGGGAAAAAAAAGCATCCGCTCGATTCCACGCCACATTTTGCTGTCCCATACAACACCACAGCAACCCCCTACACAGCCCCAGACATATCCCACTTAACCCAGCTCATTATAAACCTCCAGGGACCGGTCCCACTGGCAGACACCAGGCAGGCGCGCTGCGGGCTCGCTGGAATCAGCGCAGTGTGAGCGGCGGGGATGCTTGGGGGACACTTGGGGGATGCAGCCGCTGTCTGGCTCGGGCAGGGCATCGCGCTTCATCCCCAGCAGCGAAAGGCTTCGGACCAACACTTCCTCGTTCTCTGACCTTTTCCATTTAATTACTTCCTGTGACTTTCTTGGAACCGTGCGGCGGAACGAGCAGGCGGCAGCCTCCGGGCATAACCCAATTTTCTCTCAGCGTTCGGCTCCATCCTCCTACTTCCAAGTGAGATGACGGCGGCAGCCCACCCAGGCGCTGCCCCTCTCCGGGCGCTGCCAGACGCTCTCCCATCGCTCACGCTCTGCGCTGTAGCTTCGTGCCTCCCATTTCTTACTGGGCGTCCCCGCTTTGCCCCTGCCCTGCAACGTGCGAAGGCGCAGCACAGCAGGGATGGGGATGGGGGAAATAAAGGCTGAGATGCAGAAAGAGGCGCTCGGTTTGCAATGACAAATTGACCTCTAAGTATCGATCTGAAATGGTGCAGTCAGGAAGGGACCAATGAGTTTCCAGCATCCTAAGCCCTATTTTCCTCCCCTCCTTGGTTTTATAAATTGTTTTAAAACTCAAAAAATCTTATTGAGCTGTTCTCAAGGAATTAATTTAAAAAAAAAATTAACAAAAGCCCCAAACACCCAAAACAGGGAGGGGGAAGATCCTCATAATTTCCTTGAGGAGGGTTATTTTAACGTGCATCCTGACAGTGGTCCGTTTTTTTTGTAATCTGGCTGTTAACATTTGCTCACAGTGCACTCAGTGAAACGAGAATAGCTATGCAAATTAAAGCCAGATATCTAGGGCAAATAGCATGCTATACTACCATTGTTCTGACAGCTTGAGAAAACTTATCAGGCGAGCCTGTCCTTATTTCTTTTAACACCATATATATTGAAGAAGGAGAAAAAAAGGAAAAAAATCAAATCACTTCACCCACCACTGAAATGAAAAACAACCCATGAGTCACCGGCTTCAGCGACGCTATCAATCAATGCAAGGTTGGAAGCTGAGAGCTTACAGAGGAAACCATCGCTTACCTAAAACACCTCCCCGGGCCCTGCGCAGCGAAGGCCCGGACTCAACTGCGACAAGCCCAGCCTGCAACTGCCCAGACGGCTGCAGGGACGCGCACTGGGGTAAGGACCGCAGGACATCATCCTACCCTGACAGCCAACACACCCAGATGCCAAGAGCTAACACCAACCTGGGAAGCGGGTTGGGTACCAGCTCCCCGTGGCCACCAGCGCTCCCCAGCTCCCAGTGACCAAAGCACAACATTGCTGGGTTAACTGGTGACCTCAGGAGAGGCGGCACAACCTGAGAGCCGCCCTCCCCGGCTCAGGCAGGAGGCGCACAAAACCCATTTAGCCAAAGCATCCCTCGGCATGGCAGCGTGATGGCACGTGGAAGAAGAATTTACTCCAAACCAAACTGCAGCTACAATTAAGGGGAAAAAAACCCCAACGATCGGAGCCAAGCACTCGCTGATTTACACTGACACTCACCTCCGCACCGAGCCCTGCAGGAAAATGCATTGGGAGCAACATCTCCTGCAAGACGACGGCTGGTGAGCATCAGCTTTCACCCACCGAACCAGGCTGGGCTCACCACGGCGCTCTCGGAGCCCAGACAGGGACCCACCTCACCTCCTCTTGTCCAATTTGAGAAACTAAACCAACGAAACCCAACCCAGAACCGGCGGGTTTTTATTGGAAACGAGTTGGCCACTTTTTCCAGCCTGCTAGGTCATGGCAATCCATGAGAGAGAAACTCAACTTCTTTCATGTTTTTGGAAGAACCGTACCAACTTCAAAATAACCACAATTTCAGAAGCTACATATACACACATATTTATAGTCTCTTCATTAAGAGGTGCCAATTTACCAATCCCTCCCAACGCACGCGTCGCAGGCAGGAGCCATTTCCTTCACCGCTCACATCTCCCCAGCAAATCGCCTTAAAATAAGTCCAATGTTACGACGGTGTACGCACCGCGCATTCCGCCAATTATTTTTTTTGGCCTCTCAAACCGAGCCGAAAAATTGCACAATTCCGACGCCGCTTTATAAGCCCTGAGAGCAGTCATTTTACCGCGCGGTACATCCTATGGCGCTTGGCACAAAACCAGTCCTGCACGCGAGTCAGCTATATTTTTTTTTTGGGGGGGGGGGGGGGGGAGGGGACGGGGGACACGACACACTGTCAGAAGGCAGGAGGAGGTAGCCAGGAGCAGCAGCTGGGCCAGCACACCTTGCAAAAGGTTCTGTAATTTTGCTGTGACAGATTGAAGTTTTATTTTGGGGAACAAAATTTAGAAGGGGAAAAAAATAATTTAAAAAGTATCAGGCCTTTTCCAAGGCTCGGTGCGGCTTGGGGGGATATGTGTGGGGAGGGTGTGGGAGCGCTGGGGTGGCCGGGGGGGGGGGGGGGGGGGGGGCGGCTGCCCCCCGAGGACACAGGCGGAACGCGGGGGGGGGGGGGGGGGCGGTGAATGGGGAGGCCGCCGGTGACCGGGTTTATGAATGCGGCGTCATGTGACGGCGCGGGCCGCCCTCCTATTCACAAAACCGGGGCGGGGATCCGCGACATCCCCCCCCCTCCGCTTCCCGACCACCCCCCCCCCCCGCCCCTCACCCAGCCCCGGGAGTGCGGGGCGGGGGAATTAAGGCGCACCACCGCATCGCCTCCCCCACGGCACCCCACACCCCCTCCAACCGCCCCGACTCCCCCCAGCCGGGGCGCGGGGAGGCGGCGGGGGGGGGCTGGTGCGGGGTGCCCCCCCCGCAGGTCCCCGCGCCTCCCGGGGGTTTTTATGAATGAAAAGGCGGTATGCAAATGAGCGCGGCCCGGGGGGGAGCGCGAAATGGCGGATGCGCGGGCGGGCAGCGCGCACACGTACGCGCGTGTCCGCGTCCCTCCGCCCGCCCGCGAGCCGGGGGGGGGGGGCGAGGGGTCCGCACCGGCTCCCACCGGAGCAACAAAGCGGGGGACGCGCGCCCGTCCCCCTCCCCGCCCGCCCGCCCGCCGCCCCCGGCCCCGCTCACTCATCAGGGAAGGCTTCCTCGGTCATCTTCTCCCCGTCTAGGCTCATCCCTCGCCGCGGGCGGCCGGGCTGCGCCTCCGCATCTTCCCGGGCTTCACATGGCGGGGGAGGCCGCGGCTGGCGGCCGCGCCGGGCCCGACGGCGCGGGAGCGCGGGCGGCGGCGGGGGGGGGCAGGGGGTGGGAGGGGAGGGGGGGGGCTACGGCCGCGCTGGGCGGCGGGCAGCGGCGGCCGGGGGCGGAGGAGGAGGAGGGGAGGCGGCGGGCAGCGCGCCGCGGGGGCGCGGCGGGGCGCGGCGGCGGCGGCGGCGGCGCGGGGTCCGGGCCCGGGGGAGCGGCGCAGCGCCCGGGGGCAGGCGGCGGCGCCGGGCCAGCCCCATGGCCGCGCTCACGCCATGGCGAGGCGCCGCGGGTGGCGGCGGAGCGGGGCAGGGAGGCGGGGGGGGGAGCCCCGGCAGGAAGCGGCGGCGCTGCCGAGCGGCCGCGGCCGCCGGGAGCGGGCAGGGCAGCGCCGGAGCCGGGCGGGAGGGAGGGCGGGAGGGAGGGAGCGGCGGCAGCGAGGAAGGAGGAGACGCGCCCGCCGCTGGCGCCTCCCCCGCGGCGGCGCGTCCCGCCCCGGCCCGGCCCACCGAGCCCCCGCGGCGCAGCGCCCGGGGTGCGGCCGCCGCCGCGCTCGCCCCCGCCCGCCGGCACCGCCCCCCGCGCCGCAGCCCCCGCGCCCCGCCCGCCGCCGCTCGGCTCGGCCCGGCCCGGCCCGGCCCGCCTTGCTTTGCTCGGCTCGGCCCACCTCACTTCGGTTCCAGCCTGCCTTGCTTCGGCTCGGCCCGGCCCGGCCCGCCTTGCTTCATCTCGGCCCACCTCACTTCGGCTCCAGTCTACCCTGCTTCAGCGCAGCTCACTGGCTTCAGCTCGGCCCGGCCTGGCCTTGCTTGGCTCAGCTTTGCCCACCTCACTTTGGCGTGGCCCGGTTTGGCTTGACTCACCTCGATTCGGGTCGGCCCGGCCCAGTTCAGCCCAACTTGCTTCAGCTCAGCCTGGCTCAGCCTGGCCTGCTTCAGCTTGGTCTGGCTTGGCCCGGCCTGGCCTGGCTTGGCTCAGCCTACCTTGCTTCAGCTCAGCTTGCTTTGGCTCAGCCCGGCCTGGCTCACCTTGGCTTACTCTGGTCTGCCTCACTTTGGCTCAGCCTAGCCTGGCTCGGCTCAGCTCAGCCCACCTTGCTTCGGCTCGGCCCAGCCTGGCTTGCTTCAGCTTGGTCCGGCTTGGCTCGGCCCACCTTGCTTCAGCCAGGCCTGGCTCAGCTCGGTCTGGCTCAGTCTGCTTTGCTTCAACCTGGTCCAGCTTGGCTCAGCCTGCCTTGCTTCAGCTTGGCCTGGCTTGGTCCAGCTCAGCCCACCTCACTTCAGCCTGTCCCAGCTCAGCTTGGCCCACCTTGCTTCGGCCCAGCTTGGCTTGGCCCAGCTCAGCGGGGTCTGGCCCAGCTCGGCTCAGTCGGGCTCAGCCTGACCCGGCCCTGCTCACCCCAGCTCAGCCCAGCTTGGTTCGGCTGCCCGCTGCGCAGCACCGTGCTGGGCTGGGCCAGGCCACAGCACCACGCCGGCCGCTCTGGAGCACCGAGCCGTGCCGTGCCCGTTAGTGCTGCCCCGGTTGTGGCCGCGGCTGTGCCAGGACACCTCCTGCCCGGGGACGGGCTCCGTGCGCGGCGGGGCCGCCGGCCTCCTTTTGAACAGTGCCCAGGGCTGAGCCTGGGGTTCGGTTTCTCTGCCAGGCCCCTGTGGCGGAGCCGGGTGCCACCCAGGTGTGGCACCTGGCCCCCAAGACTGCTGGGCCACCTCCACCCTCACCACGGTGGCCGCTTGGCCCCTCTGTGGCCACGGTGCCACCTGAAGCCCCTTCCCCACCGATGGCTGGAGGCGACGGGGCTGAATCCCAAAGGGGCGTTTGGGTTTGGGGGGTTCGGGTTCTAAGTGCTCTAAAGTTTCTTTTTGGGAGCAGAAGTAGGAACATGGGAGGAAGCCTGCGGAGTGCTAGCAAGGCGACCGAGGGAAATGCTGTGGGGGCTCCCAGTTCTCCGGGGGGGAGGTGACCCCCAGGAGAAGCAGCGCATCCTTCGGAGATGGTACCAGGATCCAGAGCTTTGGTGCCGTTACAATAGAATATATTAATGCCCAGCCCCCCGCGGCAGTATGTGCATTATAATGCCCATCCATATAACATGCCTTGCCATCGCTAGAGCTTTGGCCGTAAGAGGGGACAAGGCAGGAGGGCGCAAGCCTGCGTCCCTCCCCGTGGCAGCCCATGGTGGGCTCCCTGGGTGGCACTGCCACCTCCCCCCATCCCCATCCCACCCGCTCGCGTTGCTCCACACAGCACGGTGTGACACCCCCTCGGCTGCGCTAATGCGTCCCCCCCACGGGGCGTCATGCTGCTGGGTCTGCTAAATGATCCTGGCTAATTATTATACACCCCCCACACACACACCCCGCCCAATACCTCTTCATTTTGGAAAGTTATTCGAGGATCCAGCTCACAGAATGGCATGAGAAACATCTTGGCAAAGCTGAGCTGGCAGCCAAAGGAAGTGGCGAGGCAGGAGTAAGCGGCTGGTGGCAAGGAAATGGCAGGAACATCTTCAGCTGCTGCGCCATAAAAGACCAGATGTAATGGTTTGACACACCTCCACCCATCCTATGTCCACTTTTTTTCCACCCCCAAAACGATGCTGAGATTGCACAGACTTAACAACCTTAAAACCTTCCACGCCAACGATTTCCACGGTTGGCGCGAAGCGCCAGTGCGGGTGGAGCGGGGGAGCGTGGCATTTAGCAGTTGGCTACTACAGAACCAGAATAAGGGGAGAGTTACGGCCACGTGAAAAACCCAGGGCACCATCAGGCAATTAAAAGGCCATTATAATGCATATACGGCTGTGGAGGACTGGGTATTAATCACTGTCTGATTAATGCTCCAGAGCCTGACTGTATGATCTGGGTGTATTTTTAGGCACTTGGGTTGTGCACGCGTATATTTGCCCCGACGGCGAGAAGCGAGGGTGCCCGAGGCTTGGAAGCCAAAGTATTACTCTGTCTACTTTCTTGAGTCATTTCCTGTGGATTTGCGAGATCTCGTGTTCCCTCTCTGCTTTCACCGTCCTGCTAATTTGGACGCTGCTAAGCTATTTCTTCTCTGAACGATTTCTCTCCCTGCACAACCCTCTTACTATTATTTTCATACCGATAAATTATTGAATTTTATTTTTCTAATATTCAGGTTACCGTGCCGGTTCTTGCGAGTAGCGCTTTCACAATGACTGACTTTTCTGAATGAAAAGGCTCTCCGAGGTGCAATTTCTGCCGGTGCATTGTACTGTTTGTATTCAGGGCTTCTGCTTGCACACAGAATGGTGCTTCCCTGCCATGCGATCGTTATGGCACCTAGAATTAATTAGCCATTGGTGGCAGAGCTTCAAGCCGGCAGCTTCTGTGTACTAAGGGTTTGCGTGCTATGACTATTCTGCATTTTATAATCAAAAGGAGCATTTCTTTTGCAGAATAATACTTGAGCCGTGGCAGAGAATGTGGTTTATGGACCGTGTTCCTGCTTGGACTGAAGATGGACACCACTGCGTGCTGTGGCACCTTTGGCCAGTGCCCATTTGGGGTGAGAAGCGCTGGGATTTGAAGCGGCAGGTTTAGGACAGCGCTTACTGCGGGCTCGCAACATAGCCTCCTACCTTCACCTACTCTTGCTCTGAAAAGCCGTGTCCTCGAGCTGAAATCTTCCACGCTGTTGGTTTGGGAACCTGGACATGAACGTCGGGTACCATGTTGACTGGGCTGGTTTCAATGATTCACTGACTCACTCGGTGACTTTGAACGAGTGAGGAGTGGAAGTCAGCAGCCCTGAATCACGCTGTCCTGCAGACGGTTACCCCCCCTTCCCCAATAATTTTTTGAGCAGCAATCATATTTTACAAGCAATGATTACATCTGTGTTTCCCCCCCCCCCCCCCCCCCCCCCCCCATTTATAACCACTCAGAGTTGAAGAGCTGTGGAAATTATCTCCATCTTTTGCAGCCAGCTTGAGAGCTTTCGGAGCTCAAAATTTTGGGGGGGTCATGGAGTTTGGAAATAGAAAGGATTTTTTTTCAGTGGGAGTGGGATTTCAGCGTGCGGTTTGGAGAATTGTCAGGAGGATTTCAGGCACCTGCCAGGGGAAGAGGAGGTGGAGGGCTCCCGCAGGCTTCCCAGGATGTCCTTTGGAACGGTGGGAAGACGCGAGCAGGAAAGCAGAAAGGGAGCCTGGCTGCCAGGCGGGCTGCTTTGCCTGAGGTCCAGCTACCCCCCTCTTTTCTCCATTTCTTGTTTTTTTGTAACCAAGTGTTTTACTAGGACAGAAAATGGCCACAAAGCCTGTATGATCTACTCACTACCGCATGCGTGCACCTCTGTACAACTCCGTACACCACGAGGCTGGTGGCTGGCAGGGAAGAAGGGGAAAGGAAGAACATGGAAGGAGAGTAGAGTTCTCCAAAATAACCCGGTGCTCACCGATTCCAATAAAATAAATGGCTCTTTAGAGGAGCAGCTCAGTGCTTTCAGCTGAAAGCAGAGGTGGAGCAGGAGCTCAGCCCTTTCTGGACACCATGGGATCCACCTGGGCAACAGCAATGTCGCGACAGCCAGGCAGGCATTGACCTCAGCCAGCCATGAGTCACACGTATGGGACAAACCTGGTCTCCTTCATACCTGTATTCACTAAACCATCTGCTCTCCTTCTCCCTCTCCCAAAATAAAAGGAAGGTTTACTGAAACAAGGGGATTGTAAGGAAAAGGGGGCTTTTCAGAACCCTTGCTTTCCTACTGGGCATGCTGCTGCCCTCTTAGTATTCGGCAGTATGTGATTTATAGCCCTCCTGACGTGATGGTTTGGTGTTTCCCTTGTGTGCATAACTTCCTTTTGATATAAAAGGGTGATAACAAACCTAAATTGTAATCTTGCAAGCACATGACACGTTGTCTTTGTAGTGCAGATAGCAGGAAAATGCTCTGATCTGGAGTTCGGCCCCTCAGCCTCCCACCCCCCTCCCCAACCCCAAATTTCACCCTGGTGACACAGTGGCATTAGCAGGTTCAGTGTGACAGCAGTGTTGGCGGGGGCGGTTCCTTCAGGTGTAGTGCTGCAGGGTGATGTTTTTCAGGCGTCCCCCTGGAGCTGAGTCCCTGGCGAGGACTCCACAAGAGATGGGTGCACAGCTGCTTCTAGAACTTCTCACATACCTTTTGTTTGCTGAAAGCCTGGAAAGACAAACTGCTGCAAATCCCTCACGTTGTCGCTGGTGGCTCCCCAGCAGTGCTTTGCTTATGGGCTTTCCTGGCTCAGAGCGTGCCCTGGCCCGTTGGACTGAAAAACCAGCGTGCGCGAGCTCTGCCAGTGCCACAGGTGCACTGCCAACCTCAGGAGTAGTCCGAAGGCCGGGCTACTTCTGGCATGAGGGAAAGGCCGCTCTCCTCTTAAGATGCCTTTCCACCCTTGAGAGGTTTCTGCGTTTTTAATACAGCTGTTCCCAGGGCCTCACGGGAGCTGAATAAACAGATGCCAAATAATCTGGTTTTACTTCAGGGAGCACAAAAGTGGATGGATCTGGGCAAAACACTGGAGCTGTGCACACCTTTCCCTCTTCTCCTTGGGGATCATTTGAATTAGGTTTGAACCCTGAAGTGTATTTTAAGAAAGTCACCTTCCAATACCCAAATATCGCTCAATAACCAGCGTCCCTCCCCTTCTCGCACAGCTGATGGGAGACCATCCCTTTGGAACACCCCATCGCCCTGACTGCAGAGCTCTGTGGTCAGCCGTGGTGGGTGACAGGATGAACTGTTGACTCCTCACTTTGGCAAAACCAGTTTTCGTGGCTTGACCTGCTTTTCTCACCTAGCATCTTGCTGTGAGTAGAGGGTCCCCGTTCAGTACCCGAGCAGCTGTAGCTATGGGTTCATCCAGTCCAGACCCAGTCGTGGCAGTAACACCCCCCTGGTATTGATCAGGAAAGGTTTCTGGAGCTAAATTAAGCTTTTGAAATAAGGAAATGAGGATGCAGCTGGGTCATGTGTTTAGGTGGAACGAGTGTTGTATGTGCTCTGCCCGTATCCTCCTTAAGCGAGCCCTTGGCTGCCAGCAGCACTGACCCACGCAGTCCTTTACAGATGCTCGACAATATTTAATTTCAAAGGGTAGCAGTCCACCCTCTTCTCCACGCAGATATTTTCCCTTGTGTCAACGTCTCATAACAACTCCAGCTAGGCAAATATAGCACATGGCTTACAAGCGCCCTGGAAGGGCTGGGGGGTGGGGAGTTGAGCTAAAGAAAGTTCCCGGTTAACCCCACGCACCACTGGGTAGCTTTGCTGGGGACAAGTCGCAGCACACAATGAGGAAGCTGGGAGGAGAGTTTAATGTTCTTGCAGAGAGCACCACCTTAGACAACCATCCTCCAGGACGCTTGCATTGCTGTTCCCAAGGATTCCCATGGAAAATAATCATATGCTCCTTTTATGTCCCTTGTAATGACAAACATATTATGCTTCCCTGCCCACTTCTAAGGAGAAAAGTAATTAGTCACCCCACACAAATCTTTTGGGACTGTATGTATGCTCCGGTATGTATTCCAGCTCTGTCTAGAAGGGAATGAAGATGCACAGCTCTGCTCTGCGTGTGGTTATTAACAGACGCCGCCATCCGCAGAAACCGGGTGCGAGGCCTTTCACGTGCATACCGCCAGCTGCACCCCCAGCGGCATGGGCTGCCAGGGCTGACAAAGCCCAGCAACACCAGCCCAGGTTGTCAGAGCGTCGTGCCTGCAAAGCTAAAAGCGCAGGCTTGCCTCCCCAGAGCTCACAGCCTGCTCACAAAACTCCCTTGTTTTAGATAGGAGCCTCTCCAGCCTCTTAGGGCAGGAAGGGGCGGGGGGGAGGGAAAAAAGTTCTGGTTATTGCTGGGTCCATGTTCTGACCTTAAAAGCCCAAAGTAAAAACAATCCAAGATGTGGGGCTTGCTGGAGTGGCAGCTGAAGGGCTTTTTTTGTTCGTGCTGCAGTTAATACCACCATGCTAAAATTGCAAGCGTGGAGGAGTGGGGGTTAATTTCAGGTTTATTGTGAGAAGAATTATTTAGAAAGAGCCAGAAAACATCAAATGGAAGACACTGTAGAAAATAAGCTTCATTTCCATAGTCAGGATTACTTGACTTATGCTGCAGGGACTCTGTGAAGGAAACCTCCTAGATCCACAGCAGGTAAACATTTGCATTTGATTCTGTTTTTCTCTTCAGGTCTATAAACTTAAATAGATGTGCTGAAAGCTGAGTTTAGGAAGAGAATTTCATTCCCTCCTGCACATACTTATAACATGGTAATTGTTTGACTGTAGCTTTACAAAGGATGGCTGGAGGGGTGGTTGGCAGGGGAGGAGGTATGTGTGCTGATCAGCCCCACTGAAGGCAGTGCCAGCCAGATCAAGCTATCCCAAAGATATTTTGTTTTGTTTTATTTTATTTTGTTTTATTTTATTTTATTTTATTTTATAGCCATTATTTACCTTCAGCAGCTTATGGAAAATTCCTGCCTCCTGATTTCACACACTGGAGAGGTCCCATTGACGACATGGGGAACACATGTGTGTGCTAGGACCATGTGTGTCTTCAGGGTCACACGTGTTCAATATGGGCACAGATCTCTGCTAAATTACGGGCCTCGCTTCAGAAAGGTTTTCAATTGCCCTAAATTTCTGAGGGAACAAGGAACAAGATCCTCAGCATATCCAGACCCCTACCTTCTTATACAGCCCCACCTCAGCAGCACTGTCTGGCATCTTAAGCATTTTATCACTTTTTTTTATATTATTTAAACAGGGAGCTAGAGAGCTTATGAAGATAACGTTTTGGTGACTGATAACATTTTTTTGTAATGTCATTGGTTTTGTCTTCATCAGACCTATTACAGACTCTGGGCTCTTCCTTTATTTTTTGCTTTCTGCTTCTTCTTTCCCACCAGACCTGTTCCTCCTACACAACATAGTCCAAAACCCATCAAGGGGTGACAGAATTGCCCTAACCCACCCTAACCATGTGCCTACCTTTCCTGTACCTGCTGCTCCTCATACCAAAGCCATTGCCACATTGCCATACATTTCGTGTATTACTGCATAAAATGCTCTGGATAACCGTGACACTGAAAAGCTGCTTACAAAGTGGTTCCAGCTCAGCTCTACGGAGATTTGGGTCTTCCCTTTGGCAGTTCTGAGCCTAAGGATGTAACAAACGTGCAAGCTCTCCCACAAGGCTTGGTCAGAGGCCGTCTGAATTTTGGCCCTTCTCCTCTCCCAGGGTCACGGGCAAACTGGGGTAAGTCTTTGTCTTCTTGAAACAGAGGTGGATAACTCTCCTGCTTTACAGTCCTGGGGGGGTGCAAAGCAGAGGTGGTTTTCACCTTGCAGTGGCAAGTCAAGGTCCCCTCCGCAGACGGACTTTTCCTCTGTTAGTAATGGCACGAGCAAGGCACCCTTGAGAAAGGGCACCAGAGCCTGCTGCCTTCTGCTCCCTGAAGAACCCTGGCAGGGGAAGGGATTTTGTGCCACTATTACACAGACAGCACCAAAATCACAGCCAGAGCTTTACTGGACCCTAAAATCAGCTATACCGGGAAGTGGCGGAAGGTCTGCAGCAACTTTGCTGCGCGCAACTACCCCAAAAGGGGCTTCGACCTTGTAACAGTGGCACTGCCTTATAGAGTTTTCCCATATTTGTTTTCCAAGTATTGGGGGAGATAATTGCTGAGGAAGATGAGATCTTGAAAAAAGGTAATCACCCGGGTAAGAAATGATATATCGTGACCTTTGGTATAATTAGTGCATCTGTGTAATCATCTCTGGTCTTATACACTAATTTTTATTAGTATCCTTCACAGTAAGGGTGGAGAAGAGTGTTAGTCTTGCCTTGCAGCAGAATAAATCACGGCCCGAGGAGATACCCAGGTGTCAGGGGGAGAACTCAGACTCGGGAGCACTTGGGAGTCATCTAGGACAGGAAAACACCATCCACTTGAGCTTAATTCCCTGTGCTTATTTACGTGTGTTTAATTGCTTGGCTGTAAGTGGTATTTAAATCACTTAAGCCCCTTTGTTCACCTGTAATTTATTATCAGAAAGGACAGAAATAAATTCTAACAGGTTTGTGAGATGTACCGGAATTACTCCAAACTTAGGAAATTTTAGAGGGAAGTTAAATGCTTCAAGCCTGAATACCATGCTGCTTGTTCTCTTCTAATAGTTCTTATCAGCACGGAGTAAAAAAAAAATGCTGTTGTGAAGCTGCCCCATCAAACTGAACGTGGTTGTAATCATTTGCCCGGTGTGGTGTGTGCATTTCCACCCCAGAAAAATTCCTTACACTCAGACTGCCACGTTTGAAAAGAACTCTCTAGAGATGAAACACATTTTTCACCCTCCAAAGAAGTGTTTTCACCTATAAATGCTTTTTGCTGCCTAAACAAGAGCCCTTTCCTTTGCGCTTGTGCCAACATGTAACTTGGATGAAAAATTAAACTTAGATTCTTAGTTATAAAGCTTCCCCGGATTTTTATTTTTTTTTTTTTTTAATAATGACTGTAAGACACATGCCTCCTCTCTTCTGAATTTTAACCTTTCTAATGAAGGTGTGTTTGAAGAAGGCACACCCTTCAGAAAATGCTTTGCGGTATCGTATTTGTGCCTTTGGTATTGAGGACCAGCTGCCTTTTCAATTTTAAATGCACTTTTCAGGGTCTTACATCACAGAGGCCTAAATTAAAACACATTTACCATAAAGGGGTGCAGCATATGCGTTCATCCTGGAAAATGCACTGCGACATGAAAGATACCCAAGCACTATATGTAATTGCAAGGATGAGCGAGGCTTGGCCTTTCAGATGTCCCACGCGAGGGAAGCACCCACATCCCGCAAAATTGCAAGCTACTGAATCATGGAAGTCGGATCACAAAGCCTCTAATTCCTGCTGGTTTGAAGATGTGTGTGCCTGTGAAAGCTGAGCCCCACACTGAGCCGGGGGTGGCCGGCTCCTGGGGGCTGTCAGAGCCTGCAGGACCCCTGCACCAGGCACCCGCCGCGACGCGGGGAGCTGCAGAGCTTGGGAATGGGGCACCTCAGGGTCTGGTGGCTGCCCCTGGTGTGAAGACTTTGCATAGTGGTTTGCTGGCTGGAAAAGGCTGGTCATGCCCAGTGTGAAGAATTATTTGTTTAGTTCTAGGTGTCTTTCTCTTAATTAAGAGAAAAATTTTCCTCTCCAGTATGGTGGCATATCCCAGGAGTAATACCACTGGCACCTTTATTTCCGATATACGTACTGTGGTGTGACTAGCAGCTGGCCTTTAACATCGCTCCCTGAACGTATGCAGCTAAAGAAGCCTGTGCACCCCTGCAGAACCAAAGTCCTCTTTTTTGGCTTCGTATGGGATTGATGCCAAATTCTTCCTCCGCTTCCACAGCTCCCGGGTAGCTTCAGAGAGCTCCATCAACTGGTGGGGATACAGAGGGACCCCCCAAAACTCCGAAGGAGTGAGACCTCTGCCTCCATTCGTCAGCAGTCTTTCCTCGTACCTCCCGGTTGGGGGGAAAGGTTTTGCAATCCATTTCAAGCATCAGATATTGGCAATCCCTCCCTGAGAGCGTGGCGGCTGGAGAGTACCCTGGGCTGATTTAGGAGGTGTGGTGCTCTCCTGTGTCTAGACACCACAGTAAATGCTCTTCAGCCGCCTGTGGGGTTACCAGGCTTGACACGAATGTGCTAGCCAAGCTCACAAAGAGGAGGAAATATGGGAATATTCCCCGCCAGAAGACACTGCCTCCCTCGATGGTTTCGTCTGCAAAAACAATGGCTTACAGAGAGTTTTGAACTGGAAGGTGTTGTTGGCCTTTTTCCTTTTCCTCTTTTGACTTGTTTCCTGTAGGGGAGCCGCTGGAATTACTCACTGTTGTCATCAAGTCCTAGGGATTCCCCTCCCCATCCTCTTCCAGTTGCTCTACATCTCCCAAACTGCCTGTGATGCAAAATTTTTGAGGGAAGACATTGCTGTTTAAAGTGGAAGCCATGAATACAAGAGCTGCTCCTCCCAAAGGAAATGTTCTTTTTACTTCCATGTCCTCAGAGAAGTCTTAAATCTTTGCTCTGTACCAGAGTATTTCCACTTGGGACTTCCTGGTTTCCTATAATCTCTCTCGCTGAGCCTGTGGAACAGGATACTAAATCCGTCTTACTGAAAATAAATAAATAAATAAATAAAAAGAACAATAAAACCCTAACTGAAATATTTTGCTGAAAAATATCACAGCATAGTGATTTTTGAAACAAAAGCCCAAGAAATATTTTTTGCTTTTCTAAACTAGGAAAAAAAAAATGCAGGCATATATCCCGTCGGTTGGAGTGGAACTGGAGAAGTCCAATCCGTTGTGCTCAGCGCCAGCTTCAGGGAAAGCAGAGCCTGGCTCTGCCTTTTTCCCTGTATTCATGTGCCTTCGTTACGAATGTTGTAGAGTCAGTCTCGGGAAGTTTTGTCCTGATGTTTGGGAGGAGGTGGCTATTTCAGGCACTGAGGTGGCTCCTTTGGAGGGGCTGCAGCCTGGCTACCTGCCGCGGGTGCCCTGAACGCCTCTCTAACCTCCCTCAAACCATGGGGGCTCTGCACCCCACTTCTCTCTGACCCAAGGCCACCAGATGCCCCAGGCTTGGGTCTGTCCCAACATCCTTACGAGCATCGGTGGGATATTGGTTTGTCCTGATTTTTTTTTTTCCCCGGATATGTTTTTTCTCCCAGCAAGGCCTTCTTAATCTGCAATGAACCGACCTTATTGCTTGGCAAGTGGACAGGACTGTCCCATGCAGGACACACGTGCCTGACCCATCTCGCACCCTCCCCAACAATTCCTCCCTTCTCTGCTCCTTCCTCTCTTCTGAGTCATCACCCAGCTGAGTGCCTCGTAACTTCGGCGCATTCACACCCCTGCTGTCCCAGATCTCGGGGGATAAATTCCCAGCTGATCCCGCACGGAGGGATGGCTGGTGCGTGTGCAGTGTCTGTAGGGTGCAGCACACAGCCCCTCGGCGCAGGATTCCCTGGCCGAAACCTAGACACCACGTTCCCCTCCACCACGTTAAAATGAAAGTGAGCTTGGCCACAGCGAAACCACAGAGCATCCGCGGCGATGCTGTAAGGCGCCCAAAGCTTTGCTTTGGACTTTCAGGAGGTGCAAAATGCATGGATGTGCCTGTCAGTGGGACCTCCCGATGGACGACGTGTCACTGGGCTCCCCACTACGAGAGCTGCCCTGAGGTCGGTGTCACAGGGTTTCCGCAGTGCTTATCCTCTAGATGAGTCTTCGGGGGAGGGGGGGGGAAAGGCAGAGCCAGCCGCACAGGTAGGGCGAGCGCAGGCATCTGTTGTGGGGCTGTGAGGAACCGCCAGAAACCCGCGGAGGAAGGTGCAAAAAATCGTGTGAAAAGGGGAAAGGGGGCAGGGAAGAAGCTGTTTTTCTCAAAGCCTGGCACACGGAGGAACATCCCCAAAGAGACACGTGCATTAGGCAGGTTTAAGCCATAAAAGGTTTCGGTGTTCGGTAGGTGCTGAATTAGAGGGAAAGAAGTTTTCACGGTGGTGGTTAACATGCTGCTTTCGGGAGAGTGCCCACACGAGCAGGCACAGCAGCTTGCGGTGCTGATAAAGCTCGTTTCTACTCTGAGAAACAGCCCTGGGAGCAAATGGACTTGCCACAGCCGCACAGTACATGGGACAGAGTGAGAAAGAAAATGAAATACAAACAAACTCCCCTCACCTGGCGGGCTCCACACACCCCTTCACAGACTGGGTCAGCACCGAGCATTTTAGATGCTCCCGAGATCCATGGGTCAGGCAGCCTGGATAATGCCGACTCCCTCTGGGAAGACCTGGGGAAATAACAGCTGCCTCAGCTCAGGGGCTGTGCTGGAGAATGAAGAGAAAAAGAACTAAAAGATCTAGATTGGGTCAAAGTGAAAGAAATTGTCATTTTTCTCTTTTTTTTTTTTTGTTTTTTTTTTTTTTTTTTGTTTTGGGGGGAAATGAGAAAAACCCCAACGTGTTATTTTGGGTCAACCCGAATCGCATTTTGAATGTAATGTTTTGTTTTGAGGTTAGTTACCTCCCTTGCTTCTCACACTTTCTTTTATTTCAGGTCTCTTTTGAGTGGAAAATGCCACTTCAAAATAGCAAATCAAAGGGTTGTGTTTAAGAAGCATTGAAATAAAATGCTGTGGCATTTCAAAACAAACCGTTTCGTTCAAGAGATGTAGGTATGTATGTCCTTTCCCCCTACATTTTGGGTACAGCTGAAAATGTTTGCCATGTTTCATTCATTCTGCAAGCCCCAAAATTGCATGGTTTGGGTTTGTCTTTTTTTCCCTAGACATTTTTGGGGGTTTTTTGGCCTCATTCAATTCCTGCTGAGCAATTACCTCTGCAGAAACAAGAAAAGGGAGACGTGTAACCTGGGGAATGGGGGGGTCACAGCTCATGTTAGCGAAAGGCCCCACGAGTGCTTGTGACTCCTGGTTGTGTCTTCAGGGCACAGGACGAGGCTCACAGCAGCACCTGGGCAGAGCCCAGGCTATGGCTGAAGGCAAGAGCGTCACCAGTGCCCTCATATTTCCTGGTAAAGCTATTGAAGAAGCAGCAGTGAGGAAAGAATTGAAGTGGTGGGGGATGGATGCACGCAGGTTTTAAATGGCTGCACTGCTGGATGGTTGGTTTTCTAGCAACCAGATCACCGGCATCAGCCTTTCATCCCGATACACTCCAGGGTTTCTCAGTTTGCTGGCAGGTTGTGTCGAGGTAGACGTGTAGGGTCACGCAAGAGGCATCGGGGGCTGGCTTTGTTAGTATGCATCCCACACCCTGTGGGCTCAGCAGGTGTCTCTCCTTCAGTGGGTCTGCCCTGTTAGGGCTACGGGTGCGGAGGTGCCCGCAGTACTACCTTCCCACTCAATCCAGGGGCTTGCCTGCTCGCCAGCTGGCGTGGCAGGCTAGGGACATACAGAGGAGCAAAATGCCTTGTGCTTACTCCAGATAAGAGAGGTGATGCTGACAGGCATGAGAGAAACATCCCAAGCAACTGACTGAAGCAGAAATGTGGTTGTCAGCTTGAGTGTTTGCCCAACTTTGGCACTCTCGGGCAGGGGCAAGCAGGAGCTGGTCCAGGGGGACCATGGTGGCACTGCGATGTCCAGCCGACAGTCAGGTCCTAGAGTTTCTCCATCCAGCTGTAACACCTAACGTGAGGGCAGTAGCCCTTTAACACAGATGTGTGGTAATGGGCAGCTTAGGTGATGGGCATTTCCTTCCAGACCTACAAACACTGCTGTGTGCTCCGGCTTGCAGGGGACAGAAGTTCTGAACTGAAGCCACTTTAAGTTAGCAAACTCTTTTTCTGGTTTTCCCAGAGCTGGCCAGCTGTGGCCTTCTGTGGTTGCTCCAGCATGCAATGTTTTGTAATGAAGTGGTGGGATCTCAGCAGGCCTTATTCTGTCACTGGAACAATGGAGCACGGACTTTCTTTATATCCTGAAGGGCATCAAATAATAAGAACAAGACAAGTTGTCCAGCTGTGCTTCAGCTGGACTAGTTTTCTCTTTTCTTTTTTTTTCAGTCAACCTTAGTAGACAGTGTGGCTGCCTAATTCACTTATCTTCCTAGGAGGATACTTAACATGTAAATAGGAACCTGGATTTAAGAAGTGGTGTGTGTCTAGCATGAAGAAGTAAGAATTACCCCCGGTGGAATAACCTTTCTTTTGTTGGGGTTACATTGGGAAGGAATTTGGTCTGTTACTTGGCAGTTCTGTGCACCAGCTGAATGGTGTCATCATTGGCACTCATTAATGTCTAGAAATTAATTCCTAACCATAGCCACCTTGGGTGATTTATGCTTGAAAAGGTCGCATAGCCTGGTACATTTAGGAAGGATAAGTAAAAGAATACCAACCCAAACTGCCTCCTGTCTGGCGAGGACTAGGGTTACTCAGGTTTCTTGGCAGTGCTGGGCTGTTTGCTACTACAGCTTAACCCCTGCAAAGTCCACGTAGAGGGGAAGAATTGCAGGCAAAACCCCTGGCTGGTCCCCTGGCTCAGGAGCGTGCCGGGAGGTGGCTGTCACAGTGTGCTGGGGCTCACGGTGCCACACAGAAGGAAAGCAAAGCATCTGGCCGTCCCCGCCGGCCGGTGGGAGACGTGCCTGTGAAGGTGCCGGTGGATGCTCACTGCCCACAGCCTGTCTCCGGCTGCCTGTCACAGCAAGGTGAAAATGATCCAGATAAGCCCCTTAAGAGCAGATTTTGAAGGAGCAGGACCTGTGGGACAGTGGCAGTGGGAGCAACTCAGCCAGCACAGCTGCAGCTGGCGGAGGATGTGTATCTCCATCCCTATCCTCCTGCTGGGAAAGGACCGCCTGGGAGGCAAAGCCCATCTCACCAGGGGCTGGGGGAAATAGGTGACAACGAGATGATCCCCCTGCACCCGCTGAAGCAAATCAAGCAGGCTGCAGGGGGAACAGCTCCTATGTTAAGCCCATCATACTTGCTATCGGAATTTTTGTTGTTGTTGTTGTTGAAACCACTACAGAGAGCAGCACGTTTCCAGCCTGGCTCCAGCAAGCAAACTTCCCCGTGGCTCCCTGCCGGCTTGGGGAGGGTTCGTGGCTGGGGATGCTTTACCTCTTCCGTGCCAACTCGACTGGAGCCATGTCTCAAGATGGTTCTTTGATATCCTATACAAAGGATTGTTCCTCGTGGTGTTTTTGTCACGAAATAATATGTTTCTGCAAAGTTTAATCTGATTAAAATACAAAGGATTAGGATGGGGGCCTGGATACGTGCAAAGTAGTATTTATGTATCTCTTTCTTTTGTTAATAGATAGGCCTGCCAGTCCCACAAAAACTTAAGCATGCACTTAATGTTCCCTGTGGCTAATCCCATGAAAGTCTACTCCCAGCATATAGTCAAGCACACATGTGCATCTGTGGAAGGCACGGACTGCATGGACCTGATACTGATGTGCTGACTTAGGGCTGTCACGTTGTGGATGTTTGCATGTCTGGACTCAGGGACGCATAAACCCTCATGGTCTGGATCGACAAGGTATTAAGTAGGACTTGGAAAATGGAGGGCTGGCTCGGAGAGGCAAGATGTTGCATTTAACGATGTGAAATAATGGTAGAAGCCAGGCACAGGATCATTAAGTAATGCCTTTTGCTGTCCATTCTTTGCTTCAGCCTTCCTTCTGCTTCTGTGAAGCACTGACTCCTGCGCCTTCTGTCTAGCAATGGCACGGTTGCCATCCTTTTTTTTCAAATAGGACACTTCTGTTTAATATTTCGAAAGCAAGCCTAAACCATGCACACGTATCAGTGTGAGGCAGAGGGAGAGAAAGCTCACAGATAACGCAGTATAGGCACGTAGTAAGACATGCATCTTGTCTCCCAGTAAAATTGGTGAATTCCTACCAGTGCCACAATAGCATTCTCAATTACTGCAACAACGTACGGCCTTTGATACAAGATCACCAGAAATTTTGTCTGCAATCTGATAAAAAGTCAACTGTACCAAAGCAGCAAAGAGATTGAAAGCAAAACAATCAAAGGAAATTGTGCGTGTGTGTGTGTGTGTGAAGAACAACCCCAACAAAGGAGAAATTACAGCCTAGAATTTCAATTATATGATGTATGTTATCCTGAAAACCCTCAGTGTATGTCTTGAAGGCAGATCTGTGAGACTGGAGTGACACCCCAGCGTGTGGGTACTGCTGGGCAATTATGGGTTCTCTAGCACATCTGTGATTGTGAATCCTTCCTTGCGAGGACCACATAGACCTGGGTACCTGGGGAGATGTGCTGGGTTTGGCTTTCAATTTAACCTGAAGCAAAAGTCAGTCTAAGGCTGCCAGATTGTGCCTGGTTTCAGATCAAACCCCTGTGAAAGTAGTGAACTCAGTATGGTTTCCACTCAAAACCATAAATCGGTCTTGATTTGCTTGAAACTTTGCCCGTTTTTTTTTTTTTTTTCCCCAAAAAACTTGGCCTGTGTTCTAGGTTTGTAACAAAACCTAAAACAAACATCACTGGGTTTCAGGTTTAGTTGTGAAAGTTTAACACAGAAACCATTTTCCTCCGGGGGGAAGGGGGATGCTGGTCTGTGTGCTCAGGCTGAGGTTCATTTTTTATTCTTTTGAGAATGATGGTGACAGTTTGTAATTTCTACCTTGAAAGCAGCTGGGGAGGAGGCTTTGGCTCGACATCTCTGAAGGACGGCACAGAGGAGGGTGACCATCACAGCCCTGCTTGGGTCCCCAGCCTGGGTTGCCCGTGGCTGTTGGTGGGGAGCACGTTAGCGCGGAGAAGCCCCGCTGGCTCGCAGCTGTGCCGTTTAACTCGGACCGGTGCAGCTCTGAATCAGGGTCAGCATTTGACAGCGTGGAGGCCAAAGATACCAGGAGGACATATTTTTGCCTGGCACATGGTAAGATCAGCAACTGGGAAGCATGCCACCACAGGAGAAGGAGCTGTGAGAAACTGCAGCTTCCAGCTCACGCTGAATTCCCGTCTCACCAGGAGTGAGGCTTGTCATGTAAGAAAGCAAGATACCATCTATTAATTGCTGGCAGCATTTTGCCTTTCTGCAAGATAGGAGCTTCCGATTCCTCTTGTGTTTCTCCCAGCAAGCTGAGCCTCACATTTCAGAAAGAAAGTCCAAGCTGGCATGCTACCCTTGCCCTGGTTTGCATGACAGGGAAACCAGGACTCCAGCATTTTCCCATTAGCCTGGTGCGCCGTGTGCCATGTCATGCAGTGTGAAGCAGAGATTTTTTTTTTTTTCTTTTTTAAGCAAGATTACTACTGTGCACAAGGTCAAAGACAACAGGAGTTATTGTTTGCCATGTGAAAAAGTTGCTGCTGTCTCTGATGAGCACAGATTCGCTGTGTGGTCCTTACAGCTTTTGACCCAGAGGTGTGAATGCGAACACTAGAGCCCTCTTGGTGTGCCTGGCTATAATCACAGGAAGGTCATTCATTACTCAGGTCCTGAAGATATGGAAGTCTTGGTAATCAGTTTGGATGGGAGGGGTAAATTAATCATTTCCTTTTACGCTTGTTGATAGAGCAATTCATTCTGTCATGAGAAAATTTGGAAGTGGGGGAGAGTTTCAGTAAACGGCAAGTAAAACCTGAGATTTCAAACAGATGTTGTGGTCCAGCTCTGCTGCTGCTTTTCTCTTCAATCTTGCTTCCCCATCTCCTCACAACAGGGCCTTTTTCAGGGCTAAGCCACGCTTCCCAGAGCCATCCTTTTGAGATAACTGGGACAGCGGATAACTTTTCACCCAGGGAATGGACCGAAAACCTAGGGGAGTGCATCTGCTGTCTCCATCTAGGGAACCAGATGAGAATCTGGAGAAATATGCCCAAGGCGTCTCCAGCCACCAGCAGCAAAGGCAGATTAGAGACCTTCTGTGGAAAGTAGGAAAGGAGTGTCCCTGGCAGCAGGGACAAATCCTTTCTGCCTCTGCCTGGCCTGTTGGGCACTGCTGAACTCTCCTGACTTGCTGTGACAAAAGGATCTGAAATAACCCTCCTCTGGCTGCTGCCCTGGGCTAGCTTCATCGGACTGGGAAAGCAGTGCCCATCTCCAGGACACTCTGTCCTTCTCCTGGCAGCGCCTGGCTCTTGCAGGGGATATTCTAGCCTCTCCAGAGGCAGCTGCTAAAATATTGTTGAGTTTAGAATTGAAAAATAAGGAGAACTGAAGCTGGGGCTTTTTTCTGGTTTGGTTTGGGGTTTTTGCTACATCAGGCTTTAAACTGCTAATTCTAACAATAACATTTCAAAACATAGTCCAATGATACCACCACGTGTTATGAGGGACATGGCTATCACGGTGGTTTTAGACACTTGCCTAGGTCCTACCAGTTTCGGTGGGGGACGTACAAAAGGGACCTTCACGCTACTTCATAACACTGAGCCGTGAAACCAGAGCTCATTAGCAAAATGTTACGTGTCAAATCCATTTAAACATCCTACATCATTTAGATACAGAAGTTGCCACAGGAAATGAACGGCACCGTGGCATGGCTGTTGTGTTAGAAGAACTTGCTGCTTATTTTGCCTAATTGCCTACCTGTCTGCTACAATCTCGTTGTGCTAAGTACAGACCTTTCTAAAGCTCCTTACAGTGGCTATGTGGTAGGGGGGGGGCTGGATGTTATTTAAATTAGAACAGGGAAGAAAAAGAGCAATTAGTGTTTCCTGAGATCACAGAATCACCTTTCAGTTGCACCAGTGGGAGATAGAGCTTGTTAGTTAATTGGAAGGGCTGAAACCCCAAGGCACCAGATGCCATCGCGTTTAGAGGCTGCAAAAGAAGGCAGAACTGTGTGCTGCAGGAGTTTTTTGTCTGCCAGGATTGCAGGAGTATAGCTGCGCTTTCCGTTTACAAAATGCGGCTATTACTGTTTTTATTAAGTTAGTTTAGGTGTGAATGGTCTTTTTTATACAGTTTCTCCTCAAAGCACCAGTGCGGCTTTATCTGGATTGAGGCAGTGAAAATGTTATATGCTACCAATCCAGCTGTGCACCATGTTAGTTTGTGGGACTGACACAGGGGGGTTAAGTTAATCCAGCTGATGTGGGAGTGCTCTGATACAGAGCTGACCTCTAACTTCATGCTGATGACAGGCAGCAGAGAGCCGCCCCATCAAAGGAGCTTGGTACTTGGGTGTCTTTAAGCTGATGTAAGTGCTCCTTCTCACTCAGGTTGTATTGCCACGATGCTTTGGATGTTTATAGTTAAAGCTCTCGGTGGGCTGAACACCACTCTGGGCTTGCAAAGACCTTGCCAAATCGGGTAGTACCAGCTGGACTGAGCTTGAAATGAAGTGACGAAATGCTGGCTACGCAAGCGCCTGTCGGCCGGGTGTCGGTAACCCCGCTGCTTGCCAGGACCTGTGCTGTAAGGCCATAGCCACAGCTGCTCCTTTGTCAGTTGATGGCCAAAACCTGTATCGATTGTGCCAAACCGTTTGGTTTCTGCTCTCGGTCTGGTTCCTCATGTCTTGAGCATGGCTGGTGTTCCAGCCCCCGCGCCCTGCCCGAGCTGGTGGCTCTCAGCGCAAGCGGCAGCCTTGTCAGCAGGGCACATATGGGGGCTGCGATGTGGGGGCATTGGAGAGGGGAGGATTTCGCTGCTCTGCCTGGATGGGCCATGGGGCCTCTCAGTGTGCTGGGCAGCAACCATGTCCAAAAGGGACTTTGAGAGTTCCTTCCTGGGAAGCTCATGTCATAAGGACAGACCTTACTCTGGCAATACAGTGCTTTTGCCTTTGGGATTTTGGCCCTGAAATGACTCTTTGCGGCTATAGTCACACCTAGGCAGCATCGTTACTGACAAAATGATGGGGTTCAACCTACCCTACCTCCTCACAGCACTGTACTCCAAGTCGCTGTGTTGGTAAAAGAGATGGCAAAGTTACAGAAGACAGCTTGAGCTGCTCTAAAGGCAGATTGCTGCTGGGAGAGGGGAGCACATGCCCCCTTTCCCTGGCCACCCCCTTTCTGCCCTTAACTGTGACTGTTCTGCTCCCCTCTTTATGCCAGTCTTTGGGCTGTTTGGGACCCTTCAGTTGAATGCACTAAACCAGAGGCTTAAAAAATTAAACCTAAAGTAAAAAAAAGTAAAAACCCTAAATCCACACACACACAAAAAAAAAAAAAAAAAAGAGATTTTTTGACCGCACTGGTCAGCAGAAGGTGGAGTCCAGCACATGGGAAAGGAAGGGACAGAAGAGAGAGGGAAAATGAGAGCTGCACTAAGGATGGGAAACGGGATGAGGAAGAAGAGAGGAAGGAAGGAGGAAGAGAAAAGCAATGGGCTGTTATTTAAGCCCATCCATATGGTGGAACTTCACCTTCTTCCTGCAGCCCAAATCTCAAGGTGAGAGACCTGTTGTCTGCCTCGCACCTTTGGCAGAGACCTTTGACATTTGTTTGCAAACGGGTCTGGCAGCAGCCACGAGAGCCACAGCACCTGCCTGCGGGCAGGAACGCGGGATACACATGGCAGCTCAGCACCCCCTGCTCTGGACACCCAGAAGAAGCCGTTGCCCCCAGTTTACTGAGCACTGCTGCTGGACACGTTGGTGCACAAAGACCTGGGAGAAGCAGGGAGTTAAGTTCTGAGGCAGGGAGGAAATGAGCTGAAATGAATGTAAGAAGCACTGTTTTCAGGCTGCAAGACACGTAATAACTAACCTGAACAAAAGCTCTCTATCCCAGCAAGGTGTTAATTATATGCCTTGTCTTTCTGGATATGTGCGAACAGGGTCTCTTTGCCCACTGGGAACAATAGGTGTAATTATTATTTAGTTGGAAAGAGAGGAAGCCCAGCTGCCTTTAGTGCACAGGATCACATGAAGGCCAATAAAGTGTGTGCACACGTGGCCTGCGCTCTGTGCCTTAGCGTAACCTACAGAGTTTGCCAGTGTAATTCTAGGGTGTGGAAAGAAATCAACTCCCCCACTGCTGGCAAGGCGCTGGTGCAGACAGAGCTCTGCTGACAGATGAGTGTTTCTGACAGTTTAGCGTGCCTGGGTGCATAGGTGGCATTGCCACAGGCTGTGAGTCCCTTTGGTGGCAGGCTAGGCGGTTCAGCCCATGCCGCTCCACGGCAGTACCTTCCAGAGGACAGGCAAGGACAGTCACACTTTGGTGGTTGTTGTTGTTGGTTTTAGTGCAAGGTAACTCCTAGCCCGGCACAACAATTTCCATGCATTAGTTTGCTGATGTTCCAGATGTGTTACGGGGCACAGTGTACGTTTGTAGCAGCTGAGGTCTATGCTCAGTCTCCAGCTAAGGAGTGCGGTAGGGAAATGAAATCTCTGAGGCTGAAGCGAGGAAGTATTTTGCCAGAAAGTGTGGCAGAACTGCTCAGGTCTGCTGGAGGGAGGCAGGAGGCTGCATCATGAGGACCTTGTAGAGGCAGAGGACAACCCACTCGAGGCTGTGTATATGACATCCTCTTTCCTACCATTCCAGAACTAAGTTGGAAGATAAATCTCAAAAGCCATCATAAGACTGTCCAGGTAGGGCCTGATACTGCTCTGTTTCCAGCAGTATGTGTTCCATTCTCCCAGTGTAGGACATCCTCCATGCAGAACAGTCGCGTGGCACAAAGCTGCCCAGCTGTGCTCCCTGCGACCAACCCTAGATGCTGCTCACCACCTCTTCAGAACACCCTTGTTATAGTGTGTTCCTCCAGCCCGCTCATTTGCTCCTTCACTTTGGGAACCTGAGGATTTTCCCCCTCCTGGCTGAGCACACAAAGTGTGGACCATTATGTCAACATCCATGCTGGCTCTGATTTCAAGAGTTGACTGTCATCAAGCATCAGTGTCACCAGGGAGCTTTCTGCTAGGTATGGTCCAGACAACTGCTTGGACCGATCTCATTAATGACTTATGTGCAGCTGTAGAAGAACATGGAAACCTTCTCTGCCAGAATGCTAGAGGAATTTCTAGGTTTAATCCTCCATGGGGTATCCTAGGCTTTGAATGTGAATAAAAAGGCGTCTTCTGGTAAATGACCGTAATTTTATTAGGAGGGAAAATGTAAGAAATTTAGCATTAAATTTGTTCACAAGTACAGTAAGTGTTGGTTGGAAAAAAGCATAGAGACCACCTTATGGATAGCTTAAACAACCACAGCTCGCTGAAATCTGAGAGTGCAAACAGAGCACAGATCTTTCTGCTACCTCCTCAAAGCATCAGGACTGGGCAAAGAGGTGCTTTGAAGAAAGTTTCTTTCCCTCTGCTAAATGCATGCTTTTCCTGAAGAGGTGCCATGTATAAAGAAGAAATCATGCTAAAGGCGTAATTTTGTTTTCCAAGTCAATGTTTCATTTGCCTCCTCTTAGAATATACATTTCTTTGCTTATGATCTTGGCATGGCTGTACATATTTTCTATTCTCTTCAGGGGTGGTTTGCTTTGTTGTCATAGCAATGCCTTCTAACTCCTGCACTCACCAGTTTCTTTTCAGGTTCTTGCAGGCTGCAACCAGTCCCTCATTGTGATGATCACATCTCCTAGCAGCTTTAACACCTCTTTTTTTATCTCCTAACTATAGGCACATTCAGTAGCATGATTCCAAAGAATTCTGGCCCAAATAGGTTTTCAGCTTGGAGTTAAAATAAAAAAAAAAAAAAAAAAGAAAAAAGGCAATAACACTGTTTGTATCTGTTCGGGGTTTTCATTGTTCTACTGATGATCTAATATTTCAGCATTTTTATTCATTCATCTTCTTAGCTTTTCTTGGACGTGAGCTGTAATTGCCTTGGTGATCTGGCTATCGGAGATGAGGTGCGCCAGGCTCATCAATGTTGCCTGAGAACTGTTTTTCCCTAGGTCGTGATCATAATGGCAATGTGAGGCTGGGACCAGGCCAGCTCAAATAAAATGGTCCCTTTTTCCTGTGCAGTCTTGCTCGACAGCTTTCCTTCCACAAAGCTCCACCTTTAGAGGCTCATCGCCTCCCTTTGCATCCAGCTCCACCTTGCACGGCTGGAGAGCCAGAGCTGCTAAACCAGGCAACAAAAAGTTAAAGCTACAGGAGTGATGGAGGCTAGGTGAATTTCTTCTTCCCCTCACCCAGGGCACTCTTTTAGTATGAAGCAGATCATCCAAGCCATGGGATATTGCTGAACACGGGCAAGGTGGGATGGGGTAAGAACTCTGCACTCAGCCTTTGGGCCCAGCTTTGCTGTGGGCTTCCTTGCCCTTGTAGGAGTCAGTCCCTCTGTCCTGCACACCAGTGCACCCAGGGCAAAAGGGAGAAAACCCTCCTTCTGCCTCATGGTGGGGGGCAAAATCCTTGCAAGCCCATCTGGGCTTAGATACCCCCTGATGGTATGGATGGGGGTATCTAAGATGGAAGGGATGGTGACAGATACTACGTAGGGAGAGCGTAGACTTTATTTGTCATTTCTGCTGTCCGTGGCGGACCACCGCAGGGAGAACAGTGGGTGTGAAGGTCCCTCTGAACTGAGGCAGGGATGCTACTTCAAGCAATGCACCTAGATTTAAGTTGAAATCTAACCTCTGTCTATTACACCTCTGGTGTGTTCTGCAGCTGCTGGTTTTATATGTTATATGGGAACGCTTTCGCAGGATGGGGTGATTCTACCATCTTCTACCGCAGAGCTCTCCCTCATTTTGTTGATGCAAGCCATGTATTTGAGAGCATACATGAGGCTTCCAAAGCAGCGAGCCAAAGGAGCCGTTGCCTGTATGCTCACCCCCAAATATTTTCTTGAGACAGATTATTACAGGCTTGCATTCCACCCTTACCACACAAAATACAAATCACAGAACAGAGATGGCTCCTGCTCCAAAGAGCTTTGTTCATCACACAGTGGCTGTATGAGGTTGCTGGCTGATATTTTGTTGCTGTTGGAATTAGTTTCAATACGAATCAATACCTTTTTTTTTTTTTTTTTTTCAGCACGGTAGGCACATATGCTATACAATTGAAAGCAATTTTAAGGGAACTTGTGCTTTAATGAAACTCTTCTTTGGTTTCAGTTCCAAAGGGACTATCGGGCAGGATCATTAGTTATTTGCTGTCTTTGTAAACATTACATTCAGTTTGGATTGTTGTTGTTGTTGTTGGTTTTTAAATCAAAGATATTTGTTGTTTGGGTTTTTTTTTTTTACTTTTTCTCCAAAGTAGGAATATTTATCTTTGAATCCTCCAACAGCTTTGGAATGCGGCCTCCACACAGACTTTAATAGCAAAACCCACTTCTTCTGACTCAGGGACCATTTGATGAAATGTCTAGAGAAGCAGAAAGCAGCAACAAAAAAAGCTTTACACAGATGCTTCCCTGTGACTAACAGAACGTCCACCCAAAGCGGAGGGAGTATAAGTACGTTTGTCATATGTGGGTGTATTTTTCCCATACATTCATTTTTAAAGCTATGCAGTAGAGCACTATAAAATTATAGTTTTACAAATAAGCATTATTTGACCGTCACTGGGCTGAGCTGATGACTCACTCTGTGACCTCCATGCAAGTCATTTGATTTTCTTGTTCCTCAGTAAGACTAGCTGGGAAACAGGGTGAAAAAAAAATAAAAGAGAAACCCAGAAGACATTCCTGACAGTATGTTCCCTACCTAAGCTTTGTTTGTTGACTGGAAACACAACATTGGAAATAAGAGCTTTACAGCTGTTGGCTTGATGTCTGTGCCCAGCCCTGTAGGAATTGTGGGTGGCCGGTGTCTCTGAAAAGCATGCTCTAAATATGGGTTGTGGTGTCTGACCAATTCTAAAACATTAGCAGTAGAAGACTTGCAGTCAGCTGCCAATACCATTATAGTGTCCCACCAACATCATTATAGTGTCCCATTGTCATTGTGGTGTGAGCTGGATCTTTTAGCAATATAAATGTACTGTCTCCAGATGCACTTGGAAACATTAGCCTTATAATACAGAGCTTACAGGCTTCAGCATGTCTCTAGACATCTCTGTCCTCGTTTACTTTCTGATACCAGGTTTCTCACTGACCTGAAAGCTACATATTTACACAAAAACACCTTTTTTTTAATGAAAATAGTCTCATTATGTCCGGAAAGCAGTGCAGTTGCACAGTGTTTCCAGGGCCCAGAATATGAGTTCATCCAACCCATGCAGTATTACCGGCATTTTGAACACTTCTTCACTGTTCAAAAGTTGTGGGGCAAATCTCAAAGAATTATCAGGTTGCTCTGGCTTTAAAGACCCAGTGTTTGCTAGCCAAATTTGGGTGCCTTTTCTGGCTTTTCTTTAAAGCACATCTGTGCTATGTTTTAGAATTCTTTGCAAAGAATAGTGAGAAGGAGAAAATAACTTTCTTTAATGACACTGGGGACTGTATGCAATCTCCTGGCTCCAGGAGCTAGGGCTTAAAGGGTGAGGCTTGGAAAGGCCTGTCTGTTTTGCCTCTGTCTTTGTTTTACATATGTTTCTAGTTTATTTTCTTGTTGCTATTCATTGCTTTTTTGTTTTGCTTTCACTATGCTTTCCCCTCAGTTTCCACCTAAGGTGCCTTGATCTATTTTGACGAGGACACAGCAGTTATCTTAAAAAGAAATCTCATTAACTTTATTTTGACTCCTTCTTTCTGGTTGCCAGTTACACCAAGCCCTCCTTTCAACCTGTCGTCTAGTGTAATTGCTACCTAGGAACAGCAATGTTAAGCTTTCCATACGTACAGAGTGACTTATGAGGTGTCAACTCTGAAGCATCGATACCATACCTTGAAGGCACAAGCTTGCTTCAGACCTGACTCATGACTGACAGACCAAATCTACTGGATTTAAGTGCCACAGCCGAAGAAATAATTGCCCTTCTTAGTTTGCACTGCCTGTCCATTAGGTGCTGGCGTTTCTGCAGCAGGGTTGGAGAGTGGGTCTTGTTTCTCGCTGTCTTTGGGCCCGGTTCATACTCTGTCATTTAGATCATGCGTCTGATGAAGGTAGGACAATGATACCAGGTGAGCAAAGCCAGCGCTTCCCCATGCAGCCATCCTGCTAGTAGGATTATCTTGCTGGCCTCTGATGCTGTATCTGTCCTTGTCCTTGTCCATAGTGATCGGCTGCCTAGGACAGGACTGGGATCCAGGGTGTGGGATGGGTAAGACCTGCAAAAGGATCTGTGTAATGGACAAACCTGCCGAGTGATGGAGCTTATGAAGCAAACAGTGAAATCAGCCCTAGGAGGGTGAGTCCTCTCTCTTCTGATCATGTAAGCTGCTGAAGCTGAGTCACAGTCCCAGCCATTTGGAAGGACAGGGGGGCTGGAATGAAATATAGCAACAATTAACAAAAGAGAAATGTACTGAATAAGAGCCTCCTCCATTTCGTTTTCCTTATGGATGTTATTGATTCATCACTCTAGCAGTCCTGGCTCCCACCCAGGATGCAAAGGGCATATAGGTTGTCTGGAGGCAGTGGCTATGAAAGATAAGGAATATTCCTGTTCAGTATTTTGTGCAGAAAATCTTCTTGCATGTGTCCTGCCCAAACTGCTTGTGTAGAACGGCAAAATGTATCACGGGGAAAGAATTGTGCTGATCTGGATTATTGTGCTATTGGAAGGTGACTATTACTGAGAGGGGAGTATCAGTCACTGCAAGTAGTTGTTCTGGAAGCTGCTCCCCACGCACATTTATTCCATGCCTCTGTATACACAACCCTATAACTACAGCTTCACCCACCGACTTGCACAGCCCCGCACCACCTCCAGTTCTGCCCCCCCCACCCCATGTAAGTCCCACCTGCTTGCCTACACCACCGCGACAGTAAGCTGAGCAGCAGACACTTGCGATGGGAAAGCTCAAGCAGCCGGTGTACAGGCTGGCCGGTGTGTGCACGCTGCTGGGTCACCCCGTGAGCCAAACAGGGGACTGTGGAACTACACGGCATTCATTTGTATAGCTCTTCTCGGTCCAGCGCCAATTTTCATTAAGCTCGGTGAGGTTGCAAAGATAGTGTTTTCCAACCTCTCTGCCAAATTTAGCTGGAATTGGCCAACAGGTTTAAAAGCATTTGAATGGGGGAGGAGGGTGGGAGAGGAAAACAGACGGCAGGATCACATAAGCCTCATTTCATTAGGAAGCCAGGCTAAAAAAAAAGAGAGTTTAACTTCTAGCAATTAAAATTTTTGGATTTGTCTTTAATACTTAGCTATACAAAGAGAGCTGGTTTTTATCCAGACCCATTAATAAACAGGGGTCATCACTGGATATGTTTGAGAAACTGTTTTTCTGTTACCTATGTGAGTCAAAGGAAGAGAGAGAAAATCTTGATGCTTATGTACTTGGAAGGGGAAAGTGGTGGAGTAGAAGAGATTATGAGCAAGCAGAGAGGGCAATGCTGATCATATACAGTTAAAATCATTTTTACCATGGTAACAAAAAATAAACTCCCCTAGAATGCACTTGAATCTACAGAACCAATGTAAGCAAAGATAGCGATGAAGTATGTGTTGTTTAGAGCACAATTCATGGCAGCTCCAATGAAATTCTTAATGAAGCTCCAATGAAACTCTTAATGAACTATGATATTTTCCTCTTGAAAATCACTTTTTGAAAAAGGAAGCTGTTAAACTCTTTTAATCTTCACTTCCAATGGTTGCCAGCACAATCTGATCCAGGGAGTCAATTAGAAAGGATTCTCCTGTGTGCCAGATTTAATTATCTCCTTGTTGTGCATTGAACCACTATTTAAGTGTTCTCTCTAACTTCCTGCGCAGAGTTTGGTATCATTAAATCTTCTTTTCCAGAGGTACCAAACAAACGCTAGATTGTACAAAGCTAGTACCATTGCGTCTGTCTTGTAATAATGAGCATTACATTATTCATAGTCTTGAAAAAGAAGGGAGATGCTTGGATTCAAATGCAGTCTTAGGGAAAACTTTCCCCCCAGCAGTTGTGGTTTGCTAGTGAATACGATTATGCGTAAGGAGAAACTTTGCTTGCTTCTTGTGTGGAAGAAGCTATGTATGAAAGAAGGGGGAATCTAAACCCTTCGGTCTGTGTCTTACTACTCTAAGCCAGCTGTCTGAAAGGAAATGGTCAAAATCTTGTCAATCGTTAAGAAAAATTTGTTTACCAGATGTTCATAATAATCCTAAGAATATAAAAAAGAAGGGAAATCTGACTCCTTACTGAGAACCAGGGCTTGCCACTCCTGTTCCATTGACATCAGCAGGACTCCTCGTGTCACAGAGGGCAAATATTTTCTGAGAGCAGATTCCTGTTCTGAACCCTCCTACGTCATTTACATACACACCATCATTACAGGATTGCTCAGAGGCTGCTGTGGGTGACCTCTTTCTTCCCGTCTCCCCCACACTTACGGTCACACGTGTGTGAGCTTCTCAGATTCGGAACCTGAGTACTAATGCATGTGGCCTGGGCTGCATCTAGATGTCACATATGGCAGGGGTAGGAGTCCTCCTCCAGGATCACCAAAACATCTTTAGTGGGAGGTTAGTGGTATGTTTGAAAAGGGTTATTCAGCTTGGAAAGCCACGGGAGTGTCACAGCCCAGAAGGACATCCATCCTCTTCTCCATCTGGTTAGACCTATGGAAAGATAACACCATTGCCACTTTGATGGAGTTGTCCATCTAGCATCCACTATGGGCTTCAAGGAAAATCTGCTGGCTGAGCTCAGCCCACCAGTTCAGAGGGTTTGAGCCAGCCTGTCTGATTATGCCTGCAGTGGATTAGGCAGCACTTAGATAAGGTGATCCCACCTACAGAGTCGGGAAGGTGGTAACCCTCCAGGAGGCAGGGGCTGACAAGTAAGTGGGAGGTGGACGCGTCTTCCAGCAGAGCAGCTGTTTGCATCCTGGCCAGGTCTTTTAGTCCTAACTTGTAACTGCCTTCCAGGAGCCAATTGAACAGGAGTGGAGGCGGCTGAGCCTTGCAAGAGATCCATTTCAGGATCAAGTTATTGCATTTAGTCATTTTTGGAGGGATGCTTGGTCCACATGGGGGGATTTAGTAAAGATGGTAGCTTTACCTTCATACTGAATCACCAGAAGATGCTGCTGTGTGCTCCTAGCAACAACAGGAAACATCCGGCCCCCTCTTAAACTGCTGCATTTGGGTTTTTTTCACTGCTTAGAAGACACAGTGAAAAATAAGTTGGGCTAAAGGACAGTGGTGTCAGAGAAGCAGAGCAGAATGAACTGGCTGTGGAAAGGAAGAGTTTTGTAAAGCAGAGGAGTAAGGCTCCTGTACAGCCTCCCAGAACTGGAGCCTCACATGCCCTGGGTGCAAAAAGAGCAGCTGGTTTGAAGCCAGCTCTCTGCAGCTTTGCAGGAGGATGCACTGCAGTGGGTAGGGGATGGGGGGTGTCAGCCTGCATCCCAGGAGGCCTTTTTGGTGCCCAAAGTGCCTAAACTGTCCCTTTTATAGCAAGCCAGACTGAGCTTAGTGGATGAGGGAAAGGCTGTGGATGTTGTCTACCTAGAGTTCAGTAAAGTGTTTGACGTTGTTTCCCACAGCATTCTCCTGGAGAAACTGGCGGCTCATGGCTTGGACGGGTGTATTTGTTGCTGGGTAAAAAACTGGCTGAGTGGCCGAGCCCGAAGAGTGGGGGGGAATGGAGCTACATCCCGCGGGCGCTGGGCCCACGGGGTGTCCCCAGGGCTGTTCGCAGGTGACACCAAGCTGGGGGGAGCGTTGATCCGCTCGAGGGCAGGGGGCTCTGCGGGGGGGGCTGGGCAGGCTGGGCCCGTGGGCCGAGGCCACTTGTACGAGGTTCAGCCAGGAGAAGGGCCGGGTCCTGCCCTGGGGTCACAGCGGCCCCAGGCAGCGCTGCGGGCTGGGGGCAGGGGGCTGGGGAGCTGCCCGGGGGAAAGGGCCTGGGGGGGCTGGCTGACGGCCGGCCGTGTGCCCAGGTGGCCAGAAGGCCAACACATCCTGGCTGGTACCCGGAACAGCGTGGCCAGCAGGGCCGGGGCAGTGCCCGTCCCCTGCGCTCGGTGCCGGTGCGGCCGCCCCTCGAACCCTGGGCTCAGCTCTGGGCCCCTCACTGCCAGGGGGACGTGGAGGGGCTGGAGCGTGTCCAGAGCCGGGCAGGGGCTGGGGAAGGGGCTGGGGGGGGCGGCGGGGGGGTTTATTCTGGAGAGGAGGGGGCTCAGGGGGACCTTCCCACTCCCTACAGCTGCCTGACAGGGGGCTGTAGGCAGGGGGGTCGGGCTCTTCTCCCGGGTAACAGGCACTAGGGATGAGGGGAACCGGCCTCCGGTTGCACCGGGGGAGGCTTAGGTTGGATATAGGGAAAAACTTCCTCGCAGGAGGAGTGGTCAGGCACAGGCACAGGCTGCCCGGGCAGCGCTGCAGCCGCCGTGCCCGGGGGTGTGTAACATACGCCCAGCCGCCTGCTGAGGGGCACGGTTTAGCCGTGGGCTCGGCGGCGCTGGGATGAACGGTTGCCCAGATGCCCTCAGAGGTCTTTCCCAGCCTAAGCGATCCTATGATCCCGGGATCCGCTGAGGTGCCGGGCCCGCCGGGGGCCCGCCAGGAGCCAGGCTGCAGCCGCCCCCCCTCACCCCGCGACCTCGAGCGGCTCCGCGACATGGCGGCCGCTCGCCCGGCGCCGCCGCCGCCAGGTGGAGGCCGGTAGGTCTGGGGCGGCTCCGGTGAGCCACCGGCCCGCCTTTCCCCGCAGCCATGGCGGGCCGGGCCTGCGGGGGTCTCCCCGGCCCTACGGGGGGTCCTTAGCCCTACGGGGCCTGGGGGTCTCCCCGGCCGCCCCGCCGGCCCCAGCCCTGCCTGAGGGGAGGGCGACATCTTGTGGCCGCGGCGCGGCCGTCGGGGACGCAGCTTCCCTCGGGCCCTTCGCGGCGAGGGGTGGCGGCGGAGGGGGCGGCCGCCGTGGCCCCTGCCTCTTCTCGAAGGGGGGTTTGTGGTGGTTCCCCGCCGTGCTCGGCTGGAAGAGGCGATTGTGAGCTGCTGCTGCCCTGGTTTCCTCAGCCAGGCCATCCTTAGCTGCAGGGAGGCTGCGCTTCAGCTGAGGCCTGCTGGAGGGGCCCCGGCGGCGGCCTGCCACAGTGACCTGTGTCACACAGTGACCTGTGTCTGTGTCAGCAGTGACCTGTGTCACTGTGGGCTGTGCTGGGCCTGCCACGTGGCTTCATGTCCCTGCAGATGGAGGCGTACCCGTAATGGGAGTAGGAGTGGGAATCTGGCAGGGGTTGGCACAGCAGCACGGGTTTGCAGCACTACACCCTCGCGAGTGGGAGCCCTGGCATGTCCTCGTTGTGATGCTGGCAGGAGACAGGGACGAGGTGGGAAGTTAATGGGTGACTGCGGTGAGGCTGGTGTTGGGGCGTTAGAAGCAGCACTCTGAAGCTGCTCGATGGGTGGCAAGTTGTTCAGAGCCTTTCCCCAGCATTTCCCGCACGTTCACTGAAGGCCCTGATGAAATTGTGCTAGCTTGTCTTCATGCAGAAGAAGGTCCCTGTTGCATCTCAGTGTCTTTCGTTGCATAAGGAAGAATTATCTGTGGCAGTGTGTCCTCCAGTGTTGTTACATCCCACCAGGTTTCCGTGTGGATTCTGACGAAATCACAATGTACGGGCCCACAAGTAAACAGATTCGTTATCAGCTGCTGTTCCAGTCCTGCTTGTGCTAGAGGTAAGGCTACAGGAAGCTGGCGGTGGACTGGGGATTAAGTAACTGTTTATATTCCTCTTTCCACTACTGAGTGGTAAAATAACCTTGGATAAATCATATTGCCTTGTAAGGCCTTGGCTTTCCCATCTGTAACGTTAAGAGCACTCCCTTACAAAGCACTTCCAAGACCTTTTGAAGAGAATAATAGGATATCTCATTCCTGAATTGTTCCACAGCCTAAGAAGCCTTATTTTTGAACAACTATTTCCGATTGGTTCTTTAAGAATTTCAGTAAATTAATTAATTTGCAAAGGTGATTGCTTTTTGTTTCAGCGTTGCGATAGCAAGAGGTATTTTCTTTCAGGGGAGGGGGTGGTTTGTGCATTTTTTCTATTCTCTGTGTTTTCAGCTTACTAAGATGGATAAATAAGCAGATGGCTCTTTCTGATATAAGATTGCAGTCAGTTTTACAGGTAATGAATTAATCCTGCACTTAAGTATTTTTAAATGTTTCTGGGTTTTTTGTGTATGTAGAACTGGCAGCTTTACAAACAGTCTTTTGTATATCTCCATTCCAAACAGCACTGCTTCCTGTGAAATACTATCACTTGTTTTCCTTATCTATGTATTGTTATATAATAAAGTGCACGCCTAAGGAGAGAGGTCTGCCCTGCACAGGTGCTGTAAGCACTGGTACTTCCCATAAAAACAGTCGGAGCAAGGCTGATGGTCCTGGGCAGCCTGCTCTAGGTGTCTCTACTTGAGCCGGGGGGCTGGATGAGATGGCCTTCATAGGTCCCTTCCAACATCAATCATTATGTGATTCTGTGACATCTCTGAAAGTCAGCTATGGATTTGCCTGGCTTTTCCACACCAGGGATGAGAACATTAGTTTGGGAGAACAGAAATGGCTTTTTGCTCTACCCAGGCATGTTACTCTCAGGGGAATTTGAGAATACATGTTGACTGACAGGATGCAAGTCACAAACTTTGCTGCTGTCTTCGTCCCCAAAAGAGGCATATAGGCACAGAAGTGCTGAGGTCATGTAGTGCATTCAGCTTGCCTAGTCCCTGTGTGCCAGAAGGAAGTCACTGCCATAGAACAGATTCGTTTGTCTTACAAGGAGCAAGGAGATGGGATGTGATGAAGTTCCTCAAATAAGGAATTGTGTAGGAATGATGGCAGAAATGTTGTTCTTCTTCCTTCATCTGTGGGATATAACTGGCTGGCACATCCTCTGAAGTTGCAGTGGGACTCATATCTTTGAGTCCCTGCACATCATGCCCTCCTTTCCTCCTTGCCATCTCTTGTCACACACTTCATGACTTAGTCCTCCATTCACTCCTGTTTTGTGAGGGGGAGTGTTGATATCTCTGCCCACACTCCAGTTTGAAACATAGGTCCAGTTGGGTCTCTGATCTTTAAGGACACCTGCTCTGTGCTGATCTTTTAATAGTTTTAGTAAATTGATTTGCAGGGGGGCTATTTTTGCATTGTGATTGTCATTCTGTGACACAGGTCCAGCCAGGAACATGCCCTCGTCCTCTGAAGTCCAATAGAAGAAAGAAAGAAGCAGAAGTGGCCACAGGGGCCATGCTCATTGTAACAGAAAAACTTTAAAGCTGCTGGTTCCTGGAAGGGATCACAGCTTCCCTGTGGGAATGCAGCTTCACATAACGTGGAATTAGTCTGCAAAATTCATTGCTGTTAGTTTACATTGGGATCAAAACTCAGCAAGAGGCAGAGAGAAGGAATCCTCTTTATCTGCCTAATTAAGGTCACCAGTTTCGAAATAGTTTATGCTAAACATGTTTTTCGAAGAAGGTACAAAACCTTCTGATGCAGTCAAGGTGAAGTCCGGATACTAAGATGGGGAACAGGTAATTGTTGATCTCTAGCATCTTGCATCTTGCTCCAGGATGACTCCTGGTCCGCTTCCTGAGCTGGAATCGGGTTAGATTCAGTAGGGAAATTCAAGTTCCTAGATGGGACTGGGGGTTGTTCAAGTGTCTGCATAACAGGAGCTGGTAATGTCAGTCAGTCAGCCAGTTCAATTGTACATCTCTCGATATTCATTGCTAATCATTAGCACTGTTAATGGAATAATCAAAGAACTAATGGGACTGGGGATAGAGTCTTACATTTTGTGTTTTGGATAGCTTTCTCTAGCAGCATAGTGCAGCTTCTGGACAGATAGGGTTGAGTGGAGAGGCCGGCCACTACCATTGGAGTATTTTACTTTGGTATTTGAAGTTGTGTGTAGCTAGGCAGTAATAGGCAACTGCCTTGAATGACCCCCAAAACAAGCAGCCAGTGGCTGTCTGGTTTGCACTGGGGTGAAACCCGCTGTAGAAGCACTGTTGCCATCATTAGCACATTTGGTACGGAGACAGTGCTGGGGAAGACTTTGCACTCTCCTTGTGAGGTGTTTTGCTGTTATCCTCCAAGAGATTAGGAATGGTCCAGTCTTATTCTTTTAGTCCTTTCTGTAACCTAAGTTAAAGGGGATTTCCAGGGACCCCCCAACTCCAGAAAGATGCTCTGTTCTCCCCTTTATAGAGAATGGAATGATTTCCTTAATTGTTCCCAGTCAGTCCGTCTCATTCTTCTTGGGGGTTCTGGATCTATTCCCTTGACAGCTTCTTGCCAGACTGCTATTTCTGAGAAAGTTCCACCCTCCTTGGGCTGTAGTCTTTTATTCCAACCACTGCTAATCAGTACATACATAGCTGCAGAACATGAAGTAGCTGCTCAACACATTAACTCCTTGGTGGCTGGGTAAATATAGGGCTTGAACTCAGCATTCTGCTCCTCAAAGAATATGAAACTGTGGAACTTCCTATTTTCTTCTGGGTGGTCTCTCTGGAAAGGAAGCACTTTGCCAAAGACTAAAAGAAAACCTGATTTTAAGGAACTGCTTGAGAAATACAAGTTCCCATAGGAGAGAACAAAATTTCAGTCTCTAGAATTAACTAGTGAGTTATTTGGAGGAAAAATTAATTAACTGTGTGAATAATCCTATTTAGCATAATAGAGCAAAAGCAGCAATCCTGCACATGGCCATCCTTCATTCTACTTTGTGTTTTTTTTCTTCTTTGTGCTTAACAGGACAAGTTGAGCAATTCTAACAGGAGTGGCAGAGGTTAGCTTCGTCACCTAGTGCATTTTGCTGGAAAAGGTTCTAAGAAATGGGATTCTCTTATTTCCCAGGCAGGGGGAGGTATGTAGCTCCCTCCTCTCCTCCATATTCCACTGGAACTATCTCAACCCAAACCCTAGAGCATCACCACAGTGCAGGAAGATCTTCAGCTATTTCATACTAGCATAGCTACGTCAGGACTGATTTATGGCTGTTGAGGATAAGGGCCGTGATGCTTGGTAATCTGCATCTGACTTGGTTTGTGCATCTAATTTTTATGAAGACTTTTGGGGTTCTTTAGGTATTTCAGTGTGATCATTTTCTCCCCAGTGCAATTGTGTATCCTCATGTTGTTTCTTTTCCTCTTGCCTTTTGGTTTTCTAAGTGATCTAAAAGTTTCACTGCCAAGAAGAACAAGAAAGATGAGGCCTATTTTCCCCATTCTTTGATCTCTAATAAATTGGAGCCAGTAAATTATATCTGCTAGCAATTCTTGTGTGTATCATATCTCTCAGGAAACCACACTGAGACTTCTATAACGGTTTGAGGAGAAAAGTGTGCTGAAGTTAGCCTTTCATTGTCTGTATTTGATCAGGGAATATATGACCTAAAATTTATTTATATTTTAATAAAAACAAATCAGTGGCTTTTCAGATCCCAAAGCAAAAGAAAGAGATAATACAGAGAATAATAGGAAGAAAACACGAGCTGTTTTGGTTACTCTGTGTGTGTATGTTTATAGACAAAACCAACAAGATGATTCTGGTCCAGATTGGCATGTGACTCTGTTAAGGCAGAAGCAGAAGGCCTTCTTTCAACAAGGGGAAAACCAAAGACAAATTCCACAAAACCTGGTGCTATGGGAAGAAGTAATGTTCAGGATACAGAGACTTTGGGTGGTAATGTCTGGGGCTTAGGCAGGGTGAAAAACTTGGACAAGATACCACAGAAAGTCACATCTAAGTGCATCTCTGAATCTTTGGCCAGTTCTCTACATCTGACTTCATAGCAGTTTGTATATAGGGAAGAAAAAAAAAGATTGGACGCTGGAGAGGATGCTCTTTTGTGCATATATGTGTATTTATTTATACACATGCATGCACACATACATACGTACACTTATCTACACACAAAAGGACTGAGCACATACATGTTTAGGAAGGAAAGCTTGCTTTCTCAAATCGCCAAAAAAGAAGTGTGTTACCATAACTGTAAGTTTGAAAAACACTCAAAACAGCTTTGATGGAGTTTGAGTGAGTGTCTTGGGCCAGGACCGGCAAAGGATGCCTGGAGAGCAGTGAGAGTTGGATTTCAGAAGTGCCTATGTGTGGGATCCCCAAATTTTATTTGCCTACATATCTTGGTCATTTAAAAAAGAGTGCTGGCTACCTACATCCTTTGGGCTATAGAAGAAAACCGCATTTCCCCTCTGTCCCAGAAAATCTGCCATTGATTCTAGGTGCAGCGAGCAGTAGAGGAGGCCCAGCACCGTTCAGTACCTGTGTTGGGATGTTTCGCTTCTTTGTGCTTAACGGGAAAGGTTGAGCAAATCTCACAGGAATGGCAGAGAACAGCAGACTGACTGTTGTGGTTGGTCTTGCCAACTCTCCATGGGAATTCAGGAAAAGGAACTGCTCTGTTGGCCCTAGAACTGATCTGCAACTTCTTTGAGCTTTCGGTTCCTTATCACTCTAGTCAAAGAACTTGCTGTTTCTGCTTAAGTGACTTTAGGAGCAATAATCCTGTAGATCTTGCCAACAGCTTAGACTTCCCCTGAGGTCTCAGTTATACAAGACCGTGTTGCTTCACACGCAGCATTGTCTGTGCTTGTGTGGGAGAGTATTCTCTAGGTTGCGGTCACTAGATGGCAACATGATCACACACAGAGGCAGGTTTCTTACTCCCTTCCTTGGAAGACACACTCTCTGTGGAAGGGCTGAGAGGACCGGAAGATTGCATTGAACTTCCTTGATGCCTCCAAGCTTTCTAAGATGGCAGTTAGCGAATGCAGCCTTATAGGAGATGTGCTGTGTCAGACACAGCATCTGCAAGTTACTTCGTATTGCCAAATTCTTCCTGTGTTCAAAGGGTCCCATCATCTACCTTTAGGGATTTGTAGTGAAGAGAAACGCAAGTCAAATAATTTTTTTTCCATGGTAGTTCTCAGCACAATATTGTTAAAATCTAATTTTCAACTTTCTGTTTGAGTGTATACATGTCTGTGTGCACGAGTGCATATATACAACATTTTTTTCTTATGCCCAGCTATTTAGAAGAGAAGTCCCTCTGGGCATCAAGACGAATAGGATTCAAGTCTTCCTGCAGGCTGTTGGTATTGCGTTGCCAAATTCTGGCTTAGCTCAGTGGGAAGGTGGACAGCAACCCTGGCACATCTCATTGTCACCTGCAGGTCAGCCTCCTCCCAGAGTCAGGGCATCCTCTTTGCTGGAAGAGCTGCACAGTCTCAGATCCTGCCAAGTGGATATTGTGGGTTAGCAATGGCCATTGCTGATGGTGGAAATATGTAATCCACAGGCTGACACAAAACTGCCATCACAATTATGCAAAGGTTTCCATAACAACTAACAATTTTCATCTGCATTAGTCTTGTTCCCGTCCTCCCCCAAGCTATGGGGTCAGAATATTTAACAACTGCAATGTTCAGTTATAATGAAATTAATACGTTGAGGCTCCTGAAATAACTCATGTCTTTATACAAGATTAGCATTATTTGTTTGGCTAAAGGCATTGGTGCCTCTGTTTTAAGATGTGTCAGAGTATTTATCAATTTTTTTGAGTACTACATACCTCCTAAACACTCTTAGATGTGTCTCCACTTTCCAAAAGAATCATCAAGGGAATTAACATTCATTAGCTGTGTGTTTACAGTAAGTGGATCACAAAATATTGGCAGGGTCTGGACATTTGTGTGCCAGCTGACTTGGGAACCTTTGGTGGCTGAGCCTTTCAGAGTGATTGAGATTGATGGGAAATGATTTCAGGGGCAGGACTCCTGTCTGAATCTATAATCAGCTGTAGGAGCAATATTTTCCAAAGGTGAATTAGTCACCAAGTGCAGATAACTTCTCTGTGCTGATAGATACCCTGCTATCAACCTGCAGTGTTTTGTAAAGAAAAATGTTGTCCGTATTGTGCAGTGGAACACACTGTTTTCTGTTTGTTTGCCTGAGACTTTTCTGCAACTTCAGTGCAGACAAAAGACATACTTGGTTGCCTGGTCTTCAGTGGGTAGTGTAGGTACAAAACAGTTATTGCTTTCAAACTTCAGCAGGTGTATTATTCCAGGTATGTGAGAAATCATACACTTAAGCCAACCTTTCTCTTTCACAGCTGCACATTAGCTTCTCATTCAGCAAAGCTCTTCTTTCTGTGCCTAATTAAAAGCAGCCTCATACATTCTCTTGTAAGCACATCCTTAAGCATTTGGTCCTTGAAGACGTGTGAAATTGAATCAGTTTGGTTGGGAGTAATTTTATTTTGCAGATCATTTGCTTCATAGTTTACTGTGACGAGGTCACAAGAACCTACCTAGGAGCTGAAGGGGTCTGATGGAGGCAATACATCTGTTACTATATGCTCCACCAGTGAGAAGGGTCAGGAAAAAACAGCCACCTAGATGAAGACTGCTGCCTGAGCTAGTGGTGGTGGAGAGTGAATTTCTGTTGTTAATCCTGGTCACACCATCTTGAACTACTGATGGGCATGAACATTCCCTGGTGCACTGGCCTCAACCAAAGACATCATCTTCATGTGTAGCCTGACAGAAAGACCCTTTGCAGGGGATAGATCCCCAGCCATGTCACTTGCTTACCTTCCAGCGACACATTCTTCCTCAACTGATGGTCCTTGCACAGGGACTGAGAAACTGAAGGGAGCATAAGGAAACGTAAAGGTATGTGGAAGTAGAAAGCCTGTCTTCTTTCTGGGAGGATATCTTGCTTTAGGGTTGCTGCAGTGGAGAATTCATTCAAAGGCTGTATCTTCTCTTGCTCTCCAGAGCACCATCCTGTGTTTCACCCTGAAAATTGTTTCCTATGCCAGTCATTCTTTGGGAGGAACTACCACCTGTAATCCAGCTGCTATAGCTAGTCAATGTGCTGTTATTGCTTGTTCAAGTTATTTGATCTTTCTTCTGACATCTTCACTCTGAATCCCCTTATTCTTGACTCCAGCTAACAATAATAGGAATTAGTAATGGAGAAATGAGCTCTTTACCCCTCATACTTTCCTGTGCCTCCCAGGCACAATACTAACTGGGTAAATCAGGTGGAACCTTCTGCAGGAGGGCACAGTTAAAACCTGAGCCAGAAGTCCCTATTTTTATTTTACTTTATTTATTTAACATTTCATTACAGCCCCTTAGGGGTATGTGCCTGATAGAAAATATAAATGCATGGAGCCAAATTCTCCTTGGAGGGCTCTATTCTGCATGAGGTGTTAAACAGCTGCATGACCACAATATCTGCCTGGAGTAATCCCACTGCAATAAATGGAATTACCTGGATGGTGTAAATAAGAGCAGATTCTAGGCCTGAGGCTACTTGCAGTTATTTTGATTTTTATTGCTGGCCAACAGATGAATCCTCTTCCCTGCCCCCTGCCCCCCCCCCCCCCCCCCCCAGTAGTCTGCCAATAAAATAGCACTGTTGTTATGATTCTCGTATTTTCCTGTCTTAATTAATTGAAATTGTTATTAAAGTTCAGTGGTCATCCAGACAATGCCAAGGTATTTGGGAAGACTTTTTACCCCATTTTATTTGTTGTCAGCGCTGTCCAAGGTATGTGCTATAAGTGGGGTAAACTGTGGTCTCTTGTGTTTGAATCTCAAACTGGAAAAGCTTGCTTGATGTTCCAAATAATATTAATTTTAAAAAATAATGGTTATTTATTTATGTCATGTAGGGGTCTCAGAATTCATCCTGTGTGCTGGTCAGACCTCCTTTAAAAGCAAATAGTAATGCGTCATCTACATTTGCTAATGCATCTCTTTTTAGCTGGATTCAAAGCCTGAAAATGATTCTCAGCTGTAAGGATGTGTCTCTGTGACATGAGCTCAATCTTTCTGGGTGTTGCATTTATTAGAGGAATTGCTTAGTAGACTGCAAGAATGACTGCAGGAGCTTTTCCAAAGTAACTTAGGGGAAAATCTTCAATATTTTCTGTATTTATTCAGAAGAACACAAGTGAACACATAAAAATATTGCAGTTGGTCATTTTCTTGTGCTGTCAGGTACATGCAGCGTACAGTGTTAAGGGAAGAATAGGTGTACTTCAAAACTGAATGTTCCAGAAGTATTTTACCAGGAGCAGTTTAGATTTTGCTCATGATTTTGGTGATATGAAAGCAGAGGAACATCCTGGCCCCAAATGGGCTTATTTCAGAAATGTGAACAAGAAGAAAACTGGGCCCTAGGTTTCAGCTAGCTGTTCTTAACCTGTACTTCAGTGTTTGTGTGCTTACGTGCCTTTCCATTAAACTAGCAGGGATGTGCCGAGATAAGCTAAATTCAAAATGCTGAGGGGTTTTGTATTTTTTTGGTAAGTTGCGTTTCATGGATAATAAGCTTTCCTTGGGCTTTCATTTTTGGCTGTGCAGGTGCTTCATCCAAAAGGGAGCCCTGCTAGTACTGCGTGGAAATTAGCTTCAGAGCTCATCGGTGCTGGGCACTTCAGACAGGCTTTTTGTGTGTGAGGAGCTGATCTGCTTATGGCCTACACGGCTACTCCTGACTCACTGTGCTGAGGGAAGGCGGGCACAGGTTTGGTGCTGACAGTCAGCAGGGATGGGGCTCAGGCTGCTTGCCTCAGGTTCCCCACCGGGCACAATTTCTCTGTCCTGCGGATGCTATGTGAGGTTGTTTAGCATTTGTAAAGCGGTGTGTGTGTGGGGGGCACATTCCCGTCCTCACCAGGCAGAGGAGCACTAAAAGGTGCTCAGTCAGCCTGGGAGTCCTATGCAGCACGAGGAGGCTGGGCTATGAACAGATCCTCAGTTGGAGTGGAGTGGGAGGGCTGTGCCCTGGTGGGAAGGAGGGTTCCAGAGACGGGGCCCTGCACTTGGGGTGCAGCAGGATCCTGAGGTGACCAGGCAGCAGAAGCTGCTCTCTGAAGGGTGAGTGAGCTGTTGTTAACAACACTGGCTGTGTTGGGAGCTGATGAGGATGTGCTTGGTGGTAGTCGGGGGGGGGGGGGGGGGGGGGGGTGAGGAGGAAGCAGTGGGTGTTATCCCCGCAGGTGCTCCAGGTGAAGCTGTGGTGTTCCTTGGGCAGAGGGAGCTATGTGCAGGATATTGTCAGGGTTCTGTAAGTGGCTGGCTGGGTTGTGGCTTATGCCTGGGCTATGGATGTGGGGCGACCTGAGCTTGCTCTATGCAGAGACATAGGGTGTGTTGGCTCAGATGCAGGAGTGAGAATAGCTACGTGTCTTTCAGGAGCAGCTTGGTGCCAGGAGAGATGGCACTGCTGTTAGGCAGCCCTGGAGCAGGTAGCTGATAGATCTGGTGCCTCTAGAAGTAGGAGCACAGGCAGAGACAGCCTGCCCCTGTGTCAGTGGGGCTGAAAAGTCTGATTCAGCATTGACTGTATTGGACCTGATCCATGTCCGTGTACTGTCGCTTTACATGAGCTATTGTAGTCCCACCTGCACGGTGCTTCCAGTAGCTGGCTTGGACTGGTGTCATAGGGGTCAGGAGGCCTGATGGATCTGAGCTGAATCTGTGTGGTCAGCTTGTCTGCCGTGGGACCCCTGATATACCCCTAATTTCTCATGGTATCTGGAGTTCACCATTGCTGGGTGTTTTTTAGGGGATATATCCTTGCCCTTTGTTACTCTGGCTATGTAAATTACACTGTATATTGCAATATGTAACTATAAAGATATATAATTACATAATCTTTCTTCCTACTTTAAAATAGTAACCCTCTACCATTAAGATGCTTAGAAAAAACATAATTTTTCATGAGAGATCTTTTCCTAAAGAAACCTGAGTTATTTCTTAAGATGTGTGTTCTTTTAAAGTTGTCAAGAGCTATGGCAATATTAAATAAATACAAACAAATGTATACTCTATTTAATACTTTGGTGTCTGGTTGTATACTTAAGTAACATTATGAAATATACATGTGGAAAGCCAAATTGACTTTGACATGTTAAACGTGTTGGATAAAAGCTTATCGGGGGCTGTAAAGAGTTCTGGTAATAACAGTGGGTAGTATTATGAATAATCAGTCTTGTTTCTAGATAGCAGCTTCATTGTTAGGCAGAATAAATGATTTTACTCTGAAATTTAATACCGTTGCAGCACTTTCTTCATATATCTCTCTCTATATCTATATATATCTCACATTGATTGAAAGCTCTGATGAATTTTGCTTGATTCCCCCACATGGTAAAAATTTACAATGGTATGAAAGTTATGAGAGAACACTTTTACTTAAAGGAAAGGTCTGAATGATAAATGAATTAATTGACAAGCAGATGAAAATAAGTCTTCTGGTCATCTGAAAAATGATATGCTATAAATGCAACTGTAGTGGCTTTTAGCAAATGCCAAACTAATGTGAAAAAATGTCTTTGGGCTAACTTCTCGTAGCTCTACAAATACAGAATGCAGGCTCCAGCGTTTTGCTTCCTCTTAGCTGAAGGGTAGAGCGTATTCCATCCAGGCAAAGGGTACCAGAGTTTGTAGTCCTTCTCTTAGTTTCCAGTGCAAGTTTAGGCTCTTGTCCTGCGGTCCCATAGGATCTTCCATGCTCTTGTGAACACATACAAAGTCATACATGCATGTGGGAGACTAAAACCCAGGAGTGCTTTTGTGCCATCCACTTCTTGCACTGCCTGTTGGTGGCAGTCACATCCTGGTCCCAGGCTCTGATTGCTTAAGCAAGGAAGGAATTTCCCAGATGTCATGACAAAGCTAGGAGAAGTAGTTTATCTTGCTTCCATCACAAGTCCCAGCCTGTAACAGGAGTTGAGATGGCTGAGGTCCATAGTCCATAGACCTGGCAAAACTAGAACAGCCTCAGGGATTAAGTTTGGCAGACAGAGAGGAGGTGAGAAGGGGATCTATACTGGTGCCATTCCTGTGCTAGGGTTTTGTTAGGAGACATGGTAGTTTTACAGAAACCTTCTGCCTCTGCCTTTTTTCCTGGAGACAGTATCCCACTATTACTGCTCTTGTATGATGCTGTGATACTGCCTCTGCTATTGCTCTGTGCATATTTTGGATCATTCATGGTTTTTTTTTTTAACTCTTTGGACGAAAGGTGTCAAAAATATTGTCTGTGTTCTAGCTGAGAGGAAGAAGATAGAAATTTGTTTCTTTCTTTCCATTATAACTCTTCCTTTCTTTATATCCGCCAAGTTGTAGACATTTCTAGGTACTCTGTTTTTCTAGCTCCTCTCATGTCTGTTTTCTACCATCTACAAACTCAGGCTTGTTTTTAATTCTGTTTTCCTTATCGTTTGAGGACAAGACTGGACACAACCAAAATTCCCCGTGGCATCCCCTGAGACACATCCTCCCCGCTTTCTGCTTGTAATCCTTTGTTTATGGTCTTTCAGCCAATTCTCGATTAAGGATCATGTGACAGTGTTTATATTCAAACTGAATGCAATTAATAAGTGTCAAGACGTCATGAAATGCTGTATGAGTTGTGTGCTAAAAGACAAATGTTCTATATCTAGGCCTTTCCCTTCAGGCACTAATTAGATAATATATGTTTGAAAGGGTTGAGTCTGTCAGTCAAGCCATAGATCTGTAAATCCATGTTGAAATTCATATGGCAACACTCATCAAAACACTTAAACATGTGCTTAAGTCCTTTCTGTGTTCAATCAAGTACATAAGCATGTGCTTAAGATTTGGGTCTCCAGGCAGACCCATTGAAATCAATGAGAGAAATGTTTTTCATCTCGATGCTCCAGATCTCCATCTTGCTACCAGGAAAACTGAAGTCTTCATTTACCAAGAGCAGAGTCATTCTGAATATGACACTTCAGCAGATATTTAGTGCACTTACTTAAAGCACTGGAGTTATTGAAAATAATACTTAGGAATGTAGTTTCTTTCCTCTCTTTTAGAAGTAGTTAAGCTCCTTTAGTGCAAGCAAAAGGACTCATCTAGAAACACTTACCAGTGGCTCTGTTTCACCTCCATGAATATTTGTGGGAGTCTTTTTCCATCGGCCCCAAGTACTTCATGGTGAGGTCAGTGTGGTCTCTACTAGGTTTTAGTGCATGGCCTTTTCTGTCCTGGGAGCCAGATAACAGGAAGACCTGTGGAATAGCATACCCTTGGTCACTCACACCGCTCACATTGCAAATTTGCAGAGGACTCGTCAGTTCCCAAAAGTGTTTGGGCACTTACCTGGGAGCGGAGTATGGAAGGACCTCTGCATGTTGCCTGTATTGCAAGGAAAGGGCAGCCTTGAGGCACTCAACACCAAACTGATCTCCTCTAGGGGTAGTTAGGCCTGCTAGTGCGCCTGGCCAAGACTGCTGTGCTTGCTTAGATAGGCTGCCTCGGACACAGCGGGGCAGATGGTGGGCAGTGTGGTGGCAGTGGCCAGAACATCCTGCACTTCTGCAGAGACTGCCCTTACATGGCTCATAGAAGAACAATGGCTTCCTCGCTGTAACAGCTACAAACTGTCTTACGTGCTTTTCTTTTGGCCTGAAACCTCTTTTCCTCCAAAAGATTGCAGACTGGAAATAGCCTGTGTTTTTCTGGGAGAAAAGAGTAAGAAATACAATAGGTTAAAATAGGTAGAAATTGATTTGTCTGTTCTAGAGGGAAGAAATGGAAAAGGGAGCTTGACTGGGACAAAAGCTCCGGTTTCCAGTGAAGTCAACTAATCACAGGTCTTGAAGAAAAGCAGACCTAAAAGTCCTGAGCAGTTCTGAGAACTGGTATTAAGAATACCAATTTAAACATGGTGGCCCACATCTGGAACACCTGTAATTCTTTAAGCTAAGCTACTATTATAGGACAGCCACTCTGAAACCTTACCTTGTGTTCTGCCAAGACTCACTTGCATGCTTCTCCAAACAGCAGAATTAGTCCATTTAAAGGCAGTGGGTACTACTTGGCCTGCCAACGCAGCCCTGGCTACCATTAGGATGAAGCTAAGCTATAGGAATTTGCTTCTCCTTTCTGGTAGTTCAGTATTTCTGCCAAAGGGTAGAGGGCACCAAAAATGTGTAACAGGTAGAAATGAAAGCAAGTTCTGGATGCTCTTGCTAGTCCTTTCCAAGGACTGTCCATACTGCCCACAAGGGGCTGACGTTATAGTGCTGAAAAAACGGATGGTTTAAAGCCCGAGGGAGTGCAGATTTGCATCCTGCAGAAGCCCTTTACTAAAGCTGTGAGAGGAAAATGTGTTCATGCAGTACAGTGCTATGCTGTAACTAGACGGGAGTGAAAGCGCTCCATGAGAGTTCAAGAACCCATCAATCAAGACCAAAATGTGATTGTGAAACAAGAAGACAAAATCCGTAGCCAACGTTTCAGAACCAGGTGACAGGGCTCAGTTAGATTGGAGTGACCTCTAACATAAATTAAGCGTAAAGCAGCTGTGATCTGTGGTGTGAAATCCAGTGGGTGAGTTCACATCTTAGTTCCTGTCCCCACTGCTGGCTGTTGTAGCCCAATGTGAGGGAGTGGAGATTGACCCAAGGCCTTTGTTAGCCACATAAGCCTTTCTAAGAGCTCTGAGCAAGCCCTCAGAGGCGTACCTGGCTTTGCAGTGTCTGCTAGTGCCCCAGCATGCTAAGAAGAGCTGTTGTTCTGTTCAGTTGAGTGCTGTTGGCAGCAAGGCTGGAGGGCGAACTACCAAAATCCTTATGGCTGGGACATAGTCAGTCAATTGGCAAAGGCTTGTGAATACGTGCAGTTCTCAGCACTGGTTGAATCTGCAGTGTTTGGAGACAGGCCCATCTCATGTGATGGTGAGTAACCCAATATGATTTTCCTGACAAGTGGCGACTCGATGCCAGCATTATGAATTATCCAGGGCAAAGCAAGGTCAAGTGTTCAGGTAACACAGGTGTTCTTAAATAATCCATGGACCATGAGTAGCTTTTATGATTTCTCACCCTCTTCCCCTCCCCCTTATCTTCCTTGTTTTCGTACTTCACACAAGATCTACCAGCTTCCAGGCCTAGCTCCTGGAAAACTGGAAACAGCCATCTCAATCATGCACAAGTGAACTTGTTAATGGACTGTCAAAATGGATCAGCATGTTGCGTTCTCATCCTTCTTAATCATGAGGACCTGCTGTATTTCACATCTTTTCATTCTTGAACGTTTGTAGCCATCCTAACAGAAGATACTACAATTAGCAAGCAACGCACAGGTGGCTTCCTTTTTTTGCTGCAGCAGCAAACAGCAACCTAGTGTCTAGGTCAGTACAGCCTCCACCAAGAAGAGGACACATGCAAGGAAACCCCCCAAGTGGCATAATTACTGAAGTAACCGTGTTGCAACAAATTGCGTCTTACTTCATCTATGCCATTGGGCCAACTCTTCTCTTCTGAGAAGATGGCATGTTCTTGCATTTAGTTGTTGCCCTGGCTGACTTTTATCAAACAGTTTCTCTTCAGACTTCGTAATGAATACTATTCAAATCACTTGAAATCAATTTACTGTCAATATAAATGAAAAATAACCATGCTTATAAACTCATGGGGGATGTGAGGTTATCATCTGCAGGCCTGCATAAAATTCTGTCCACACTTAGTTGCTGAGCTGAAGTTTTGTGGATGCCATCGCTCCTGAAAGGAGAAGGCATGTTGACATAATGCCTGACAGGAGGCATGTCGGAGGCCAGCATTCTGTCCAGAACACACTGTGAAAGATGGTATGTGCAGGGCCTAACACTTGATCTGAAAAGGTGGACTGAATGTTGAGGCAATGCATGCAAAGAAGAAATCCTTCCTCCATATCCCCTCACTGAATTTAAAGATTAGTTGTAAAGTTAATCCTGTGTTTTTCAACTGCAAAACCTCTGCTCCGTGGAGGTCTACTTTGGTCTCCTGAGCCCTCCCATATCTTCACTTTTTCTCTTAACATGTGTTTGGGCTAATTCCATCATTAAGCAAAAATCAGGATTTGGGCAGAGTGAAAGACTGTAAAATCACCTGTGGGAACATGGGGTGAAATGACAGCCAGAAAGATGCTTCCACCACCTTCTTGATTGTTTTGTTCTGCCTGTGTAGAGTTCATTGGCCCAAAAGCAGTTACTGAGTTCTGAGAAGGACATGTTGGTTTGGGTTGAGTTGTAATGGGAAATGGAGCTGCGGCACAGCCTAGGAAGAGGAGCTGGGGAGGGGGGTAGAGGAAGGGGAGTAAAATTTTGATTTAAATAAATTCTTGCAGAACCTTTCTGTTCCGAAGGGAAGAGCGGTAAGTGTGAAACTTTCCTCTGTTCCTTAGATGAGTTAAGGACTTACTGTGCTTACTCTTCCTGTTCATCTTCTTCCCCTTCCTCCCTCCTTTTCCTTCTGTGCTATCTCGTGAGTCAGAGTGGGTGTATCACATGTAATTAGTCTAGATTGCTGTTCATGTTGGAACAGCTACCTTGCAGAGCTATCTTTCATCAAGAAAAAGCTGCCAGCTGAATGACCTGCAGCAGATAGCTGGGTGACCTATTCCGCTTGAGAGACTACTGTGCAGTTTGATGCTTGTTGGATTAGGAAGTGTGACCACAGTAATTAGCAGGAAGTTTCTGGATCTGGATACAGCACGTTAAATGCAGGCTGGCCTTTGACAAGGTCTGGCCTTGGTAAATGAGAGTGGGCAGGCTGGGCTGGGGTGCAGAGATACGATGGGCAGGAGAGAATGTGAGAGGGATGGATGTGATATCGCAGAGCTTGTCACAGGCTAAGGCTGGGCATGCTTTTTTCTGAGGCTGCAAAAAGAATTGCTTGCAGCTCTGTGAGAGAGAAGGGTATGAGTTAAAACAGATTGACTTTCCTCCTCCAACACACACGTGCTCCTTAAATACCAGGGGAGTACAAAGGGAGCAAGTCTTTAAAAAAAGATTTGTTCTATAGACTGCAAAGATATGCGATTACTAGCAGTCGTACAATTTATGGGAGGCAAATGTGCACGTGGGGCTTTTATGAAGTGCAAGTAAAGCAAAAAGATAGAGGGAAGGAAGAGGCATGCTCTCCAAATGCCCATCTTTTCTATCAACAAATGTTGCCTTAGAGGCAAAAGCTTGGGTGTTTCTTTTTCCCTGAGTGTTCTGTGTGCTTGTATTAGTCACACCCATTTATTTTTGGCATAATTCATGCACTATTTGAAACTTGGCAAGAGTAGGGATGTTATGGCCAACAGTCAGTCTTGCTTCAGGAGTTTCTATGAATATGAATGCCTGAAGTTCACATAAGCTTACTCTGTTGCTATAGCAACAGATTTGTTGTGAAATCCTTGTATTTTAAAGGCTAGGTTCTGTAAATTAACTTCCATCTTCAGTAGGATATGTGATGCTAGTGATTTCTACACGTATTGTTTTCAGTGAAGTTGCAAACGTTAGGGGAATGGATAAATTCAAGGATCCGGTGAAATTAGATTTAATCACAAACAATTCCAGCACTTAAGATCAAAGTAAACTAGTTTTGTGTCCCATCCGGAGAGGGGCTGAGTGCCCTCAACGCCAGCAGGGTTCAGAAAGAGTTGAAGGTGCTGAGTAACACAGCTCAAGGTGCTGCAGGATGGTGCCTTACACATAAACAGTGCAGACCCTGCACAGCATCCAGCACCTACAGGGATGTGTTCAGTTGTGAAACAACAGGATAGGAAGTGTCTCACAGAAACAGAATATTCAAAATCTGCTAGACTTATTTTCTTCTTAAAGGGGAATATTAAAATATGTTTTTGTTTTTCTGCTTGCTCAGGGATGTTTGAGTCTCAGTTGACAATAAGCCTCGTACAGGCAAACCCCTGCACTGAAGTCCATATGTTCTGTGTGGAAACAGGGGTCATTGCAGGTTCAGGGTCTTACTGCCTCTTCGTGAAGGGCCATCAAATACACATAATAAACTAACTTGGGAGTGGAGAGGAAGTAGGAGCTATTTTTTTTTCTTCCTGCTGTTTTCTTTCAGTTGGACTAATCTTGGTGTAATGTAACTGTAATAGGTTAACAACCCCAACCCCCCCAGATGCAAATGGGCTTTCCAGATAGACGGGATCCTTTTTAAAGAGATAGCGGAGCCTGATTTCCAGTTTGTCTGTAAGTCCCTGGGCCTCCCAGTGTTTGCAATTGTTGAAGTAAATGGAACCCCATGCAGGGTGTAAAGCTAAACCTGTGTTTGAGCCTTTGCAGGATCCAGGTCCAGAAGTGGCTCACACCAAGCATCTAAAAAGGGAAATGAATGCCAAATTAATGGCTTTTCTTACTCTTTGACTTGGGTGCCTCTGGTATTTCAAGGGCTTAGAGGTTTATGGATGCTGGGTCATTCCCGTTCTGCTAACAGGAGTGTAGGAGAGAAGGGGGCAAGTCCCTGTGGGCCAAACAACCTTTTAGCAATACTTTAAGGGGATAGTTCTCTTTATGGAAGTGGGATGACTTGCAAAACTGGATTTTTATACAAAGCTGGTTTTGGTTAGACCAGTACATAAAAGTATCCAAAACACAAAATCTTGATTTTGTGGTTGAAGTCTTTAAATATTTTAAAATGACCAAAATCCTTTTAAGATTTATTTCGCCTTTACTTAAAAACTGCTTCTCCAAATTCCTGTCAGATTTCGCTTTTTATGCTGATATTGCAGTCAGGGATAAAGTGAAGCTGTGAGATTTGGGGGTTGGGGGAGGGGAATGGTGGTGGGGAGATGGTGCTGGGGGCAAGAAGATAGGCTTAAGAATCCCTGAAAACTTTTTTTTTAAATATATCTTTGCTGGAGGTTATGCAATAACCGTGTACAATAAGCATTGTGCCGCCTTGCCAAAGCAATTATCTGATTTTCCTTTCAGAGTACAAAGCAAACCTATTGGCGTATTCAACAATAGTCTAAATTACCAATGACATTTTTTTCATTGCTATAGTCTAAAACAGGATGGTGGGTTGGAATAATCTGTGTTTTGTAAGGACTGCTGCTTTTACAGTAAGAGGTGGATATGAACTATATTTTAAGGTCAATCAGAAGCTTTCTAACTGCAATATGGGGACCTGATAATTAAAGAAATACATGAATGAAGCAAAGTATGTGTGTTTCCTAATTCATACAAAGAAAGACTCTTGAACAGTTTCAGAGGGCAGATTTGGAGCTAGAAAGGAGATTGCAGATGAATCAGTCACTGCTGATGGGTTTGCTTGCTATCTCTGAGATCAATGAATATGTATGTCTGTACCGCAGAGCTACAGTGTAGTGGAGAGCTCAGAGCTGGCCTTCGGTACGCACAGCTTGCTGGAGCCACCCTAGAACTCTCCTCCCTTCCTTCTGGCCATCTGCCCCCACCTTGTTAAGCTGTGGCCCATCAGCAGACACAGGCATACTTCCTGGGTTTAGCAAGTATCAGGTTCATTTCTCCTCCAGCCACTGCCTGTGGGGACAGTTTTAGGTCCATACTGCTTTGTTACATCTTTCCCACGGCAAGACATTTCCCTCCTTTTCCATTCATGTGTAGCAAATCTGTTCAGGAGACTGATCTGTCTGAAACGTAATAATTTCTTTTTTCTCTGCTTGGTGTGGGTTAGTTTCAGCTGTGCTGGTTCCTTAAACTGACCCACATATATGACCACCAGTAACAGCGCAAGGAAGGAGGCTGGATTATGTGACTTTCATTAGAGAGATGGAGATGAGATCAAAACAGGCTTGAGCTCGAGCTACTGTGGAACCTTACCTTTAATCCTGAATGCTAGCGAAGAGAGAGAACTTGGGAAAAGAAGGACAGAGTTGCCAATAGAGTTGAGTCTGCAGGTAAAGGCATGGGGAATTTAAGTCATAGGGCAGAGAGACAACCCACAGATTGCTGGGCTCTTGGCTCAGGATAGGTTATGTTTTAGTGGGAAGTGGGGAGTAAGGGTTTGTGAAGGCAACCTTTTTTTGGGGCCAGCTGCAGCTGAGACACTGAGCTGTCCTCTCTTTAGGGTTCGATTAGCTTGCCAGAGACCTGAACTATCGTAGCAAGTATGCTTTGACACCCAACCTGTCAAAGTCACAATTCCCAGCCAGAAATGTCTCTCAGAGTGCCAGAGATGGAGGAAATGAGAGGATTTCAGTGTTGTTCTTTTTTAAGTGTTGTCCAATTGCTGTGATCTTGGTGCACAAACAAAATCAGAGGTCAAGATGCGTCTAATATAGAAGGTCTTACACAAGCCCGTCTTTAGCCTGCCTGGTATGTGGCCACCTGCCTCTGAGCGCAGGTAGAAGGCAGTACTGAAATTTGGAAAGGCATCCCAAGGCATGCGCTGACTGCTTGTGTGAGTCATGTGAGAGCTATATCTCACTGTGCTTCCAGAGCAGGAGCATTTGCTGCTTATAACCAGTACCAGAGGGTATTAGAAGTTCAGCCCTTTGCTGGGACAGACTGTTCCACATGATGTTGTGTCCATTAGGTTTCTGCACAGACAGAGAAACTCTTGGCTTTCCAAGGCGTGGATCTTGGCCTTCTGTTGAAATGTCTGGACAGGCAGCCTGACCGCATTCACTGAAAGCTGGGGGGTGGCGCATGAGACTTCTGGCTCCCTTAAAGGAAACAAATGCAATGAGGCTTCCGTGTAATGACAAATTACTATCAGGATCAGGAGGCAGGCAATGCTCTGCATATTATAATGTAGTGTAAGTAGCTCTACTGGCTCCTATCTCTGGCTTATTTTGTCATTTTCTGGCAAAGCAGCACTGTGATCTCCCCCTCCTTCTTCCCCTTCCCCATTATTTGTTTTGTGTGTTTAATTGGCAAATTGGAGCAAGTGTGGAAGCTTGGTAGTTTGTTTTGCCTGAAGCTTGGCTTTCTAACAAACAGCTGGCCACAGCTCCAGGTCCAGATAGTTTGCTCTGGACGCTTGAAGGAAATGCATACTTTGCAAGTGGTCCATTGAATGTCACTATGATGCTCTGCAGAAATTCAGCCCTAATGAGGTTTGTCTGGTTGCAAACAAGATGAACAGAGAGCAGTTTGGAATTGTCAGTTTTATTTTTCTTTCCAGTTTGCCATGCTGAGCTCATCTCTTATTCTAACTTAATTTCTTAAGCACAGAGGTATCTTGCTTTACTCACCCCTTTGGATGACCAGGGAAATAATACCAGTTTAAGTGGCTTGCTAGATTTAGCTTATTGGTTTCTTCCGTTTTTTTCTTTGGGACAGAGAAAGGTCAATGGAAAAATACTGCTGGCTCATCTGTTTTAGGTTTTATGCTATGTCTGTAAAGAGTAGTATTACACAGGACTTGCTGTCACTGGACTTCTAGTATTATCCCTCACTATACCTAATTATCCTCTGGGAGAGAGATGAAAGGGTCTCACTGCGGTTATGCAAAAAAAGTAGCAGCTGAGCAGTAAGAGGTACTGGATCCCATTGTGCCACTGTCCTACTCACTAAGAAAGACGAAGCAGCAGTCCAAGGAGTAACTGAAAGAAGTGGTGATCAGGGCAAATGCACTGCGAACACAATACCCATAATTAGTGAGACAAGTATTTTTTTCACATGACTGTTATTGCTAATGAGAAGAGTTGTTTTTCTCCACTTCTTGAATTGTAAGTTTTCAAGGGGAGTAGAAACAGCTAAAAAGTACTCATCAGTGAGCAAAGGGGGAGAGATCTTGTCTTTTGTGGGTGGTAAAGGCTTGTTTTGTTTCTGGGTTCAGATTTCAAACTCTGGGCTGATCCTGCCAGGGCAGAAGAGGCGTGCAAGCATCTACAAATGCAGCAGCTGAAGTAGCACAGGGCAGGAGCCAGTCACCCATACTTAGCCTCCAAACGCTGCAGGGAGGTGGCTGCAGGAGTTGTGGGGCAAGGAGTATGACCTGTGGAGATTCCAGGTAGAGCCACTGCTACTTTTAGTTAAGAAAGGTGCTATCCCAGATGTAGTTATGCTGGCTGAAGGAGTCTCCCCTCTTAGCTTCCCATCAATTTAATACCTGTGGGCCCAATGATAGGGGTCTAATTCCTTTCCTTCCCTTCCCATCTGCTGTCTGAACTGTACATGTGGTCACTGCCTGAACTGGTGCGAGTCCAAACAAGCTCACTTAAATTAACTAGTCTTCACTGTTCAGTTCTGTGATTGTTAACAAGCCTTTCCTTTTTAACTTGGGTCATTTTTGCTAGAATTTGCTGCTTGTTTGTTTAGCCTGACTTATTTAGATCAGAACGTAACTGTTGCGTGACCTGCCCACTCTTACTGTCTTCTAGCAGAGGTGGAAGGGTGGGCAGTGACTGAGATAGGTCCTTGTGATCAGAAGAGAATACACGAAAGCAATAGAAGCTATGCCATTGCTCTTCTGTAAAAGTGTCAGCTTTAAGGGTGTGTGTGGCTTTACTTTTGTTGGTTTATGAAATAAATACCACATCTAAAATAATTAAATCAGGACAAAGAGTGTTAACCAGTTTGGGGAGTAATATATTTAGTCATGTTGTCTGACCTGTGGTAAATATGGATGCACAAGCACTTAGTGCCTGAGCTGGTAACATACTTTGAACATAGCTAATTTCTGTTGAAAGTTAAGCTAATTCAGATGAGTCAAAGTCCTCCCTTAGACTCTGTGTCCATGCATGGGCAATTACCACAGCTCAGCTGGTGCTCAGTCTTGAAATTGTGTCTGATGCCCGAGACTCTCTCATCATACAAAAACTGGGAAAAATCTGTGGCAGGCAAGCTCTCTTTTTGTTGTGCTTAATAGCAGGCCTCAGTCCTAATGGATACTGGTTGGTATCACTGGAGTATGGAGACAGCATGCTACACCCTCTGAAGTTCCATTTACTGTCCTTCTGGAAGCATGGGGAACCGTGGCCAGGAATACCAGCTAGTCCACGGTGCACTTTGCAGAGCAAGGGTATATTTCTTCTCATCCTTGTTGAACACTTCATTGTGCAGGGAGACAAGAGTCCTGGTGACTACTGTCCTCCAGCCTATCCAATAATGCAGAAACCTGTTTCTAACCTGGAAGGACTGCTGAGAGCTTTTCTGTCATGGGAATTCAGTTTTCCCATTTGCCCAAGAGCAGGACCCCTTCAAATTCTTCACTTGGTGCAAGCGAAGCCTTGATACGAGCAGGGAGCTGTATCACTTGGCAGTCTGAGGCTGCAGAAATCCGTCCTGACCAACAGACCAGCAATAGGTGGTATTACTCTCAGCTTAAACTAAGAGGCCACCCAATGCAGATACAAACCTTGGCTCCTGCCTCGGTATTTGAGCACACCCTTAAAACCAGTATTTCAGCCTGCAGCTTGGAGCACGTTAAATACTGCAGGTAAGAGACCATGACTGCAGGGAGAGTCAAAGCTCTGCAGGGACCATTTGAGATACGAGACGGAGTCACAGTCCCATTAAATACCGTCGTGTCCTGGTTCGGTCACAGAAAGCAAAGGTCTCTAGCCAAGCCTGTGTGCATGACTAACTGCTTTGAAGAGGTAAAACCCCACTGTATCCTTCTATACAATAAGCCTCCAGCTGGACTCTAATTAGGCACATGCTATTCCGTAGCAGCCCAGAAATTTGGGCTCAGTGTGGATTCAGTTCTTTCCCTATAGAAGCCAGATGAAGTGAAACTTCTGGCTTCAGGTTGGCTCAAGCTCTGTGTCTTTTGGGTTGAAGCACAGCTTCAGTCATTAGAAAAAACTCCTTTTGACTGAAGTGTTTTGGTGACAACATCTCTTTCTGGAGTCAGTGTAAAAATATAAGAGAAAACAAAGCAACTTCGGCTCCCGATTCTGGTTGCATTTTTTTCCCCCCAGAGAATGGAGGAATTTGGGCACATCAGCTCTCTGGCCTGGAAGCAACTGGCAATGTTTCAAATACATGGTCATCTTTCCAGTTTTTGAAGAAGCTGTGTGTGGGTTGGAAAGAGAGCTGACTGCCTCTGACTGATAGATGAACTTCGGAAATTCAGCCCTTGTTTTTAGATATTTTCAAATATTTGGAGAACAATATTAAAACAAATGACTGACAAAACGATGATTACACTTTTCAGTATTTCCATGGTTGCACAATAAGGACAGCACATGAAGAAAGAGCTGAAAGTTACATTATCGTTGTAGGAACAGCAAAAGTGTCAACATTGATTTAAGAACAAAGTCACACACACGATTTTATTTGTTCCTGATCCTCCTCTGTGATACTTCAGTCTGTTTACACAGTGTTACCCAGACTGACATTTCCTATGTGTGTCCAAATTAATTTAAAACTGCAATGCATATTGAAGACAGAGAATTACAGCTCATATGCAGTAATCTTCCAGAAATTCACCATTGCTACTGATGAGCTTTTATTAACACCACTAACAACTGAATTCAAACGGAATGTTATTTCAGATCACATTAAACTGATGATGAGTGCAACATTTCTATTGTTTGGAGCTGACACAGATCCACTGGAAAAATGATTTCCTGCGAGGTACAGATGGATATTTCAGCAAATCAGAACACAAAATGCATTTGTTTTAGGCTCAGTATTCTAGACCAAGAAAATACCCTGAACTGTGTCACATTGTCTTTTAAAAAGGTATGTTTCCAAACTCAGGGGGAAAAAGTATTCTGGATAATAAATAAATCCTTTCAGCTTCAAAGAGTCCACTGTGGTAAGGATGAATGAAAACACAGAGTTTAGGAATATGAGGAAAGTGGTTTAAGTAACAAGACTGAAGAGCAAAGCCCATCAAAGCCATTAAGGCATAAACCAACAGATTTTAAAAAGTGAGAGTTGAAGATTATTTAGCATGGTGTGGAGGCTTTGCAGAACCCATTTCAAATGAGGATGGAACAAAAGAATGAGCAATTGCAGCTTTAGGGGAGATTTATTTCAGTGGAAGGGAAAACACTTGCTCTCTGATACCAATTAACCAACAAGAGGATGGCGTCACAAGCCCCCGATATTAAAAATGTAAATCCCAAGCCCAAGGGTGCCTGAATTGCAGGTCATACAATTTGAGGAGAGAATGCATAAAGAGATAACGAGACTTGTATTCAGACCACATCGGCTGCCTGATTATCTCCTTGCCTTCTGCCTATTTTGCTAGCTTACAATAGGAGAGTGTCAGGAGAGAGGAGCAGGAGGCTCCACGGGTGAACAGGATCACTTTGGGAAGTGGGCTGAAGTTGATCAACTGTGTGCCACAGAGGTTAGGAAAACAGAAGATTAAAGCCTGATATGGTATAGGAGGCAAACAGGTGAGGGAGAAGCAACATAAAGGAATTGTGGCACAGTTTTTGTACCCTACGACCCTGGGGCTTCATGTAGGGCTTTAAATCAGTGGTTCCCAACAGAGGGCATGACAGGAGTCTTTTGGAGCCTCTTGGAGAGTTGGGATGCATTTGCTTACTCTCACAAGGGGTCATGACCTCAGCTGAGACTACAACATCCAGAAGGAGGGTTTCAGGGTGTCGTGAGCAGCATGGGAATCCTGTTGCAGATGTGCAGTTTGCAACTCAAAAGCCAGCATAAGCCAGATGGAGCACAATGATGCTGGTTGGGAAACTTTAGACTAGCTGCTTGCCATGTTCAAGGGGATGTGGACTTGAGTGGGACAGCTAAAGCTGAGCATCTTTATTAGTACTGATGCAATTAGGGCCCACGTTGTCCCCCCCTGAGGATATGCCTGAACTGAAAAGCTGGATCTGGAATCTCTCAGGCCTTGGGCTTGAGTCCAAGTGAGGCAACATGGGCTATTTTGATAATACCAGCTCATTTCCATGCTGTCAGGGCAAGAGGTGAATGGTGATGGGTAGATGAGCTGAGGTTCTAGCACTAGGAGAATCATACTCTCATTCATCACGGGTTACCTGGGTTTAGTGCTAAAGGTAAAGGGTTTTAATGTGGTTTTTGTGTAATTGCTGTGGTTGATAGTAACAATCTGATGCTAGAGAAAAAGGGACAATATTGCAAACTCCAGAATATAGCCTCAAACACAAGAGTGTGCTGCTGTAAAAGAACCTTGGATTGTGGAAATGCTATTTTTACTGACTGTAGGTGTTTCTTCATTAGATTAAGCAGACATGTTGCCACAAGAAAGGGCTGCCTTTGATTTAGGGTAAAGAGATTGTGGTTGGAATTAAAGGAAAATTCATAGGAAAATTAATCTAAATAAGAATAATTGAAGAGATTCATGGTTCATTTGCGCTTATATTCATCATGCCTATTGTCTGAAGAAATACACTTACTTAAAGCGAAATGACAGATTATAATTTACCAACTTTGCATTTATGACATCACTGTATTGTCTATTCCATAATCAGAAATATTAAGCCTGAGCAGTAATTTTTGCAAAATACTATTATAGAGTTATAAATGTCATTAAACAATAGATTGAGGTAGTGCCTTGTAACTTCAGTCTCTGGATTTAAAATATTACATGGAATGAAAGTATTCTTTTTAAAACCAAAGCCATGGCACTGTCTTTTCCATTGCCATTATGCTGTAAGCCGTTGTTTAATTTACATCTGTTTTCCACTTGTTTTAGACTCTCATCTGTAACCTTTATTTCTTCTTTACATTTTAAAAGTCTTCTTCTCCAGGTCTAGTAGAACATAATTCAGAGGTCCAAAGCCCTTCCTTGGGAAATGTTAGAAGCGAATTTACAGTGCTTGCTGCTGGGCAATCTGAAGTTTGTAAGAGCAGAAGCTGTAGTGGAAGAGGAGGCAGATACTTTGGTTCAGAAAGCCTGCCTAATAAGACTGTGTTGGGTTATAATAATTGCATTTACTGTTAAAAAAAGATATTTTTCCAGAGGCCATAGCAATTTAATTTCTGGGAGCATCGTTTTTGCTATTCTTGAACTTTGGGCAGATTCTGTTCCCTGTTATAACGTACCGTGTAAAAGCTAATCAGAACTGGGATCTTCCCCGTCTGAAGGCCCCATCTAAGGTCACTCCGCGCATTAGCGGCGTGCCTCAAGGACACTGACCACGTTGCAAGCTGAAGCAGGGAGTTCAGCTAGCAGCTCAAGGAGGTTTGGTAGAGGAAAATCAGACACTTCTGTCCTGTTTCCCACATTCACCCCAGCGTGATGGTGAGATGACAAAGCTCCGAGTGGCAGACCTAGTATGTCATGATCTCCGTGTAGAGCTTGTAGTTTGCCTTTCTTAAACGTTCGAAGCGTTGTACGCGCTGTTGGAGGCTTGGGTTGTTCTCCGTGGTGGGCACTAGAGGGCGCAAGTGGCCAAGGTAACGCTTTGCGCGAGTCCTCTGAAACGTTTCTGAGTGGGAAAGAACAGCCACCCCCGCAGCAATCTGTCAAATGCCGTTAGATGCCCTGTCCATTTTTACATCTTTCCTTCTTCTTAATACAGAGGTGTGGCTTGGAGGCTTCGTCCTGAATAATTAAATCTTCCTATATGCCCGACCAAAGCGGAGCAATTGGTGCCAAGTACATACTTTTCCCTCTGATAGAGCAGTAAATTTCAGTTGCTGCAATGGTCTTAGTACAGCCCATTGTTCCTCTGGGCAGAGCTCACATTAGACCTTAGCAGGCTTGCTGGTGGGATGGGAGGATTTTGCTAGTGGTCTGCAGTATTTCCCAAAATGTGGTAGAAGGAATGTCTACATTTCTGCCAGCGCTGAGGTGACATGCATAGGTTTTTAAAGATTTCTGTAGCACTTGCTCATGTTATTATGTATGTGATAAGCTCCTGTTGTTCACACTTAATACTGGGCAAGGGTGAAAGGGGACTCCTTTCAGTAGGGGCAATGTGCTTCAGAGGTGGACATTCTTGTTCTTACTGACAGGCCCCTAATCAAGAAGCTGAAGAAATGGGGTGAGAAATTTAATAGAAATCCTCATTCATTGAAATCTTAACCTAAACTTTGATATCCAACTGGGAGCTCTTCTTATCACAGAAACCACGTTTTACCAATTATTTACCCTAGCAAATAACCAGGCAGGCATGTTAAGGATGGCTGTAGTGCCACACAAGAGTGGGCTGTGAAACAAAGGAACTTGCCAGTGCCTGAGATCCTGTCTCAAAATTGTAATTGCTTAGGGAAAGTGATTCTCTACTTCATAAAATGTTATGTACTGCAAAGTGAGTGACTCATCAATATGGGGATATTACCACTAACTCTTAATGCAACGCTCCCCTCTAAGGGCAGAAAACCTGGGGCCTGATTCTGTTCCCATTAGAAATTATGGGAGTTTTGTAGATGATTTCAATGGAGACTGGATCAGACCTTGGTTATTTTTATGGGCTAAATGTCCTATGCATTCAGGGCTTATGCCGTTACAAAGACTTATGTTTGTAATAAGAGACATATTGCTTTGGATATAAATACAGCCATGAGTATTGAATACAAAAAAATATTTAAGCACACTGAGCCAAATTTGTCCCCACTGCAACTCCAAAAGCTTAATAGAATTACACCAGGGATAGCACAGGAGTAGTATAGCAATATAAGTAATTGGTAATGGAATAAGCTTTTAATTGTCCTAATCTAACCCATTGTCCCTCACTCCCAAATTTATTGGTAGCAAACATGAGTGTCCAGAAAACCAGCCACCCCAATAGCTGTAAAAGGAATACACTGGTATGACTATGACTAATAGAATGTGACATGACAGTCCTCATGCATGGGGAACCCAAAAATGAGTTGTTATTAAATATGTGCATATGATTTAGAAAATTCTCTTGTCACATGTTCTGCAGTGTCCCACTTTACGACTTCCATCCCTGCAGTCTCTGGGCAGCCCTGTTTGCCCTCACAAATACCCTTTGAAGTCCTGTGTTTCTTACTGTGCAAGTGAGGAATTTAAGCACTGAAGAGCACGATGATGAGATTCACAGAGGACCTCACCCTGAAGATGTAACTCCAGGAGGGAAATACCCAAAGCTTACATGAGCTGCTGAAGGGGAAGTCTCTTAGAACCCGTGTATGGGAAAAGCAAGGCATGGAGGTGGAGTAGAATCCAGGTCAGCTGAGTCTGGTCTGTGTGAGGCCAGGCACAGTGCTGGGCGAACAGGGGGACTCATCCTGCCTGATGTTTTGCAGTCTCTAGAGCACAGCTCTCCTCAGTCCAACGGTAAAATGGGCTCAATTTTTTTGTCCTTAAACCAGAGTAGGTCATGGGTTTGAGAATACAGGTGCGTTTCGGTTCATCTATTTCCATTTTGAACAGACCTCAGCATTGTCTGTGTGCAGAAATTGTTTTTAAAGCCAATTGCCTATTTTTTTAACTGATCTGTAGAGACATTGTGTGCCAGGAATTTAAAGCTATATGTATGGGAATGGTAAATCCTCACATAGGTCATGAAAGTTAAGGTGCACAGGGCAGTTCTGAAATTTTAAAAAAGCCAGTCTGTCTTATTTTGAGGGCTCAGTGGAGTTTGGGTATGACATCAATTTTGTTAAGCTGCTGTCTGCTCTCCCTGGAGGAGAATGTTATGTCTCTATCCAGATACTGGCATATCCCTATTTTTATGCCAGCTATGCCAGAGTTACAAAGTTTTAGTCAAGCATGATGAGACATGACAGGGCACACTTTATTGAATAATAATGCCTGCCTAAGTGCATTTTCCATCTGCATTTAAATGCAATGCATTTGAAGTAAAGCAGCAATTCCAAAACATGTTTTTGTGTGTCTGCAGCAATGGGCACCTCATTATTGTTTACATGATATACAAATTAAGGAACAAGAAACAAAAATATTAATGTTAGAAGAGTACCTAACTGCTGCAGAAATCGGTCCTCAGCAGAAACTATGATAACTTTATATTTGGAGGGAATTTTTTCTTAGCGTTTTCCCTCCCTTCTGTATTTTTAAAGCATTTATATTATTTAAAATGGATCTTTATACACTAGAGGTCTTTAGGAACCTGCAGGAGACGAAAGCCTGTAGCAGCCCTTCCGATGCTGACAGTTTAAACCTAAGAAGCTCTGACATTACTGGGAATCCTTTTGAAGTGGCTGCAGCTTGAGGAAAATCTAGCTGTTCCAGAAAAGGAGACTTTTCAATTAAACAACATCTTCCTTTCGATCAAAGATAGATTTTTAAAGACTTTTAAATTGGCTTTACACTGTTGGTATTAAGCAAGCACTGGATTTCACCTCTTGCCTTTCAGGGCTGGAGAGCCGAGCCCCACTTGGGCTTTATGCCAGATGGTTAGCAGACTGGAACCAGAGGGATGGGTTATTTCTTTTAATGGAGGAAAAGGAATTGGCAGCAGGAGTGAGCTTATTAAATTGTTTCGGTCTGCTTTTATTAATGCATTTGTAGAGTCGGCAGGTAGACTCACAACTGAGAGAATTTCACCAGCAAAACAGCCTGTTTCTAGCATGGGCTCTCTCGTGGTGTTTCCAAGCTCCTGGCTGAGCTTAATGCTTCCTTCTTCCTGCCAGGTACAGAGGCCCTTTTATTTTCTGACCCCAACTTTGGTTTCTGTCTTCCAACTTACTTTCAGCTCCGTGTGTGTTTTACTGTGTTGCAAAACCGTTAACATTTCTACTGTAGGCAGCCGAGCCAACTCCTCTCTTACATCCACTGTCTATTAAGGAACCATTCAAAAAGAGGTAGCGCACCTCTAAGCCACCTTTTTGTTGATATTTCCATATCTGCCTTGAAGGTATCTACATAAATGTTACTGCAGAGGAGCATTTAAACTGAGCTGCTTCTTCCTTGTAACTGAAGCACAGAAAGATTTTTCCTTGCATTTTCTCCCCACTCCTTACCCCCTATTTTGCTTATGCCCATTTGTCTCCTTCCTTCCCTGCTGTGATACTCTGTATTATATTTCCCACCAAGCCTCTGAAGGAGACAATACCAGGAGTCCTTTTCTATAGCCTCTGTTCTGAAAGACAGAGTTCATGTGCGACATACAGCCAGAAAGGGAGGGCATAGGAAAAAGATGGATTCCTCCTACAGCTTGGGACACTGGAATTAATAAACATCTTTCTTCTTTGCTGTTGTCCCTCTCTGTGGTAGCTTGAGGGTATTCAGCTTTGGATGTGCTATGCAATGTTTTTGCAGTTAGTTGAATTGGATGCAGTGAGATTTAATCATGACTGAGTGAGTAGTGGTAGTGACTAAATGATTCATTGAGCCCGAGTCCTGACATAGGCTGCCCAAAAGGTCAGCTCTTTGTCTGAAGCCTCTTCTAACAGCAATGCATGACAGGGCTTTCTGGGAAGACCAGATTCTGTTTCTCCTGTGTTTGGTTCTTGGCTTCTTAGCTCTGTGTCTCCTCATGGAGAGCTCATCCCACAAATGTTCCACAGCTAAAGAATTACTCCTGAACTGGGGATGGAGAACTGTTTCCTGCCATATGTCAGAGGAACGGGGTCCTGCCTCCCTTCTGCCTTGCAGACCCCTAAGCCCAACAAAGGAGAAGCTATCACTTTACAAGCAGATACAGCATCTTCCTTTTTGGACAGTGGTACAACCCATTGGGTCCATTTTATAGCTGAGTCTGGGCTACTGGCCCTTTTCATTTGCAATGGAATTTACTGAACAGTTTGCTAACGTACTGAGTTCCGTCTCTTAAACTGAGACTTCAGCCTTGTTAATTTTTTGCTTCGGTCTTGGCAAGAAGGTCTGTCAGAAGACTGGGCATCTCAGAGAAGTTTGCTATGTGCCATGCACTTCAGATATTTTGGTAGCTCATTTACTACAGTCTGGAGTGGGGAAAACCCATCTGAATTTACCTGGATCCACAGGAGTGCTCAGAGAGACTCTGCTGTGGTCCAAGATGGTAAAAGCAGTTCCTTCAGTATTATGGATATTTTTTTAGTCTTATGGACAGTTTTGGGATCCTTGTATGAGCCATTAGTAAATCATCTCAGCCACAGGGTTCTTGGGGATGTCTTTCATTAGCATGTATCCACCATAGTTTCCCAGTTGTCCTTTGTGTTTTGCCTTCCTTCCTGTTGGATGACCATTTTCCTAGCCCTTGCCTGTGAGGACCTCACCTTCCTAAGCTTTGGTTCCCACACAGGAGCAGACACAAAAGAAAAAGATTTTGGGGAAATTCTGGAAAGTTAGTGTCCAGAACTGAGTCAGGATCTGTTTGACTTGAGAAAGACTATTTTTCTCCTGTTAGAGGGAGATGAGGATCTCAGTTTTACACCAGATCTCAGTTTGCACTGATGGAAGGAACTGGTAGCACTGCTGGATGCCCAGGCTACATCAGCAGTGCAACAGGACAGTCCACAGTGCTCTTGCAGAAATTAAGAATATGCTGAATTAAGAACATACTTTAATCCCCGTTTTGCCTTAGCTGCAGACCTTGGCAGGATGGTTTGTCAATGCACAATTGCCGATGATATTTATTGTATCTGCGTGCCCTTCAACGAGCAGAGAACTTCCTGCTGTCCCCCTACCCCCACACACTTCTCCCCCTCCTCTGCCTTGCTGATCCCATGGGTTTGAAGCTCATCTGTGGAAGTAATTTTTTTCTAGTGGGATGCTTGTCAGGTCCTGTCAGCTACAAATTGCTCTACTGAAGGTGCAGAAATAGAAATCCTTACCTGTTACCTGTGGTAGTGGGCTTTTTCACTCTGAATCTCAGGACAATCATCTGCGGCAATTCTAACGACTTTCAGTGCAATTTAACATACTGGGTGGTTTTTAGATCTCTTATCTGCACCATTAGCTGGCACCAGCTGATTTGTAACACAAACAAAATCTGTGACACTGCCCAGTGCATTACTAGGAATGGAGTGTGCTGTTTAAGACAGAAGACATCAGAGTGAAGTGAGGAGAAAGACACAGAAACTTCATTACCATGGTAGGAGGGTTAATATTTTTAACAGGTTTCCACTCAACTTTTCTGCTTATTCTGTGTCCCAAATGTATCTGGTCTTAGGAAAATAGAACATAAAGAACAGTGATATCTACTTGTTGATTTTTGCTTGGGGTGACTTTCAGCAGAGGTGTAACGTGGTGCAGCATATGCATGAAAGCCGGTTTGATCAGCTCACATGGAGGAGTGAGTGGCACAACGCCTCTGTGAGCACAGAGGAATCCAGAAGAAATGTGTTTGCTTATGGCCAATATACACAAATTCAAAGCCCTCATTGAGGGTTTGCAGCACTCCATGAAGTGTCTGACACACCAAATGCATGTGCTAGAAATCCACAGACTTTTATTCTTGCACCCAATCCTGGCAGCATAGCTGGCAATGCAGCTGGTAGTTGTCTTGCACATGTAGAAATGTGGGGAGGTAGAAAGAGAAGACTCCAGCAAGAGCGAAAGAAAGGCTTTGGAAAAAAAGTTATGATTATCCTTGTGTACGATACTAAAACAGACAGGCAAAAAATTTCTTCAGGTAGACTTATTCAGAAAGGCATATTCCTTTTTGTGGGCTCTTCTATTAAGTAGGAAATATATATATATAAAAAGATGTAAAAACCATCCTAAAGCCTTATGTTGCTTTCAGGTACTTCTGTAGGTCTTCTTCTGAACAGGTCTGCTCTGGTTTTGGCTTTGCTTCTTTTCAGTGCTCAGGTAGTGGAGGCACGTCTGATTCAGGTGTTAAGGCCTGGAAACCCATTCGTAGGTAAAAGTGGATGCTTCTTGCAAAGGGACTGACTCCAGCCTTCGTAGTGAGAGTGTTGCTCACTTAATACGGCTCCTGTTGTGTCCAGGGCTTTGCAAGCAGCTGCAAGAGCTGAAAACAATCCAGATGTTTTTTCCCAGTGTTATAACTGCCTGCAAAAAGGGTCACATGCATTGTCTCTAATCTGTTAAAGGCAGAGCCACATGGGTCGACTTAAGATGGAATTGTTAACCAATGACCAGTTTATTGATTATTGGGTTAGCACATGACAGTTGGAAATGAATCAAACTCCTCTGGAAGCATGTGAGGAGCCCACTTTTAGGCAAGGTGATGTCATCCCTTGAGGCCACGCAGAAAATACTTTGGGGAAGGAGTTTGCAGTAACTGTCTTTCCTCCTTTCCTGCCCAGGAGAGTTTCATGGATGCATGTACCCAGGAACTCCTTGGATGGGAAAGAGCCAGTGAGGTGAACATTTGAAGGTTGCCTCACCAAGGTGTTCTCAGGCTTGGAACGCTGCTGAATGAGATAGCTGGCAAGTAGGGTATACTGAATGTATATGTGTTTATGTGCTAAGACCTGGGGAGGGGTTTGGAGGCAAGGTGGTTCTGGCAGCAGATATGAACAATTGCATATTATATTGGGGAAAGAGAGGAGGAGAGTAGAGATGGATATAGTTGTTTCAAGCTCACAATGGAACAGGAAGGCCAGGCTCAAACACAGCCACGGGTAGTTACTGAAAGGTGAAATGAACAACTCTAGCTTCAACAGATGATTTGAGCTGAGCAATTTGACTTTGCTGAATGCAGATTTGGGGAGAGCTTTCGTGATGAGCCTTTTTGCCACTGGGTGTAAACAGGTGGGAGTCACTTCAGACAAGTGAGTAACAGACACTGGGTGATGAGAACATCCCCAGAGGGCACAGCCAGCTCTGGAAAAGGGTGCTTGCTGCAAACTGGAAGAGTTTGTGCAGGGTTGTGCTGTCATGCAAAACCTGCTGATCCCTGCGCTCCCCACCTCTAGCAACCTCAAGTGAGGCATGTTGGAAGAATATAGTAATGTGGACCTGACTGTAACAGATACAGACCCAGGTCACAGAGAGATCAAGTGAGAAGCCTAAGACTGGCCTCCAGTACGAAGAAATAAACGCTGATCTCCAGATCTTCAATTCCAACCTCTAACTAGCCCTCATCCTTCCTGGGTAGCTGCCTTCTGTTGGGGTTTCCTGTCCATGGCAGGGTGAATTTAAATTGATTAATTTGGTCCTTCGGTAAGTAGAATGGTCAGAGACTGGAAGGCTTCTAGAGGAACAGATGGTAAAGTTTCAATTTACCTTTTGGAGCAATAGCTTTGCTGCTTTGGTGTAGTTTTTGGAGGTACAGTTAGGAGTTACAAAGCCCAAGCCAGCAGCAGAGCCTGTCGTTCTTGTGTGTCACTTACTGTGGTGTGCTTGGGTATGGAGAAGTCTTCTGGTCTCCTAAGAGAAGGACAGTGTTGTTTCTGTTTCACCTTCAGAAGTAAGAAATCAGCCTGATAAATAGAAGATGAAAAATTAGGCCTTTGAAAGGCACATTTTCAAAAGTAAGGAGCGCAAATCAGTGCATCCATTAATCAGAGGGCTGGAGCACCTCTCCTGTGAGGACAGGCTGAGAGAGTTGCGTTTGTTCAGCCTGGAGAAGAGGAGGCTTCAGGGGGACTTATTATGGCCTTTCAGTACTTAAAGGAGGCTTGTGAGAAGGATGGAGACAAAATTTTTAGTCGGGCCTGTTGCTATAGCACAAAGCATAATGGTTTTAAGCTATAAGAGGGTAGATTTAGGTTAGATGTAGGGAAGAAATTTTTTATGATGAGGGTGGTGAAACACTGGAACAGTTGCCCGGAGAGGTGGTAGATGCCCCATCTGTGGAAACATGCAAACAAATACCAGAATGTTTACAGCAGAGTCAATAAAACTCTGCAGAATTAGGCCCTTTAAAATTAATTGCACTCTAACTAAATTGTACTCTAACAGACATTTCACGTCACCTACAAAACCCGCAAAGCTGACAATCCTGCTTCATGGGTATGAAGAGGAATGTCTAGTCCCTCAAATCTTGCCCTTGGTGCAGGCAGCCACGTTGCTGGTGCAGTGTATTTCTGCTGTCCCTGCAGCCAGTGTTGCAGATCCCACTTAGTGAAGCAGGGGACCAGCTCTGGATCTTCTTGAAAAGCTGAGTCTGAAGTTTTCTTTCTAACGAATCTGACAGGTCTCTCCTTAGCCAAGCCAGCTGAGGTAAAAAGTGCCAGACCCCAGCACCTCTGCCCTTCACTCTTCGCATCCATAAAACCATACCAGAAGAGAGACACTTTGGAGCATTCTCACAGACTCGTTAAATGACCTAAAGAGGGGTTAATGGCAGAGCCAGGGAACTTTTGTGCACACAACCCTGCCCCTGTTTCAGAGTGGGAAGTGTGTTCACAGAGGGTAAACCTAGTGTAGGGAACCCAAACTCTGGAGACAGGGATAGATCCTCATTCCAGTCACCTGACTTCAGAAAATAAATTTCCAAGAGTTCATTAGGGGAACCAGTCTCCATCGATTGCCTGTAGAAGCTGGCCAGAGAACTTAAGTCTTCCTGAGCTTTGAACGTGCCTTTCCCAAGGCTCCAGCACCCCCTTCTTTTCTGGAAACTGAGTGGTAGCCAGGTAGATGAACTGCAAGCTAAGCAGCAATTTATAGGGCAAATTCAGCTCCATTACACCCCCACTCCCCACCCCCACCCCCACCCCCGGAAACTTGCTGGCAGTCGGTGCAAATTGTAGAAGAGGAATCGTTTTCTGGGAACTTGCACGTAACAATGGCATGTTGCATTCTGCTCCCATTGCCGAGGGAGTTTAAGTGTAGCCTGGGGTTGGTGACGTGATGGAGGCAGGAATAATGGCAGTGAGGCTCATAGCTGGTAGAACAGTTAACAATTTTTCAACCATACCTAATGAGGGAAAGAAGGGAATCCTTGTTACCAGGCTTGGAATAGCTGAAGAGCCATCAGAGCCCCAAGCTGCAGAGCATGAAGTAAAGGTGAAGATACAGCCCTTGCTGTATTTCTTAGTTTGCTTTGCTTCAGTTAACCATATGGGCTTTGTGCTGGAAGAGTTACTTATTTTGGATGAAATTCACCCTAAATAAGTGGGATGGAGGAGCGGTGTTTTACAGAACTAAGAGCTAAGGATGAGGAGGAGGGATTTCCCCAGTCAGCCTGAGGGGCTGACCTAGGGCTTTGTCCTAGAGGTGAGTGTTATCTGTACAAGTGGAAGTGACCCCGGAGGGTTGGACCACAGATTTCGGGGAAGACGGGCCTCTCCCCTTGATTTCTTACTATACTCTTGTGTTTGTGGAAGTGCAGAACTATACTGGAGAGCCTCTGAGAAGCTGAAACCCTTTCCCTACTCATGAACTTGATCTACAAACCATGTGTATATCTTTACCAATGGATATCGGCTGGGTCAGGAGTCCAAGGCTCACCTGTGACTTGAATTCCTTTAGACTTCATCTAAACTACTCAGGTAAATATGGAAACACTAAGAAGGATGACGCACGATGCCCTTATATGCACTAGTAATGGAGGAAAATAATATGTGTGTATGAAATATTTTTAGAAGGCACAATATCATGGCTTATATCCTTTCCCTTGTTGTACAATAGTGTTTGTGGTTACTTATTCAGCCATCAGTGCAGTTTTTGCTTTGGGAATATAATCACCTACTAATGCAATTTATTGCCTCGTATATTTCTCTGCCAAGAACATTATCCCTTAAATAGAGGCTTTGTAATAATAACCTCTAATTTCCACAACTTCATTGTTAATTTCCACAATTTCTACCTCACAAGTATTAAAACTCTAAGCTTTCCATGAGTCCCTAGATTGTTTCAGCTTAATGACAGTAAATCCAGTATTTTCTTCCTGAAGATTTTAGTCCTTTAAAGGGCACGAGCCCTTGTCTCTGTGCTCGGTGCCGTTTGAGGTACACTGCTGGGAACACTGGAGTCTGCTGTGGATCTTGATGATTACACTGCATACACATTAACATCCTGGGACAAATCCTTTCCACAATACCCCGTCACTGGGATCTCTGTGAGGTCAAGGCTTCCTCAGGTGTCCCATAGCAGAACAGAAGCGAGATGACTCAGCAAGTGTTTTTGTAGAGACCAGAAGGCTGAAGGAACCTGTAAGTGCTGCGGGGCAGACCCTGCGCACTGGCAGGTTCTCTGCCTTTTTCTAGTTAATTTCCTCAGTTTATTTCTTCACCAATCTTTGAGAGTAAAGGTGAGTAAAGAGCCTTTGCAGAGCCTTTTTTTTATGTCCCAGAGGAAATACAACACTTCTTTATGTGGCTTTTTCACATCTTGTCTCTATGATTGTTTTATCCTAGAATCCATTTATTTATTATCACTTTTCATGCCAGAGCCAGAAAGGATGCCAGCCCAATGCTGTCCTCAGCGGTACAGCCAGCCTTGTCTTCCTGGATCACTCATGGGAGGTTGTTCCGTCCATCTCTACATATTGCCGAGATTGTGTCCGTCTGGTTTGTTCTGAAAACCCTGGGAGGTTCTCTTACAGGGTGGGGTAGGTAAAATGCCTGCAGGATCCCCCAAACTTCCAGTGGTTTCTGCAATATTTTGACATTTCTGTTAATGCAACAGAAACGTTTTGCTCTTTGTCACAGCAGACAGTTTCCATAAACAGGTTGGGATGCAGTCACAACGTCCATGGTAGAAAAGCGGTGTGGCAGGGAGCTAAAGGGATGTACGCCTCTCTCCTTGAGTCAGTGTCTCACACAGACATGCTGAAGACCTATTATTGTGAAAATTAGAACATGGAGATTCATCTGTTCCACCTCACTGCAGGTCTTGCTATTTCCAGAGATGGAAGAATGGGTGTTTGGTCTCCTGAAGAAATTCCAGCATGGATTATTGCATTCTGCCTGTCTACTGAAACCAGAAAACTTTATGACCAGGGGGAGAAAATTGCCAGTCCAGTCCCAAGAGAGGCCGGGCATGAGTGATATCTCTTATTACTAACATTTTTAACCCCTTCTAGTTTCTGGGGCAGGTCCCAGGTCCCTGCTCCTGCCTTCTTTTCTCTGCTTTATACACATGACCCTTGTGAGTGAGACATTAACTCCTTGTTTGCTGAAAGGGAAATTGGCCCACTGGATATTATCACACCTCCTAATACTATCTGGGCAAATGGGCAGAAACAGGCAGCACTGGCAGAATATGGGACTAACGTGCTTTCTTTTTTCTGCTTAATTGTTTTATTTAGTTTTACATATGCCCTTTGGCGGCCTTATTCTGTCCTGAGCTGGCCTTGTTTCAGTGGGTGGGCTTCTGACCTGTCTATAGTGTGTGCAGCTTGTAAACCATTTGGAGACCCTTCTCTGTGAAAGGCACTTTATGAGAGAAGCTAGGGTTTTCCAAGCTGTGGCGTGCATATCACAAGCCACTTCAAAGTCATTTGTGCAGAGCAGCGGCTGCCATTACTGAATTTGTCACTTGCCACCACAGATGGTCATGGTTTGCAGCAGCCTCTGCAGCGCTCCCCAGAAAAGAGCTCCCTAAAAAGAAAAAAATGCCACATTGAAATCTTTTTCTAAGCCACTGATGTTTTCACTAGATTATAGTTCAGTTAAATATACTACAAAATCAAAACCACAGTGTAATAATTTGTTTCTTCAGTGCATCTCTCCAGGATTCGTGTTCTTTGCAACTGCTTAAAACATTTGATTTTTCCACAGTTTTGTATATTGGTTATAATGCTCAGAGTTCTGTCTTTCTTTTAAAGTAGCACAATCTGCTGGTTCAGGGCAACTCCATGGAGGGAGATGAGGTTAGTTTGGCTGGTTTTTTTCCCCAGCGAGATTATAATTTGTTTCTCAAAGTTATGAGTTACTAATCTTCCTAAAAATTATTCCTTCTACTGTGCAAAAGCAAAAATAAAATGGAGCCGAAATATGCTGGATCATAGCAAAATTAAATGGAAATATTTTACTTTTAAATAAGTTGCATATGTGTTTCCCTGTTTAGTATTCACAATGTATGGCAGAGACGCTTTCAGAAAAGAACTAATTTTAAAAAGAGATAGATTTACACACACTACAATGAAAGCAGTCACTGGCAGTATTGTATACCGTATCAAATCAGTGACTGTTGTTACATATTTGAAGTTAATTTGACACTGAAGTAAACAAATCAAAGTGTGTTTATAGAATAATTAGACCATATTCTCAGTATTGTAGCTACGAAATTTTGTCACTGCTATTGAAGTACTCTGTGGTTTTATTTGGTTTGTTTACAGAATTCCCTAGCAACACAAAGAAAACTGTCAGAATTACATAAGTATAATTGTAATGGTAAAACCCATCTTTGCATAATAGTCATAGACCAGCTATATAAATCATAACCAGTGGTGTTGCTTCGTTTCATATTTATGATTCTGGAAGCGTAAGCAGATATATTGGTGCGTTAAAAAGAGTTTGAAAAAAAATTTGCAAAGATTTGTTTTACCCAGCTGAAAAATAAAAACCAGCAATAGGCTCAAAGTTTTTGTCAATATTCTATGTATTTTTCTACAACATAGAAACACAATACTTATATATAAATAAACATTAATACATAGACATATTGCTACATACGTTTTCTCCTCTGGTATTTTGTAGTCATGTTGTTGTGTGGTTTTGCAGCACTCAAGAACAAGTGATTGTAAAGAGAGACTAAACTGAGAGCAATGTGAAGTTCTTTTTACATCCATCCTCTTCCTGAAAATGTGGATATAACTGTGCTTGAAGAAATGATAAAAGAATCTAGACTATCTCAAAGCTGAGATTATACCTTTTTTTGGCTTCTAAGTCAGGTGAAGAGGCCATCCGTTATTTTCATTGTTCTCTCTTATAGTTCATTATATCATTTGTCACTTTTGCTGCCTCTCTTGAATGCAAGGCAGCCGCTTTTGGTTAATTTGGGCCTAATACTGAAAAATGTATGGGTTAGTTCGGTTCAACTTGGGAGTACTTGGCTCTTCTCAGAAGCAGTTCTCAGAATTACAAAGCTTTCTTTTTCTTTCTTGCTCTTCTTGCTCTTCTTCTTCTTCTGCATGCACAATAAAATAACAGTGCATGGAAATCTGGACCTGAAAGTAGGTGTTCCTTACCTGTATGGAAAGAGCAGCTGTTAAGAGGAACAGAAGTAACAAAAAGAGGCAGAAGAGTAAAGAATTAGAAGTGAAGTCCTAGGCTTTTTGAAACCAATGAGAAGTTTGATCCTAACTTCAGTGGTCTCACGCCCCGCCAGCCCCGAGTCTGCTCTGTGGATGGCTGCCTACCTTAACTGTATTCTTTGATCTCTTCTGGATACATTTTCCCCCTTCTCTTTTAGTGAAAGGATGCTTGTGATAAATCTTTACTGATGGGAGTTATTCCTCTAAAATAACATAATTCTCCAGCAAATTACTTCAGAATCACGTTCCTGAGTGCCTCAGGTGAAAAAAAAAATATTTGGATATTGTTTTGTGTACAGGAGGGGGAGTTTTATTTGGAATACAAATTTACTACGTGTGAGTTTTTGCTCTCTCTGTGCCTGCCTTCTGCAGACCTGGCATCCCAATGTCCTGAGAGCCTATTTTTTTCAACGCTGGACTTTCTACTCCAGAAAATGATGTGCCCAGCTGTTTGCTCAGGTTGCAGGGCTTTATGTGTTGACAGTCCATGGTGCAACTCGGTGTCAGCCTGTGACCGGACTTTCTGCAAGTAGCCAGAATCTTTCCCATTCCTTCATACGGTATCCTTCTCACGATGGGTCTGAGCTCCAGGAGGTATCCCAGCACACAGCAGTGGACACAATCCCACTCTTTAAACTTTATAGGTCTGATTCTTGTTTACCCAGTTGTAGTCAGATGAGTGTCCAGGTGGCTAGTTTTGTTTTAGAGTTTCTCCCATCTGGATTCCTAGTAATGTAGCACCTGGAGCCTACCTTTGCTTCAGTTCCTCCCTTGCTAGGAGTTTTGGAAAGCACACATCGTGTAGTCTTCTCCTAGAGGTGGCAAGTTTATAGGGTTACAGAATGATAAATGAAGACAGTAATTAACAAGAGACTTAACTGCCTCTTAACCCTTTCCCTTTTTGGAGAAAAGATGCTATAAAAACAGAACTGGAATCTCCTGTGTTGTTTACTTTGTTTATCAAGATTATATAAAAAAAATCAATATCTAATTTTTCTATTACACTTTAGCACTGCATCTTCCTAGCCCTTCAGAATCATATCCTATTGATTCTACCTTTAATGACTTTGAAATTTTCAGTTATTTGTTTGTGGAGAATACTGTGCCTCATATAGATTTCCCTGTGTTAGTTTAAACGCTGATAGTATACTTGGTGAATTAATGAAATAAAAATAGCTTTGTCAATAAGCAAAAGTGAAGCCACTTCCAACGTTTGTTCTGTAACCACTGCTTTCTGCAACTGCTGCCTACACAAAATTAGTTGGTGGGATTAAAGAATATATTCCTCTTTTATCCCATGTTTGAGTACTTGATCACAGAGGCATAGTTTAATCCAAACATCAATAGCACCTCATCAATTCAGTCAGATGCAGCTGTCACAGTGGACTTTTGGTTTGTTTAGAGCTTTGTGATTTATCCTTTTTTAAGGTCATAGAATATTTTCTTTGATTTTTGATGCTGAAATCTTTCTTAATCTTCTAAACTTGAGAAACATCTGTTAAGATTTAATGGGGTGACTTTTGTCTTAAAATTGGAGTTTGTCTTGCAAATCTTCAGGTTTGAAAAATAGGAGAAAAGTGTAAACATATATTCCTTAACAGTTATAAGCCCTGCTTGGTCAGCAAGCGATTAAACTAGTTAAAATGGAGCAGCAGGCAGTGCAGTTGTATTTAAGAAGTGTTTCAGTGGACTGTGATTTCAAATTTGTTTTGTTTCACATTGGTATTAGCCCTTTCCCTTTGCCATAGCACTTAGCTGAGGATCCAAGTGGCAGGTTCATGAGAGCTTTCAAATAATGAGACAGAGTGATGTAATTGAGTGATGCAGAAACAGAATGAAATTTAACCTGCATTCTTAAGCTTTGGAGGCTTGGAGCACTGTGGAAGAATGTAGTAGTTAATATGTTTGGAGGTAAGTGGCATCTAAAAATACATGCCCCTGAAAACATACAGACAGCTGTCACGTCTACTGCCTGAATATATTAGTCATTATCCTCATTAACAGATGCAAAATCATCCCTGTTTTCATAATGTAAGCATTTCATATCAGGTAATTTGTAGTAATTTTTAATGGGGCTGGATTCTTCAGCTCCCGTGTGAGCTGGTGTTTTGAAGCAGGATTCAACTAAGAACTGCAGGATCAGGTCCAGACACCTTCCCTGTGCCCTCTTTTACTTTTTTACCTACTACAGCCTAAGATTATCTTTGCCAGGAATCTAGCACACGGATTTCTTTCCCCCCCCCCAAAAAAAATGACATTGCCTCATCAGCTTTTTCTGTAGCTGATAGCCATGCATGTCTAATACGTTTGATGTGAGGTCTTGTCTTCTGTCTTCTTCACTTACATTTGCGTGGCAGTATTACCTGGACGAAAAACACAGGATATGGCTTTGTAGATATAAACGCTCTTTTCTTTTTTTCAGCTTATAGAGAAGAACATGTTGTTCTATAATTGCAGAGACAGCACTGGCACAACTTGTAAACCTCTGCAAAGTACTGCAGAGCTGCCATTCATAAGTACCAAGAGCTAAGTACAGCATGAAAAGCATGAGGGCCTGCCAAGTTTCTTGCCACTTCCTCCTACTTCTGACAAGGTTTTCAATTAGCAGCTTGTAGAGGCCCAGCCTGTGGTCCTATTTTCATGCAGTATGCATAACTTAATTCCCCAGAAGAGGCCGGAACTGCAGAGGAAAGGAAAATACCCGTAAGTTTGTCATGTTATATATTGGCAGAAACAGTTTACCAACAGTGTGATTCTGGGAAGAGGAAAGAAAGGGGGGCACGGGGAAAAGGAAGAAATGGCTAGAGTGGGTCTTGAAAGCAACAGGATCTCACTAAATCTTATTTTGTCAAAAAGCACAGGAGCCCAGCACTTTTTCCTTGTGTAGTCCTTGTGTAAGGTTAACCTCAAACAGCAGTAACCTTGAGGAAGACAGATGCACGTTCCAAATTAAGCCCCATGGCTGCATAAGCGTTCCACGGAGCAGATATGCTAAATTAACACTGCTTTGTTACATTTGGCAACATTTCCCCGTGTCTCCATTTAACACAGTCACTGCAAACAGGAGAAGGCTAACCTATTGGGCCAAATAATTCATTGGTGTAAGTTCTTGCTGTACAGTTCTGTCTCCAGGTAGTAACCAGTGTCTCGTAGCAGAACAGGTCAGGTGAAAGAAACTGCGTTTTGTGAGTACCAAATACACCCCTTGAAAGGTCGTGCAAAAAAAAGTGGCGCTGCTGTACTCTTTTTTGGACTTGGGTTTTAGCAATTCATGACATGTCTGTGCTACACTGCGGCAACACATCAGCGGTCTGATTAAAGCACAGGTAATGCCAGGGACATCCCCAACAGACAGCAGAAGTCTTATGGCCAGACAGAGAGGAAAAAAAGCCCTCCTGAGTCCCTGCAGTCATAAGAATGTCTTAAAACAGATGTCCATCTGTGTACTCTTGTAAAAACTGAGTGAGGGAGCGTGGCCATGGCATGCTGTCCTTTGGGAGCTGCTACTCTGCTTGCCTGGAGTGGGTTGTTTCCTCAAAGCCCAGGGTGGACCCACAAGTGGCTTCCTCTGTGTTATGCCAGGATGATCCTCGTCCTTTACTAGCGTACTAGTATACATAGAAGTACAAAGGCTTGTGGAAGATGCATTTACCTTTCCCTCCTTGTCTCTTTTCCTCTGCTAAGAGCTCCAGTGGGAACAGATAAGCTGATTTATGGCAAATGTATACACAGCTGCAGTGGAAGCCTTGAAGCAAAACTGTAATAACACAGCTACAGCACTGAAAGTGCCAAGAAAGATATGAGCTGTGTGGACAAGAAGTTACATCTGTGACATGTAGGTGTGGCTGCTGCTGTGAAAATTGGCCTGATCCTCAGTGGTGGAGCAGGCAAAGCTAAGCCTTCACCCACTGCACTGGCATGAGACCCATTGGACTTCACGCATGCTGAACCATCTGCAGCCTGCTCCAGCAAAAGGCGTCCCTGCCCATGGTAGGGGGTTTGGCCTAGATGATCTTTAAAGATCCCTTCCAACCCAAACCATTCAATTCCATTCATTCCATTAAAAAAAATGCAGCCCAGAGGGGAATGAGTAGAATTCCTATTGATTGATTTTAAGGAGCCAACCATAGCCGGTTTCCTTGCTCCCTGTATAAATGTTGGAGAGGGAGAGTGGATCCTCCACAGGGCAATTCAGAGCATCTCCCCTCATCTCCTGCCTGAAGCTGGGCTCTGGAGGAGAATGCTTCACACAGCTCAGGGAGGTGCTGAGCATGTTTTCTGGGGCGTGGAACAGCGCTCAGCATACCGGGCTCTTTCTGTGTTCCAGGGGAACGCGCCCACTCCACTTACGGAGGGAGTTTTGGAGAGGTGCTGCTACAGGGAACGGTATGGCTTGGTGGTAAGTTTGTCAGCGCTTTCCCTGTAGTCCTCTCGTAGAAGGACGAGATGTTGTGAATTTCATACATAAAAGGAAAAGTATCACATTTTCCCCAAATTCTTCAGGAAATTACTCTCATATACAACCCCAGAATTTGGCTGCCTTACAGAGACAGAGTGTCATTTGCATGCCATTACCAGGCTGTAAAAGTCTCATGGTGACTGCCTACTATACATTTGCAATCTTTAGGGATCCTATGAGGGTCACCCTTGAGGTCAGGTTTGTTTAGTCTGTTCCATAACGGTGTAAAGTGGACTTGAATGTGTACTCTGCTCAAATAATACACAATCTGATTGATACTTAAACATCAGTAAGTGTTGTATATATGTTGCAGTTTCTAATCTTCCAGGCAGAGGAGAACCATGTATTTGCTAACAAATTGTTTCTACAAACAACCTGATGTGGCTTTGAAAAGTAAGTCAAAATAGGGAATGAAATGTACTTTCAAAATTATGGTAAGAGAATCTTCATTTTTTCTTTCCTTGCGAAAACTTTTTTTAAAGAAAAAAAAATACCCCCCTGAGCCCTCCCTGTATTCGGAATTCTTCCTCCTGTTTACCTTTAATTCACTCACCATCCATTCACTGATTGCCTTGCAGTTCAAAAGCCAGGTTCCTTGTGTGTTGCATTGTTCAAAGATGGCTTAATTAAAAATAGATCACATCTTCTGTGTTGTGCTTAATAAGCATTGTGCTGATTGGCTTCATAGAGGCCTGGATGATATTTCAGCCCTTTACAGATCTTTCAAAAGGAATAATAAAAAGAAAAGAAGGGGGAAAAAACTGATGTGAAGTCTTTTCCATCCTGAATATGTCATGATTTAGAAGGCAAGAATTATTACTCAACACAGTCTTAGGAGAATAAAGAGAGAGTAGAGAAAAGCTGATATACGAGTAACTTTGCTCAATCTCTTCATTTTTAAAATACTGTAAAAGTATAACCTGTTGTGAAGACTAGCCTCATTGTATTTTTCTAGTGCTCTCTTTCAACAAAACTTCCATGATGAAAATACAAATAAAAAGCGACATAAAATTACACACCTCAGCATAAAACTGGTTGAGGCAAAATGTTCTTATTGTCATTTTTATGGCTATGCCATAAAGTTATAACCAATTAGTTTTTAAGTTATCCACTTTTTTAATTCTGTGTCATGCACACAGGCTTAGAGGGGCATTCCCTGTCATCCTTTGCTCATGTCTAGATAAATAATATGCCTGTGATACAATTTTTCATTTGATTCTTTCTTACATCAAGAAGTTTAATTGTTTTACTTCATGAAAAAATTGTTACTAGAGAACAAATACAAGAACATGACTCTCCAGAAGTATATTGTAGTTCTGGGTTAAACCTGGCTGCTGCTGAGATGGGAATACAATGAAAAAAAAAAGAAAGCACAGAATATTTTTTCCCTTCCATTCAGTAGCTCACAAGGACTCCAGACTTTTCTACTTACTCACCATGAATGCAGAAGCTCACAGTTACTAAACTTAAGGAGGATGGGGGCTTGTCCTCATAGGCAGGGTCAGTATCCACCAGCACCTCTAACATGATTTTTTTGTTGTTGCTTTCTTTTATAAGCAGCAGTAGCACAAAATTAGCTGTGTCATAGTCTAGCAAAGCTGTCTCCTTGTGGTTTTGGAAGTGCTATCTGCAGGTGCACAGGGAGCAAAGCTTCCTCTACCGCAAACAGTAAGGCTAGCACAGCCTGATAGGAACCAGCTGAGGACCTTCTTTTCTCGTGCAAAAAGGATCCCAATCTTTTGCCGTTAATAGGCTGCTCCTGGCCAGTCCCTGCAGGGGATAAAATCTCTCAGGAGGATCAGTCTTACTTCTGAAAGAGCATTTCAGGTACTGCCTTGTTGTGGAGGTTTGTGCCCCTGATCTAGGCTCGCTCTGGTCTTGACGGACTAAGCAAACGCTTCCCGAGGTTGCTGCTCTGTGGTGTGGCTGTTCTCAGTCACAAACCTGCTTTCTGTAATGGTAGCTGGGGTGTCTCTGGGTTGTGTGTTGTCCTGCAGTGCAGGTATGCTCCCTGGGAGAGGGAGGCTCTAATGGATCTGAAGGTGAGCAGAATTATTGTCTAGGCTTTAAGAAAATCTAAGATAGTGTGATGGGGTTTTTTGTCCCCTGTGCCTCCTTGCTGTCCTCTCCACCACTTAAGAGCCTTGTCATCTAAACAGGCAGAGCCCCCTTTCATCAGCTAGGTTTAGCTCCACTTAGCACAGCCTCTGCCTGGTTCTCTTGGCATCTTTTTTTGTCTGTTTCTGGACACAGTCCTTTGTAGCTTTTATTCCTCCTAAGATCTGGTTCAGGAGGAGAAGGTTGGTTTTGACTCTGAGCTGGTAAATTGTGACTTTTCAGTAACTTTCAAAGCATTCCTGCAGAGAGAGATGACATGGGGAGTCCCCTTGCCAAAATGTAATCATGCAGAAAATGCGAAATTGAGATCACCATATAGATTATTCTATAATGTGGTCACATGAGAGCAGATGGCATTAGAAGCCAGAAACTGAACAGTCAGTGCAACAAACTCTAGATTGTTGCAATTTGATTCACGTAAGGGAATTGTGTTAGCTTTTTGGCTGTGGTCTTGATGTTCTATTTGGAAATGTATGATGTCATTGTACCAAGCAAATCACAGCAAAAGGCCACTTGTATTTATGTTGGCTAAAGGTTTAACCAAGTGTACATGGCAGGCTTAATTTATTGCTACTTTAACTTTGTTTAGTCACTGAAGGGCTTTATTTATGCTAGTAAATTCAAATAGTGGCTAACAGTGACCACACAGCTAAAAAAATGGCAAGAGTCATTATCACTAAATCACTTTGTTGCTGAGTTCCCTTAATTAAGCAGGGGGGGAAAAATTGAATTCCTGGACATTCAATAGAGAATAGGGTGGTAAAAGAGGGTGATTAATTGAGATATCAGTTGCTTTCCTTAGAAAACTAGATTTCTGTAACCTACTATGGCAAAGCAAGAATGAAAATAAAACTCAAGCATCGTCTAAACTGCTGAATTAATTGAAGGCATATTAAAAAGTTTTATAGATTCTCTATAAAGTAAAATAAATAGCAAGAAAGTTATATTCTTTATGCAAACATTTTTCATTACAGTACGTGTCGGTCCCTTAGTGAGAGCTCATTAACTTTTTAAAAATTACCTTTAATGGGCTACTCATTATCATCACCATCAAATGCTTCACTTGTCCGACATTCTAGCGTTTAGAGCAGATTAAAGCCAAAATTACCCTCTAGATACAGGGCATATTCAACTACACAGGAAAAAAAATAATTCCGTAAAGTCATGGCTTATAAACAGTGAAAATTAGAAATGTTGAAAGCAGCCTTTTTTAAAGCTCAGAAATGTGTCTCAGTGTGGTAGCTGTGGTTTTCAGCAATAAAAAAAAAAAAATATGAAAAGGTTCCTCATTTTAAAAGTCCCTCATTTAAAAGATATTTGGTTAAATATAATTGTGAAACAAGCACCCTGAAACCTGGTCTCCAGGGCTTAGGCATGTCCCTGTTTGGCTGTTGTTTAGCTAAGAGACTTGAACGAGTCACTTCTTTGCCTGAACTAAAACTTGTGGGTAATGAGATCTCCGCTGTCAAGGACTGCAAACCTTTGCATGAAAGCTGCTTTAGGAGGAAACCCTTTCATTGTTACTCATCCTGCAAGAACTCTGCGGGATATAAAAACCACTCTAAGCAGGAGCAGAAACAGCACCAGATCCAAATTTTTTAGCTTGTTTAAATTGGCTGAAGCTTCTCAGTTTCAGTGGAAGTATACTCATTTGCACCAGCAGGGAAATTGGCGTCCACTCTGTTTTTTTTCTAAGGGTGGAAACTCAAAAATGTTGATGAAGAATTACAGACATCGTGGTATGTTTTGATTTATTGGGGCTGCAGTGCTCAAAACATGCTGCTGTGATGAATAGCAAGGTTCATCAAGGTTGCTTTAGTAAGGCACCCCCAAAAGCATTTCTGTGATGGCAACTTTACTTACTCCTCTCAGGAGGAAGACAATATATAAACAGGGCTCAATCTTCAGCTGGATGAACTCTACTAACTCTGAGGGAGCTGGCTGATTAATGTCAGCCATGGTTTTGGACCTCACTTTACCTTTCCCATCCATCGGTTATCTGAGCAAAACAGCAGCTTGCCTGTGTCACCAATATTCAGAGGTGCTCTTGGACTGTGGTACCAAGGAGGCTGAGAAAATGACACAGCCCTTAGGCAGATGAGTGAAGGTTCCTTGGTTTCAGCATGCTATGGTGCCTTGCTATATTCTTCCTGCTTGCGGGAAGATGTCCTAAGAGTGCTTCCTTTGTCAGCGAAAAGATCCTGGAACTGTTAAAACCTTCCACCTCTGCACCTTTTCATCTGTTTCTTCTGAGAATCTTAGTTTATTTTTCAAAGCTATTGGACTGCAAATGATGGGGCTGCAATATACAGCCAGGCTCTTGAGTTTAACTGGGATAAATTCTCCCTGGTGATGGGGTTTGGTTAAAGTCCTGTATCAACAGTCGTTTGTTTAAAATAAAGGTGTTCTGAAATAGTCTTGTCTACTCACAGCGCTCTTTTTATCCCTTCAGCTGGGAAGATTCTCCAGATTTTTCTTCTGGCATTGTGCGTCTGATGCAGGAAGCATCTGAAGATGGGTGAAAAGCTGCAGACATCCAGGTGCAAAATAAAAGAAGCTTCAGAACATCTCAAATGATGGAGGTGGAGTGTTCCCTGTGTATCCCTGAGATGGTGCTGGTAAGATTCATAAGCTGATACTATTTAAAGCTTGCCTCAAAGAATATAACATATGTGCCCCTGTTAGTTCTCATATATTTAAGCCTGTGAGTTGTAGCATTGCATATACATTGGCAGGTCCTCATGGCATCCAGATTCAGACACTCTGTAAAAAATAAATCAAATGAAAGCTCTTCAGTTGGGTGTACTGATGTGGTGCTTTCATCTCTAGATGGCTTGCAGAAAAGCTGAAGGCTGACCTAGACCTACTCTACGTGTACCTCTGTGGTGGCGGCTACAAAGCTGAGGTAAATACATTTTTTTAATTAAAAAAACAGTAATTATCCCTGCTCACTTGTAGAAGAATGAAGCTGGGTTAATTAACGTTGATAATATACAGCTGTGGGCTGGCTTCAGGGGCGGTGGGTTGGCTGATGTAGATAAGGTGCAGCTGTGGCTGGTTAAGTTAAGTGGTTGCAAGCCAATGAAGTGAGAGCAGCCGAGGAAGAAGCAAGAGAGGAGAGAGTGGGCCCTGGATGAGGCGAGATGAGGAGAAGACAGCAGAGGGACTATATGAAGAGTATGCTGGTATGAGATGGTAAAAGATCTTGTTGCAGCTTGATAGTTTGGAGAGTGCTGCGATGCTCACTCAGTGTGCAAGCTCTGCCAAGTGAATAGTCTGCTATGAGCATCAGCATGCCTCTTGGTAGTCCTGGTGGAGAACCTAGGGCTTCAAACTTGAGTAAAAAATACTTCGGTGCTGAAGGTTAGGCAGGACAAAGGTCCTCCTTTTTATTATAGCTTGTAGCAGTGTTATTCCTGGGAATTTTGACTTCTGCTGGGTCAGACTGGGATGTACCCAGCATGAATCAGCCCAGCTTCCTATGGAAGAAAGGATTATTTTATTTTTTAACAGCAGAAAAACAGTAGAGAATTTGGTGCATGGGCTGACTGATCTGTCTCAAGCTGCACAGACTTCCTGGGATGATCTGTTTTTCAGGCTGATTCCCTTGCAAGAAGCATTTCCTTTTTTTTCTTCCCCCAATCAAGATGGTGTAGACCTTCCTGTAATTAACAGTTTTTCATAGCTTCTGATACGTACTATGCTATTGCTGTGATTAGTAATTAATTCCTATAGTTCCCTAGATTTTTTGAACAGCAAGCGATGTGGTTCAGGTCCTAGCTGTGACCTTAGGAGTACAGTCATTAAGGGTTTCCCACTGAACTGCCAGTTGTACAAGCTAGCGTGTCTTGGGAATGCTCTGAAGGCATACAGCCAGGATTCATGGAGAAGGTGCCTGATGTCCCGTGCATCTAGGGAAACAGCTGAGGTGTGTTCCATCAGCAACGTAGGGCTTCTGGGCTTCTTGCTGGGGAACAGTGCAATGACTCCATCCAAATCACCTATTGAAAAGCATATCTCTTTTTGGAAAGACTATGAAATCCATTTCTCTGACTATTTTCAGGGCTTTTGTTGTTTTCTTGTATGCTTCTGACCTTATTTATGTCCCACACATGCTTTCTTGGGGGTAAAAAATGTTTTAGGTTGCACATGTAGTTTCTTAGGTAGGTAGATCTACCTGAGACATACATTTACCATTTCCTGCAATTCATTTCCTGAGCGAGTTGACTCAAGTCACTTTGCTTAGGAACTTTCTCTATATCACGTTCTGTTGAGCTTCGGTGATAGCATAGGAAACCAAGGTTCCCGTTTTTAAGCCTGAGTTTTAGGCCTGAAGTTATATATTGTCATTTCTCTTGCCTGACTTTGTCAATAATAGTACTGCCATGTCTCTCAGGAATGCTGAGATGATAAATCCACATGATTTTGAGATGTTTAGGCTGAGATTCATCTCACTTAGCGTGGACATTTCCAGTGTCTACAGCTGCGCTTGTCACATATGGCCCTGCATATTCACTGAGGGGAAATAGATGCTATTGGAGAGTAATTTAAATGACCTATTTTGAATGTCTAATTGAACTGAATCTAGGTCATTTTTCTAATGACTCTACTGAGCAGATTTCCGAACAGGCCTATCTCATTTGGAGGCAGACTCTGTGAGAAGCAATACAGTGAAAGGAATATACTGCTTGCATTTTCAGACAGTGGATTGAAACTGTTCTCTGCCAGCCCATTCCCACCTATACCCTTCCTTTCTTCCCCCCTTCGCAGTAATACACCATCCCTCTGGTCTCTCTGTCTGTAGTATCCAAATCCATCCCCGGTACTCACAGACAAATGTGAGAGTTGTGATATGAAATGATTTTGTGAAATGTGGAGCACGAGATTGAACTCTCTGTTGCCTGAGTGCCTCCTCAATGCCACCTGTGCCCCCAGTGATGACTTTTGAGTCCCTCAAGGAGAGGAGAAAGACATGATCAAACCAATGATTAGCAAAACCAATCATGAGCTACAAGCCTTAGCTGAAAATTGTAGTAACTGGAATATGCAGGAATAACTCCAGAAGAAGTTTGCCTGGGTTGCTTTAGAGTGTTTTAGGGTATGGTCCCCATTAATTAAGGACTTGTTCCTTCACTGTGCTGGGAAGAGGTGGATAGGAAATGTAAAACCATTTCCTGTGTCAGATTTAGGCAAGTCCCTCATGAAAGCTGAGGGATGGTGAAGAGGAGTGGAGAGGCGTTCCAGTGAACGAACAGATGCAGGCTTTTTAAGACCAAATAGCTCTGTATTGCAGCACTTACAGATAAGCAAAGCTTAGGGTCCCTGCTGTGAACACCTCCTTCCACCTTGAACTAAAAATTCATCCCAGTGAGTAAAAATGTTCCTATCTAAGACTTCATTGTAAGTGGCACACTTTGAAAAACGTGGATGCCAGTAAGTAAAAGTCAGCTTCCTCATAAAAAGCAAAAGAAGCCCCCGAGTCATCTGTTGCAGACAGTTCAGGACCTGCTGCACTTTACCAAGTCCCCATGGCATCAGCAGCCATGCACTTGATCATACCATCACACCAAGGGAAGTTCTGGACTTGAGGGTGCTTTACAGGTGGAGAGGAAACTCTCATGCCCCAGTAAGATACACAGTGATTATAAAAGAAGCAAAATCGCTTGCTTATTATGTGATAGCATGGGATTTTACAGGGAATACAAATAGACCCAGGAGACTCGGGCCTTTCTGTGCCTTCCTCTGTGATGGTTCATATTTTCACTGAACAGTTGCAAAACAGAATGAATGACACAAGGTGGTTGATTCTTCTCTTACGAGATCTTTGGGAGGGAAAATGAAATTTCCACATACATTTTTTTGAAGATCAAAAATTAAGTTTTTGTTTCAAATGGAAGCATTTTTGGTATCTTTGAACCAAATCAAAATTCTGTTTCTAGTCAGTCTGTTTTTATGCTGCATGAGCAGCTGTAGTGCCTGGATGCAGCTAAAACTGTGCTCTTATGTGGGCTAGGCTTCATGGTGAGTTGCTGTCTCCTGCTGAATTGGCACAGTGCCTCATGGCAACAATAAAACTGTGGCTTATGGTAGGTGGCAGGAACAGCAGTCCTTCATAACTGATTGCTGAAATCTTCACCAGGAACAGAACTTACTGGTCCATCTTGCAGCTTGTACTCAGAAGAGCTACTAGGATGAAATGCCTATCCTGTGGTGCTGTCGTGGCATCAGTGATCCTGAAAACTAGAGCGTCTCTGCTAATGTGAGCACACCATAACTAGAGTCAAACTGGCTCACTTGAATGCTGGCAGAGGAGAGCCACAACAACTTGGCTCACCTTTCCCAGCCGGATTTTTGCAGGACACATTATTCTACCTGGGCACAGTTTGGACTCCTGAGTTGAGCTGCTTTTAAAGTTGATTCAGGTAGATCTACCTGGGCTGCAACAACTATAGTGTACAAATACAGTTGGAACAGCTGAAGTGACCTTATTGCCACCAGAGGTTTTGCTGACAAAGGTCTGGTGATACCCCCCAAGTTCTGTCACCTCTGTTGCACCCACTGTCCCTCTCATGTGCCATTGGGGGCGGCAGGTGTCACACCTCTCAACATGTGAGGGAAGCAGTGGTGCAGAGCGTGCTACCATTTATTGTTATCCTCTATTATTATTCTAGCTGCGAGTGCCAGCAACATAAACAAGAGCAGCAAGCAGAGCTCTGAAGCATTCTCCAGCCATTGTTTCCTTTCAGCCCACTACTTATTTGGTAATATACAGGCCAGCTGGATAACTTTTGAAAAGCAGAAAAACATGTAATTTTTATCATGCTAGTACATTCTCTTGCTACTGCATCTTTGCTGCACTTGGAAATGAAGACAGTGTAATTACCTAACAATTATCTTGTCAGCTTGTAGCAGAATGCGAAATTCGGATTGAGTTAGGGAATGAGAGTGCATTTAAACGGTGGGCTCTTGTGGTATAGCGTTCATTTATTTTCCATGCTAATTTTGGGTCTGGGTAATGAGGTAGACGTGTGTGGTTAAGCTAAGTGGCCCAGAGTGGCTGTCCAGAGCACAGGAGACTGGTTCGCTGTGTGAAACCTCCATGCAAAACCTGCATGCTGCAGGAGTGGGGACAGAGTTCCTACACACCGTTACTGTATTTCCCTGGTGCCCGGGAACAGAGTTGCCACCGCTAGCATGTTCAGGTAGTCTGACAGCCATGGGAGCGTGGTGGGAGCAGTCTTTTTTCCATGGGGACACTGATGCAGCATACCTCTAAGTATATGCTGTCTTCTCAACCAATGGTTATATTTTAACATGAAGAGTAGACAGTAGTCCATGAAGAATGGGAACCATTCCCCAGCCCTTCATTTTTTTGTTCTTTTAAATTTAAATGCCTGCTGGAGGCTCCCTTAAACAGGGACACACCAGCTGAGATAAATTATAGCTATCTGCCGTTGTAGACAGCCATGTTAAACTGATATGTACATACTCGCAGAGGAAAGAGTGCTTACAGGCTTCAAATCTCAGCAACATGAGTCATCATTCCTCTCTGATTCAGAAGATGCTTTTGCTTGAGCCTTTGGCTGGTGCTGTTGTGTTGGGGTAGATGTTCTGCTACTATCTGTCAGGAAATACTTGTCCCTTTCCTGATAGAGGGAGCTCTGGGAGTGTGGCAGTTGTAAACTCACACTGAAACGGTACTTTTACAACCAGTATTGCCACGATTCCAGCTGTTCTGCTCTGGTAAGACATAGCCACAGAATAGGCTTATTTTTCACTCTGATAAGTTTACAGCTTTTTCCCTCTGGACTTGCATAGCTTGAGAGACGTCTTAGCAAGTATAGCAGTCAACACAGAGAGGAGCATGAGAAGTGGTGTTCAGCTGGCAGACTCTGATGGGCCCTGATCTAGTATCAATACACTTGAGCAGTTTTCAAAACAAATGCTGTTTCTGTCAGCGCAACTCTGTTAACACTTCGGCATTTCAAGGCCTAAGCCTCCTGCCTTTAGTGTAGGTAGTGTGGGATTTTAGAGATTAGAAAGTATCATATTGTGGATTGCTAAGTGGTTTGCGTTTTGAAGTCAGCTGCAAGTTAAGATGTATCTTGGCAGAAACATGCAGTAAATGCGCCAGGCTCCCAAATGCAGTCCAGGCTGCCTGTTGCAAAGGAGTTACCGTTCTGGTGTAGGCAGTTGTGCTGCACTGCTGAAGGCTTTGCGTGGCTAGAATGGTGTAAGAGTAGTACAGGAGGTACTGAGATGTGCTTGACAATCTAATTCCTTTCATGCAACGTGGTGAATATTGCACTGAACCAATGTGGGGTTTTTTTCCACTGTTGCTTAGTAATAAAACATTATTCCTCAGCATTGTGCGTGTTCTTGAGGCCTTGGCCTTTTATATTGCTGTGAATACTGTGAACATTTGCAAGGCTTTCTGAATACTGGCTAAGAAAAGAGCAAGGGATGTTGAGTGCGGTTTTCACTGACTGACAAAAATCACTTAGCTGTGTCTTGAGAACAGGAATGGTATGTTGCCCTTCGTCCAATCCATGCCAGGGGCAGAAAGGCTGGGGTTCAAGAGGAGTGGAAGAAATCCAATGAAAAGCAAAGCGTGGCAGCAAATTTATGCTCACAACGCCTTCCCTCCTGCGCTGCCCATTGCGTCAGCAACGGGGTTGGGACAGGCTGTGTGTAACCTGTGGTGAAAGCAAAAGGCAGCTTAAACTGGGAAGGGAGGAGGAAAGGTGCTTACTTAAGAGTTTAATTTCTTGTTTTCTTCTTTCTCATCACCCAAATCAATGATTAGAAGTTTGTGTTAATTTGCAATAACTTAAGGAAAAATTCCCTCAGTGAAGGCTGTCTTGCTAGCAACAGTAAGTGCGCCCAGGACAACAGCTGGTGAAAAATGTAGGCTTGGCATCGTCTGGGGTTGGAGTAATTTGAGTGACCCTGAGTCTCAGCAAGGAGCCTTGTTCTGGTATTGGGAATTTGGGGTGTAAGTGGTTCAGCTGTTATGTCTTGGAGGGGGAGTAGGTGTGAACAATGTGTAAGCAAGTGGGAAACAGATAAAAGCTGCCCGAGCACGATCCTGAGGGTTGCAAAGATGAACAGAAAGAGATGCAGGTCAGCCTTATCATCGTCTGAATACATGCACTGTCCACCACCTTCAACCCTCCTCCCAGCTGAGTAGACTGTATGGGTTAATACTATAATGATCTGAATGCATGCTTATTATAAACTTCTTGTTCCTGCAACAAATGTAACTAAGTCACAACAGTTTGAAAATATATGTGTTAAAAATGCTTGCCCCTGTGGACTACATTATTGGGGTTAACATAGTCTAAGCGCTTACTACAAATTTCATGCCTCGTTCCTGGAAAACACAAACCCAAGAATATGATGGAATTTTTCATTTGTTTACTATACTCTTATCATACAAGGCAGATGATGAAGGTAGTACAAGCGAAGTACACCACTGTTGGAGGCACCTAGGTTGATGGGTCAAATAGCTGTAGCATCCAGACCTGAAATGGGTGGTGAGGTCTCTTCTCTTGATGCAACATGGGTGTTTCCCAGCCAGGGAGGTAAAATGGTGCCCCAAATGGCTCAGCTGTTTTGGACCTTGCTCCACATCCTGAACAACATTAAGCGAGCCTTCTGTTTCCCCCTGCATCTGCAGTTCCTTAACTTGCAGCTCTCATCTCTGAAGAGCTTTCTTCCCCACTTCATCCTAGTCTGTCCCTGTTCTTTCGGGAACAGTCCCAATATGTAAGGGTGGCAACAAGGAGAATTTCCAGATCATTTTGATACTATTTTCCAGGTCAGCCCTGCTAGTGGCTTTCCAGTATTATCCTTGCTGCTACTCGCACACATCTTCTGGCATGCTCCCCTGACATGGTGATACATACGAGTCACTGCTGGATCAGTAGAACTTCCTACCAGCTCATAGCAGAAAGGAATTAGAAAATGAATAGCTGTGGGAGCTTTCAGGCAGCAGGTTGCCTGCAGGCCACAGTCCCTCAAGGGTGTCCCTGCTCTGGTGTGGGTCACCCATGGGCCACAGTCCCTCAGGGACACCCCTCAGGCATGGAGTGCCTCCTTCCATGAGCAGGTCTCCCTCAGTACATAACTGCTGCCATCTCTCCCTCCATGTGTCCCTTCTACCATCTCCCCATGTGTCTCTTCCCCTTGTACCTGCTTCTCTTTCTTAAACATCTCTGCAGTGGGGCACTGTGCACTCCTTTGAGGGCCTGGCAATTTGGGATACCATGGGCAGTTACATCAGCTTCAGTGCCTGCTGCCACCCTCATGGGGAAGCTCACAGCCACCTCCCACACTGGCCCTGCTGCAGCCCTTGGATGCTGAAGCCTGCCACACGTGTCCAGTACAGCGGTCGTGAGATCATCAGGTGCTCATGCATGTACTAATTGAGTGTTCATGCATGAGTAAACCGGGTGCCTATCTCAAGTGAGCTGTGCAGTCATGCATGAAATGGTCAAGTTCTCATGCATGAATTCAGTGATGGTGTGTGACCTGATTGTGCAGTCACGTGTGAGCTAGTGGGGCATCTTGAACCAATTGGATGCCCATGTGTGAGCTAATTGGGTGCTCAAGCGTGAATTAATTGTGCCTCCATGCAGGGCTTAATTGGATAATCAAGTGTAAGTTCACAGGACACTCATGCATGAACTAACTGGGCACTCATGCATGAACTGCTTGGGCATTCTGGCATAAATTAATTCGGCACTTGGATGTGAATTAATTGTGAACCCACATCTTAATTCACTGGGCTCTCAAGGATGAACTAATTGGACCCTCATGCATGAACTGATAGGCTGCTCGGGTGTGAATTATTTGTATGCCCATGCATAAAGTAATGGGGCACTCATGCGCACATTTATTGCCTGCTCATGCATGAACGTACTGAACATTCAAGCGTGAACTAGTTGGGCATCCCTGTGTGACTTTATTGGACACTCATGCATGAATGCAGCAAGCCCTGCAATTTATACATGAGAGGCATAATCATACGTATGCATTCAGGTTGTTACAGTATTAACCCCTAGTGTCTGATCCATGGGGATGAGGGTTGACGGTTGTGAAGAGTACATGTAGTCAGCCTGTGATAAGGTTGACCCCAATAATCTAGTCCACAAGGTCAAGGGGTGGAGCTTTTAACAGATAAAAGTTCAGACTGTGATGATGGTGATAACCCCTATAATCTGGCTCCCTGGGGGCAGGACGAGAATTTTAGTAAGTGCATGTGCGCTTTGCGGTGATAGGAACCCCATATGTTCTGGTCTACCAGGACAAAGGGTAGAGTTTGTGATGGGTGAGATGTCCTGACTCTGTAGACATGGCAATTAGGGACATGGTTTAGGGTGGACTTGGCAGCGTTAGGTTAACAGTGGGACTCGATGATTTTAAGGGTCTTTTCCAACCTAAATGATTCTAGAATTCTGTTCTCTGCTGTAATGTTGTTTGTGGGGCAAGAAATTAAATTTTAGAGAGCATGTGTACTCATTGCTACGACGTTAATCCCCACTGTTTATTCTGCAGATAAGGAAGCATGAAGTTTATAATTGCTATATATTAGGGTTGTGAGGATGTTGAAAGTAAATTTTGTAATGTATTTATGTTGAAACAGCTCTTAAATATGTGTTTTGTGGGGGTAATGGGTGTAAGGTACTGAAATTAAATTGCAGGGTTTACTACATTTGTGCATGGGCACCTAATTAGCTCATGCATGAGTGCCGATTTAGTCCATGCATGGGATAGGTGCCCAATTAGCTCATGCATGATCACCCTATTAGTTCATGCCTGATCACCCAATTACTTCACGCATGGGTGCCCAATTACTGCATGCTTTATTGCTCAAATAGTTCGTGCATGAGCACCCAATTAGTTCATGCTTGAGAGCCCAATCATGTCATGCTTGAGAGTCCAATTAGTTCTGGATGAGCACCCAATTTACTCATGCATGAATGCTTAATTAGTACTTGCATGAGTACCCAATGCGTTCACCCCCCAAGTGTGTCATGAGGTCACACTAGTGCCACACTGAACACATGTGGCAGGGTTTGGCATTCAGGGGCTGCAGCGTTATTCCTGTGAGCAGGCACCATGAACTGCCCTGTGCAGGTGGCAGCTGGCCCTGAAGTTGATACGGTGTCCCAAAGTGCCAGGCCCTTAGAGGACCCTGCAGTGCCCCAGAGTGGACAGCGTGGGGAGATGTTGGAGGAGACATCCAGACAGGAAAAGGGCAGAGAAGACATGCATGGAAGAGGATGCCCCATGCCCAGGGGATGCATGCCTGAATCACCGCAGCCTATGGACAAGCCACATCGGGGCAGGGACACTTTGAATGACTGTGGCCATGGGTGACCTGTACCAGCACAGTGACACTGGGAAGCCAGGGGGAGTGGAAGAGGCAGGGGAAGGCAGAAGGAACTGTTGCATACACAGCCCCAGCCTCGTGCACTGCCTGTTGTTTCACGGAGACAGCTGGGACGTGTAACCCGTGGTTCGAGCAAGAGAAGCTGAGATTAGCAAGGTATATTTGGCTTAAATGGAGCCTAGGAAAGGGGGAGAAAAGGTGCTTTTTAAAGTGCTTAATTGCTTTTGTTTTCTTCTTTCTTGATACCTGAAACAGTGATTAGAAGTTCGTGTTAATTGGCAATAACTTAAATAAAAGTTCCCCCAGTGGAGACTGTTTTGTGCACTACAGTAACTGGTGGAGAACGCAGGCAGCACCCAGGTCTGGCATGGCCTGCAACACCAATAATTTGAGCGGTTTTGAGGCTCATGAAGGAGTATTGGTTCTGGTATTGTGAATTTGAGGGGTTGTGGTGTGTCCATCGTGTCTGGAGGGGGTAGGTGCAAACAGTGTGTAATCAGGTGGAAAGTGGAGAGGTTGAGGCTACCGGAGCAAGGTCCTGAGGGATGGGAAGGTGACGGGAAGAGATGACTTGAGTTTTGGTTCAAGCATCTGCCCCAGTGGCCTGCAGCCAGGGCTGTCTCCACACACGGGATCCAAGAGCATCTTCTGGGGAGTGTCAGCGTGGCTGGGAAAGCCGGTGGGAGCTGCACGCTGCTGTGCTGTGGGGTGTGGAAGGGCAAACTGTCCCCTCCAGCAGGCTCTCCAGGGAGCCCAAGAGCACTTGGCAGAGCTGGGGAGTTGAGCTGAGGGTCTTGGTCAGGGCTTGTTAAAGGAAGCGTTAACAAGTGCCCAGCGCAGCAGGGAGGTGCTCGGTCAGACTGAGCAGCTTGTGGTGCTGCGCTGGTCACAGTGTGCAGGATGCGGCGCTTACCCCTCCTGCCTGGCCCACAGGGGCAGGAGTGCAGTGCTAATTGCTGCGTATTAAGATTGTGAGGATGTTGAAAGTAGTTTATGTGGATTAATGCTGAAACAGTTGCTATGTGTTTTTCCACAGAGGGAAAGGGCAGAACGTATTGGTGGAAGTTGCAGGGTTTACTGCATTCAGACCTGAGCGCCCAGGTGGTTCACGCATGAGTGCCCGATGAGTTCACGCTCGAGTGCCCAATCGGTTCACCCCCGAGTGCACAATTGGCTCACGCTTGCATGCCCAGTTAATTCATGCATGGGTGCCCAATCAATTAATGCATGAGAACCTAATTGCCTCACGCTTGTGCACCCAGGTAATTTACGCATGAGTGCTGAGTTGAGTTGTCCATGAGCGCTCAATTAATTTGATAAGAGTTCAGAAAAATGCGCTGCTAGGAACCCCGAAACTGAAGCCAGATGCAAATTAAAGCCACACCCCTTAAAGACCCTCTGGACAAATTAATCTAGAGTGAAAAACACTCCTTTGGTTTAGATTGAAAAGAAATGAAAACCAGCTCTTGTTCTACACCTGGGTGTAATTAGTACAACTCTAACTTGGATCCGTTTTTGGACCCAGAAAGCGGCTGTGTGGGATGTTGGCTTTCTCTGCTCCAGAGTCCTAGCTAATCCAGCCTTTCTGTTGCCATATGGGGTTTTTGTTTTGTTCTGTACGCTAATCATTAAAATGTAATTTCCCATCATATAGCTTCCTCAACCAGCATGAAATACCCATGGAAACAAAGATATTTTAAATAAAAGAGTGAAGTTAAATCAGCAGAAAAATGTAAGAATACAGGGCGGTTCCCAGCCTATTTCAGTAGGAAGCAGCAGTGCTATGTTCTCAGCCTCCAATGGATGCTGTAAAAGATTGTGCATTAGCAAATGCCTGGGCATGGTCTTCAGAAAGCAAAATTATTTCTGTTAGTGAAGAACTGGAGGAAGAGAATACAAAAATCTTCTGTGTTATTACTTAGGCAGTGTTTTCCTTGTACTTCTCATCTTTCATGACTTTCATGATGGTGGGAGTTCTATCATCAATTTCCCTTTCTTGGAAGGGGTCTCCAGTCTCCCAGCACTGATTTCTCTCTACTGGTCAGTATTGTTCCTCAGCGAATGTCAGAGCAGTGAAATTGCCTTTGGAGGTCACAGTAGCAGTGATAACAGTGCTGACCCTTGGCCAGCAGTTGTTTACTTTGGGAGTCAGGAGGCACTTGGTTTTTTGTGGGTTTTTTTTTTTCGTTTGTTTGTTTTTTTAAACTCGTTGATGCTTCTGAATGACCTTTCTTATCTCCTTGGTGTCCTGAAAATTTTAACTAATGTCTGCAGGTTGCATGTAGTAGGAACATGAAATAATGAGTATTTCACTAGCTCACACCACCTTTGGAATCTGTCCTTCCTTAGAAATGGGCAAAATCTTGTTGTGTCATATATGGCCACACTGTAGATTGTCAGTCCAAAAGCTGCCAGTCTGGGGGGGAAACCAAGCAGCTATCTTTATAACTTGACTGGGAAATGAACAGGAGAGCATAAACTTGTCCATCTGCCGCTTTTACTTGCTCTGAACTGTATACCTGATGCATGCAGAGAGTTTTGTATTTGGGCTGTGTAATTCGGTGGCTTCATTACTAATTTTGAGCCATTCTTTTTTAAAGTGGAAACACTCTGTTCCATCTGTGGTACCTGCTTTAGTAAAACAAAATCTCTGACATGGGTCACTTGTCACTGGTTTCAACATTTGAATCATACCAGGTTTTTTCTTTTCTCCCCCCACAACCACAGTGAAACTGTGATATTTATTTTTTTTTGTGGTAGGCTAAGGGAAAAAAAAAACCCCAAAATATCAGACACGCTTGGGCATCTCCTGATGGGATTTAGTATTCTGGTTTCTCCACCTCAAAATGAAAGAATGACAAGTTAGAGCTGTTGGGGCTTGAAGATGTGGAGAGTAAATCTCCCTTGGGGCCTAAGTTCTGCTGTTCCTATTTAGCTTGCACAGTACTTCACTGTCTGGGTGGTGTCCCCGATTTAGAGCATACTTAGCAGGTGCAACCTGACTGAATAAGGCAGCATAACAACGAGCTCTGCAGGAGTAGAGAGGAGTCAGTGTTTTAAAAAGCAGGCACAAAACGGATTACTGCACGTGGAAAAAAGCAGAAGCATTCGTAGACTCTGCAGCTCTTTTGGAAAGTGTTTCTGGTATCACTTCGATTTCATTTTAAGACGGAAGCAAAGGGATATATTTGTGCACTCATGCTCCTTCCCAAGTGGAAGGTCCTCACTTAAGTGGTTTTGGGGTCTCTTTTGAAACATCTACTCACAACATGACCTAATTGTACCTCTGGTGATGCAAGCTCAGGGACAGCGCTGGATTTCATGCTCTGCAGCATTGTGCATGCTAGCAGCTCAGAGAACAGGGAGAAAACGTGCTGGCTCTTCTTTGGGGAGATGAGTACTCTGTGCACTGTTCATGCTGCGCCTGGCAGCTAACCAAGAAGCTGCATTAGCACCATCTTCCCACCAGACTGCTGGAGTTGCGCTGCCCTCTCGGGTATTGGGTTAGTGCCAATGTAACTACATGGAAGGAAAAGATATTAACTAAGGACGAAGGACACAAAAAAGCCTTCTTGTAATCTTGGGCTGATATGCCTTTGCTGTCTACTATTAATGTTGCAATGCAGCAACTGGATGGCAAAAGGCTGTGCTGCCCGCACGCTGAACTGTGAGGCCTTAGGAGAGAGTGTGGGAAGAAAAACCAAAGAGGGAAAAGTCTATTATAATTTCAGCTTGTAAAAATTTTATTGCACCTTTTACACATTCCAGGGGATGCAAGACATTTTAAATTGGGCTGTGTAAACTGCTGCAGCCTGAAGACAGAAAGTGCAGCTTTGGTGTGATGTTTGGATATACCTTTTACATGAAGGATAAAAGAAGAAAGTGATTTGGGTCCATAGTTCTCTTCCCTCCTCCCCGACCCCCCAAGTTAAACAAGGATGGAGAATGTGTACATCTGAAGTCCCTCCTCTCTGCTTTTTGCTTTGGCTGCTCTCCCTGCAGGGACTTAGAATGTAGATGGGCTGGCTTCTGAACACTAAAGAAAATAAAAAAATATTTGCAACCTGTGGTCACGGAGAAGAGACTGAATTTCAGAGGGCTGAGAACTTCCTTTCCTCAGCTGATGGGTGGCCTTTGAGCTTTGCTGTAACAGGCGCTGGTTTTTGCCTTCAGCAATTTTTCTTTTCTTTTACCTCAGTCTTGCTGGAGTTTACAATGAGTAGTAATAGAGCAGACAACCTGGTCCATCAAAACCTCTTTTCTGTCTCATGCTCTTTCCTCTGAGTAGCAGTGAGACAACTGATGCGGGGCCTGAGGAATCAGAGGTGTCAGGCCCGGGGCACAGCCCCCTTCCAGGAGTTTAGCTGCCTGGGTTACAGTTCAGCTGGCAGAGTCCAAGGTCAGCTCCTTCACTGATAAAAGCTGTTGTGAAGAAAACTAGAAGTGGTGGCTTGCCCCTCCTTTCCTTTGGGAACTGCTTTTAAGCTGGAGCTTTATTGCTGGCCCCTAACTGTGTTCCGTCACAGCCTTACAGCAGCTGTATCTGCGACCGTCTCATAGTGCCACAACTCTGACCCTGACCTGGACCTGCTGACCGGCTTCCTGGCTGGACATCAGACCTGCCCCACCACTGCAGACTCACTGCATGACCACTGGACTATGTCTGACTCCGATCGCTGTCTCTCGCCCTGATCCTGACCTGAACCTGCTGATTTCTGTCCCAGCTCTGGTTGGTGACGTCAGTGCTTGCTCCTGCTTTATTATCCTGCTCTGTTCCCGGCTTCCTGCCCCTTGCAGAGCAGCCAGCCCTCACTGGTGGGGGCCAGTGGTAAAGCCCCAGCTTAAAAGCAGTTCCCAAGGGAAATGAGGGGCAGGTCCTTGCTTCTGGCTTTTTTTCACAACGGCTCTTATCAGTGGCTGAGCTGACCTTGGATCAGCCAGCTAAACTCTGTAGTTTAGCCTACTAAATCCTAGAAGTGGGGGATGTACTCTGGGCCCTGAGAAGAGTATCATACCTGGCTGAGCACCAGTGCTTCCCCTGTCTTTGAGCGCATTCTGGCTGGATGGCTCTGATCCGCTTGCAAGTCTGCATGCTCAGTAATCCTCCTCCTGCTCCCTTGGTCTTTCACAGCTGTGTGTCCCTTGCTCCATGTCCAGCATCATATGTAGCTCTTCCTGTTACTAGGATTTTTGTGGTCCCAGAGCCCCTCTTGCTTTTGTTTCAGTCCTTATTGAAAAGTTTGACAGTCAATATAACACGCTTTTGACTTGAATAACCCAGAATTGTCAATGTGCTGCCAGAGAGTTCCCACTGAATTCGAACCCCTCAATCCTGTCGAATGCCCCCCAGCCTGCGCCTCACTTGTGTGTGAGGGCTGGGGAAATTCAGTGTGCATGTCCCTGCTGAAGTGGAAGCTGCTGTGCCCTGAATCTCTTGAAGGTGTGAAGCATCACATCTTGTAGGAGGCTTGTGGGTGAGATGTTTATGTTCTGCTCCATTGCTGGAGCTGTACTGAAGACAGTATTTGTTTTGGTCACTGCTTTTGGGGGTGGAGGGAGAGACTACCAGCCTTTTGATGTAATCTGTGACTCAACCAGCTGTAGCAGTGTCTGGGGATAAAGAGTTCCTCTGATAAGTAAGGAGATCATCTCAGCCTGTTTTCTATTTGACGTTGCAAACCTGACACTATTCTTTTGAGACCTCCTATCAGCCCAGAAAAATAGTAACTGTCCATATTTTTTAGTGGATACCCCACCAAATGTGGGTTATGCATGTTCATAGAATTACTTGGTTCCAGTATCAATGGCATCTCATTTCTCCTTTTTTGTTTTGCTGATGCATTTACTTGAGAGATGGCTCAAACTTCTGATCTTTTGTGGGGAAGAGTGCAAGTTCAAATGAGGAAGAGGGGGATAAGTCCAAACAGTGTATGTGAGGGAAGTAGATTTATTCTCACTTTTGTTGATGGGACATCTACAGCACATACGAAGACGATGCTTTCATCTCTTTTCTTCCTCCCTTTCCACCACATCTCCCTAATGCTGCTCCTACTCTAGGTTATGTTCCCAAGTGCCTAATTGTTCTTCATCGTAGTGGTTGTTTTGTCATACCCTAATGTATGTACTAATGCTCTGAGATGACATTTTTCTTCTGAGACTTTGATCTTCACGTTTTTAGCCATTCAGGACTGGGGGAAATGGTTTGTGAGCCCTGTAGTTAAGGCACAGTTTGAGATAAATCTCAAAATGCAGAAGTATTGTTGAATTTGTATCAACTGTTTTCTTGGGGGGAAGAAAAGGGACTAGTTTAGAAATGGATCAGCCCACTGAAAAGATTAGTGATGAAATACGGAGCATTTGGAAGTGAAGGGGTGAGGATGGGGACATGGTGGTAAGGATGAATATGGGGACTGAGTCAGTCAGGTAGACACAGCTAAACTAGCTTTAAATGAATTAGTGACAGCAGGGGTAAATTAGTCTGCACTGAGCTCCCCACAACCTGCTCTACAGCAGCACCTGAGCTGGCGAGTTTTATAGGAACTCGGGTACCTCTGCACTACAGACATACCCTGAGGTAAAGAGAATATAAATAGGGTCGGAAGGCGAGGGACAGACGAGCAGCCAATCTGCGGTGGGCAGAGGTGCTAGGATCAAAACTGCTGCCGGTTCTTTGAAAGTTGTGAAAAGCCAGAGCCTTAGTTTACTCACACAGGCACAACTCCTCTGGGCTTCGGGGAGAAAGTGTCTGAGAGGCTCTCAAAGTACATGTGCAGAGCCAGCCTTGTTGTGCTAAAAAACAAGTTCTGATTAACTGTGCGCGTGGCAGGAATTTTGCATTGCTGCTAAAGCAATAAAAAGTCCTGAAAGGTTTCCATGACATTAATTTTAGTTCATTTGAGATAATCCATGTAGGGCTTAAATAATACATGAGATTTATGCCGTTGAAGATATGCAGTGTATCTCAGCCTTAGTGAAATCTGCCTTGTTGACACCAACCAGCCAAACCAGGAGACAGGACAGAACTAGTTTTTCATCAGAGTATTGCTGCCTGTTTCTTCTCCTGGCTTTCATCTCTCTCTCCCTCTCTTTCCCGCCTCCCTTTTTTTTTTGTTGATTGGTGTCACCTCACATGCTTAGGATGTCTGCCTGTCTGCTCAGAGTGTGAACACATTCCTCAGAATGCTGATTTGCTCGTTTCACACCAGTGTCAAAATGACTTATTAAATTCGGCACCTCCTGATACTTGGTGCCTGATGTGTTGCTATCCAAACATTAAATGACAATAAGCATATGCAGCCGCTGGGCCTAGCAAACTCATTTAGTTTGATAAAAATGTCATGGCAATATGGTTTAAATCACTGTCCTTTTCATCATTGTTAATTGCTAGCTGTAGACCTCTTTCCTGTGCTTAGTGCATGTGTTAGGATGCTGCTCCTTCTAGCCTGATTAAGCATTTTTTTCTAACTGTAGAAATCTTTTCCAGTGGCAGTGTTATTTCATCAAGAGATGGATTTTGCTCTTAATTAGCCAACATGCCACCAGGGATACTTCAGAGTCATGGGTGTGAAAAAGCCTCCAGCAGAAGATCATTCTCTGGGATTAAAAAAAATAATATATCAGTGACTTGGGAATAATTGGCAGCTTCATTTGACGGTAAGTTGGCTCTAGCAGAGACAATATGTTCTGGTGTAATATCAGTACCTGCCTCTGTCTGCTTTCCAGTTGGCTCACTCAACAAGAGCAGTTCTGTATATAACAATGTACAACATAGGATGCTGGGGGTGGGGACCGTTCTCCACCTTTTATGCTGTCACTGATGAACTGCATAGCTTTCACAAGGCATTGTAAACACAGATTCTGTGTTCTCTTCAGCAGAAATACACCTTCTTAGGCCGTATTTAATCATCAACAGAAAGTTTACAAAAAGAAAGAAATCCTCATGCATTAAAATCAATAGCAAAAATCCCTGGTGGGCGGGATCCTGCTCCCACCTTAAGTAGTTGGGAAGAATCCAAATGTATATGCTGTTTGCCCCTGAGGCAGGATCAGCTCTGCTGATGCTGCTCTGGAGAAAGCAGCCTCCTCAAAGGCCACCACTGGTGGAGCCTCTGCTGTTCCTGGCCACAGCAATCTGTTTCCAGGCTTCAGTTTCCTAACCATCAGAAGGCTTCAGGTTCTCTACCCTTATTGTCTTGCCCTGAACCTTCTCTGCGGCAGGCTAACTTCTTGGTCTATTTGCCATGGAGGAGGACAGATTAGCCCTTTCCTGTTGGCAACAGTCTGGTTTGCATTGGCAGATTATTATCCCACCCCCTTCAGTCTGCTCTTCAGACTTGCCTGTCCACAGGTTTTTCTGCCTTTTCTTAAAGCTTCCTTTTTGTATATGCTGAGCTTGAACCTGGATGTATCTGTTCATTTCTTGCTACTAGTCATATACTTAATTTGGACTTTCATGTTACTTTTGTCTTTATGAGACAGATATTTCTGTGGTCAGAAAGGTTTTGCCTACTGCATCCCTGTCAGTATTTTGCATGCCTGAAGTGCCTAAAGCTGGCCTAATTTTCAGTGCATGAAAGGGATTTCTGCCTGAAATAAGAGAAAAAGGTCTTAAAAAAAAAAAAAAGAAAAAGAAAAAGGCAAATTCATTGACTCTTCCTGTTCCATTTGTTGGGATGCATATGCTGTGAGAGAATTGAATTTCAGAAATCTCTATAAAGATACCTCATTCACACTCCTGGGATGACTTTAAAAGAAACTGTTTTAGAGCTTGACCAGAAGTAGTATCTGAAAGGGTGATTCAGCCTAGTGGAATTAAAAAAAAAACAAGCCAACAACTGTCTTGCGTAGGAATAATAACTTCATTAGTAAAATATTTTTGTGATGTAATCAAGTTTTAAAAAGGGGCAGTTGTATGTGTGTGGGGAAACCCATCCTGCTTAAAGTGTGAAAGTATGAGAGTCTGTAGGTCATGTTGTGCTGCACCTGAGACTATTGTAGCATTTACCTAAATTCCTTGAAGAAATCAGTCTCATTTGGTAAATGTGCTTGATCTAAAGCTTGCTGAAATCAATGGCAAGTCTTGGGATGTGATTCTAATTGTCAAGAAGAACTTGCAATTGCTTAGCACATCTTCTAAAGGGAGAGATACACTATTTCAGTGGTTAAAGATGTTCTTTTCCAAATGGAATGAACTCTAACACATCCTTCACACTGTGAGCCTGTCAAGTTGTGACAGAAAGATATGTGATCAGGCATTCAGAGGTGCTTGTCCTCTAACAGCAGAGCAGAGGCTGTTGTACTGGTGTCAAATGAAACGAAGAGATGGTTGGACTTTGCAGAGGCTATCTTCTCCAGATAAAAGGCCAGTGACCTTTTCACATCAAGCTTGGAGAGAAGGGTCTGGTTAAGGGTGGTATGCAAAAGTGTCGGCAAGAGGAACGGGTCATTAATGTTGAGCTCCTTCTCTCACCTTAGGGAAGTAATTTAAGATGGGTCTATCACATTGCTGTATCCTCACAGGGATGCTGGATTATTCTTTAAAAGTAGAAACACAAGGAAAAGCATTCTGAAACGTTGGAGTAATACATTTCATTTAGGGCAAGTAAGAGTTATGTTTCCTTTGAGCTTATGAATCTTGTGAAAAATTGCTTTAATTTCACAATTAGCTGCCCAGAAGGAGGAGTTAATAAAAAAAATGCAACGGAATAGTTTCAGTAGACTATAAAATCTTGTACTGAGCAGAAATTCTGGAAGCTATATTTTGATCTTTGTTTTTCTTTGGTTAGCTGAAATCCAAAGAATTAAAGTATTGTAATTTCCCTCCTCACCCTCAATTCAGTCACAAGAGAAAATACCTTGTTTACATAGTTGCTAGTAAGAACCCAGTTTTTTGTAAGCTGCTTTTTTTTTTTTTTTTTTTTTTTTTTTTTTTTTTGTGGTATCCCACCAGGTAGTGCTGGTTATATGCAAATCTTGTAGACCCTTCCTGATGTACTAAAGAGCTTGAATTGCTTCTCATCAACCATTTCAAACATCTTTCTTTTAACTATCTTTCTACAGGTAGTTTGTCCACCCCAACAGGTATTTATTAATAAGCCTTTTCACTTGTGTGTGCTAAATTTGGTTTGTAGTTTGGATAAAGCATTGGGTGCTATAATGCAAAATAACTTTGTTCAATTTTTTACCAGTCAGTGCCAGCCTTGATTACCTAACGAGGCTTGCATGGTGTGTGGGCAGGAGAGACTGGGATTTGCTAAGAGGTTGAACCTGTGTACCCAGTATAGTAGCACTGTTAACGCCTGAAGTGGCAGAAAAGAACCAGTCTGCACCAGTTTCCCTCATGCTCTAGAAACTGGGGATTACTATCGAGATCAGCTCAGGGAGGTAATACTATCTTAACACTCTGGAAAATGGTAGGAAAGAAAGGGAAAGGAGAAAGGAACAGGCTTCGGGCAACTGTTAACATCCATCTTGTGATGTAGCAGTGTGTATTTTCCACTTTTGGAAAATATTGTAAAAGGGCTGAACAAACAGACAAGGCTCAGAAAGACAGTAATAAAATAGGACTTTGCAGAAGATACATTAGTGTTTCTGATGACAAGGGAGAAGATTTTTGGTGTTATTTTTGTATGTGTCATTCCAGTAGCATATTAATGCAAGCAATGTTTTATTTTCAGTATTTTACAGGGCAGCCAGGGAAGTAACTGAATATACTCACTTGGAGAAATAATAGACGGCTCAGAGAAGACATCAAAGTCAGGTGGGATACTGGGATGAGGGTGCTTTTGGAAAGGCTACAGCAGTGAGTGCTTGAGTTAAACCAGTGCTGACTGTTGACTGAAAGATCCTGCCTTGTTTATAGGAAAGACTTAAGATCATCTTGTGCTTGTTTCTTCCCTGGTGTGCGATGGCAAGACATAGTTGGAAGTCTTTTGTGATGATATAGAAACACACGAAAGGCCGATCACTTCTGAATTCCCCTACTACTTCCATAGTTTTTGATTTAATTCTTCTCATTCATCAAAATGTTTGGATGTGATATTTGAGTTGATGGAGGCGAGTGGTAAAGTGGAGTGAAAATACTCATATCCTAGAAGACACTGAAAAGATGTGGAAACCGGGCCGAGTCAGGTTTCCATAGTTAGAATAAGAATCCCTCAAATAAACAAGCAGAAAATTGTTCTCATCTCCGGTGCCTGTGAGTCTGTTAAAGTAAAGTAGAACTGACAGAGCTACTCAGAGTCTCTGTGTTTGAGTTAACAGTGGTGCCATTCAGACAACAGACAGAAACTCTTCTGCATACAGACACGCATATTTTTGGAAAGAATTCCTCACTTTTGTGGAAAGATTGATAGAAAAATACCCCTAAATAACAGTTCGTTAATGATGTTGAAAATAATGTGGCTATACCCATTTGCACTGAATATAACTCAAAACACTTACAAATGGAAAGGCATCTCAGGAAAGCTCCCCCATCCAAAGCCAGTGTGGTGGGAGCTGGTGGGCACCGGTAAGAACCATTTGCTGGTTTGTCTGTGATGAGTGGTAAAGAGTTAAGCGAGACTTGAAAACTGTTGGGTTTGTGGCACTGCTGCTGTGCACTGTATTCTGGTTAAAATCTGTTGTCACAGCTTTATCATCCGTGTAATCAGGTGTGATATTGGCTGTGTGTAGCCCCTCCTGCCTGCTTTCTCCCAGTTTATGCTGGAAGCAGAGTAGTAGGAGAAAGAAAGGGAACAGAAGCGTTCACTTGGTCTGAAGTGCTGTTAAAAGGACATCTATGGGCCTCTTACTTCGTACGGTTTCATTCTGTAAATGCCACTTGAACTAAAATAGTCCCTTTCATCTTTCTGACAGAAATATGACACAGTAATTCTTTGTGAAAATGTAGATGATACGCTGCAGTAGTTACAGTGAGTTAGGATTAAGTGGCAAATGCCTACTCTTAAAGACTTAATTAAAGACACAATAGCTCTGGGAGGTCATTATTGTAATTACAGTGCTGCCTATATTGTTGTAGCCAAGTACATGGTTGTAGTGTCGTGTTATCTCTACAGAACATCCCGGTTTGATGAGGCAGCTATTGCATACATTCCATATGCTGTCGTTTGCACAAGTCTTTTGCTAGTCTGTTTAAGCTTGAAACTCTGGTTCAGGGCTCGGTTCACCTTTACCAGTTCTATATGGGTACAGTTCCATTAGCTTAAGTGTGCCACTTTAGATTTTTTACCCCCATGTGGTGGAGGAAAATTAGGCCTGCTGGTTTTGATTAAAATCTGTAGAAATTAAGGGGAAGGCTGAAACATGATGCTTCTCTTAATGCTCTGTGTGTATGTAAAGAGATTAAGAAGAAATAATAGTTTGCATCATGGCTTAATCAACAGATAATTTGAGGAGTAGATCCACAACTGAGGAAACCACAGGATCTGTGTATAATTCATTCTGGAAATCAAGGAATGTTAAGGTCTCACAAAAAACATTTTCAGCAGTGTATTTGAGGGATGTTCAACATACCTTTGCTAAAGGTAAGATTCTTCCCTACAGTAGCTTTTCAGTGTTTTGTCCAGTCTTAATATTGAAATCTTCAAGCAGTATGACCGTGGCTTCTTATTGTGAGATGGAACTCCACAGCTGATTAATTCTCATGCCTGGAAGTATTTTAATTTATTTGGGAATGGGATTACTGTACTAGTAAACAAAGTGAGGTTAAAGATAGTGTGGGTACCAGTCTAAGTATAGTTAGGGAAAGAGATCTCGAGGATCTCTGTCTGCCAACAGTACGACTGCGTGGACCACTGAAATGATAGCTTTTGTTACCTGTGTTCGTGGGATGAAATCCAAGTGAGCTCGGATTATGGTGGAAAGGAGCTGGAATTCTTTCACTGAGATGTCCTCTCTGAGAGGACTGAAAAAATGATGAAATCAGGTATCCAGCCTTTCAGTAGTCTTCTATAAATACTGGTGTTTCAATTAATTTTTTTTCTTTTTTAATTAGTTTTTGATCTTTGGAGTATTCAAGCAAGGCCTGCAAAACAGGATGTGGTCAATGGGAGCGGTGGGGGTAACCCAGAAGACTGATGGCTTTGCTTTGGGGGGTGGGAGGCTGACTTCAGATCACCTCATGTAAAGGAGGCTATTTGAACACTTCAGCATGTGGCAGTGTCTGATCTTTGAAGTTACTGTTTCAGAACTGGTCACAACTCTTTCTTTCTTGGCTTATAGTGCAAGTACCCAACAACAAAAACAAAAGCTCTTTTTTACATTCTAAGCTTGGGGTAGAATTTGTCTCACTTCGTTGTCTGAGAAATGTGGTTCGTTGAGAATCAGCCATGCATTTAGTTTTTATCCATCTGTGGCCTGTGCAGGTTGTAGCCTTACTACTTTTAACTTCAGTGTGGATGTGGCTTTCATTTTTTTTAATTCTCCCTGGGAGCATCCGAAGTGCTGTATTGCAGCGCACTGAGGCTAACCTCCCTGTGTCCATCCACACAACCCTCTTGGACCAGTTCAGAGGAGAGTGGTGAAAGTGCCGGTCTGCTTGATGCTTGTTAACACTGGTCCTCTCAGCTGTCCATGGTTGTGTACCTCCTCTTCCTCAGTGACTGTAATAACAAGTTTGCTGACTCGGGGATTTCTAGCCTTTAAAGACAAGTGGCTTGTTCAGAGTTTCCCAGTCATTGCCTATCCAAGCTGAAGACATGCCGCTTCCCATCTTTCTTGAAGACAGCCACCTTAGTTTCCCGACCACTTCTCTGTTTCTCCTTTTAATTAATAACTAACCTTATAATATCATACCCACAAATTAATGTAATGATGCTGGATCTGAGCTGTGATGTGAGGATTATCAGCTTTGTGCTCTCTGCTGAGATATAGTCTGCTACAGAATGTTGGCTTGGCTTACGTGCATGCCATAATATTGCCTTTCAAACTGTGTTATCTATTGCTTTTGCTCAGATGGTCTTATTAATCTTTCTTGGGTTTCTTCTTTCCACAGTGCAGGTCATCTTTAGATTATATTCCCTCCAAAGTCTTCAGCCTTACCTTGTCAAGGGGTAACAAGGTTTCTGACAAAGATCCACAGCGAGGAAGATGTAAAACAAACATTTGCTTTTTCAATATATTTTGAATGCACTGGACTGTGTTCCTATATTGGAAATAACTCTTTTTATAACGTGGGGTTTTTTTGTGTGTTTATTTCAGGAGTAAATCTGTTCCTCGGTAAAAGTGGGGAGGTACTAAATTCTTGTGGAAGACAGGTTTGTTAGGGCTTGCAATAATAGCATCCATCGACTGAGAGGTGCTGAGAGAATTACACATTCATCTAATCAACCCACTGAATCTGGTGCTGAGCTCTGTATACCTGAGTCCTTGAGTAACGTCTAGCTGTGGTGTCCGTTCAGGGCATATCCATTTTAATGAGACTGCCCTATAATGAATTAAAGTTACACGCCAGTGCTGGTAGGAAAGCTGTTCCTGCCTGCTGTGGTAGAAGGTTGAAAGGGAAAATTTGAATGTTACTTTCACAGTTTTTTTTCTTCTTCCTCCCTCCTTATTTTTTCTCCTGTCTTCTGTGCGGTGAGAAGGTGAAAAGACGGGAACTGTGACTGAGCTGAAATGAAAACTGATGAGGTCTTTCTCATACCTTTAGTTTATTATTGCTGCAAACAATTAGACTGTTAATATTATTGGGCTATACTAAAATTAAGTGGTGTGCTTAAGAGTATAATTTCTATGCTCACAGCCAAAGCAAGGGGAGCAGCAGTTGCATCCCTCTATTAAGTTTCTACTTTTATGTGGTGTGATCATTTTTAAAGAAATGTTTGAGCTACACAGGCTTTCAGATCACGGTATCTCTTGCCAATGCTGTCAGGATCTCTCAGGCTGATCTGGCTGCGAGCTGGCAAGGAGATCAATGGGAGAGGAGGTGACCATTGGCAATGGTGTTTAATTTGAGCCTGGGAAATATTGCTTGCTCTGGCAACACTCGGAGCTTGGAAACTGGGGAAAAAGATCTGATCTGTTCCGCACGTTATTTTTATTTTAAATCTCTCTCTCCCCTGCCCTCCCTCCCCACCCCCCACGCCATGAACATGAAACTCTTCCAAGGCTTTTCAGTTTCTAAAAACTGGGGAGGATGGGACTCCTTTGCTTTTCCTGTTAGTTGTTGGCGGCAAAAGAGATGGAGGAGAAGGGGAAAAAAAAAAAAAAGAACAACACAGGCTAGAAGATGAAAATAATAGCTTTTTTAATAAGGGAAATGCTGTCCCAATTCCCCATTAAACGTGTTTTTCATGGATAGGTATTTCTTTAAGAAAACAAAAGATTATTCATTGAAAAAAGATTAAGTTGGGAGAGCACTGAACAGCTCTAATTGAGTGCTCCACTTGATCGCTGCCATATGTTTGGGAGAATGAAGTACACTCTCCTTGTTGGCCAGCACAGCCTCTTTGAGGCTAGTCAAAACCTAATGGGGCTACTGTTGTGTCTTGCTATTTTCATAACCAGAGAACGGGAACAGACCAAAACAGTGCACTTGAGTTCCAAATAACTGTGTTTCCTAAATATATACAAACATAGGGATCCAAATGACATAGGTACGGCTAGCATGGTTGGCTTCTGGCCGTTTTTCAAAATGTAGGGCAAGAACTAGTAGATGATCTAAAAGCTGTGGCAGGAGATACTCCAGTTGTAAGTATACCATAGGTATTTCTGATTTCTGCCAGGAGTCGTTCTGTTTGCCATAGTGATTTTACACTCTCACAAAACTTAAAGCGCTCTCTGTTCTTACGCTAGCACTGTATAAAAGTCAGGACAGACCTTATCACTTTCTGGGCTCTGTGAGGCTTTGGAGATCATGTTGCATTATTCCACTTGGCAGAAAAAGGCAAGTTCATTAGGAAGCGAGAGTGACTAGTGGTGTATACCTACACTAGAGCTTCTTTATTATTCAAATATTTCACTGAAATGTAGCCTTTGCAGACTGTCTAGGTCTGAATTCTGCTTGTTGTGGGTGTTCAACCTGATTGAATTTGGAGTTTGCCATATTCTGGGTTGGTTTATCGGTTGCATAACATGTAAACCACAAGTTGCATTGAGAAAACGTGCTTGGGTTTTTGATATTTGTAAGGCAGAAAATGTGTCTGGACATTAGCTTTGGAAACATTTTATTTACTCTTAGAAGTATGCCCCTTTAACAGATTCTTCTCCAAGTAAACAGACTGGCAATTCACAATGGCTTGAATACATCCAAGATCCAGCTTTCTTGGAGGCTGTAGGGAGATCGATTAGAAGATTTTTTTCGGTGCTGAAAATGTAGGCATTGTTGCCTGAATTCAATGAACAAAGGTAATTAAGTCAGCGGTTGCTTCAACCTCATATGTGTATCAGCTGCTAGAGGGGACAAACATGACATTCCCACAGAAGAGAGCTCCAGGGAGATCTCAAGGAAGTATTGCCAAATACCAGGCTCCTTTGCTGAAAGCTTCCACTCTGCCTCATGAAGCCAGAGTATAAAATTTGGATATGGAAACACTTGTTACATTTTATGACAAGAATCCCAAGTTTCTTGTATTTACTGAAGTCAATGGCCTTTGAATTCAAAGTGCCACTGTGTGTTTGTATTCATGCTGTATACTGTGGCTCTCCAGCTGCATGTAAAGTCTTCCAGATAGAGTCAGAATCTGAATTTCTAGAGAAATTCATTTCAGGGGAAGTTAGTCCTCTCCTCCACATGCCTCACTGATGTCTGCTCCCCCCTAATGCAATTCAGTTGCTCAAATCTAAGTACAATATTAAAAATAAGTTATTAAAAACAATTAATATGTAGTGTAATGTTAATACCACAAATCACTATTGTTAATGCCATTAGTGCACGTTAGAGTGCTGTGAAATTCCAGGTATGCAAAACAAGGAGCTTCCTATACATATAAAGGCAATTGGAGCTGGACCCTGTGTTACCAAAGCCAGAGATGCGAAACAGGTATCATTAGGTAGATCTTCGCTTGTTTCCTTTAGTGAGTGATTATTTTGTTTTTTTCTTGTCTTCCTCATCTAAGAACTCCTATAAGCATGTTGATCTTGCCAAACCATTCCACTGTGGCCCAGATGGGGATGTGTCAGCTGCTTAGCTCTCCCACTGAAACTCTCCTCCTCATGTACTGCTATTGCCACTGCCTTTTCTGTGGCCAGGTTACAGGTCCTCGGTGCTCTGGCTACAAGGTGAGTTGTTCTGCCTGTGGAAGCACTAGCAGGTTCTGTTTATCCCTTCCTGCCTCTGGCTCCACAGTGTTTTGGGATTTAGTACAAATAGTTTCGCTTTTAACTTGTTTCGTTGCTTCTCCTCACGTTGCCTCCTTATCTAATTATTTCTCCAGTGCCTGTCATGCCATTTTCATCAGAAGGATGTTTCTTTCAGGGGACTCCAGAGTTTTAAGTATTACAACTAGCTTAGCACTCATGACTGTACTAGGCAGCAGGTTTGTGTTAAAGAAAAGATTTTTCCATCAGTTCAAATTCACTGGGGTTTCTCTGTGTGGTTCCCCACCTCCCCCCCCCCCCCCTTCCTTTTTTTCCCCTTTTCCCTCTCAGTTATTCCTGTGCAAACACACACCTACGTTTGCTTCACTCTCGGTGTACTGGTATCTTAAACTTCTTGACTTAACCTGCTGTTCCCAGGTAGCAAACTGTACTGATGCACTCACCTAGGGGTGCAGGCTACTCTTGATCTCTCCTGCAGTCTTTCCATGGCTCGTTGTAGAGCTAAACTTTCTCTGGTAAATGGTGAAAGTGCTCTAGCACTGGGATGTGCAGTTGTGGACAAATACCTGTTACATGACTATGCAGGACCCTCTGATCCAGTTATTTCTTTTTTTAGTACTACCTTCACATAGAAATACAGAATTTTTAAACAGGATCTTTGAAGAAAGGCTAATTTGTGCGTGATGTATCTCTTCTCCGCTTTATTACTTGTTGTCAAAGTAAGTACAAAGACTATTAGGCAGTCAATTTTCACAGAAGATGCCATATAAAATAAAATTGTATTGTATGGTAAAATAGAAGATAACCCCCAGATTTTGCTGATCCCAGCATTCTGGCCAAATGCTCATTAACAGACTTTTCCAACTATGCCAGAAATCACCTTGTGTATGAAGAGTCATTTCTAAAAACTCAGGATATCACAATTTACTCGTCAGTGCTAAATGAGGGGGTTTAATGAATTCCAACACAAAAATTCCTAGGGTGGTTGTGCTAACAGCAAGTTGCATTAAAAGGGCTGTTTTCCTCTACAGGGATTTCAGTAAAGAGACAATGTTTATTTTTTCAGTGGAAAATTGATTGTAACTAAGAGGATACTTGGCTTGAAAGTGGGGAATTATCATATCATATGATTAAATGAAAGCTTACCTTGTTATAAGGTAACTAGACATATCCCAATAGAATTGAGACAATGTTTGATTAAGCCAGATTTTCCTACTTTATATTCAAAGAACAAATTAAAGAATAATTGAGATCCTTTTCAGATCTTTTATAAGCTGAATATATAAAGCTGCAGCTCCAGGTGGCAAAGCAATTAGCTGATGAATAAAATCAACCACACTGTCATTCGTCAGATGTTTAAATTCTATAAGCCAGATAAATTAATGTGTTCCTTAAGCCAAATAAACGGTCACGCTCTTCATGTTACCGCTGAATTCCCCTGGGAATGCGCCTGGGAACATGTTGATAGAAAACCTAGGAATTGTCTTATCAGAAGGGTCATAATTAAGTTGCCTGGTTTTGCATGTCTAAAATAAATGTTCCCTTTTCATTGAGAAGATGGCTGTAATGATGTGCTGTGCTTTATCAAATGGGAGTGTAAGAACTGGAATCCAAAGTGGTTACATGCCCCTCTTGTGCTGGAGATGGGATTCTGGCCTCTGGTTAAGGGCTGGGAACGAGCGGTGCCATCTGTGACACAGTTGAGTTTGCTTGTGCTGGTGCTTAGTTTGACTTTGTAAGTAATACTGGGGCAATCAAGTGAGTCTTATTAACCTGAAAGGACCTATTTATCAGGAGCTGAACTGGAACTGTGTTTTTTAACTTCAGCCGTTTTGTGGTTGAGTTTAGAAAGTTGTATTATACTGTAAAACTTACTTCTGATATGGGTGAGTCTATCTGAAATGGTAAGGTGGCTGCTCAGGCTGTTTGGTAGTCAAAGTCTAGCCAACAGAGGCATGGCCTGAGCCCCATTTAAAGTTTTTAATACTTTTAAAGAGTTGGCTGGCAGAAGTTCTCTTTCCATACAGACCTGCTGTCGTAAGTGATTTTGTAAGCATTTAGCTTGTCACAGCTTTGGGAAACAGGAAGGAAATGGACTTTACTATTTGTGATGAACCCACAGATAGAGAAAATGTAAACTCTGGATTATTTTGGTGTTTGTTTGCTGAGGGGAGAAGGATATGATGAAACAGCAGCATTTTCTTACAACTCGGTAGCCTAATATTTGACTGGGTCTTTGGGATGGAGTTTGCCAGCTGGACCCGTGTGTATTAATCCTCTTCAAAGATATCTTTTTTCCTTTGCTACTAATGTTATGTTAATCTGGTTTTGGGTGCTTAATGCACTTAATTAAAAACCTTGGGGTAAGTTCTTCAGGTGATTAGTAACGCAAGTACCATTAAACGTGTGATGCGTAGAAGTATTCTTGCACTGCAGGGTTACTCACCTGCAGTGGACCAGTGATAACTCTGTATCGGTGTATGTGTCGGTGACGTAGTGCCAGAACGCTTGGTGTCTGGTCTGAGACATGAACTGGTGTTTGAGGGTGACTGACTGCTTTCCCCTAGTATTTTACAACCTGCTAGCTGGTTTATAACAGTGAATGCTGCTGTTCCTTAAGACTCTTGCTTATTTTCTTTTAAAAAATATTTAAAAACTTTAAAGAAAGAATGCTCTGAAATGCGATGTATATTCTGTTCTAGATGCCCGATTTTTGCTCAGGCAGTGACTATTACAACTGAATGTCTTCATCCTTTTATGTGCGATTACCTGAGCTAGTTTCTGAATGCTTCTGATTTTCTGACATTTAGAAACAAGAGATAATGGAAGACTTACCCTCTGTCTGGGATTTAAGAAAACCTGGAAGTGCACTACTGACTACTGTGGGCAAAACTGTGAAGCAGGTGTCACCAATCACTTGTGGCAGAATGGGTGGCCATTGGAAGTCCACAGAAGCCCAGCAGTTCTATGTACAGATCGCAACTGACTTTGGTTAGATCTTTCAGAGCTGTTTGATGGACTTCAGCTCTTTAACAAAGAGCTGAAGCAAAGATCATTAATCCACATTGGGAATTGTATTTTTTAGCTTATATTTAAACATCTAGTACTCCAGGCAACTAAAAGTAGCTGTAGGAGGTATTTATTTTGAGAATAGTGAGATGTTGGCAATCAGTGTGGAACAGTAAGTGTTGACAGACTTTATTTATGGGTGCATTTGACAAAAGTTTGGTAGAAATTTCAGTGAGCTTGTTAGTTCAGCATCTACTTTGTGTATTTTGGTGCAGCTCAGAGTGAGACTTAAGTCTCAGACCTTGTAGTGGAAACATTTATGTCCTGTGTTAGAGAGAAAAGGGAGATTAAAAACACTTGGGCTGATCTACAGAAGGGGTGAGAAGAAGCTGTTGTGCTTCGTGATCCTCATGCAGAAAATCTCTTGATGCAGAGATTACTCAAGTAGTCTGCTTTCTTCTTTGTGGACCTTTTATGAAGAAACATTTATTCTAAGGCATTCCACTCACAATGCTTTCCACACGGTAGTTTTCTGTGCAGATTTTTGCATGTAGCAGAAGTCTTTCTGTGGAATTACTTTCTAGAGACCCAGTTCAATTTCTGCTTTCTTGGCAAATTGTTCTCTTTTTTTTTTTTTTTTTTTTTTTTTCCTGGGACTCCTTGAAGACCAAAAGGGAAGACGAAGTAGGTTATTAGAGCAGCATGCGTTGTTTCAAATTCCTGATCAGCTGAGAAAGCAGCAAAGGCTCTCCAATCAAGCTATGTGATGCTCACCCCAGAGAAGTGAATGCCCTCAGGGAACATTTCACAAGCCTGACAAAACAAAAGAGGAGATTTCTCATGCTATAGAAGCTCTGGAGAGGGGAGTCTTGCAACTCCCCTGTCGTTGTGGCAGCAGTTTACTCAGTCCTGTACTGGGCAGGAATGAGCATGTGTAACACTGGTGATGAGGTTAGATGTTAGCGTCTGGAAAAAGAATGTGCTGTCCAGCATTTTGCAATCAATAAGCACCCAATTGCTAATTTCAGTGACCAACAGCATTAAACTAGCTACATCGTAATAAAAGTTCATGGCAAGGAAACAGTTACGTACATGAGAGCAGTGGGAAACTTTCTAGTAATGAAAAGTGACTGAAAGACGTCTGAGGGATCCTTTACACTGGTAAAGTAATTTTTGTGTGTGTGTCATAGTTTTACCTGGATCCTGAAGGCAGCTATGGCACTCATAGCCCTGTTCCATCAGGCTGCTTCCCTTTGAAGTAAAGGGGGCCGCTCCCATGCTTTAAGTTCTGCATTTGCTGAACCTGGCACCTTTATAACTGCTGGGATACATCAGCAGTTGTATTTGGTATTAACAGTGATAATAAGATGAGATCTGGGCATCAGTGTCAGTCAGCCTGTGTCCCAGAACCTCTGAAGTACTTAGAAAGGGAAGGGAAAAATGGGGTGACAGGTCACGTTACCCAAGAGGAAATATGGAATGGGAGGCGTACAGCAGCCCTTTCTGCTTGTCCTGTCCCTGTTGTGATTCCTTCGACTAAAAATGCATCTGAAGTTCTGGGCCAAATCTTTCCCTCCTGTTTTTATAAAATATGTTTCTCTTGTACTGGTGTACATGGCAGCACAGCATGTCCATAGTCTTGATCTTCCTTGAGTATTTCCAACTGTGTGCACCTGGAGCTGATATTCATAATGAATTATGAATAGTGACATGGGATTCTGACTAGCCGTTGAATATACAGATTGATTTTTTAATTTTTAGTATTTATTTTTGACATCTCAGTTAAACTGAAAACATTTATTGTGAATAATAGCAGCCACAAAGTAAGGCCTTTAGGAAGTGCCTTTATGTTCAAGTTTGGGTTGTATGTGAAAGATACTGTCTTGCAGGTTTAAAAGGAAGTTTTTTGGTAGAAAGCTTAGCTATACTCATAAGTAGATGAGAACAACACAGAACGTGGTCATCATCTCAGCATCGATAATCACTGCAGTGAACAAATCTGTGGTTTTAAAATTGGCACAAATGTGAAAACATTTGGCTAAGTGTAAACAATCGCCTCTCTACAGGACTTACTGAATTCAAGATGAAGGCAGAACAAGATTTTTCCTCCCATCATGGGAGAGCAGTTATAAGAGAAAATATTACTTTGAATTTCTTGTTCGTAAAAACAAGTGAGTGGGAAATTTTTGTTTGCCCAACGTGGCTGAGTGTAGTTGTGAATTTGTGGGTTTGAGAAAAGAGGGAAAATGATGATAGCCCCCATATTAGTATTTACTCATTTTTCACATCTGCTCTCAGAGTCATATCGATTAAAATACTTTCGAGGCATACCTAGCTTGAATCTTCTGACCTCTTGCATACATGTTAGTTGAGATAAGTCTTGCTTAACATTCAGGAACCTGCTCAAGTACTTTGCTGAATCTGGACTTCATTGCCTTTACAAAAAAACCCTGAAAACAGAGAATCCAGTTTCTCCACTTACACCGTTTAGGAGGTGTGAAATGCTTTGGTGCCACTATAAAATTTGACTTTGCAGGTCAGGTATCCTACTTATGAGCTTGCAGTGCTCAGTTGCTGAAGTTTTGTGTATCTCTAAGGGAAGAGCAAATGTAAAATTTTGTCTGGTGTGTGTTGAAATCACTGGTTTCCTGTATTTCTCTCTCCATTTGTCTCCTCCTTCCCTCCCAGTCTCTGTAATGTTCAGATATCTACCAGGGAAGTTATAAATGTTCCGCTGGCGTGCAATTTGAGGTGTGCGCATAGCCAAAATCTGCTTGCTTTCCCTCAAGTGTGAATAACCCAAACATCACTGAAGAGTTTTCCCACACTCTGCAAAAATGCATCTTTTAAGCAATATTTTGATGACATTTTGGAGGCCAATTTAAGCCCCAAATGAAGATACTTCTTTTTTTAATTCTCCTGCCCCCTTGGAAGTTTTCTGCTACTGAAAAACAGTTTAACAGAAGCTGCAGTGCAGCTGTTACCAATTCAGTATTAAAAAAGTGCAAGAAAATGAGGCCCTGTGTTATCATATTAATAATATATTAGCATATATGTGTATATCCTGCAGGACAGAGAGTAATGTACAGTGTGAGCAGAGGCAAGAGAAATAGCATTGTCATGGGCTGAGCAATTATATAGCTTATGAGTAGCAGAGCAAAGCAGGAACTGCAGGGTGGTCTTCTGTAGTGAGAGATGATTCAGTAAATGGTTTATATTCATCCCTGTGTCATGTGCTGTTTTTATATATATCCTCTTTGCTTATTCCATGACTGAAAGTGTATCTGTGTGCCACAGGAATGATGCAGAAGGCTGCAGTCAAGATAGATTGAGTTATGTGGTGTTTTGGAGTGCTTTTGAGCAAATTGTTATGGCATTAAAGGATCCTTTCTTTTACTGCCGCAAGTATTTAGTATATTGTATCCAATGGCAGAGTTGTTCCACAGTTGGTGGATTGTGGCGTTAGGCACAGTTCCCATTTACCTCCACTGAGATGTCCTGCTTCATAGTTTGCTTTGCACTGTTGTTTTCAGGAAGAATATCATGGCAAGTTCAGTCAAAAATCACCAGCCCAATGGAGCCTGAAGTTTAGTTTCAGCTTAGCTTTTCAGCAGATTATTTATCGTGGGTGAAATTGAGAGACCTAAAGAATAGTTTTAAATTGTTTTTAAGTGTTCTGAGCAATTCCTACCTTGGCTGTCCTTGCTTTCCTTTGTTTTTAGAGAAGGAAAGGCATTCAGTTGTTGAGATTAAATTGAATTAACATGCCAATTTTAGCGTTGGGTAGAAAGGAATAACTTCTGATTTCTGTTGATCTGTATCACAGCTCTTAAATGTCTGCGGGTTTTCATACGAGAAAGTCTGATGAAGTCTTGATTTCTTCACGGTGGGTTTTGCGCTTTGACTTGGGACAAGCTGCTTCCTTAAGGTGCTGCCCACAAAAGAAGGTGCAAGTGTGTCTCGAGGGAAAATGTACACCAGCGTGTTTGGAGGGGCAGCTGAGAGATCAGTGTGTTCATCCAGGAGGTCTGACAAGCACACAGAAACGCCTGGCAGTTACATGCTAGCTCTTGGGGATTTGGCTACTCGGTAGTGCTGTGACAAGGTTGCTGTGTAGGCGAGGGGAATTGTCTTCCTTTGGCTGGTACGGCTGGCAGGTTTGTCTCTGCTTGAACCTCTGCTTGCCACTGGCTTTTGCAGGGGTAGAAGGATACAAAAACAGTTCCCTGCATTCAGGTGGAAAGTTTAGTAACAGCAATTCCCTGTACCAGAGGGAATGAAAGGGTGCAGCTGTTCCTATGCGCTTCATGAGCATATTGCACTTAAAAGGCAAATGACTCTTCTCCAGCTCCATGCCAGTGAGCGCACAGCTGAAGCAGGGGAGGAGAGCAGCTGTGCTGTCCCAATGGGACACGTTGCCTGCTGGTGGCTTCGTACCTCTCCCTGCTGCTCCAGCTCCCTGCTTTACCCCTCACTGTGTCTTATCGTTAGTGTAAGCCCCTGGCTATCAAGACCAAAATTTGGCACACAGAAGAGAGGTGGTCTCCAAATGATGTATGTGTGCTGTTCCCATATAACATCCTCCTTATCCTACTCACGAAACTGTATAACAAATAATCCGTGGTGGCAATGGGATTAACACATTTGACCCTTAATGGCTCTGAAGGAATAATTCTAATGTCTCGGGTCAATAATTGTGTGAACTAAGGAGGATTTGCTTGATGCACCATAACGTCTCCTTCAGAGCCATTCATCCCTTTTGAGGGCCTATGAACCATTTGAACTTTTAAGTCTGTGTTCATTATGCTCTGTCCTGCGTATGGTTGAGACCTGGTACGCTTTAAAAGTAAACTCTCTGGTATGTTGACAGATCCTCTGATTCAGTTCTAAGATGCCATGTTTCTTTCTGATTCACAAATATCTTTTTTAATTGAAACGAGGCCTGCAACCAATCTGAGATGATACAGTAACAGGCTCTGGGATAGCTATTGCTTCCACAATCCAGTAGGAATTTCTGTTCCCGCTTGCCTCTCTGTGCTAAAGTAGCCTGCTCGATTTATATGAGCTGTCAGTCTGCTGGTTTTCCATAGAAAGGGGAAGGGGAGGAGCTGGGTAGAGGTAGCTTTTGGGGTTTTGTTTGAGATTTCTTCTGTAAAGCTTGTTTCTGTATGGAATTGTTCCTCTGTCAGGTCCCTTTCACTCCTTCTGTCCCACCCCTCCTGTCTGCGTGTCCCTCAGATAAGGGCAAGTAGCTTTTGAGTTTGACTTTAAGGCAGGCAGGCCTTTCTGATGGAACAGGTTAAAAATACTCCTACTCTGAAAAATAACAGCTATTTTCACCATCTGTTGGCAGATATAGTTTGAATATGAGAGAACAATTTAGATCACTGGGAAAAGAACCCACTGAATGAATGTAAAATTGGCTGTGTAAAACTCAAAGGAATTAAATGCCATATTTACAGGAAACGCTATTGGTCTTAACACATATTTCAAGAACAAGTCTATCCAGCATACAATTTTTTTTCCAGTCATTTTTCTGCTGTAGTTGGCATTAATGGTTCTGGTTCCATAATACCTGTGTCTGTCACCTCAGCTGATGTAAATGTGTGTTATGGATTAAATACTTGGCAAATTAAGGACCTGATCCTGGAAGTGCTTTCTGCTGGGGTGGTATTTGGCCATCAGTAGCCTTTGACCTCTCAGACTTCTCGGTCGGGAGGGAAATATTTACATTCTTCCTAAAAATGTTTGCAGCATTCAGGATTGAATCCTTGCAGGAATTGTGCCCACTGTTTGGGATGTGGGAGAACAGCAGCCAAACGGCAAATGCTGCCTGACACAGACTATGTCTCCAGGTGCCAATGTGCAGCATTTCTCCTGGAAACTGGTGCTGCTTCACTGCAGCAGGTGTCATGTGGATCTCTGTCTCATATGTGAAGCAGACCACCTCTCTGATTTTAGTGTCTGAGATCATCTCAGCGGGTGCAGAATTCTTTCTTTGCTTCTGGTGTGAAACAGTTAGCCACATGCTAATTGCCAAGCATTGAGCTGAATGCCTCACTAGTCAAGGGAACTTTGTGTGACACTGATATTACAGTGGATTAAAAAAAAGCCTCTGCTTGAAATTTGCCACTGTCATTTTTATTTTGTCAAGTGTCAAGAGAATGCATAGTGCCATCTAAGAAACATATGAAGTTTCTAATACATACAAGCAGGGGACCAGGAGTTTCTCTGTAGAACAGTGTCGTTTCAGCCCATTCTCTGTTTTCCGCAGAAACCACACGGGAGCAGTGTGGTCTAGCCTTTGAGAAAGGCACTGCTGGTCTTTCCTCTGATGACTGAACTTATCTGTCAGAGGATGTCTCAGTCTGAGATATAAGAACACAAAACTGATGACAAGTAAAATATTTCACAGAATACCCATCTTTCACCTTGCAAATACTCCTTTGTGAGAAATCAGATTGTCAGTGAGGGCTACTCAGAATACTTACTATATTGAATGAAATAAAGAATAAAGACTGTATTTTGTGCTGCTACATTCCATGATTGGATAATATGAGGTAAAAAAGGAGAAGAAAAAAATCCTACGATTGTGATGAGTCCATTAGCTGTGATCAACACGCAAATGGAAGACACCAATACTTCATATTTCTGACAAGATGTAGTTACCAAGAAAAAGAAAAAAACCCACCACAACCTACCTTGGGAAAATGCTTCAGGAGCCTTCTGGGTGAACATATGAGTGTGAGAGTTTAAATGTTACAAGCTTTGTGTATACTTACAATTTTGATTTTTTTTTTTTTCAGATTGAGAATCTGCACAGACTTTACATTATAATTAATAACTTTGCTTGCCAAAGGTATGCACTGGATCCTTTCTGAAAGGTCAGGTGTAAGCACAGCACAGAGGAAAAGGTCCTTGTAGCATCTGATACTCCTAGGAAAAGAGAAGCAAAAGGTTGCTGTTGCGTTTGGCTCCATCATACGGGGCCATAAGATGGGAGCACCATGGTGTGCTGCACAGGCAGGCTCTGTAGCTGGATGCAGAAGCACAGAGAGTTTGCCTGAGGCTTGTTACAGGGGGTGAAAGATGTCTCCTGTCCAGCCAGTGCTGAGGCTAATCCTTTTCTGTCTCTGGAGGCACGGGCCTAAAGGGGTCCAATGTTCAAATTCCTGCAGGTATCTGTACAATGTACAAAGACCTACACAGGCCTTCCAGAAGAAACCAGCCTGCAAGCCAAAAATAAAATGTAGAAAATAGACTCAGGGGTGGTTGCTGCTGTTTTCTTATGGGCTGAGTGAAGGTAGACTAGAGCGTTGGTCAAGAAAGCTTTCACCGGGAGAACTCCGGCCCAGATGGCAGATGTGAGGTGGTGCTGGCATTTGCTGGTTTGGAGCCTTAGGGAATGTTACGGAGTGACTAGTGTAGGCATCATAAATTTGACTTCCACCTGGGCTGAAATTTCAGACTTGTAGGGTGTGTTTTTGTTTTTAGACTCAAACCCCTTTGTCTTGTTATTTGCTGTTCCTCAACGCCTGAAACAAGGGCACAGAGCGAAATCCATGTTTAGCTGCTCTTATCTGTGCCTCATCTGCATCACCTGATCCTGAGTGCTCGGCAAATACCAGAACTGACATAACTGGACACTTTGTTCTTACTATTTCCCTCTTCCCAAAAGCAGTGAACAAGGTCAATGGTTCTTTACTGAGATGGTCTTTTATTTCAATGGTCCTTGGTCCCTCTTTGTTTTCCTTGCAGAGAGGAAGACCTCCCATTGTTTTGATATGACTGCGAAGGTCACTTTTTAGGCTGGTTGTATTTGGCTAATGATAAAAAGGTTTGCAAAACCTGCTGTTTAGTATTTTCTATAAAGCTCTAGCTCCTGGAATCAAGTGTGGTGATTTTGTTTTGGAATGCCCCCTTTATTTAAAAAAAAAAAAAAAAAAGCCTGAATTTTTGTTTCCGTTGATTTAGGGGTGAAGAGCAGGAAACTTGAAGGAAAACAACTGTTTACTACTAAGCATTAAGAAAAAAAGGGGGGGTTGGTTGGGTGGGGGGTGGCAAATAAAGCGCTCCAGACAAATACAATGGTCATTTTAGGTTAGTCTTGCTGGAGTGAGCAGCACTGGCTGAGGGCTTTCTCTCTTTTGTACGCCGAAAAACAAATCGGGACCTTTATTTCTTTGGCCAGATGATACTGCTGAGCTGGGTACTAAAAGATGCAGCCAGCCAGCTTTCTAAAATCTTCACTTATATAACCATAATGATGTGTAGATGTTTGCTGTAATGGTGACTTTAACAGAAACCTTTGTGCTTTCAGGCTGCTGTCAAACATAGGCAGGGTGGAACTACAAATCTGGGGCCTTTCTGTCCACACAGCTGTGACTGAGGCATAGCTCCCTCCCGAAGGCTGAGCGGTAGAAAGAAAGGAGGAAGGAAAGAATGACTCAGACCTGTACAGTGGAGGCCAGACATCTAGTAATTTTCTGACCCGAGACAGACTGATTCTGTAGGAAATGAAACGAATGATACCACTGAACCTGTTTCGCTCAACAGATGCAAAACTGTAGCGTCCACTGTATAACTGTGGGGTTGCTTTAACAAATGAGGTGCAGTCTGTCAGTCCTCTTAGACACTGACCCCTCTCTGGATAACGTTGCAAACATTATCTCCTCTGACCACAGCATTAAATAACACTTGTCAAACACTAGATCCCAATTCAGCAGCTTCACTGGAGCTGGTGAAATTCTGACGTGCAAAGTGTATTGGCGAATTTACAGAATCTGTTCCTGTTGCCAAAACTTTGCAGAAATAGATTTCTGAAATAAGCAACCAAATACAAGTATTGTATTTGCAAAAGGGGTAGTAGTGGCATACCAAAGAGTTAGAATGTCAACAATTCTAATTCAGGAGGTTCTGAATTTAGAATCAGGTTTCTAAATCAGAAGTTTCAGAATTCAAGGTTCTCCTGATTCAGGAGAATCTTCCTACTAAAGAGGAAGGCTTCAGGGCATCCCAGTGTTGCCCCTGTTTCAGAAAAGGACTTGGGCAAAAGCCTGGCTTGACCAGAGATCCTGTGATCAGTATTTGGAATACCTGCTTGTAATAGATGTACTTGCATTACTCAGGAGTGCTACCTAGGGTGGTTCATCTTGCCTGCAATTCTGGCCAGTTTTTGTCAGGTTCTCACAAAGCTTATTCTTTGAGTGATTCCTGCACCACTCATTTCCCCCCCCCCCCCCCCACCTCCCCTTTTTTCAAAAAAGAAATCATTCACGTTATTAATTTTTTCCTTACTGTTCTCAAAGTGAATCTCCAGCAAAACACCAATCCCAGCAGTCTGACACTTACAAAGAAAGCAGTGCAAGGTGTATTGTGTTGACTAAATTTTGCTGCTGGACAGCTATTTTGTGGTTCAATTCAAAAAGTCCCTGATAGTTTGACTCTAATTACAAATGGAGCAGACTCTCAAAGCATGTAACAAGAAGATCACTGGCAGACAGCAAGAGTTCCTTGAAGGAAAGGAGCCTCTGTCATTTCAAAAGCACAATATTCTCTTAAGAATGATAAGAAAAGATATGATCAATGAGAGTATACAGGAGATATGATGTTTCATTAAATGTAGATTACAGTGATCTTTGTCACCTTACATTTAAAAAGCAAGGCAGGGAATCAACACACAGTAATTTAATAAAGATAGTGTGAAATTCTTAGTGTGTAACCTCATCCACTAATTTTGGGGGTAAAGCTCAGGTTGGTGGGGCAGATACTTGAGTGGGACTGTACTATTCTTCCACTCTAATTTCCAAGTATCACGCCAGTGTGAAATGCAAAGCGATTTGTCCAGGGCTAGTAAAATCTCCATTAATTTTCTTCTACACAAAAATACCTTGTTGCTTAAGTTCTAATGAAATGAAAATAATGTTAAATAATTTATTAAGAATATGGAAGACATGCAAAACATATGACTTGATATTTTAAGGGCTGAATCTTCGTGTTGTTGAGATTGGCATAAATCCACCAAAATCAATGGAGGTATCTAGATTTACACCAGCTGAAAGGATCTGTTCTCAATTTTCTTCACAGGTTTTATGGCATTTTTCCAGCCTGAAAACAAATACTGAAAAATAATATACTGCAACATTATTAGACTGCATATATCTCAGTTGGCATCAAGAAAATAGCTGCATAAACACACATAATATAGGTGTGATAATCAAAGGTGAGAAGGGAGAATGCGTCCCTATGTACCTTATTAATTCTGTGACTCTGGAGTCTCAGTGCACAGCTGAATATCGCACTTTGAGCAAAACACGCAGGCCTGACAGCATATGGCTAATGCAGCTCCCCGAGCAGGGGATCTGGCTCGCGTTCAAGCGGGATCCCTTGTGGACAGTGGGAGAGTTGAAGGAAATCAATCCAGCTGAGTCTGCTGGCGGGGAAGGTGTTCGGAGCTGTGAAACTTCCCCAGCAGCAGAGCAAAGACATTGAGTGTTAATGATGCGTTTTAAGCTTCAAAGGCTGTGGGAGAAGCGGAAGGGATCTCGGAGGCACGTGAAGAGGCTGTGGGCAGGAAGGAGCAGTGGAGGGCTCTGCTTCGGTAACAGCTTTGGTGTAACTGTGGGACTGGTAAGCAAGCAGGGAACTGGCTGAAGAGGAGGAGGCAGAGATGGCGTGAGTCAGAGAAGACGATGTATGTAATCAAGAAGGTTCTTGAACTGCTAAGATGACTTTGATGCCTGAAAAGCAGTAGAGGCACAGGAATATATATGGCTGTGAATTGTTTTGCCTGAGTCTCCAGATAAAGTGAAGAGGCACGTGGCTTTTGCAGCCATTGCAAATGAGCGTGTCTAACTTGCTTCAACTGCACATTCCTTGGGAGGACAGCTGTTCAGCCGGAGCATCCCTGAGGTTGGGAAAGAGTGTTTCTCCACTAATGGGACATCAGGGGTGTCAGCACTGGTGTGAGGAGCAGAGAGTAGCTGGACTTCAGGGCCCTGTTTCTCTGACAGGATAACAGATGCCTGTTGATAGCGCTTCAGAGAGGCCATGGAAAGAGAATTTGTTATAGCCAGCTCAGAAAGAAGGGAAGTGAAAAGCACACAGGGCCATGTGGGATGGGGCCAAAGTGCAGCAACCTCAGAGGAACTTGGTAGCAAAAGTCTTCCAAGGCTGTGTGGGAAACAATCAGCTACGGTTCAGGGAATGGACTAAGATGTGAGAAATCTTGTGTTCAGTTCCTGGTTTAGTTCCTCTTCAACAAGTCACTTCATTCTGGCTGCAGTGTGCTTCCCCATCTGCAGCATGAAGGGAAATCCTTTTCTCCTGCTCTGTTACTTAGATTGCAAGCTCTTTTTTTCCTTTCAAGGGGTGTCAGGCCCCATGGCTCTCCAGCTGATCTCTCAGTCTTACTGTCATACAAATCATTAATGTCAATTATTGAGGGTCAGTTATAATGTGAACTGCAGGAACTAAGCTGTTGGCACAGCTGCTTCTGTGTTGGACCGGCCTTGTGACTTTTCTAATCCTGAACTGGTTTGTGGCCACCTCGGTGCTGGTCCAATGCAGTGGAAAATGCAAAGGGGGCATCATGTTTGTGGGTCACCTGCTTTTCTTGTGGGTAGGTAAACTCTTGACAGGAGAGGATATGGCGATGGATGGGCGGGGTAATGAAGACCTTTGAAATGCTTATTTCTTGTGTTTGTTGCACCTCAGCAGGTGTCTTCCTAAATATAAGTTGCAGCTGAAACCTGGTCTCTTTCCCTCTTTTCAAATCTGCCCTTTCAGATGACAGTGTTTCACATAAGAGCAGATGAGGGTTTGCTGTGTTAGATACTGGAGAAATGCATTCAAAGCGCAGTGGCAAGACAGACTGGAATATGTCTTGTCATAGGGAAAATTCTTCACATCATTTCATTTTAGAGGTAAAGTAGGACTCTTGAGAGGATCCATGGGAGGTAACACAACCAACTTCGCACATTATAATTAAAGTTTACTTCCAGAGCAAGGTAGCAAGCCTAGCTGGAAATGACCAATTGCGCATAGTTGTGTTGCTGGCCTTACTGAAGTCTGCTGAGATGGGAGACAAATAGCACTTCTCAGTAGTGTGTCATTTACTTATTCGGCCTTTTTCCTCCTCTTACTCCCCTATGGCTGGAGTTACTTTTATTCTTGTATCTCGTGCTGGTCTCTCGTCCCCTCTGGAAGACCATTACACATCAAATGCTTGCCTGCCCACTCCTGATGTGACCTTGTGGAGCACTGGTGCTTTTAGAGCACCCTCCCAGCCAGGTCTGTGGGCAGTGGGCTGGCTACCGATGTGCTCCTGCATGTCCTTGGAGGGACTGAGTCGGAACTGTCGAGGCTGAGGTTTGAGCTAGCCTGTGGCTTCTTGGAGGGTTGACAGTGACTTGGAAGTTTTGCACTGTGAAAGTGAGTATCTCTGAGCCCTCTTTTGTGGTTGTTTTCTTTTTTTTCCCAAAAAGTGAACTGAAACACAGACTATAGATTTAACTTATTTTTCCTTAAAGAGCTCTGAATGGGAGGGAAGATAGCTGTTGGGTGTTTTTATTGCTTTCTCTGCTCCAGAGCACATCTCTCTTTTTTTTCACTCTGTAGCATACCACAGTCTGTTCCAGCAAGTATTTTCTTCTGTTAGATAGCTATATTGAGCTGCTTCAAAAGTAATCCTTTTGGTGTAGAAATTAGTATAACTCTTTGGTATGAGTAAGTGAAATCTGGTAGTACAAGTAAATGGATCTCTTTATACAGATTTGTCTGTGTGCGTGCAAGTGCGTACCTGTAAAATCACACTTTTACATGCCTGAAATCTTCAAGGTGCTTAATAAACGGGGGAAAAAAAACCCCATGTAATGCTCTATTTTCATCAGTGGCTTCATCTGAAACAGAACATAATTAGTTTTATGGTTTTAATTGTATTGAGACTTCTATGGTAACCTATTGTTTTATTGCGTTAGTCCATTAACCTGTAGGCCATGGAGCAGGAGTGGAAAGCCTGTTCTTCCTTCTACCCCAAATAACTTAAGTGCAGTGTTCATTGTAGATTCAGGATTTTTTGAAATCACTGGAGTCTAATGTGAAGCTTTTTTTTGTCTTAAACTTCAGGGGCTACAAAAACATGACTTCCAAACCTCCTGTTAGCCTGAAATCTTCTTGGTTTGAAACACTCACGGTGGCAAAAGAGCTTCAGAAACTACATTTGGTGCTGAGTATCTGTGGCCACATGGCTTTGATCTGGGTAGAACAGTTATGAGGGGCTGTGTTTTTTCCTTAATATTTCCAGCACGTCACTGTTAATTAAATGTTCTGACAGGGCTCTATGAAGAGGCTAATACGTGCTCTGCTTTTTAAATGTTTGGCTGGCATCTGCTGTCATGGCCCAAGATGCAGAGATGTTCACCAGCAGCTTTTCTGGTGGAAAGCCCTTGGACATCACCAGTGACAATGACAATATAACCTCAAAGGTAAGTGACCAGCCAGCTGAACAGAGGTGTTTGTCAGCTTCTTAGAAATATTACAACACTTGCAAAAGGAACTAAGCATTCCTGATGCTTGTTTTTCACTCTGGGTAAACAGGAGTTTAGAGACTCCAACTTCCTAGTGGGATTTATAAGGAGTTGGGATCTTAAAGTGGAGGGGAAGACTTTCACACTTGAATTCCATCTCCATGTTGAGAGTATTTTCATTTTCTTAAGCTCCAGAGCAGCACATCATAAGAGTATACCACCCTGAGGAGATACAAGCAGGTAGGTCAGGGTGGAAGTGGATGGGTGGTCCTGCCGTGTCCTTACTGATGATCAGGAGCAGGGTCTGTTGTGTGTGCTGATTCTGAGGGTGATGGCTCCCAAGTCAGTGGTGATGAAGGACCTCAGTGTCAAATGCCATGCAGAAAACCAGTGGAGAAGGGGGTGAGATGGTGTGTGAGTCAACAAAATGAATACAGCTGAGCAGAGGAGTGGAAGTCTCACCTCCTTTTTTTGCTTAATCAACTGCAGATGGTAGTAACTTGCAGTTAGAACGTATGCAGCAGGGCACAGCACAGCATGGACAACTTGGCAGGACTCTAGCATTTCAAATGACTTGATTACTCTCCCCCCTTCTCCGTCATGCACCTCTTAAATGTTGAGTTAATAAACAGAAATGCCTGCCCTGCTAGGAATACCTGGAGGCTACAAGGGCTGGCCATTTGTCTGCTGTGGTTCTGTGGTGGATGTTTCAAGGGGGAAAAGCAGCCTGGGGCATTGTCACATCTGGTCGTACAAGAGCATCTCCCATCTTGGTGATACGGCTGTGAAAATGTTGTGCAGGCTTTGTGACTATGGCAAGCAAGTGATAACGCAGCTACTGCAAACTGTGCTGTGCAGCTGGAGGGAAAGCGCAGTGCCTGGCCGGGAAGCTGTTGGGATCTTACATGCAGGGGTTGGTTTGCTGCAAGCTAGTGGCGGTGCTGCGGGGGAGGCCTGGCGCTAGGCATGCAGTGGTACAAGTCTGAGGAGGGAAGGTGGCAAATGTAGCTGTGATTCTTTGCCCTGTTTCATTCCTGACAGCTACCTGCGGATCATGTCAGCCCCCTCCGACAAGGTGGGGCAGCTTGAACAATTCCAGCCTGTTCTTTGCCTTCGCAACTGTCCTTTTCCGTGAAGGAGTGCTTTTGAACCGCCTGTATCCCAGGGCTGTGCAACGCGGCTGTTCCCAGTACTAGGTTTTGCCCTGCTGGTTCAAACCTTCAAAAATGTTTCATTTCCTTGTTTTGCACTAGAATATTTGGTGGCAACGATGTCTTTTAAAAAAGTTTTTGGAGGTTTCATCTTAACTAGGAAGGTTGTCTGAATCTTGCACCCTGACCCAAACCTAACTCCTTTCATGATGTCATTATGAATCTATTTTTACGTTGTTTTCTTGGGTATCCAGCAAAGCTATAATGGAATAAACTTAAAGCAAACTAAGGCTATTCCTAAGTAGAGGCACTATGATGAGGCTGTATTTATACTGAGGTTTGTTTGGACCTGATGAATTAACCCGATCAAACTTGCCTGCCGTTCTAATCAGGATGAAGCCAGAAATGGCTATCATCATAGTGTCTGACCATCCTTGAAATTTGCTAAAGCCCTGCTCTAAAGTTATAGGGAAGGGAATACTGAGAGGCTGCCTAAGAGGATTTATAAACCCTCCTGAGCCTATTCTTTCTTTTTGCTCTTTTATTTCAAAGCCGCGGCATTTGCCTTTCTTTTTTTCCAGGTCAGAGTAACGCCAGTCCTGTATCTGCTGAAGCCACTGATTTCTAGGTGTGTAGAAGGGAGCCCTTTGTGCTTGCCTTTGCCTTCTCTGCTCTGAACTTAACTCTTTAAACACAGTGCTCAAACTTCAGTCTGAGTTATCCAGCCACTATTTGCTCAAGGCACTTACCTCATCAAGAGATTTTACACCTCTCAGTCTAGGAATTTTTATGCCTCCAGCACTTTGTTTGAAGGGAGGAAGCACTGTTATCTCCACGTTACAGAGGGATAGCAAGTGTACAGAGAGAGTAAGTGACTTGCCTAAAGTTCCTTATGTGCTCCGTGACTGGCAAGAGTGGAACCTCTGGTATAGAATCATAGAATCATTTAGATTGGAAAAGACCTTTAAGACCATTTAATCTAACCGTTAACCCAGCACTGGTCCACCACTAAACCACTGCCTTAGTGCCACATCTACACATCTTCTAAATACCTCCCTTTGCCCTGTAATTGTGCTTATAAATACTGCGAGGGGGATGCTGTGTATCTTGACAGGAGTGATTGTTTCAAGCAAAATGAGGAGCAGGTCTTCCAGTGTACTCTTGTGAAGTACCATCATTCTAGGATATTGTATAATTTGGATAATTTGCATTGAATGCTACCGTTGAGGAAAGAAAGTTAATCCATTGTCATTGAGGATATCACAATGTTGCATGCATGCTGAGGGAAAAAACCCTAGTGCTAAATAATGAAGCCACCTGGTAGGAAAAGTATGAAACAGAATATTCATTTTTCTTCGATGGGAATAACAGATGACAAAAGTGAGGCTTTCTTCAGATTGCTTGTTTACAGAAAATTCATATCCACTGAGACTGTATGTTAAATTCACTCTCTGATGTTAGTGTTTGCCGGATACATGTGGCCACTAGAGTATGTTCTTATGATCTTACCATTTATTTACCTTGATACAAAACTCCAATTACTGTCAGAGATGCTTCTTGTTAAATATGGTAAGATCTCTAGCTTCTAAGAGAGTGAATATGTATTCTTTACTCTGGGGCCACACTGAGCAGGATGCTAAGGAATGAAAATACTGGGGACTTTGGTACAAATTAATTAAATATCTAAAGATAACGATGTAATGAAAATAGTTTGAAGAACTTTGGGCTTTAGAGACAGATGAAATTTGGAAGAGAAAATAATACAGTTCAGTGTTTGTCTTTCTGTTTAGGAAGTTTTTCCAAACCTTTTGCTTTTATTTTACGTAGCTGTAAAGCATAGTGCTTCCAAAAGCTGGGGACCCATCATTTTTATCAGAGTGAATTCATGGTAATTTAACAAATGCTTAAGGTGGTTTTTGCTATGCTCCCTGTAGGTATGCAGAGTGCTCTGAAGCTTTATGTTGTAAAAGTTCCCAGCTTTCAGTTGTCATTGTGATCTGAGGGCAGACCGTGACAGATGAGGAAAAAAATAAGGGAAACTGAAACATGAGAGGTGAAGAAACATGAATAGAAAGGTTTTGGTGCAAAAAGTCAATGTAAGACCAGTTATGGGGTGGATCTGAGCACTTTGCATCATTGACTTGATACAAACCACAAAATCACATCACTTAATAGTAGTGTGAGCTGTAAATCCTGCTGGCAACCCAGAATGCCTTCCTTCAAATCCTGACTGCTCAGTGATGGCACACTATTTCTGAGAGGACCTTGTACTTTTGGAATACGTTCTAGACTCCAGGAATTTCATAGTGTCATGCTGTCTCAAAAAATTGTTGGTTGGCTGAAGATGAGCAACTCGTGATTAAACACTGAGATGAGCAGCAGTTGGAGACACACAAATATGTATGTAGTTGCTTTTTTTGTTTGACAAGAGATGGTTCTGAGTCTCCCAAATTCCAAACTCAGTAATAAGCAAAGAAAGGATATTTAGATAAGAAGAAAGATTGGGAAAAGAGAAATATAACTTTACCACAAGTATTTCATATAAGTCTTTTTGGATCAATTCCTCTTTATAAGATAACTAATTTTTCAAACAAAAGAAATTAGTTAGGTCTGCTATATTGCATCTGCAGAAGTCTCCATAGTGTTACATAGGCAATTCTTAATTTGAATTGTTAAGGAGGGAGCTACTAGAACCATAATGTGTGTCAGAAATGGTAAAAGAGAAAACAGTTATACTTAAAGAGATACTACCATGCTGAAAGCAAGTTACGAGAGGAGGGTCTCATAAATGAGTTTTGGCACTGGATGTGGTTGAAGATTTTTCTTTAATAATGCTGGCATGAAAACTGGAGCATGCTCATATCAATAGGAAAAAATGAGATACACTGGCAAGACAGAGGAGGCCTTAAATCTCCCATGGGAAAATTAAGATAACCATGAGAAAGTAAGTGAAAGGAAAGGAATTAAATGTACTAGTGAAAAATGTAAAGTTACACTTCTATCACATTTCCATTGCAAATTCATAATTTAGAAGCAGCTAAGTAGGAGGGAGACTGGAATATAGTATTTGCTATGGGACGATTGAAAAATGTTCTCAGATGAGAACCCCCATGTGCCATTCTAGCCAACCGTTCAAGAAAATGAATTTGGGGAAGGATTCCTAGGATAGTCAGTGTTTATCTTCTGTGGGAGCCTAGTTTGTTTAGCCTGGTGAAAGCAAGGCTGAAAGGGAATAAAGTTGTCCTGAAATCATGAGTAAAAGGTAGGAAAATGCTATGTATGAAGTGAGGGCTAAAATACTACCACCATGAAACAAATCTAGAAGAACTTCAAAATGTGGGTTTAAATGCCCCAAGGAAGGTGAGCAGACATATAATACATTTAGTCTGGAAGCTGGAAGGTGGTTACGGTGATGAAACAGGTTAGTCCCTGAAACAGCTTTAACGAGAAGTGCTTTCTGGGCCCTATGCCTGCTTCAAGGCCTCCAACACCATCTTTAAAGATGGAATTCCTATGTCCACGTAGCCCATTGTTTGAAAATAGTGTAGTGCTTTTATCTTTTCTAGCTGAAAAGCTAATAAATAGCTAACTCCAACTTCATCCGGTTATTGCAGTTGTCTTGATTCCTGCTTCTGGGATGATGTAGTCAAAAATGATGACATTTACAGTCGTGAGTGGTCTAGTCTCTTTTCTTGGATATTGGCTAATATTTTATGGTCCTGTGGCTGGGGCAACTGCTGTTATTATTACCACTGCTGGTTTTGAAGTTGCCTTTTTACTGTAGAGTTGTGAAAAGGTTTTGAGAAGGTGCTTTGCATTCCTTTCAGGAAAAACAACTCTGGAACAGTTGTAATGTGTAATTTTGTTCATCTTTCCAACAGTACCCTTTTTATTTTTTTCTTTTTTTCTCTCCTGTCATCTTACTCAGCATCTTTCTTAAACAGCTGGTGGAGTTTGTGTGACAACTGGGACTTCAGCAACATGCTGTTGCACATCGTCTTTATACCAGAGGCAATTGACTCTGTCTCCAGCTTTCTGCCTTGCCTGGGAAAGATCAGTACCTGGATGAAGGCCAGTTAGCTGTAACTGAACCCCTTCCACAAGAGATAAAAATGCCCGGGAATTTGTCCATCCACAGAGCGAAAAGGCAAGATTTTCTGGCTTTCCCACAACCAGCCAAACTGCCATTAGTGGGTGGACAGAGAGAAACCCTTATGCTTAGTGTGAGAATGATAGTTTCCCAGATAAAGTGATGATAAACACAGCACTGATACCTAGAGATGGAATTCTTATAAAGCATGTCATCCTGGCTTCTACCTATCCAGGCAGTGGGAGAAGCTGTGTAGATTTCAGTGTAAGTAGAGATTAAGTAACTTCTGAGTTATTTTGAAAAATTCCAGCCCAGGTTGAAAGAAAACCTGAGATGGTGTTGTTTTTTTGTTTTTAAATAATTTCTTAGATATTCAGAGAGTAGGAAAAGCTTTGCTTTCCATGGTGAGTAAAATATTTCTGTAAGGTGACAGGTAAGAAAAAGTGCTTCTAATAATAATTAAAGCAGTTGCTAAGCTTTACTGATTTATTTTGTTAGCCTGAGCTATATTTGTGCATTTGTTTTATTTATCACAGAATATTGTAATAACAGTATCAAAAGAATTTATGGTGGGGTATGCTACTTTACTTTCATCAAAAAAAGTTACAGCAGATGCTTTGAATTTACTGCAGATGGTGGCAAATATTTGCCTTATTATAAGTTTACACTACTATAGTGTCACGACTTACTTAGTTAAATCAGTTCATGATTCAGGTGGTAATATCTATTAGCTGTGGCTGGCAAAGCTCTGGTGAAAGAGCAAATAAGCCAAATACTCAGCCACTTCTTGCTCTTGAAGCAAATGAGTTGTTTGGAGAAAGGAAAGAATTATTTTGTTAACTCTCTCATACCCCCCTTGCTTGATTGTGGGAGCAACTTCAGCCCTGCAGAACTGCCAGCTCTGCAGAAGCAATGCCTCGGCGTGTGCTCAGCGGGATCACTCACCAGAGGGATCTCAAGGGTGCTGTTTAGGAGTCTCACTGAGACAAACGCTGCCTTCTGCGCTTGAGCAGCTACCTGTGCGGGTTTGTCCAGCGTCAGAGGGCTTAGCATGGCTTGTGAGGTTGGGCAACACCGACCTTCCATAGTGCTGAGCCGCCTTCTTCAGCAGTGGTGTGAGGCAGTGGGTGCAGAAACGTGCGCCTGAGAGAGCTCTATAGAAAAGAAATTGGAGAGAGAGGTGCGGGAAGTGCCTTTGTCCCCTGGGGCTGAGTGAATGAGTGTTTTGTGGGAGACTCATCACTATAGTCTCAGAAGAAATTGAGTTTTGGTTGCGGGGGGGGGGGGGGGGGGGGGGGGCGGGGGCGGGGGCGGCGGCCCTTGAGTGGGCTAGTAAGCCTCAGTGGCCCAGGTCAGCTTCCACTGCAGCCTCCCTCCCTCCCTCCCCCCGACCCCTGCGGCCTCCCGCCCCGCCCCAGGTGTGTTATTTATGCTCAGACCCTGTCTGAGCTTTGTCGGAGGAGCGTTGCTCCCCAGCTCAGCTGCAGCCATGCCCCTTGCTGGATACCCTTGAGCTAGGCTCTGACCTACGGGCTGACTTGGGCCTTTTTTGTCACTATGGACCTCGCTGCTGAACCCTGCGTTTGACCCGGTTACCCTTACCGATCCTGGCTCTGACTTGCACTCCCAGCCTGGCCTAGGAGCCGCCTCCCCGCCACAGGCTGTGGGATGACGCTGGCTGCTGCGCTGGCACAGCCCTGCGTGCCTTGCTCGGCTCTGGTGGCACTGGGCTGCTGCTGGTGAGGCCTCAGCCATGGGGTGCCCCTCAGATCCTGGCTCCCTGTCCCTCAGGGAGAGGCTGGCCCAGGCATGTTGGTCTGACTAGTCCTGCTTGTTAAAAATGTCATGTGTATCTGAGCCCTTTATGTCTGTGGAGTGAATATAAAATAGGCAAATATGAATGGAGTAGGTTCGTGTTTTCCTCCTTCTTCCCCCCTGCCTCCATCTCCAAGAAATGTGGGAGGAAGCCAAATGTGAAGAAAGTTGCCTTTATTCCCCATTATCAGCAGTGCTGTTGCACCTGGTGTTGAGCTTTAACGTAAGAAAGGACATTGCTGCATCCCAGCTGCAATTACGTGAGAGCCTGTACGTGAGGTAATTCTGGGCAGAGCGGGAAGCACAGGCCCTCTCGTCAGATATCTAACTCCCTGGGGCAGGCTAGAGAGGTTTGAACAGCTCAGATAAGTAGCTCAACTTTTTTTGTGCTTTTATCCTAGCGTACAAATCTCTCAGGAGTACAGAAGGCATGAAATATCTGCTGGAGGTCATCAAGCTTGTCCCCTGGAAGGTGTGATGGCTGCCCCAGGTGGGAGGTGTGCCCACAGCCCAAGGACAACTGAAATATTTGCTTGTAGTGGAGCTTGATGTCATAACTGTTGAAAATCACAAAATCTTTTCATTCAGACACTGCAACAGGGTAAGAATTGTCCTATTTTGCCAGTTTGATCTTAAAGTCTGAGATAACTGATGATTTTTGGTGTTTAGATTAGGTGTTAGAAAACGGAGGGAATAAAGAGGACTAGAATACTTTTGGGATAAGATCAGAGAAAATACTTCTACTTTAAATTAATAACTGCATAATTTGAGATATTGGAGCACTCGCAGCCATTTACTGAGCTCCTTTGGGGGGTAAGGGAATGTGTAAAAGTTAATCCAGTTCCACAAAAAGTAATCTTGTTATGAGTTAATGCTAGCAATTTCTAGGTTAGTGGATATCCACGAGGAATTGTCCAATGTTTATGCTATCTAATGCATGTCTATGTTATGAGGGGAGTGGGATTTTTGATTCACTCCTCTTGCATATTTTTAAACAGAACAATTGCCATTAAAAAAAATGTATACTTTAGAGAGTTCTAGTTATGTTAATTATCACATATTTTGTTAATAACATTTTCTTTTGAAGATGCCCATTAGAGGTTTTAAAGTGTTAATTTACTAGAAAGTCAAATGGGAACACTATTTGAAATTTCCTTTTAAATTAACTTTACTTACTTTTATGTCCTAATTAAATGGAGATAATAGTGTTGGTGGCAATATTACAGAAATAGAAATTAGTGCTTAGATATTTTACTTAATACCGAGACTTTAATCTTAATGTAATATATCTTTTGTTCTAATCAACATATAGCCTTTGCATTTAATTTACTGATGTGTTTTGATCAAAACATTTAAATCGGATGCAAAGTAAAACTATCTTCACAGATAGCCCTCTGATACTGTTGAGCTCCTTCTGGGTAATAGGTTCCCCCCTGTAGCATCTGTAATCTCTACTGGAAAAAGTGTTGAGGGTTTTTTAGTATTTTAACATTACCTCATCATGTATTAGGTAATACACAGTGATCCCATTCAAAACAAACTTTCCGTAGTGTTTGCATATCAGTCTAGGATATATAACTCCCTTCAAGTTTGACTGCTGTAATGCGTGGTACCACAAAAGCCACGTAATTTGCCTGCTGCATCAGATCGTTATGTTGGTGCACAGGTACGTTGTATTGATACAGCTGTTTCTCTGCAGCAAAAGGGATGACAGTTCTATGTATCATGGTTTTTGTGTCAATAGAACTGCATTAATAGTAAGGGGCATAGTGGAAAAATAAGTAAAAAACCCACTTCCTAGCTAAGCAGTTATATTCCTGCAGTGTTGGTGTGTGGATGAGACCTTGGGGAAAGCTGTAATGTGGCTGAAGGAAGTGGGAGTTCTGCCCCAATACAATGGAGCCAGGCTTTACTGCTTGTCCTAACCCGCCCCGACCAGGGACTTTGCAGGGTTTTTCACATGGTTCGGTGCAAAATAGAGAGGCAGCAGTGGCAGACTGCTGCTTAGCAGAGGGACACTCACATTTTTGGGATGCCCAGCAGGATAACTCAACAGGCTTTCGTGAAGTTCGTGCTTCCCCTAGCATGAATGCCGATGGCATCTGTTCATTGACTCCTACCTCCGTGTTCACTTACAGGAGGAAGGAAGCATTCTGCAATACTTGGTCTCCATGTAACTTTATTCCTCTAAAGCCTGTGCCTGACAGCCTTCTACAGGAGTGTAATTAACCTGAACCTCTGAAAAACCTGCTCTGTATTTCCTGTTCTGCATGTATCATTGCATTTTTGCCATTGCAGAGCAAGTTGTGTGCTGATGGTTGGGTTTGTAGCTTGCGAGACTTGTTGCACCATGTGATGTTTATGAAAGGCTGAAGGAGACCCAGGCAGAGCAGTGTGATGGGCTGGTGACCAAAGGGAGGCACTTGTCATAAAAGCAGTGCAAGCTGCGTAAACCAAATATCCAATTTGCTCAGAAAGGGTAATTTGAGTTACTTTTAAATAGTTAGCTTTTGTGGTCAATTGGGTACTGCCACGTTACTAGTCATAAGCCATAAATCTATTTGGTATAATATGAGATCATTTTTTAAGACTCTCAGGTTAAATTTTTCAGGTAAAGAGGAGAAATTGAAATTTATAATCCATACCATTTTTTGTGTAATTGTTATTAATAAATTAGCAAGAAAGAGGCAGCAGATGGAATGAATTGTTGTAGTTCATTAATTTTATGATGGCTTTCTTTGCATGAGCCAATTATGTCTGTCATTGTATCTCTAAGCTGCAGTGGTGCCCAAAGGAAAGGGCACACAGGCCCCTAGGGACAAATCATCGTGGGGATTTCCTGCTTTCTGAGGTGGCTGCAGAAGATTCAGTCTTGGTTCTCACCAATAGCTTTGGTGAAGGTATCGGGCCCCGAAAGTTGTCACAAATGTAGTTCTTAGCTCCAAAGACTAGGGCGGAGAGATGATTAGTCTTGTTGGGTGTGTACGAAACTGGGGTCTTCTGTCTGAAATTATTGCAAACTTTTGATGATGATGACAATTTCTGAGTTGGTGAGCCTTCACGTTCTCAGGATGTGTTCAGGAATGCTTCCCAAAGACACCATGCTGCAAATTGCAGGAAAAGAATGCCTTTGTGGTTAAGAACAATAGGAAAGAAAATTATACTTGTAGTGCCTGTGGCTCAGGAAAGCTCCCTTTATATAAGGCACTATGACTTCTTTAATTAGCAGACACTCCACTATCTCCTGAGCTCCTCTGTGGTAATATGCTGATAAAGTTTCATGTGGAATATGGGTTGATTTGCTTTACCTTCAGACCTTGTATTCTCAACTTGGAGATAGTGGTTGTTTTTCTGTCGGATGTGTGCTTCACTTAATGACTGTAGTTTATTACCCAGTAGGTCATATCCTGTATATTTTAAGAACAAACACCTCTGAGATTGTGACTTGGTGGAAGGAGGTGACATGTGTCATTGCTGTTGTTTTCACTACAGCCTTGTGGAAAAACTAATTACCTTTTCATCTTGGTAAATTCAGAGGTCAGTTTACCACTACTATATCACAACATGACAGGGAACATGGGTAATTAGGTAGGCTGTGTAACCTGGATATTCCATGGATCTCATTACATCTTATTTAGAAAGGCTATAATTTGATTGGTGGAAAATTAAGGCATCTCCTCGTGGGTCATTTTATCTTTCTGCAATAATAATTCTTGGCTTGATTAAAAATTGATCCAGTGTCTTAAAGTGAATTTATTATTGCTGCAATCTATCACCCGCAGACAGATAATCTGGTTCCCATCTTTATCTGATTTGAAAAATCTGTCACTTATTATGTGTTGTTTTTTTCCCAATCATTTAAATTGATGGTTTGCTGAGGCAAGGCGTGCTACCATAGGCTTCTTGGAGAAAGCATGTACGAGATGTTAAGCCAGTACTTTTTACTGCAAGGAATCTGATACTGTGTGAAGTATTGATTAGAACTGTGTTGTGGCATCATTTTGTCTGGAAAAAAAATCAAGCAGAAATTTTAGATGCAGAGCACTAAGGACGGACAAGTCATATCGTTGGAAAAAATGGTCCATGCGTGCCTGGTGGCTGGATGAATTCCTGCCTTCTGTGTGTTACTGCTTCTGCTGAGAGCGGATCCTAAACTGGTCAAGAGTAGAGGCTTGTCCCAGCCCGCAGGCTTTAGGGCATACTGACACCACCTTAGCTGCAGAGCTCTGCACCAAAAACCTGACCTGATCAGATCAGCAGAAGGAAGCAAAGGTTAGGTGGATGAACAGCTTCACCAAATTCACAGTTTTGGGAAGTATTTCCCTCTCAGTTTCTTCTTGAGCTTTGGTGACTCTTGTTTAGGCTTCAGTTTTCATCTGATTTGCCCATGTAAAAGCAGAGTGTAAAATTCTGATCAGGGAATAGAGATCTGCAAATCATTTAAAAAACATCTCGGTTAAAGAAATGTTGCAGTAAACACTGCACGAAAAATATTAAGAGGATTTGACAAATGCCCATCTTTAACAACAACATTTATAAACAAGATGCAGCAATTGCAAAACCACCCTGTTTGTGGTATAAGCATGTGGTATAACGGTGATTCCTAGGCATTTTAACTCTTTCCAATTGTCCAAAGCATTCTAAAAAACAAGGTCGTATTCATTCCTGTCCAGGAACCTAGCAGATCCAGTTGTATCTGTACCTATGCTTAGAAGTGAACACTGGCAACTATTACACATGGTCTGATTCCTGCAGCTACCCTGGAGAAAAAGAGGATGAAAGAAGATTGTGCAGCCAGCCTGTCAAGGGGTGTGTGTGTGAGAGAAGGAATGGTTATTAACAGTCCTGTTGTATGGCTTTAGACTGAGGCAAAAAGGGTCAAAAATAGAGGCATACGATTTTTGGTTGAATTTCTTGAAGCAGAGTAAAGCTGGAGGCAGCTGTTTCTCTCAGCAAATTTCCTATCACTTAAATATGGTGGCATTTATCACATAAACAAGTGTAGTTAGCTCTGGAAGTTTGCACGGTTTGGTATAGAAGGTCATCTATAAATTTAGACTAAAAAAACCCAGTAGAAAATAATTGATGTAATAAACCTTTGGTTGTGCAATAAAAGCTGGCTGACACTCTAGCTTTGGTGTAGTCGATGGGAATTTTGCTGCTGACTTTTGTTAAGGCTGAAATTTCACTTTGTGCAAGTTATAAAATGTGTCCTTTCCAACCTAGTGCAGGCTGACTCCTGCCAGCCCCATCCCATCAGTGCCCTGCTAATTCAGGATTGAAATCCCAAAATTTCTTTTGTTCTTTTTTTTTTTTTTTTGACAAAACAGAGGGCTAAAAGATTGCCAGATTAGCCAAAATTAATCAGCCAGATTAATCAAAAAGAAAATAATTCTGTTCCTTCAAACCAGGCTGCAGGGCATTCCTGCCTTTCTTGGAGGGAACAGGATGCTTTTTTTTCTTTTCTTTTTTTTTTTTTAAACCCGGGCTGCGAAATAGAATTGGTTCAGTTTATACTGAGCAAGCATAGTCTGCTCCCTTTTTGGGCTGGTGAAGGATGCATGTAACCTGTGATGCCAAATACTAATCAGAACAAGAGGTGGGACTTGGAAGTGGGGAAGTAGCCTTCGTAAATGAAATTTTCCTGCTTATCCTGTCTGGGTCACTCACTGCATTTATTCAGTCTTAGGATCATAATGTCCTGTTTCAGTTTGGGAGAGGGACTGCTCAGAAATGTATTTTTTATAACTTGTACAGATGTGTTGCAGTGCGGTCCCATAGTCCAGACACGTGTAGTCTTTGGAAGGGCATTGTGACAGGTTGTGGTTTTTGTCTGTTTGGGGTGAAGCCTGCAGCTGGGACCTCAGGCCAGGCCAGGAGGTGGTGCTTCACCCAGAGGCATGTTGCTGGAGTGGCACCCTGGGCTGCAGTGCAGTGTCTTGGCTTTGGGGAAAGCAGTGGCTCCCTGGATGTCAGAAGCAGGAGCCGTGGGATGGCAGGAGCTGCCTCTCCACAGTGCCTGTTTCACACTAGCACTTTTCATGAAGTGTTTGAAGGCTGCCTCAAACAAGTGACGAGCTACTGACCTTTGGCTTGGGTAATGACCGATGGCAAAGGAGAAGGTTGCCCAAAGAAGAGGATTCCAGATGCATGATCCCTCATTGATTTGCTCTCCTCATGCCTCCCAAATTACTGTTGATATGACCTTGCTGCTGTTAATACTTTCCCAGAGACCATGTGTTCAAGCTTATTGCTTGTCCATATTGCCTGTAATTAGACCTGGGTACAGGACCGGTATGCGGATAAAAGCATAAAGTATTACTTTTTCTGCAATACATTCTGAGGAATATGTGAAAAAAAATCCAGATAGGTAAAACTGTGTGTTCTCTTAAAACAGAAGAGACCAAGCTACCAAGGGTAGGTTTCCGCTATTGTGTTTCACTGGTGGTGGCAACAGTCGATGGTGTTTGCTTGGTCTTTTTTAAACAAACAAACAAACATATCTAAGCTGGGCTTAAATTTCATAATTAAACAAGATGTTTCTGGAAGTAGAGGATGTTTATGTATATAAATAGATTTGTATTTGGAACAAATGTCCCTAGTGCCTAAAAGGCCCTGAACATACATGCATAGTAAGTAGAATAGTTACTCTCCTATGTTAATATGGAATTGGGGGTCCACATGCACTGGGTTTTAGTGTCCAAATCAGCATTACGGTCTGTCATATGTGTTGCACAATCAGGCCATAGTTCTGCATCTCCTTTTTAATTATTAATGATTTCTCTGCTGCCACTTTATTATAGAAGGAATCTTTTGTACTTTGTGTCATTTGGATTGAATCTGGATTTTTCTGACACTTTACACGCAAGCACATCTCTAGACCTAAGAAATCTTGTGCCGACACCTGAGATTTCCAAGGCAGAGATGGCATGCTTAAACGTCCTTCTCCGTCACCTCTTGCCCTGCAGACTGCTCAGGGCCTTGTTCCCATGGACCAGCATCCTGGGCTTAGGGTGCTGCAGTGGAGTTCTGCTTGTGGTGATTGAAAACACGTTTATGTTAGGAATTTTAAAATCACATATTGTAAATACAGGTTTTAGATGAGATTGCGGCTTTTTCCCTCAACAAATGTAACTGCCTTTAATCTTCATGCACTGTAAACATGACTGTGCTCGTTCTTAGCAGATCTACAGCACCTTGTGTAGTGGGTGAGTTTTCCAAAGCATGCAGCCTTGCTTTGTGGGTGTGGGCACTTGGAAGAAGTCGAAGGGCTTCAGTGGGAGATTGCTGGGCTTGTACTCTCCTGGATACAGCTTCAGTTCCTCAGCTTCCCAAACTTTCCTTCGGGCTGTTAGGCAATTGCTTTAGAAGGTGTTGATCCACGTTTTCACTTTCCTCCTCCGTATCTGTTCTTCCCTTGCTAAAGAAATATCCAAGAACATTCATCTCCTGTCTTGTCTAATTAGACGAGCCTTCTCAATCATTATCGGGTCATTTGTCCCGTCCATTTCTACTCATAAGCCACAAATAAGGCAAGTTTCTTGCTGTATGCATCGCCAGCACTGATACCAGTGAAGAAGGGAGAGGGGAAAATGGTTCACAGGGTATTGACTGAACACTGTGCCATATCTGAAATCAAATGGTTCCTTTTCTCTACCCTTCCCTTTACTTATAAATTTCCCTTCTCCTTTCTTTTATTCATAACTCTGTTTTCAAAGGGTGGGAACCAATTCCCACGTTGTATAGTATCATTCACTCATCCCTCACATACACATTTTCTGTGCTCAGAAAGTACCCAAACTACTTCTGTGCTCAGAAAGTACCCAAAGTACCATAAAATCCAGTAATCTATGTACAAACAAAAGAAGCGATCCAGGCACAGGTACACAGTGTCTCAGGGGCTGTGTATGCTGTGAACACTCTTGCCTGAGCAGAGGCAGTTTAATTGGGATGTCAGTAAAATTGTTTTTCCATGCAGTGTTGAATATTGGGAGAGGTACCAACTGATTCGAGGAAGTTAGGTAACTACAATGTTAGATACTGCTGGTGATCTCAAGTTATGTAATATATCAGATGTAAGGGTTTTTTTGGGAGGCAGGGAGAAGAGAAAAGAAAGGGTAGACTTTGTTAATTTGTTAATTAGAAAATGAAGCGTGGGAATTTGTAACCTGTAATTTCACATGAGCATGCAGTGCTTCTTTTGAGGAACAGCTATTATAACACCCATATAACCATTCTGAAATACTAAAACAAGTGTGCTGCTGTATCAACAGATGTTCTGAGGGGTCTGATACAGACAAGGAAAAACACTGCATCTCCAGCCCCCTCAGAAGCATTTCTTTGGCATAGTACACCACCTGATGTGTCTTGCTGTGATTCTTTGAAGCCTTTGTAGGTATTCTCTGCAGTCCTTCTGGGATGCATATAAACTAGTAAACAGTGATTTTGTTATACATTTTTCCAACATGATACAACATTTTTCCAAGTGTTACATGGGGCAGAGAAGATGTTCTTGTTGGAGAGGCATCCAACCTGTGCATACTTGTTGTGGGTTTCTTCCTTTCCCAGGAGGCTCTTCAAAAATAATTTTGTTATGAAAGTAGACAAATATCAGTGCAGTGTGCTATGATGTAGCAGTCAGCTGGGCTGTACAGGAGGTGTGAGTGGTGGTGGATGCTGCAATCCATAGAAGGTCTTTCTCTTTGTCAGTTTAAACCTGCCTCTTCTATGATATTTGGCTTTAATAACTTAATGCCGGCTTTAATAACTTAATGCCATTTTGTGTGTACCTCAGAAAGTGTGCTGCAGCTCCATAGTGGAAGTGGAGTACTGTATGACGAAGATGTTGGAAGGGAATTCTGTCCATCATCTGGTCCAACATCCTGTTGAAAGCCTTGGATTAGCTTTTCCAGGGTCCTGTCAAACTGAGTCTTGACTGTTTCCAGCAAGGGAGATTCCACCACCTCTCTGGGCAACCTGTTTCAGTGTGCCGTTGTTCTCATGGTGAAGAAGATACATGTATTTTTTTATTTGTACAGAATTTTCCCTAGAGCAACTTAGTTCTCTGTACAGTGTGCTCTTTGCCACTGTGATTGAAAGGCAATTTTACAAACTACTTTAGATATATTTGAAGAAAAGTATGTGTATCATAAATGAACATATGAACTAGAAATGCATATTTTAAATGAACATTTAGGGAATCTTTGAGAATGAAAATAGGCTTGACCATGACTTGAAATTATGCCCAGGCCAGCAAAAATGCTCATTCCTGAAGCATCCAAGCTCAGTTTCATTTACTGACCATGGCAATGCTAGAATGATACTGCCCTGTATGTTACAAAGCTTTAATTCACCTGTTGATACCAACAGAAATATTAACACTATTTTGTGGATCTTCTTTCCTTAGCACAATGCAGGCTCATTTTGTGTACATGCTTTCCTATCAAAGGCATCCTGACAGTTGTTAAATCTCAAATCTGCTCTTCTTTATTGCTGTGAGTTAAAAGACATAGGCAAAGATGAAAAGAATAGAAGGGAAAGTTGAGCATTCAGGGAAAGAAATGAAAGCCATTCTGGGGAGCGGAGGCTGCAGAATAGAAGACTCACAACGGCAGGAAAGAGATTTGTCTGAGGGGACAGGCAATAAAGCCACGTTGGAAAAGTGTGGGGAGTGGGGCAGAAGAAGAAATGGACAAAGGCAACCGTAAATAGATTCCTTGGCTTCCTGGAGACGTGCAATCCAAATGATTAACTGCAAAATCTGTGATGTGATAGATCTGGTGCAATAGAAGAAGGATCACGTTCTGCTAATGAACCAATGCATGGTTTGATTAATTCTTTTTTTCCCTGGTAAGTTTTGATTTTTGTCTAGATACGTTACTGCCAAACTCTGTGTTCGCAGGACTAGGTCATTTTAGATGTGAAATCCTTGCCATTGTACAGTGCTGGAAGGCACAGTCTTTCTAGTAATAATATTCCCTTTTGTCAGTACGTTTCCGAATGGCTAATGTGATTGCATCAACTGTGCAAGAACTGCTGAACTCTATTTTTTAAAAAATATCAGGAAGGAATATTTGTTTAGAATTAGATGACATGATCAAAATACTGCAGGAGCAGCAAAGATGAACTGTTTATGTTCTAGGCCTTTATAATGAGCATATGCTCCATCACATTGTAGAAGTGGAGCCCGCTAGGGTATTTTTGAACCTTGCAACAGCAGCTGGGATTTCTGCCTTCCCTGGGAAGTGAAGAAGAAAATGTATTTCTGTTCTCCCTAGGGAGAAACGGGTGGCTATTCAGTTGGAGAAGTGCTATTACCTCCCTCCTGTTTTTCCCAAGAAAACTGTGTATTTAATAATTGTCTTCATACAAGCACTGACTCTGCTAGGTAGGAAGCAAATGGTTACTTCACATGAGCCCTGCCTTAGCATGCTGCTTAAGCCCATGATTGAATTGCTGCGGTGGGCTTCATGTGAGTTCCCATTTGATGTTCATCATCAGAAAAACTGAGCACCTCCCAGCAGTGTAGTAAGCAACACACTCAGTGTTTCTCCCTGAGGGAGAGAACAGATGATACGGAAAATAGTGGCAGTCACGGGAGTGTGGTTCACTTCTGGTTGACTTTTTTGTTTGTGGGCAGTAGTGAAATTTGCTCTCGTTTTTTGAGGTTGTTTATTCCCTGGGGAGCACCTGGGAATGAGAGCCTTATATTTATTGTAGAAAGCCTTGCACCAGTTAAGTTCTTAACTAAAGAAGTCACCCTTGATGTTTTGTCCTACATGAATAGGCTCCTGTCCTATGCCTTTGGTGTCCTGCACTCATGGCAGCGAGTGCCTTGATAACAAGCACCATGAGCTGTAAAACCCAGTGGTCCATGACAGTAGCAAGAAACAAGGCAGCTTGGTGGACTCTCCAGATCAGCATTTCTGACTTGGTGTTGTAGTTTGTTGCACTGACTGGTGTTTCCAGAGTGTTAAAGGCATCTTGTCTTTGCATTGCTATGAAATCAGGGTCTCAACTATTTATAAATTTGCCCTATTTCCTCCTACCTCTGTCCTGCCCAAAGGATATAAGGAAGCTTTACATTTCTCTTTTTTCAGAAGAGAATTTCATGGGGATAAAGTTACCTGAATTGCTGGAGTCACACAGCAGCTTGTATCCATAATGGAAATACAAAACAATTTTCAGCAGTCTGATGCTTAACTTCCTGACCTTTGCCTTCAAATTCATTTGTACTCAGCTTGTCATACAGTTGTGGTTTTCAGTTCAAACTACGATTTGAGCGATTCCCCTCCCCCAGCCTTTAATGAAGATGTTTACCTGAGTCGCATCTGTGTGGTGTGACTTGCAGTCTTGGCTTAGTGGAGGAAGGCCCAAGGCTGGCCTGCCAGAGGTGAGATAAATTGGGACTGAAATCCCCCGGGGGAGCCTGAGGTGTGAAAGCTGTTTTGCTGTGACTAGCTCTCATCAGTAATGATAACCGCTCAATTTTGTGCCACCTAAATTCACCCAAAATTATATGCTAAATATAAATATTCATTTTATAAATATGCATGTTAATTAAATATACATTTATTTTAAATGCATGTGTTAATTATACATGTTACATCAGATCACAATTAAGTCAATAGAAATTGGAGATTTGCATATAATCATGCTTGTATACTAATCAGTTGTCAGTCTAGAAAGTAATTTTCTGCATCTAGACGGAATATAGACCTTGGTCCAGTGATCAGTTCAAAGACTGAGTAGCAGTATCAGTTCTTTTGGTTTTATGGATTATTTTTTTTCCTAGAAAAGAACAGGAAGAAATGTGACTCCTCCTTTCAGTGCGTAAAAGATGCCTAGTAGTTCCTTTGTGTTTTATTCTATTTCTTCCAGGAGCCCTGTAGATTCCAGACTTTGCTGAAATGAGGTTACTCCTCTGATATGTCAGAACTGTCCTGCCTCAGTGATTTCATTTGATGTGGGATGCAAATTCTCTTTGAGAGTGAGTTGCTCTTCTGGTGTGCTGCTTAAATGTAACTTGGCCTGACTCCAGATCTTTTGAGAAAAAGATGGGCAATTCCACATGATGTACTGGATAGTTATGGTCATATTGCCTTGCCTGCCTGTTGATTTCTGCAAGTTTTGAGCGTGTGGTGTGCTTATTGTAGTTTTGTTTTGGGTTCAGTTTAAATACAGGATTGGAGTCTGTATTTAACTGTTTTGAAAGCGATCTGAAATGAGCCCAACTTTGGTTCTCTATCAGTGTAGGTGAAACTGTGGTTTTGCTCTGTTCCGATACAAATATGTGAGTGTCCCTGAAAAGATACTCGAGGGCTGAACTGTTCGGAAAGCGGGGTTGCCTTGACTTTTGTTATCTGAAGCGTTTCTCTAATGGAAGCAGGTGACCTTTAGGGCTCAGTTTTGCGCAGCTTTATTCCCAGGTGCCCAGACTTGCCGTGGCAGTTAGCGTGTAACCGAGGCCATCCTTGCTCAGCAGTGCGCTGGAGCCTACTCTGAAGTGCCATCCAAGGCAAGGAAATCAAGCGCATGTGCAGGTGCTCTGGTGAAGGAGATTCCTTCCTGAAGTGGGATCCAGGCATCAAAGAGGAGATGAACATTTGGCTCCTGTTTGCTTTGGCGGCTGGGATGCTACGTTATTTGGGAATATGAATCCCATCCACACAAGCACTTAAAGACTTGTTAATAGCATTTCCAAGGAATCTGGTTCATGGAAAGGAGTGTGTAAAGTCAGGGCTCCTTTTGTGTCAGAGCACTCTTGTAACTGCTTTTGGGGGGGGAATATGAGGAAGTGTTGGGTCACTGCAGTGTCTCTCAGTGTGCTGTTGCTATTGCTTGTTGACTTTTCCTCTGCAGATTTAAATTCACTTTTCCTCAGAAGCATTACCTTTATAGAACGCTATTCACCCTGAGTAGTTTGCAGGTTAAAACCCATCAGGGCATTAGAAAAAACCCTGTGAAAAGTACCTATTTCATCAGTCATTTTAATCTTTAAAATATTTGCTTCAGGTATCCAGGACACCGCTGATTGCTTGCTATATTATGCAAATCTACAGAAGAAAATAGGTCACTCTTCAAATTGTCTTCTTGTAAGGATGCAATTAAGCTGCATTAAGACAATTACTGTATTTTAAGTATCTACTGATTTTTAAAAAACATTGTAGTTTTAGGTTTTGACAGTGATATAATTTCCTATTTATTATGTTTTAATTAAAAACACCGGTAAATAGGATTAAAGCCAATTGTATGGTAATTTGACATGACTATTGCAATTCTGAAGTAATATAGTTAGTCTAGAGTACATTAATAACAGAGGGGGGATGGGGAAAGAAAACCCCTGCTGATTATTCAAATCAAGAGTTCTGGTAAATAGGAATCCTGAACCAGACACCTGGATTCTGCTCATTTTTGGGTCTGCTTCCCTTATCCATTAAAGCGATGGTGTGTCTGGTCTTAAGTTTAAGCATCCCAGAGCTTTTGTAGGTGCTGGGAAGGTTGATTGTAATTTTGATGCCAGTGTTGTGATTTTGGCTCAGTGTTCCCTAAAAGTCTGTATTTTGGCTTTTTGCAAATGTAAGGAGTCAGATAAACTGAAAAGCTCAAGGTCTAGAAGATGGAATACATTTCAAGAACACTCCAAAAGGTTCAAAAAGCATCTGGAACATATACCCACCTTTCAAAAACCGAGAAAGCTTGTAGAAAGTGGCTACCTTGCCATGTCCAAAAGGTTAGCTAGAATAAGAGGAGAAGCAAGAAAGCACGCATGTGTGGGGGAAATACTGTTCAACATAGACATCAGCACTGTGCCTATAGAAAGTTTAGGAAGAAATAAAAAATTTACAAGAAATGAAATCTTATTTTGGCCTTTCAAGAGTCTGTCAAAGCCATGGTCTTCAGCTGTGATGATATGAAAATGAGGTTCCCGGTCAGTCTGTTCTACTCTCACATTCTCAATCCCATTGTAATTTTGTTATGTCTAATTTAAGACTGCTGTTTCTCTGTCCTAAGACCAGCAGTTGTGGAGAATGGAAAACTCCTTCAGCATCAGCTCCTCAATCGTAGGCATTGCTTATGAGACCTCAGATTATCCTCCCTTTGGATAATTAGATTATAACTGTTGTTCTTGTTTGCACAAGACTGGCCTCATATCTCAGGTTTGTAACTTCTATTTTAAAGAAGGAAATGCAGTAGGCATATTTCCAAGTTCCATCAAAGCTTGTGGTGTTATGGCTGCAAGGGAATTTATTGAAGTGAAATGAAAGGGGCTTAGAACCTGAGCAAAGCAGCAAAGCCTGAAAAGGCCAGGTTGAAAGAGATCTGTTTGGCTGGAGAGTGGCAGTGAGAAGTAGTCCTCATGGATGGAAATCGGACTTGGTCATATTCAGTGTTTTCTTCAGAAATGATGGTGCACACACTGTTGAAACTCACTCTTGGAATTTGCAAGTGATACAAATAGAAGTAGTACATCTCGACATAAAGAACTGGACAATCTTATCATTGAGGGGGGTGAGAAACGGGATATTTTTGCACTAAATGTTAAGTCACGAGTAAAAAAACCGCCTGCCACAAGCAGGAAATGCTGCATTTGGACATAATGATGCAATCAGACCTACTTGTATTAAGTTTTCTCCTGATCACAGATTTATGGCCATTATTAATGACTGGGGTTAATGCAAGCCTGGGATGTGTCATGAAATTTTGCAGTGGGAAATACTTGGGTAAAAACTTGTGTGAGTGCTGTTTGCTATTTTGCTCATCCATGTTCAGGGAAGAAGAATTCAGATAGGAAGATGTGCAGAGAGGTAAAGGAGTAAAAGCAGAAGCTTCCTTTTACAAGGGAAGGCTACAACAGCCTATGTATTTAGCCCAAGTAAAATCAAGAAAGTCTGGTCTTTTCATAACAAATATGGAAAATATTCAGGGAAATAACTATGAAAAAGGATAGCAAGTATTAAGAGTAAATAGCTGTTAATAGGCCGGGAGTATGGTTTTTGCCTCCATGAAGTCTTCATGACGCGCTTGCTTTCCATGGAACTCTGAGAGGTTCCTGAAATTTCCTGGCTCCTCAGGGCCACTGTGAGAAGTCAGCACAGTCCTCTGCATCCACTTCTAGGAACTAGAGCTGTGTGTGGTGGGGGGTCCACTTGGAGTCCACAACCCTCTGTAGAAGCACCTGCAAAGGCATAAGTCACACATAAAACAAAGCAGCACCTGGAACAGAGTCTGGCATTACAACAGGGAAGTCGTGTCCCCCCTGCCCACCCCCCCAGTCTGCTACCCTGCACGTGGACAGGCATAGTCTAACCTGGTCACATAACAGTGCCTGAAATACTCTTCTGAGAGAGACACTACCTAAAGCATTTGCAGGATGAGCAGTCAAGATGGAATTTAAGGGAAGCAAAAGGAGTGTTTCAAATTACAGGTTTGTAGCTGCCTACTGCTAGTCAGTCAATTTTACCCAATTTGCACTCATGAATACAGATTTATTTCCCCCCCTGCCTTTTTTTCTTAATGCACAGGTGCACCCCTGCTGCACCAGGCATATTATTTCAGGCTGCTGTGAAGATGTGGCTGCCAGGATAAGTTGTTACAGTTACATTTTATATCTATATTATACAAGATATATAATACTTATTCATATCTGCAAATATTCATTTACAATAACAATAATATTATATACAGAATGACACATGCATATGCATTAAAAAAAAAAAAATCAAGCTAAACAACTGCCCGCTACGTGTTTTGCCACTTCTGTCGTCTTCTTTCTGTCATTCCAAACATCCTCAGGAGTCCAAGATAAATGCCCAGATGTTTATTTCAAAATGTTAAGGAGAACTGCTTCTCTGTGCAAGGAATTATATTGTGACTCTTACAGCTTTAACAGTAGTGTCTCACCAGTCCTTCCTGGAATATAAACTAAATCTGTTTATTAATTTGAAACAAACAGCAGTAACATCTCTGGCAGCATTGAAAAAATGCTGCTGCACACTTTAACTGGAGCAAGTGGAAACGTTACTGTTGGTGCTTACCTAGACCCAGACTAGGCGAAAAAATAAGGCATGAAGATGCGAGTTAATTGGTGGGGGTTTTCCCCCCATCTTAATTTTATTGAATGGATATGGTTCATAAGATTTTTATCAGGATGCAGTGAGATATATTTTGTTTAAACTTGTATTCCAGGCATGTCCTTGGAGATACCAAGCACCCCAAAATCATCTGGCATCTGTGGGAGCTGCAAGAGTTCAGTGCTGAGCAGAAAATCAGGCCCTTTGTGTTTTAAGAATGCTAATCCATTGTTATGGTTTCCTTTTAAACTCAAAATAAACACAATGTGTGTGCTGTTAACTTGGACAGGTGCTAGACCCGACAGCTCGAGGTTTAAGGGCAGGGGTCAAGCAATCAAAAGTGGTCCTCTCTTGCATAGATCTTCAAACAGGGAGTGCATCAATGGGCTCAGTGGCGAAGGCTGGAAATTAATCAGCTCAGCCCTTGGTGTTTAGCCATGCTGATTATATACTGGCAAAGTGAGCATGAGATGACAGGCCAGAGCAACTAACGTAATAGGAGTTTGTTCCCAACAAAGGCAGGGAAGAAAGATCAATTTGCAATATTCTTTTCTGTACCCATGCAACAAAGCAGAAACATGAAAGCAGAACATTAAGGGATGCTCCCTATGAACTGGACAAATCAATAAACATCAGTGGTAGGGGGGGAAAAAAGTTTCTAGTTCTGTTGTGTACCCTGAGGCCTTTTCTGTCTTTGTGAAATGCTGAGTAGCAGTGGCCTCTGTCATGTTTCCTTTCACCTACATGGTGTCATCTGCTTCAGTCTCAAGGTGAATGCTGGTTTGCGCCATCTGAGCAAGGGTTTAAGGAAATTCCATCTCTTTGGGAAGAGAACGTAGGAAAGGATAGGCTCTGTAGAAGGTGCAGTGGCAGCTTGGTGCATAGCTCAATTTTTTCTTCAGAGCTGGGGCCAGAAACTGATATTTGGCGCGTGCACCAGGCAGGTTTCAGTGATTTCAGAAGTTTCAATTCAGAACTCTTGAACAGCTGCTTTCGTAGGGAGCACCAGATACAAAACCTGAGTTAATATATAGGAATTTCTCTCAGAAAATTAATTCCCACAAGCAATAGTTGGGATAATGTTAGAAATCCAGTGAAGAAACAGAGAGAGGTGGATCCGGTTTGGGGAGACTAATACTGAGTTCTAGTAGCATTTGGGAAAAGGAGCTATGACTAAAAAGATAAATGTTTAATGCAGCCACTGCCAAATCTACTCGGTGTCAGGCCAGTTATTTTATCATCTTAAATATTTGGCTGTGAGAACCAGGCCTGTAAATGAAAGCATTTCCAGCAGTGTTACAGCTTTGTGCTGACCATTTTCATCTGTATGTGAAATACCTTTTAGATGCATATTCAGTGTGTGCTGTTGGTCAGCGAACAGTTTTCTTTTGGCTTCCTGGTTGCTTTGGTGGAGTTGTCCTTGCTGTCTTAGTGCTTTTTTTTTTTTTAAATCAAATTGTGTAGACCACTAAAGCATGCATTCAAACATGTGATGGCTCCCTTTGTGACAAAGCCTGTGTTTTACAAGGCACATTGTGTGAATAGGCTGCTACCTGCTGGCAGGTAACTGGTGATGACTGGGGGGCAGGTGGGGACCTTGTCAGCCTGGGCACAGTCTGCCTGCACCCAAGCAGGGCAGCAGAGGTGCTCTGAGGATAGCACCCATGGTGGGATGCGGGCTGGGCCCCAGTGCTGGTGATGGCAGTGATAGCTACGAGGTACTTTTCTGGTGAGTGACAATAAACTATGAAACACTCCGGACTCCAAAAGGTATTTGTATTTGTCAACAATTTTATTAAGTTATTCTCTTATTTAGGAACAGTTTTCCCCACTTCCCAAACAGGTTAAGTTAGCCGGGCAGGTCCAGCCAGGAGGAGTGCAGAGCAACCTAAAAAGAAAACTCAGCAGATGCTAAAACTGAGCGTTGTCACCTCCTGCAAACAGGCTGTTTACTTGCAAAGCCAAAACAGGTCATCACCAAGTTATACGTGATATATGGGATGTTATGTCATGGCTAAGGCATGGGTGGGAAGGAGATGGTTTTTGGCTGACTACTACTGGCAGATTCACAGGGTGAATAAATTCAGAAAAGGTTATGAGAAACCAGGTGTTTCTCTTATTCATGATCAAGAAGTCCAGCAACGGGGATGCGGGAGGAGGGAGGAACGGGAACAGTTGCAGAAGCCAAACTTGTGCCTTGGATTAGTGCCTGGTGAAGTACTGGAGAGTCAAGGAGAGATGCCTGGTACTTGGGGAAAGTAAATTGAGTTTTGTACATTAGATATCTTCATGTAAGCAATGCAGCCATGTACCAAACTCAGATCTCCAGCATCCAGGTACACAAGCCAAGGGTTGTCTGGTTGCTGTGTTATCCCTTGAGGGACCCCTGGGCTGCGTGGGCTTCCTGGATGTTATTGGGGGAGGCCGAGAAGAAACCATGACCTAGGAAATGTAGTGAGTCTTGAAAATGATAAGTAAATTAATAAATGGTGGGGAAGGGGTTACTGAGAGACCTGCAGGGGTCGGTGGCATCCCTTTGTCAGGCTGCTTATCTGTTTGTAATCAACAACACTTAATCGAAATGCTCCAGGACTTGTTAGTCTTTTAAAGATTTGAGTTAAACAAGTTACTTCTGCACTATTCACAGACTACGCTGGGGTTCACATGGACTTCACACACAGGAAAATTCTTGGTTTGTAACAGTTTTTGTTTCTCTGCATCAACCTGAGAGTTCTGAAGTAATCAGAGGACTACTGAGGACTTTAAAATATTTTAAAGTTTTGTAACTGCAAAATTTCTTTTAAAAATATTATATTAGGATGTGAGAAATAACACAAAAACATGCATTTCCCAGGAAACACATCTGCCTTGGGAATTAATTCTGGTTAGGTAATTGAAGAGTGGAATTGGTTATTTATTTCACTTCAGCATTCCATTTTGTGCCACTTCAGTGCATGCGCTGGTTCGTTTTCTCTGGGTAGCACACAGCTATAGTTTTTCAACAGTTGTTGAGGGAGAGTGTGAAATGTTCAAAGGTTAGATGGGACAGCTCGTGTCCTGCCTATGTGAGCAGTAATCATGTGTGAGGCTTATGGTAGCAGGATATTTCTGCTAAAATTATCAACAATGGAATAGTTAAAATTGAGATTTTAAAATATGGTGTCATCTTCAAGGTTTGAAGTTTCTGGAATGGAAAGCCAGGGCCATATGCCTCTGGGGACCTCTTTGCAATGAGAATGGTAGGTGTTTTCTGTATTTAAATAAAATATATTTTCCTTCTACAGTGGATTCAAGAGTTCTTTCCAACATGATGAAAGCTGGACAGAGGAAAAAAATATTACATAAGATTCTCAGTTATAGTTTGGCTAAAATGTTCAAAGTCATGTCTGAATACAGGTGTTGAAAACCTAATGTCACCTGGGTGGACCTGAAAATGTTACATTGTCTTTTCAGATCATATTGACAAGAAAACCTTGTCAATTGACAAGAACCTTTTGGGCATGCATATAATTAAAAATGGAACAGGAGTAATAGCTGGTAAATTTGACCCAACAACAGTGTTCAGAATTTTTAAACAGATATATGTTATCAACTGTTTCCATTATGCAAAAAACAGCCTATTGAAAAAATATATTTTTTACTATCAGGTGTACTATTATTTAATTTCAATTAAATACTGCCATTTTACCCATTTCCAAAAAGTGCTATTCCACTTTTTGGAAACGTCTGCAGGTTTGTAGATATTTTGGCTATTGTAATGGTGATGGAACTGAGATTAAATTGGAGGAAAGGATGCTAGTGACTGCAGAGGAATGAAAGGATCTGGAAAGAAGTGAGGGGAAAGGGTTCAAAATCAGTGGTCTCTCTACCTGAGGTCACCATGCCCAGTCCTTGCTTCCTTTCTCAGATTAACATCCTGCCTGCTTAATTTCTCCTAAATTAAGATATGGAAAACAAATAATTACAGGAGGCAATGCTTCGAAGGGTGTTAGATGGCCACCTGGCTTGGGTGCTTGGGGTTCTGTTCCCTCTCTAAATGGGTGCTGCTCCTTGCTTACTTGGGTTGGTCACACTGACAAGCTGTAGAAGATCTGCTTTGAAATTGCTGCTGGTTTTTTCCTCCTTTTTGTTATTTAGTGTAGATTTAAAATGTGCCATGTGTTTTGAAAACCCTGTGGAACATTGGAAACTTCCTGATGAACTCACCTGGTTTTCTTGTGTGTGGGCTTTGTTGCTGCTGTTGGGTGTGGGTTTTTTGATTAAGTTTTTTTGCCTCTCACAGTTACAGTTGGATATATCTAGGTCTGTGTTCTGAAGAACACTGCAAGGTTGGCATTTAGTCATCAAGAAATACTTTGTGCATGTTTTTAAGTCTTTTTTTTCCCAGGTCTTCTGAATTAAACCAATGCTAAATGCTGAAATACCAAAGCAAGTTGGAAAGCAAACCTGATCTAGCTGATGTTAAATGACAGGCTCTTTGTTTTCCAGACTGTCTTAACTGCTTGTAAGTTTATTTTTTAGATATTGTGTCTTTTATGCTAGTTTTGAGGACCAATGTTCTGTCTCTGAAATGCTGAGAACAAACTTTTATCTTTGCTTGAGCATTCCCCAGAAGTTGTTCTAGTTTTCACCATCCCTTCTTTCCTAATGTTTCAGGGTGTGTTTTGTGTTATATTTGAGATCTGTCTGTATTCTGTTCCCCTCTGCTATTATATCTGGTTAACTTTCTTAAGGAAAGTTGTAGCTAGTTTATGGTATGGTAAGTACAGTCTACGTATGATTACACTGGCTCTTCTGGAATGTGAGGTCTCTGGACATCTGATGATTTTTCTGTTTGGACTGTGGTAAGTGAAGCTAAAACTTAGAGCTCATTTTAAAAAAATACAATTCTTAGAAATGATCATTTTTGGTTTGCATGTCAACGAAAACACAGTTGAAAAGAGGAGATTTATTGGAAAAATGTGAATGATTTGCTTTTGACTTATTTCTTAAAATTCTTAAAATAGAAGTTGAATCAAAACATTTTTAGATGAGTAAAATCAAACATTTTTAGATGAGAAAAATCCAACATTTTGACATCATAGAAAAATTTTAAAACTATTTCATTGCCCCCTGCCCCTACTGAAAACATAATCAAAGTCAACAGCTTTGCACAGTAGTGTTTAAAAGTTTAAAAAAATTGCATTTTGTCAGTGGGTACTGGACTTTGGGATTTTATTTTTGTGGGACTACTCTGTGGTGTGGCTCTTTCTGCCCTAGTTATTCTGATCTCTGCCCTTGGAAATTGCTCAGAGGTAGTAGTTACTTGTCCTGTCGCTATTGCCAGACCTTATCAGTCCTGTTAGCTAGCTGCTTATCACTGAAATAAGCAGAAGTTTGCTCTGTCATTTACTGGCTGCCAAGTATCGTTCACAAGCATTTTTTCTATTGCAAGATGGACATGAAACACCTGCTGATGTCAGACTGGTTAGTAAATCCCTTTGGACCCTTTACAGCAGGCTACACACAGGCTGTTCCTTCAGTCCCTGGTAAAAATGCATGAACGTTTTCAAAAGCTGATGATGTTTTCTCTGTGACCTGCATCCAGGCTTAGTTGCCCAACGTATGGGACTGCAAAGGGAACCTCATTTCCAGGGACCTCTGTGGATCCCTCTCTGAAACTCATCTCTGTTATCATGTCATGTCCTCCACAGTGTTTAAAAATAATTATGAATTAAGCAACGAAGATCCAAGGTCAGCAAGCTTTTAACAAAACAAAAGCAGACGGGTTTTTAAGAGCATGGCAATTACCATGCCCGTTGTTGCTGACAGTTCAAAACCTCTCCCTCCAAGTTTGAGGGAGCCTTGTCTGTTGTTATCTCTCCTGATGAGGCTACAGTGCCTATCTGCTCTGATTCACTGGTACAACCAATATCTGTGAACTCTCTGAGGACGTTCTTGGCAGCTGCAGGACATAATTACCACATTTGAGAATATCTTTTAGGCATTTGGATCTATGGCTGGCTTTTTAGATTGCTCCCCTGCTAACTAATATGTTACTGGTTTGACACAATTGACAGCTGGCTGTGCTGGTGGCTAAAGAACTGCCTCTGGGGCTGTCTCAGAATAAGGTTAATGATGGGCTAGATGAGTTCCCTGCATTTCCTATACATCATTTACCTGGAATTGTGCTCTTCACTAGGCTTTTCTGTGATGACAAGGGATCTGACCAAATGGCCATATGTACTAAATGGTGCAGCTATTCCACTGGGCCAAATTTGGGCTTATTTACTGGTTTTTTTTGGAGTAGCAACAGGAGCAAAAAATGTCCGCTCTGAAAATGCACTGTTTTAATAAAAGGAAGGACTGTCGAACATCCATTTTGGGCTGGACTCATACTTGGTAACTGCCTGAGCATCCCTTATCTCTCTTGTGTTGTTATGATCCGCAAAGGAGTGTTTGTACTTTGCTGTGCTGTTGGTTTTCTTGCTTCCTCCATACAGGACTTCTGGAAACCATGACTAACGATGAATTTGTGAAACCTCTGTGTACATCCCATGTCTGTAAGTGCCTCACACATGGAGGTTTAATAGCTATTTTTCTTGTGAAACTTCATTTGTGGTCAGCTGTGCAAGGTGAAGAGCAATCACAATGTTGATATGCAGTGCAGATGTTTCAAACAGAGCCACAGGAAAATAATTATTAAATTTGGGGAGGACAGCACTAAAGGGATTTATTTTTTTTCCTTAAAGCTTTTTGTTCTTTCTGAGATGGATGAAATAGTAAAGCTTTTTGTTCTTTCTGAGATGGATGAAATAGTTAAGTCATTTTAAAAACAAGTTCCCATCTTCCCTGATTTAAGATCTATTCCTGCAGTATCTATGGTGTGGTGGAGATACTGTAGCATTTTTATGAGGAGATAAAATATTGGCTTAATGATAATTTGGCAAAGTTTCAAGATATCTGAGAAGACTTCCTGGAAATTAAAAACAACTCAAACGTAAGAGAAAATTAAGCTAGTGACCCCAAGTACAAAAGGGGAAAAGCTCAGACATCCATTCTTCCCTGCTCCTTGCTTTATTCTCTCTCTCTCTCTCTTTCCTTTTTTTAATCCCTTCTTGCTAATCATCTCCCCTTGGCCCTGACTGCCCTCATTACAAGGTAGAAGAATAGTCTGGTGTAAATTTGCTGTTGCTGTAGCGGCATATGTATAATTTTCCAAGGATTTTTTTTTTTTTTTTTTTGAGGATGGTGAAACTTAACGTGAAACTTTCCAAATCAAGTACGTGTATCTGGGCTTGCTGAGGCCAAACCTCCTTTCTGTTTGCAGTCTGAGGAGAGACACTTGGTTCTTTGGGGAAATTAAGTTCTTCCCTATGCCTGAGCCATTTGCACCATTTTTCTACTGGAAAATGTGTAAATATCTGCAGGGTGTCCTAGTGACTGTTTTGGTCTTCCTGTTGTTGCTGCCTGTATGATTGCATCTGAGCAGACGTCCCGGTGCTACTCTGTCTTTGAGACCTGGGCTGGTCCTCCTGGCCCGCCTCAGATGAGGACCTTGTTTTTGTGATCTGTGTGAGTAAATACAGAATCAGGCCCAGCAGACCTCCTGTAGCATGAGTAACTTCTTATCTATTGAGCTTTTAACTTAATCGCTGGGAAGAGTGGAAGGTGTGTTAATTAGAGACAAGTTTCTTGGTTTGTTTTTTCAGGAGGGTGGAAAAAGGTTCTGACATTTGAGTATGTGGAGCCAGACACACCATCAATATGTTTCATTTAATCACTTTACGTCAGTCAGAGAGTGATAACATGTGATTCCTGTACAACAGACATACCATGAGAACTGATTGTGCAGAGGCTGCACATCTTACTTTAATCCCTTGTATGATCTAGTCTTTCAGAAAATTGCCACTTTTTAAACTTCTGTTAATACCTCCTTTTTGTTCTCTTCCCCATATTTCTGGGGAAGGTTGGATTGGGATGGAGCATATGAAACAGAAGTTTGTGAAAGTGGAGAAAGTGAGGGAAGGGACATTGAGACATGGGAATCAGGGTAGCACTTGGTGGTGGTGTTGAAATGTGTTTATGAGAAAACCCTGCAGTCTTTATAGCTACAGGACACTGGGGATGTCACCTATATGTAACAGATGCCTGAGCCTGCAGGCAACCTGAGACAGGAGCTGGCAGGGGTCTGACCCACTGCATTTGTTTTAACTCTGAAAGCTACTGTTGCTCATTCAATTGATTTGCTGAGGTGTGGAGCATGGAAGAGGGTTCATGGACCATGCTTGGAGCCTAGAATAGTTTTAATTTTGTCTTCAGAAAGGCAGTAGGTCCTAAGAAAAGCTCTGGAAGTGCTAGTCCCTGCAAGGTCAGAGCTGTGTTGTTACAATACATCAGCCTGGGGTCTACTGCCGTCGTCTGTAAGTCCCACCGATGTCAGCAGTTCAAGTGCTGATGGAGTCCAGCCTTTTAGAGCCATCATTCACTGCCTTGACCCTGGTATCTGACAGATGTCAGCACTGGCTTTCAGGTTTCTTTATTTATTTTATTTACACAATAACCCCTTAAAAACAGAGGTCCAAGCCTTGCACTCTGACCCATTGTTACTTACCATTCCCATTCCTAGTCTCTTAGCTCATGTTCTGCCCGTCATCTGGCGTGCTCCAGAGCCTCTCTTGGAAACTGCTGTAAATACCGCACAGAGCTTGTGGAATTGGTTTCTTGTCAAAGCTCAAGTAGTGACGCTTTTTTTTTTTTTTTTTTTTTTTTAGATGAAAATCAGAGAAACTTATGCTTGAAATGGCTTAGTCCTCCCTCTTCCTTCATTCCTCTTTCTTTGCCTTGGACACTTGCTCTTATGGCCTGCCTTTTGAAACAAAGTTACACGCTCAACTGCCCACTCAGGGTATGTCTACTACTCTTGCTTGAAGAACCAGAGTCATGGAGAAGAAGCTTAGAGAAGATGTTGCCTGCTGCTTTGACCCTATGGCAAAATGCTTCTGAGTAGGATTCTCTGGATAGTCCAGCTGAAGGGCAATGGCAGGACAATGTCAGTGGAAAACTTTAAGAATAAATAGGCTTTGGTCCAAGCCAGTTGAAATGTAAAGGAAGGTCCAGAAAATCTAGGCTGGAGTTGGACAAGAAAGGTACGATTTTGTGGTGCATCACCATAGGTATCTGGGCAGTAGCTTGGTGTTATCTAGCCACCAGGAGTGAGGCCACAAACTGAATGTGTTTGGACTCTCCCTGTCAGTTGTTGGCATGAGCAAGATTCATGAAGAGGCTTTTGGAGAATTTCCCCCAGTAACTGCCCCTTACTGTAGTTCTTTTAGGGAGAAACTGAGCTGGTGGTTCAGGTGTTGAGATAAGCCACCTAACTTGGATTTTGTGCCTGATCTCATACCTCAAGTCCATCTTGGCGACCTTAAGGTCTCTCTCTGTAAAGCTTTGGGAGCTTTTGCTCCCTTTAAGGTAAGGTTACCAGCATGCCCACCATCAAAAAGAGATTTTAGTCTACATTCTGTCTTTGAATTCTCATGTTTAGAATTAATTTAAAAAAGGGGTGAACTGAGGAAGAGGAGGAAACTATAAAGACATTAGTCCAATTTCGAAGTCTGGTTGGCTGCCTGCTTTTTTTTTTTTCCCTCTCGAGGAAATTGTTCAGGGAACCACCTATATGTCTGTGAGTTGGCAAGGTCTGTGAAATTTTGGATAATCTAAAAATGTGTGTCAGCTACATGAAAAGATCTTGCTTGTGGGATTCAAGTAATTAGGATATATGTAATTAGTAATTAAGGAATTAAATAATATTGTGAGATTTCAAGAACTCTTTTGGGAGACTGAATGAATGTTTCTCTCTGTATTTTGATTGCTAGTCTCCTGTGTTACAGCATGTAGGTCAAATATTGCTTATGCCTGTTTAGGCGAGAACTTGGGGTGGGGGACAGAGGGCTTGTCCTGGGTATGCTGAACACGTTCCCCATCAGCACTGTCTGGCGGACCTGTGTGCTCTTGTTTCCACGTGATGTGCTTCCTCTTGCAATATCCAATCCTTTTAAGACTATTCTCTCCTTTAGTGGCAAGGGTAAATGCATGCGTGTGTCCCTTTCCTGCCCTTCACCTTGTATTGCAAATGGATAATTTATTTCAAAATAAAAAAGACTCAATTTCCTCCACCTAAGGAATCCAGTTGAGGTGTCAGGGAACCTCAAATGCCTAGCAGCTTCTGAAAATTTGACTCTGCATTGTTCCCTCCGTGCTGTGGGTCGTGCTATGGACGTGAGCAGGCTGCCCCTGGAAGGTGAAGAACTTCCTCTCATGTTGAAAAGGAGCAGGAAGGCGTGGGCATATGCAGTGTTCCAGGCCTGAGCATCACCTGCTGATGCTATGTAATTAAAAGGGAATGGCATATGACGGGGTTGGTTTTTTTAATTGCAGCACTGTAGAAATTCAAGTTAACTCGGGGATTTCATCAGAAGGCCCATGACTGGCAAAAACCCCCACCCAAACCCCCACAAAAAAAAGCTAGGAGCAGGAGGTAGTCTTTTTCTCACTAGACTCCCTATGAATTATATTCTTGAGAGGAATATGTATTGCAAACACATGCAGTATAGTTTTGTATCTAGAAAATGACACCAGGGACTTTAAGATCTCAAAGACTGGACGTTTATCTGTTGTAAATGTAATTGTATCTAGAAGTAAATAAGACTCTGCAATTTATAGGCACTTTAATCTTGCACTATTTATGGACACAGGATTGCTTACAATAATGCTGCCTTATTTTATACTGATGGCATTGTATTTTTACCACTGTAGTAAGGGTTATTTTAGCTGTGAACCTTTATCAGAGTCTGCGTGTTTCTAGAGGGTTATAAACTGGCTCATGTCTCTGAAGCAACATGAACTCTCGAGCTTGGAGGAACATAATTAAAAATTTAAGATCCGTCAGTGCACCAAATATTTATGCTTATGGATAAATATAGAGGACTCTTCCCAAACACGGGTGGGTGTGCTTGTATGAATGTTCTGAAGAGAGAGTTAAAATTAACAGCAGTTTATCTGATTATGCTATTTGTTATGTAAGGAGAGCGTGTGTGCACACAGAACTAAACAGAAATACTTCTACATTCAGAGGAAGTTACCGTAAATAGACAAAACCTCCTTCGTTCTTCTGGGAACTGGTCCATATGCGGTGCTGTTGTCTCTCACCAGGGCAAGGTGGATGTGTTATTGCCCAACTGGACAAATTTCTAGCAGGCTGTGGGACTGCAGGAGAGCACCTGTGGGTGTAATATTTTAGAAAAAGGGAAGGTTTAATTTCCTAGCACAGAAACGGGCTATTAGAAGCTATGTTAACACAAGACAGCATACCTCCTTTCTAATTCTAATATGCTTGCTTTTAATCAACAGTGGTTTGACGTCTCCTGCTGAATAACACTGAAAGAAGAGAGCTGCAGAATCAGGGCCCAAGTTTCTTAGCTATTGTATCCTGGGACAAAAGAGACACGTCAGGTCACTTTAGAGTAAACAGGGGGGTTGGAAAGTGAGGTGAAATGAAGAAAATGTTCTGGATCTTCATCAACCCACAGAATTATCTCAGCTGTTGAGTCAGCAGTAAAGATGTTTGTATCTAACTTTAGTCCTTTTATCCTTCCTGCTGTGCTGGCACAGCTGCATTTGGATGTACTGTGGAGGCTTTTCTCAAATGTGTGGTTAGTGCAGGTCTCAAATTTTTCTACCTACTTTCTTCTATTGCTGCCTCTGATGCCTTTAAACCATAACTTTCCCAAGCCAACTATACACACACACACACATATATATATGCACATATATATACATGCACTAACCCCCTGTTTGCAAAGACAACATTCACGCTCTGGCGTGCTGGTGTCCAGGCAGGTCGATTTATAATTGTGTCTAAGTGCTTACTCCTGCAAACAGGAATGTTGTTTATCTGCTGCTCGGTGACAGTCAGAGATTCTTTCGAACCATCATAGAAAATCAAATAAATTACTTCAAATTTTATCCTTACTGGAGGAATGTACATTGATCAGTGTAAGCGAGGAGCCAACACATCCCTATCAGCAAGTAATAGCCTCTGGGAAGTAATTTTTTGAACCAAATAGGTGAAAAAATCCTGTACAGGGTGATCAGTAAACAACAAAATTCCACTCTACTTGAACATCAACAAGGATACCATCAGTTCTTCTGCTGTTAATTTTTACCATCTCTGTTATTCTGTGTTGTGCTGTCCTTGCCTGAGATGGTGGTAGTTCATTGTGTCAGATATTCTTGCTTTTCAGTAAAAGTAAATAGATTTTTTTATTTAGGATGATATTTATTTTTAGCGATAGAAGAGAGTGTTTTATTTTCTCCTTCCCATTAGTTACAGTTTGTTAAGATATTTGCATTTGAACAAGAACTTTTTCCTCTCTTCATCTCTTCCTGCCTGTTCATGCAATAAAGTTGCATCCTTCTTATTTGAAATAGCTTTAAAAAAAAAAAAAAAAAGGCTTAAAGGCTAATAATCCCCCAAATTACAATTATCAGTATTTATCAAAGTAAAACACGGTGTCATGCTGCATTTGATACAAAAGCATCCAGCTGAATATTCTATTAGACAGGTCCTGTGAAGTTAAAAAGAGGACCGGGTTGAGTTATCTCACCATGGGAGGAAAAAGGCATGCACAATCAGATATTTAACACTCCTTTACAATTATGGGAATTTTTATTCTCTCCCTAGTAGGGAACATAGCATTTTACTGCAGTGTTTCAAGTTTGCCTCCAATGGTATCTGATAGAAGTGCTTTTATCCCCTGAAGATACAGTACAAAATACAAATCATCATTGGTTTTATCTCAGCTGGAGCTGCCTATTTTCTAAATGAGTTTACTCTGTGCTACTGCCCATCAGGCACATTTTTCATCCTTCATCCCCACTCTTTTACTATAGCTGGGTTTAAGTCCTTTCTTCTGTCCTTTGTTCCTTCAGCTCAGCGAAGTAAACAGCAGGATTGATCTTACACTGCATTTTGGTATTGTTCCAACTGCTCATCAATAGACATGGGCTGGGAATGCACTGACTGGAAAAGAAGGGCAAGATTGAAATTCACTTTTTGTTCTTTGTGCCTTTTAGTGTGCAGCGGAATGTCCCTAATCTGAAAGCTGCTACACTGACTGCCTATCAACATGCAAATTAATCATCAAGTGACGAGTCCCATATTCACTCTAAGTAAAAGTCTTTAAAGGTATCTAGGAAAAAAAAAAAAAAGGAAAGAAAAAGGGGAGGGGAAGCAAAAAACCTTTTTTTTTTTTTTTTTTTTTTTAATAGGCAGTTGCTGGTAATTGGTGTGAGGAACAAATATAACTGGGTTTACATCTGTTCCCGTGCTCAGTGATGAGCCTAATACTTTGGAAGTGCCTAAGTAGAGAGTGGAATCTTTTGGTATCCTTGTAAGCAAGACAACTTAAACTAAAGATTAACTGCAGTTAGCAGCAAAGCAAAGGAGGTATTGCAAACAAAAGCAACATTATGACTGCAGATTATTTGTACCTGCTTTCCTGAGGAAAGGCATTAGAAATAAACTTACAGATGCCAAATGCAATCATTTCTCATTTTTTTGAGCACACAGTGTTTCCACTTGTAACTTTTCCCTGGGGTCTTGAAGGATTATAATTGAATTTGGGGCTGTAGCAAGAATATACAGTACTGCTCTGTTTTAATATCCATTGACTTTTATATGGCAGTTTGATAAAATGTTTGAATGCAGGAAAAAATGTATGTATTCTTTATGGAAGACTAAACAACTGGCAGGGAGTAACTGAGGGCTGGAGAAGAGCTGGCTTACACATGCAAGAGCTTTTCTGGTGCGCTTATCTGGCTGTTGAGGAGCAGTATTTCAGACCAGGTTCCACTTTCCATCATAGTTGAACCGGTATGCCCGTAAATACATTGCACAAGAAATGGCACCAACCTGTGTACCTATCTGAAGTGGTTTAATTTGTTATCGTAGCACTGAATTAATTTAATCTTCCTGTTCTTAGTAGTTCTGCAGGACTTACTCTTCATCATTGCCTGTGTGATGAGACTCCCTACCACAGAGCTGTATGTATTCTGAAATCTTGAAAACTTTATTTATTTATCCACCTTGCCCACTATATGATCTGAATATCTGTCTGCATCTCAGAAATAGAAAGGAGGAAGAAATAAGAAGAGATTGCATCCCGGTCTCACACCAGAGACCTGCCCATATCCAAAGTTGCTCATAATTTTTGTCTTAGCTTACATTTCTTTCAGCCTTCTTGTTCTGCACCCAGGGGTAAAGTATCCTTTGCTATGTAGATAGGGTTGTAATTTTCATTTTTTCTTGGAGGCAAAAATGCTTCCTCCTTGTCTATCTCTGGAGGAATCTTTCAGAAAAAGAGAGGGGGGGTGGGAAAAAGAAAAACCGAGTTTTTTATGCTGAGCTGGGCCTGAGCTGTGAAGTACATGTAGAGACGCAGAGCTCCCCCGACCTGGGGGGTGAGTGCTCTGCTTTGCGCTGGGCTGCCCGCTGCCTGTGCCCCCGGGGAGCCCCAGGAGAGGGGACAAGGATCAGTGGGGTGCGAGATGGTGGTATGAGCAGGAGGCCTCACCCAGGGAGGGGAACTGAGGTCCCAGTCCGGACACGGGTGTGAATGAAGGTGTGTGTATATCCCTATAAATAATCTCGTAATAGCTGGGGCTCTGCCTGCAGGCTCCGAACTCACCTTTGGCCTCTTGTTGCTGCCTGGGCTTGCTGTAGCCTGGCTGTGTGGAAGCAGGAGTGGGTTTACACCCGGGCAGCAGAACCAGCGATCCAGCAGTGTTCAGTAACTCACCTGCTGCTGGCACCGGGGAAGGGTGGCTTTGCAGCCGGCTGGGAGGCTGCGGGCGCTGGTGCTCTGCCCTTAGCTCACTGCAGAGGCATCCTGGGCTTGGCGAGAGGGTGTCTGAGTGTGCCAAGGAGCATCTCTCTGCATCTTTTGGGCCAAAAGAATTAGTGCTTTTTAAAAATAAAAAAGATTTCTTCTTACTCAGGACAAGAATAAAGGATCCTGAAATTTTCCCATGGGAACAAATTCTAGTGTTTTGAATTTGGAAAGCAGTGGGGTGTTATGTGTTGGTTCAATTTTTAAGCTTTTGGGGGGGGTGGGTTTTTTTTTGTTTTGTGGGTTTTTTGGTTTTGTTTTTTAGGGAGAGTGCCAGCTTTCTCTGACCCTACCACTGGCTAAAACCAGCAAAGTTTGCTCAGTGTCTGTTTAAGGCTGGAAGTGGCTGTCTTCATCCTCCATATCCCAGGGTTGTCCTTTGGCTGGGCCGCAGCTAAGCTGGGATCCCAGCCCCCTTGCCAGCTGTGAGCAGGCACTACAGGGCGTGATCCAGTTATTGGAGCTCCTGTGCATACGTTGGCGGTGTGTGAGGCACATGGCCATGCTGTCGCAGTGGCGTTGCGGTCCCAGTCCACCGTGGTGCACAGCCAGCGTGCTGCTGCGCAAGGGCACCCGGCCGCTGCCCGGGGGAGCTGAAGCCACGTGAAGCTTTTCTCACCTGAAAGTCACCTTGTATGCAAGACACCAGGCTCTTGACCCTCAGCATGAAAGGGCACAGGGTTTATTTGCAAGCAGCCACCCCAGTTAATGTCTGTACAGACACAAAGACAACATGTGCCGATTTTCATCTCGGGGGGGGGGGTTAGGGGAGGCTGTGGTTGTAGTAGCGTGTCTGAAAACTGCTGACATACTGGTGAGGAATGGATAAGCAGGAGCATAACCAAGATCTGAATCTAGCCTTGTTGGAGTTGGACACTGCTTATAGCAAGACTTAAGGCTTGAAGTGGACCTTAGTCAAAGCTCTGACTTGTGCTTCCCAGTGAGGACAGTTGTCACAGGGAAATTGTTATCTTCTATTCAGAGAAAATTTATTAACTGGGTTGGCAGGATAAGAGTGCTGACATCTCTATCAAAATTAGTGAGATGTCCTTCCCTCTGCTTTTGCTGCTGGCCTGATCCTTGGGCACTGTCTTCACCATGAGCACCATAGGGACAGGCAAATCAGTGTTGCCTATCAAGAAGGATGTCGCATAAAGCCAGAAACCTCATCGGATCATTGCCTCTATGCCATTTTGCTTTCCTTTAAGCATTTGTTGGACTAGGAGAGAGGCAGGCATTACTAAACACATCCCCAGAAAAAAAAGAGTACTCTGAGAAATTAGCAGTAACTTTACTATCTACCACTCTTTCCGTGATGTTTAGGTGGAACAATGAAACTAAGATGGCTTGCAGTGCCTGGCCTTGGTGCGCTGCCTCTAAGCCTGCCTGAATATATAATTTCTTAAACAAGTACAGGCCTTTTTCACTCACTTGTGCGTGGTCCCTGTTTCTGTAACCTCTGCATTTTGTGCATGCAAGTGGCATGGAGCTTCTTGGCTTCTCTCTGAGATGCATTAACCCAGGAGTGCTCTCAGTTGTTGTAGCTCAGCATGTGGGTATTGATCGCTGCCGCCTGTCCCTGAGCAAGTGCGGATGAAAGCTGGTTGACGAGGGTGGTGTTGGTCTGCAAATGAGCGTGGGTGAAGTCCTGGCTCTGCGGCAGTAGGTGATAGCCAGGACATAAAGCTTGGCTGATGAGAAGTCGTCTTCTCCTCTCTAGTATGACTTTGTGAGTGTTGCCACATTACTTTTATGCAGAAAAGAGTGACTACAGGTATGTCTTCTCATGTTCCCTTTTCCCTGTGGTTGATTATGTGCTGAAGTGCCATCACTTGCAGATATGTGTGTATGTATATGCATATGTGTATCCATACACGTAAGGGTAGGTGTGTTTCCTGGCCTGCGTAAGGGCTGAACTCGCGCATGTTTGTGTACGGGTCCTGTGATTTTTCTTTTGCAATTCTGCAGGTGGGCAGGAGGCTTTTTCCCTTTTATCTGCATGTGCTGCCCATCCAGGGGAGTTCAGTGGTGATGGTGAGCGCTCAGCACCTCTGGATATAAGGTCAGAAAGGGAATCTTCCCTGGCTGCTGGCTGGCACAAGCTGGTCACAGGCTGAGTCAGTAAGTTTTGCTGTTCACCCTGATTGACTTCAGAGGTCAGCAGCTTGGGACTGTGCACTTGCCTGCGATGTCACACACTGTTCCTCTAGCTCACGGAAACATTAATTTGACATTTGAAGCATTTCACTGATAACAGTACAACTTTTCTCAGTTAAACAGGGTGCTTTTACAAAGAGAAGGGCTTTTTAAAGCAATGTAGTGTTTTTTCGTTGATTTTTTTTTGGAAGTGCCCACTGTGCAGGCTCAGTGTTTGTGGAGTACACTGTATGTGTATGCAGTGTTTCGGGAGGTCGGGTGCTGATGGGCCCAGTTGAAGCCGTGTACAGGTCTCTGGGGTGTGTGGTCCAGCTGGTCTTTGAGAGATGTGTTGGAAGACCTTGTAGCAAGTGAGATTGGTAACTGTGCTTAGCCAGTGCATGCAGACAAGCCCAGCCTGCGTTTAGGAGTAGTTGGCGGTTGTACAGCAGAACAGTGTGTCAGGTCAACCACCCTGCTGATGTCAAAATGTTTCTGGAAAAATGTGGCTTTTATTTTAAAGACCTTCCAAAGCTGTGAGGGCTGTGAGGCCTCCTCGGTTGTCCTGCCTGGTTCCCAGCTTGGTCTCATGCCAGTGCCAGGCTGTGTTCATGGAGGCCAGGGTGGGAGCTGAGCTGCCCTGAGAGCTTGGACACTAGGCATACAGTCTCTGTTTTTAGCTGATGTTTTAAAAATGTGAGGGTTTTCTGGTGGTTGGTTTTTTTTTTGGGGGTGTGTGTGTGTGGTTTTTTTTTAAATAAACTTTTTTCAGGTCATGAAAAGCATTGGAAGGAACCTATATTTTGTCCTGAAGTGGTAGTAAAATTGCTCCAATTCTTGGTATATTCTTAATAAGCAGGACAGAAAATGATACTGCCTTGTTCTTAAAGACGTTTCATCCTCTCACCTGAGAACTGTTGTCCTAATGCATCTGCCTGGCAGACAGATGGTTAAATGCTTTTTAGTGCTGCTGTTGCTTGTCCTTGTGAAGAAGAGGCCACTGTTGTTCGTGGCACTGTGGATGGTTTTTCCTGAGTTAGTTCATTGTTTGCCTGATTTTTGGTTCAGATGAAATTAGGGACAAAGCTCTTGCTGGCATCCATGTGAGCAGAGGTGGGCTAAGATTATTCAGCATGAACTCTACCAAGATCCAGTGTCTGCTGCAGCCATATCAGAGGTGGAGTGGGAGAACCCCACAGCGCAGCACAAATTAAAGCTGCAGGAATCTAGACAGAAATCCTCTGACTCCATTCTTCCATATTAGTATGAAAACTTTGGTTGTATTTGACTGCTGCTCATGGAAGTTATTCCTAGAGAAGGCAGGAATAGGTCTGACCCTTATGGAGATCAGCCATTTAAAGGTCACTGTCTTCTGCAGCCTGTCACTTTTTCTGGTTCTTGAAGGCTGCTGGTTGTGTTGGAGCTTTGCAATGGTCACCAGCCCCAGCCCACCTTACAGCCTTAAAGGTGAGGGCCAAGTATTCAGCCACAGTGGTCTGCAATGGTGAATTTAAAAGGCAGAATAAAAAATCTTTTGGCAAAACTCATTTTCTTCTAAAAGTGTCCATTACACTTACATCCCCCACCCCCCACCCCCATTTTTATAATGGAATGCACACAACAGTACGCATATTGACTTATGTTTTCAGTCAATATCAAGATTTATTGTCCCTTGAGTTAAATGAATCACAATATTGACCTCATTGTAAGCCAATACCTGCTTAATGTATTTTTTTAAAGTATTTTGTATTCATTTTTAGTAATAGGGCCCATACAGTAGTCTATAATATTCATTTGTATTCCCCTTCTTGCTCTTTCCCCCTTTTTTATTTCCTCGTCTGTCTTTGTTGATGGCTATCATAGCAGTAGACACTGGATTCGTTTAATGAATGAGAAATAAAGACGTCCAATAGCTGGTATATCTCCATTATAGAGACTGAATGAGTCATTTCCACAATCGGCTCGCCTGCTCTGGCCTGGGCTGGGGAAAACAAGGTGCAGTGCTTCTAGCAGGCGCTGCAATAGAAACAATAGCTAAGTGTTGCTCATGTGTTTTCATGCCACTTCTTTCTTTCTCCCTTTTTTTTTTCTTTCTTTTCCTTTCCTTTTCTTTCTGCATTTAAATTTTCCACAGGAGGGGAAAAAACCCAGTATTTCTTTAATATTGAATTCCATTTATCTCCATAAATTGGTTATGGTATACGATCTAAAGGACTCAGCTGTTTTTAAAATAGGTTTATTCCTTTTCCTTTAAGATTATTTCAGATTATTTCCACACAGTATAGGCGAGTTATAAGAAGACTCATTTTGCAGACTTCAGTGAGAGCTGCACATTTGCAGTGCTTCGTTTCAGATGTGGAATGTTGAACAAAGAAATTAAATTTATATGTATCACCTAAATTATTTCAGATTCATGGTTCAGCAAAGAGTTCAGATCCTAATCAAATATGTAGTTTGCATGGGCACTACACCTTTTCTCAATAATAATATGGCAGTTCTATTTACAATGCTTGACTAGATTTTGTAATAATGCTTTTACTGAAATTTACCTTTTGTTTTTTCTGCTGCAGTCTTGGCTGCCCATTAGACATGTGCACCCTTAGAGTAAAGATAATGATTGCAAGTAAGTTTTCTAGAGAGAAGGGGTGAGAGAGAAAGAAATCAGGGCTCCTGTGAAACATTCCGACCCCTCTGACTTTTCTAGTGACTACCAAAATGCCTGCTGATATATGGACATCTAGATCTGTGTTCTGTGTTGAAAGGAACAGTTTGGATATTGAGGTCATGAAAAATTATCTGAAAAGCTGCCTCACTAGAATCACACCAACTATTGCCTCATCAACATTCACTGCCTCTGCTGTAGCATGAAGGAGAGAAACACAACGGAAGATGTAGAGGAAAAGAAAGAAGTGAGAGGAGTAACACATTATTGGAGCTGGTGGAGGAGAAGGTGGAGGAGCATCCTTTCTTACCTGCTGCTCCTGGTGGGGAAGGGAGGAAATCCTGAAGTGCTTTTTGCTCTGGCCTGTGCATCAGTCCATCAACAAATTTTAGGACATTCTACATGACAATCCCCTATAAATTAAGAATGTAGAGGCAATTAATAAGCAGCCTTTCTCCACTCTGTTTTGCAGTGGACCCCAGCTTCCCCACTTGCCCCAGAACAGAGCCTGAATCTGTGAGAATTTCAGTGACTGTGTCATGGCCAGTAGAATATAAGCAGCCCTACCAGGAGCGTACGGCACTGAAGCTGGGCCACAGAAGGCTGTGCTCAGCGTTGCCTGAGTGTTACAGGCCATGCTTAACTGACACACAGTACGTTTTCTAGAATTGAGATTTTTGGACAGCAAGAGAAAAAGCCGTTCCCAAATTCTTGAGGTGTTGTTATTGATGGATGCAGGCTTGGGCTTTTTCCTGCATCCCACCATAAAATAGATTTAGAGCTGGGCATGTAAACACTTCAGCCTGTATGAGCAAATCAGCCAAGTCTGTTCAGGAAGATCACTGATGGGTGGTGTGTATTCACAGACGTGCCATCTGATGCAAGCCCAACTGGAGTCCCTCCATGGGCCTTGGAAGAGACCCAGGTCTTCACTCAGTCTGTATTCAGTAGGTGAGCCAATGCTACCAGGATGACGTCTGAAGCATCCTTAGGGTGGGAATGATGAAAGTGCAATGCTGGAGTAGCAAGAGTGTTCGTGTGTGAGTACATGTGCTTGTGAGCAAAGAGAACGTTTGGGATTTTGGAGAAGCTCTAGGCAATGTGAGAATTACTTTTGGTTTTCTGCATTGGGATCAGTCTTGTGCTGAATAGTTCTGTGCTAAAACCTGAGGTCAAATCCTGTGACTGATGTTTTGTTGGTTTTTGTCTGTTTTTGTTGTTTTTTTTTTTAAAGACAAAACTAAAAATCCTGCTTAAATGCCAGTGCCACTTGGAAGGAAGCAATGTGCCTTATCTTGGTCCTTTTCTCGTAGTAAGTTCTACGTTGTCCTGTTCAATGGTTTCTGGCTGGTATTGTACACCTCCAAGCCTGCTTCATGTCCTGATGATATTTTTTATTTTAAATTATTAGGGTTTTTTTTAAGTGCTCTAATTTTGTTTCTTATTTGAAAATGCCCTCAATCTGTGCCTGTAGATCTGAAAAAAAAATCAATAACAATTGTTTCCTAATACAGCAGTTTCTTCCTTCTCCAGTCCTTGTTGGGAGGAAATGGCAAACCCAGAGGGGAAAACATTCTCTCTCAAAACAATTTTTACATTTCTCGCAAACTTTTACCCCTTTAACTTTTACTTTTTTTCTGTAGAGTTGCTTGTCTAGTATTTTTATTTTGATACTGTGAGTACTGCAACACCACCACTTCTGGGGAAATTTGATGCTGAAAAAAGGAGGCTAGGGAACACATGAAAAATTGCTCTTTAGAAGGCTAACTTCTTCCTTGCTGAAAAAGTCTTGCCATCTCACTGTTTCAGTATCTCTTCCATTTGGAGAGCTCCAGCTCCCTGGGCAGCTGCTTTCTTTGGCATGCATTCTTATTGGGAACCAAGTAATACAGAAAACAGCCAAAGGACGGTGGTTTTCCCCTCTGAATCCTCCCTCTGTTCCTGAAACACAGCTTCCCCATAGCTTCCTTTCTCCTTGGTCGAGTAAATGAAGGCTGCAAGAAGAAGCAGGTACAAATGAGACATGAAGTTCCTCTGTTTATTTCTAGTGTTTACTCTTACAAGGAAAAAAACCCGAAACTCAATGTCCCCAGAAAGAAGAAAGTAGAATAGGGCAAGTTACACAGGAAAGGAGTTGCTTAGAGGTGACTGCCCCACCTTAGGTATTAGGGATGAGGTCCCAGCCGTGTCATTTGTTTGGCTGAACCTCCTCATTTCAGAAATAGCAAGGAATTCTTCCTTTCCCTCACAGTTGGCTTAAAAACTGCAAGGTGAAAATATACATAAAAGTTTACAATTTTTTGTTCTATTTTATTTCCCTCTGAATCCTGAAATTCCTCAGATTGTATTTGCAGGCAGCAGTTGAGCAATGAAGGGTTTCCTTAAAGCTGAAACCCCCCCCAAACAAATGCAAAGCTCAAGTACTTCAAGGTGCAGGGGCTCATGGTATGAAGAAATCTATCCTATTTCCTAAAAAAATTCTACTCCCCTCTTGGTAAAGTCTCAATAACTGTATATATTTTTATGACACTGTAGGACATTCAGCCTGGTGGGGTTCGTGTCAGCACTTTACAGGGAGAGGCACAATACTCTGCAGGTCTGTGCACAGTTTTGCCTGTCTGGGTCTTGGCCTACATTTATCCAGTTGTATTTGTCTCTCTTGCCTTGTCTCGGCTGTGTATCCTGTGCCAGAGGGTAGCACGAGTGCTTGGTGCTGAGTTGCTATGATGGGTACCAAAAGGAGAGGGTGACTCATCACTGACAGCAAGATTGATGGCTCAGCTGGATGAGCTCTTCTGTGCTGTCTGAGCCCCTTTCTGGTCACGTTCCCTCTTGATTTCTCACAGCCCTCGTGTCCTTTGCAAATTTTGCTGAAATCAGTAATAACCAGGGGGCTTGAATAACCTTTGTAGAGGAACTGCCTCAGTTTGCGTGAACATGTACATCTGGTGTTGGTATGGTTGTGTATGTATTTCTACTGATAAATTTAGATGTGCTTTAAGCCATAGGTGTCTTGGGCCTGATTCTGCAGGCCAGTCCGATAAAGCACTGTTAATAATTGCTTTATTTGCATGCCTGCATCCCAGCTCACCCAGGGGACCGAAATGTTTGGGCAATTTGAGATCCCAAGTAGCAGAGAGTGAGCTGCGATGATGCTAACAGAGAGGCTGTGAAGAAGGCCACCGGGGAGGGCACGGACAACTTGGGTCGTGTATCCTGCAGCAAAGAGCAGAGATCCCTGCTGGCAGTACATCAGCTGGTACCGGGGTGCAGCCAGGCACCAAACCGGGCAAAGTGATGGGCTTGTAAAGGGAGTGTTCTGTCCAGAGGTGCAGCTTTGAAAAATCCTTGGCTTTTCCAAACTTTGATCTCATTGATCAGATGTTAGCATCCAGTAATTAAATGATGAAATAGAAAGGGAAAGTCCAATAAAAGCTCCTTTTTTGTTAATGATGATGAACTTAACTTTCTCAGGGGCTGTTTTCAGGGAGAAGGATTACATTTGGTGTCTGGTCAATAGTGCATTTGCTTATGAATAGAATGAATGATTTAAAATTAAACAAATGACCCCTCAGATGTTTATTAGTAGGCATGAAAATGCCTGTAGTTCTAATATGGTGCTTAATTTCTTTTAAAAAGTAATTTTCTCCTACTTCGTAATGGTTCCAGTAATGGTTCCTGGCAGTTGTTGCTTTATTGGGAGAGAGAATGGCAAAGGAAGTAAAGGAGACACAGCCCCCCCCCCATACATTGCCTGCTTGTTTTGGCACAAAATTCCCTTTTCTACTTCTACTGTACCACACCATCCCTGTACTGGGGGGGAGAAAACCAATTTGATTCTTGGGAAGGGGTTTGTAGAGAGGAGATGAATTGGAGGCAGAAATAGCCAAAACCATTAGTTCTTCTAGGTGTGGGGTTTGGGAGAAGAAGAATTCACGTGGCCTCTGGGAATGCTGAAGTGAGTTCAAAAAGAGAAATACCGGTCACCCACAGACGGAGATAAGCTCTGGGGGTGTTAATGGTGCAGCTGATGGTGGGCTGAGAGGGGAGGGGGCCCAAGGTGCTGAGCAGTGGTGCAAGGGCATGCAAAGCTCTTCGCAGTTTTGGGAGCCTTTAAACTCTTCTGCTCCTGTGTAGGTGCTCGGGGCAGTGCTGTATCATCGCTGTTTCACCAGTGGGGGGGGGCTTGTTAGAAACAAATGCTCAGAAAGCACTTAGGAGTGTCCTGTGCCGGCGGAGGTAGGAGTGCAAAGCAGTAGAAGTAATACAGGGAAGTTAAGTGAAAAGCTTTTTAGGTGGAGATGCGAGGGCTGAACGGACCTCTGACACAGGGTGGTGTGATTCTGTTAAAGGAGATAGTGCCATACCAAAAAAGCATGATTTCCTCTTTTGCCTCCCCTGGTTGTTGGTGTCTCTGCTCTGACCCTTGGAAGCCCCAGGCTGGGCTTTCTGCTCCTGCAGAACGTGACCGACCCTTTCAGCAAGTGCCGTGGAAGGAGTTAAGGATGTAAGTTCAGCCTGCAGCTCAGTTTTCCTGGCTTATGTTGGTTGTTGCCAAAATCTTAATGTCGTTTTAATGCATTTTTGTGTGCGTGAATCCATTTTCCAGAGCTGCCGATTGCACACACTAACCCTTTTTATGTGACTAAAAGCCAGCTGTAGTATCCTTGAAGAATCAAATGCTCTCATAGTTCTGGAAATTGCTCTGGGTGTGCATGCGTGTTTATTTGTGCGTCAGCTCTTTTAATCTTTCTACTGAAAACCTAATATACTGTAACTGGGACATTTTCAAAAAAGAGAACACTTCAAAACAATTCTAAATATAAATGAAATCCATTTCCAAATGGCTTGTTAAAAAAAATGCAGATGGTTTATATTTATTATATCATTTTTTTGTTTTATCACCTTGCAAAATTTTACAGCATAGAATCTTATTTAATGCGAGGGCATTTTAAACAGCAATATTAGACAGCTGTATGTGCGTCATACTAAGAGATTTTTACAGGATATTAAAATTGGTTCTGATTCTGGTGTTTTGAGAAGCATAGATTAGGCATTTTCCATGTTTGTAATTTTTTTGTTAAAAGTAGGTGCTTTTTTATCATCCCCCCCCCCCCCCCCCCCCCAATAGCCTTTTAGCGTTTGATTCCAGTTGTTCTCAAGGTGTAAGGAAATTCAGGCCAGACAATTGAGAAACTGCTCTCTGAGAATATACAAATAACAAAGCATGGCCCAGATATTATCTCGGCTGAAATTAGGTATAATTAGACTCTATAGCAAATTATATAGTTAAAATAAATAACAAAGCACAATGTTCATATTCTGGTGATTAACTTTTTTCCCCCTAGTTCTGTTTACCTTTACAGTTTTTCCATTGCAATCAGCATGAGAATATGCTGGGTAGCAGCAGCTGAGTAAGTGCCAGCCTGATTTGGTTTTTTTTTTTTCCGCAGCCTCCAACAGGCATGGGCAGGTTTAATGTTAACCTAACTCAGCTACAGCTCCTCTGCTGGTTCTCACACCCTCCAGGTCAGAGCTAAATCCCCTATTAATTAAACAGAAATTATATCCGAAATAAATCACTTGGCGCAAGAAACCCACTGTGGAATTTTTTGAAAGATGTTTGCAATAATTAAACATTCTGTGACTGGTGACATTTTAAATAACTCTTAAAATACCAACCTGTGTTGATATTTAAAATAGACTCTTCGGTGGAAAGGCAGAGATCCCATTGAGCAAATAATATAAACCACGTCATCATACATAAAGGGGAAAAAAATTTAAAAAACCCGTTCAACAGCAAGAAAAACCTCTGCTCCTGACTGTTTTCATATGGCAAGAGTCTTGAAAGTGCTTTGAAGATCCAGGTTGCAGGGTAATGCTGCAGACGCTTGTGAAGGAAGGGCTGATAAAGTTGCAGTAGCTGCTGACTCTGTCCTGGGCTGCTGGAAGGGTGCGAGGCGGTCACGGGCACGGGTGTAGGAACAGAAGGGGCACGACTTTTGGCTGGCCTTTCAAGGTTTTGCTGTCTGTCGTTCACCTCCTCCTGCACCGCACCTTTCCTCCCGACCTGGCCATTTCAAGGGCGTTCAGCGCAGTCAAGCAGAAGCCCGAGTATTTCGTCAGTGTCCCCAAGCAATGTGCCACTTGGGCCGACAGGAGCTCGCAGGGGTATTGCTGCGTGCTTGCACGGGCTGGCCTCATCCTGTGCCCACTGGGTCTGCAAAACGTACAAAAAAAAGAAAATACCCCACCATCAAAAACAAAAACAACCCACGGTTCCCTTCTCCCAGCATATGGCGGGGCGGGGGGGGAATACTTGCTCTTGCCCACGTGCAGGAGGAGAGAAGGTGGGGTGTGGTGGTGTAGGAGGAAAAGAAACGGTCTGTCTTGTGGGCGATGGTCTCTGCCAGGTGGGAACACCTCAGGGCAGTGCCTCTTGCAGGCTGGAGAGCAGGAGGGACCTGGGGTGTCTCATGCCAGCGGAGCTGGGGATCAGTGGAGGCGAACTGGCTTGTGCACGGCTCTCTTGCCACCCCGTTAATACTGGTGGCCTAAGCGACCATGGCCGCAACTGGAAGGAGGCAGAGGGGAGCAGCCATGACCCCTGCCCTGAGCAAATGTTTCTGCTGAGAGTTTGGCCAGCGCTGGGCAGACCCAGGGACCCCTCCAGGCCTGCCCTGCCCCTGCCCCCGTCCGGTGGGAGCTCCTGCAGTGTTAGAGCAGCCAGGTGTGCCTCGGGTGAGGGTGAGACCCGTCTTTGTGCGGGCAGTGCAGCCATCTCACGTTGGGTGTATGTTATACTTTCGTTAAGAGTGTATTATGGAAGTGTGTTGTATCTATACGGTCCCTGAAGCCTATCGCCCGGTGTAGCTGTGCTGCAGTTTTTTTGCAAAATGCCACCGTTGTGTGGTCTGTTAGCTCAGCTGCCCATTGCTCCCCGTCTAGGTGGACCATGCACCTCACCTGTAATTTCTGCTTAACAAGGAGCCCATGTGCAGCCTGACACACTATTGACCTGGTTACTCAAGGAAAAGTCAGGAAATCCTGTTTGTCTTGGTTTAGACTTTTTTTTTTTTTTTTTTAACTGCGTTTTACATTCCACCTGGATTTTTATAGCAGGCAATTTCAGTGAGAGGCACAGGGAACCAGGAGACTTGGCGTGTCTTTACTTGAGGAAAAATTGTCTTTTCTTCCTGCTGCAGCAGTCTGCTGGCTCCATGTCTGGAGCTTCCTTGCTTTTCGCTGGAGCTTCTCTCCTGGCCGCTCACACAGAGCGCAGCCGTGCGGGTGTATGGCCAAGTAACGCAGGCAGCGTGGTGCTCGTTTGGAACAGTCGGGCGGCAGCTCAGACAAGTGGTTCGTACCTATGGGTTGGATTTGTATGTGTTTGGGAAACCACAGCTATTCTACTTCCACCAAACCCAGGGCTTTGCCAGGCTAATCCCATTTTTCTGCTTGAAGGCTTAGCTTCTTAAGATTGGGACACATCCTTCTGGGGGAAGAAGAGGAGGAGTAAGCAAATACAACTGTCATTTGGAACAAGAACTAAGAAGATAAAATGCAAAGAAGTGCTGACCCAGACTGATCTAATCACCAAACCGTAGTTCAGGGACATGGGCCATGAAGCTGACTGGACTACAGAAACACGTGGACAGGTAAAATGACAGTACTCCCTCTCTGTGCCAGTGAATGGGCGTCCTCCTCCTGGGTTAGAGCCTGGACGTCTGGCAGGCGGCAGCTGGTGGCTGAGGTTACGACGAACGTAGTCCCATGGCTGTGGCACCGTCACCCTGAGCCACCAGGGCTCTGACCCGCTGTTCTTCTGCAGGGTGCTGGAGCGCCGGGCTGGGTGCGTGTCCGGTTCTGCCACCTGGGCTGGATCCCAGCCATGCCACCCCTCCTGCCGGGGGAGGTAGGCTGGGGACATTCAGCCTCCTGTGCCCGTCAAGGTGATTTCTTATTGTCTGTTTAATTATTGGTGTTGGCAGATGTAAATGACTGCTTGTCCCAGTCTCGTGATGGCTTTTGGTTGGGGTCTAGAGCTGTCCACCTGAGCGACAGTGTGGTGTTTTATTACTTTTTTTAATTAATTATTCAGGAAGAATTGATTAGGCTTGCACCGTGAGCGCTACCGAAGGGCCGTCTGCGTGACAGCAGGGCCCTGCAGGGCGTGGGGGCCCGCGGGGCCTCCCCTCGTCCGTGGGCAGCGGGGCCGGGATTCGAACCTGCGGCGCTCGGTGCCGGCCGGCTGCGGCTGGTGGCCAGCAGAGGGCGCCGAACCCCCAGCCACGGCGGGGCGGGGCTGCCGCGCCACCGGCTCCGGGCCGCCCTCTGGGGGGCAGGACGGGCCGGGGGTCCCCTGCTCCCGGGGGGGTCCCTGCCCCACAGCTGTGACGCCCCCGAGGGACACCATCCCTCCTCCTCGCCCTGCGCACCCTTCCGTATCGGCATGCCACGGAAAAGCGGAGGGGACCCCCTCTGCCCCCCCCCCAGCCATACATCCGTGGTTTAGCCAGCCCAAACGGTTTTCCCCCCGTGAAGGGCGGGTGGCGAGAGCTCCGGCACATGGCTCCGTGCCTGCAGAGCTGGCTGCGTGGGCTGGGGGCGCGGAAAAACCCACCTCGCTGCCTGCCCTTACATCCAAGAGCGCGCAGTAAGCACTCGCAATTATATATATTTGTTGGACCAGGTTTTTGGCATGTTGGGGTGCTTTAAACTTGAGCGGATTCATGTACAAATCAATTCGGAATTGGGAAACCATCACTTCCCTTATGTATACATCTCTCCTGCATTACCAGTTTTCCAGCTGGGAAGGCTGGCAGGCAGACGGCTGCAGAGGCGTCTGCCAATGCTGATTCATGACCCAACCCACAAAGGATATTAATATGGTACCATAAGAACATTTTCCTCTCAAAGACAATGAATGTGTAATTCCTGCGATGCAAGTGGAGGTCAGTCCGATGCTGCTCTCCTGCCAGTAAGTTATACAATAAGTTCATAAGCGTACTTGTTGGACAGAGCCAAAACCTCCGAATACCTTTCAGAGCCAGGTTTTTACCCCGTTTGGTTTACTGCAAGCCCATGGGTTTTGGCCAGCTATAGCCGTACTATAAATTAATTTTATTCTGCAACTTTAGAAGGCACTGTAAGGTTTAAGAATATTTTTTCCAGTTGTCACGTTTCTAAATATGCTCTTTTTTCGCCATATCCGATGCCAAAAAGCACAGCTTAGGAATGTAGTAGGAACATAGGAATTGCCACAACAGTCCATCTTGTCAGTCTCCTGTCTCTGTCGGCTGCTGGTGCCAGACGCAAATTCTTGAAGCAACTACGTAAAAGAAGTTCTCCTAAAAAAAAATACTGAGGCGTGGCAGGAGGGAAGGAAAATAAGAGTGGCTGGAAAGGAGAGACGGGGCAGAAAGCCTTTTTATTTATTTTATTTATTTATTCCAGCTACTTACAGATTTGTTTTATAGAACTTAAGGCTGATTTTCATTTTTCCCTCTCTTGCTGAGTAGCCCTCAACTGTGCCACGTACGGGAAGCAGCAAAAACAGAGAAGGGATTTTCTTGCTTTCTGTTTTGGGAGAGGATGCAAAGGGCTTTAAAGGGTGAAAATGTTTTGCCAAATACTAAGGGAAGATGCAGCTGAGCATTTAGCAGAGGCAACAGTGAGGATGCCTGGAGGAGCGAGCGTGGTGTTGGAAAGTGGTATAGGCTGAATATCCTCACAGCAAGTTCACCCAGCCTGTGTAGTGGCTAGTTATTGAAATGCTTGCAGGAAAGCACAGCACTGGGTGAGCACTGAAAAATTCAATGGTACGAGGGAGTTATTTAGCTTATGCCCTTGAGATTAATCACAGGTTCAGTAACTTAACTCCAGAGGGATATCTTTCTGCTGTAATGTGACTTACTCAGATAGCAGCTGAGCAGCCAAGGACAGGGCAGTTTGCAGAAATCACGATGTCAAGTGTTTTGATGTCAAGCTATGTTGATGTCGAGTGGAATCCACAGTTTACGATGCGCAGCTTTGCAGCCAGCGGAACAGCAGTACCCCCTTGCTGCATTGGCTAATCCGCTGGAAAGCTGTGTTCGTTATCACCCTGGGGAGCCCGTCGCGGTTCAATGATGACGAGGCACGACAGGGAGAAAGCTGGAGCAGGTACAGATCTTGGGGGCACCATTGTGAGTTGTGAACGTTCCCACTGATGTCTGTGGAATCATTTTCCATGCTGCAGATTAGAGTGAAATATACTCCAGGTGTTCGGTGTTCAGGATTGTGATCTGATCTTTTAGCGTGTTCATTAGCTGGCCGAAGGGGACTCTCACTAACTGCATTTCCTGATGCTTTCGTGTGCAGGAGGCTTGCTGGAGAGTTAAGAGGAGCATATTCAGTGGGAAAGCACAGAATATGCACAGGACAGAAAATGCAGTGGATTGGAAGAGGCTTGTGTATAGAAGTTACTTACCCTATGATGGATCTTATTCATAAAGGATTTTAGGGATCAACATATTCCTCGCTCAAGAATCTTTCCATCCTTACCGATAAGTGTATTGGATGAAGGCCATCATTAATTTAAATGAATGTCTTGCGCTTATGTCTGAAGCTTATCCAACACGGACCTCATTCACTGACAATGAAAATAAATGCTTTTTTCTTCTGTTCATTGCTGCTCTCTGTAGCGTGGGCCACCTACGTACATGGGAGAGATTTTTTCCATACGCATGTCCCCCCCAAAAATGTCGCCCTAAATGATCAAGAGGAGACAAAAAAAAGGACATTTCACATACATAAAATATGCAATTAAAATGATGAATTATTGTAAGATAGAATATTAGCCTTTTGACATTTTAATCTGAGCAGGAGAGAGTGAGAGAGTGCATTCGGAGCCGCTCAATTAAATTTAGAATTTTTTCCCCTCCATTGTTATGAATAAATAGAAAGATTCTGTAGCAGTCTGCGGAATTATTAATTGCAAGTACTGTAGAAGGTGCATGCACCGTATCATGAAATGGAGTATCATTGTTAGTGACTATATTTCTTGGTAATTAAGGCCCAGACTAATGATGCAAGTTTTCTTCAGCATGATTTTCATCTGATTATGAGGCTGCTTCATTAAGAGCACTCAGACTAACGAGCTGTAGCTGTAATAAAGTAATTTTCTGTCTTGTGCTCTGATTGATAAAGAGTTTCTATAGCTAAAAGGAATTGAAAATATAATTATAATTAGAAATGGTTGAATAAAGTTATTACAGGATTGCTGAAGGGTAGTGCAATTGACACCATAATGTTTTTTGGAAGTGTGCATCTTAAAATTAGACTTTATAAAAGGAAGGGAAGGGGGGAAAAAAAAAAAGCTACCCGCAACCCCAAACCCTCTATGCTAATAAATGGGCAGAACATTGCTGCTTCCATAAAATGAACTGTTAGATTAAAGTAAAATGAGGTTTTCCCACATTGTTCAGAACAAGAAAAACATATGCAGGAAGAATGCTGTTGCCTTTCTTCCCAGCATTCCTCTTAAGTGAAGTAAAGCTTATGAAAGTGCTTTTTACTCCATTTATAAAGATTTTCATGCTGCCATATGTTGCAAAAAAGATCTTTTTGATTAAGCTGATGTGTTTTGAAGCATACAGTGTAATTTTGGAGTTTCCCTTTAAAAATGTGCAAAGAGTTACGTGAGTCCTTTCTATATATTTGCATATGTTAACTAGCGGTCTTTAAATACGTTTTTAGAACAGAGGTTTTCCTTTCTCTTTCTTTCTGTCTCTTTTTAATCTCCTTGCATTGGCCAATATCAAAATATAACTGGGTCAAATACAAGGTCTCTCTTTTTTCTCAAGGGGAAGCAAATCAACTTTTTATCCCAGAAACCTTATTCTTTTTTATGATGTTCATATTATAAACAGCGCAAACTCTGTTAGAGCAATCCTTTGTGCGTATGTCATAGGATATATATGCTGTATTGATATAAAAATCTATAATAAGGGTTTTATTTAGAATTAGCTGATGCACTTTAGTACTCAGAAGTTGTTTGACTTATTTAATTTGGAGGCTTTTCCTATTGCTGTATCTCCCTCTTTGGAAGTCATGCATATATTTTAAAGCTACAGTTATGCACATTTGGTTATGTAAATCTGTCTTGTGCAGACTCAAAGGAACTTTATTGTATTGGATTGAACCAAACAGTAGATCATCTAGATGTATATTTATGCTAATTAACTTAAAGCCAGCATTTTGCATTGATTGCTCAGTCATAATGCTTTTTGGAAGATTTTTAGAATTTTTGAAAATCATTCTTAACACATTATACGGTGATAAAAGTATGTTATTGGAATACCATTAGCAGAAATAAAAAAAGAGCAGAATTTTATTGGTTGTTCATTGAAAATGTTAGCTGTGATTAGTTACATAATCCTACATTAACCTGTAAATTAAAATTCCTTGGTGCAATTTGATGGCTGATTTAATTTTGTCTTTCTTTGTTTGCCGCAGGCTAATTCCATTATGAATTCTTTATACAGCCTTTTCCCTCAATGATTAGCAGCTTCTACTCAAGTTCTGATTACTATTGTACACTTAGCACTACATAAAGCTGGGGATTAATATTCCCCTGAAGAATTGTTGCTATGGATCTGCTCTATTCCTTCTAAGAGATGTTTCTGCAGCTTCAATTGTCCATAAATTATGATCTCTAGTGAATTATCAGTGGGAGTGAACTAAGCTTAACAAGCTGAAGAGAGCACTCTAGTTCTGAAAGAAAAAGGGAGAGAGAGATAAAAAGATTCTCAATTATTAATTGCAAGGTTTCCATAATACAGAAGTGGTGATATTTTCCCTATCTTCATTCCTGTGAGCATGTAAGAAATCAGGGTGAGTCAGAAACACTGAAGTCCTAACCCCCTCCAGCACTTAGAGATAAAACCTGCCCGAGGATCTTAATTACGTGGAGGCGGAGGTGGAAAAACTAGCCCATCGCCCTGGGTTTTAAAGTTTGTATTTTGGCTCTTCTCATTTTCTCTTTCACCATCTACATCCTCCTGGTATATTTTTCAGTCTGTTGATAGCATGATTAGTAGCCTGGCTCAACTGCCTTTAAAACGTATTTGGGATTAATAGGGGATTTAATTGCAGATGTCTGGGGATCTTTCATATTTGGAGATGTTTGAGTAAGACACAACTAATCCAATTCAAGTTTGTGAGCACTTTGCTCTGCTCCCATCTGTTCCCCTTCGTTAGGGCTTTAAAGTCATATTTCTCCTACTGATTCATGGCCTTTTTCCTTCTCCTCCCTTGAGAAATCTGTTTGGAAGGCTGGACTGCAGTGTTATTTCTTGCTCCGTATGCTAGATTTTTCTAATTGAGATGGTGATCGTGTCCTTCTGCCTTCCAGCCCCAAGCCAAGTGAGGTGTTGCTCAAACCTTAGGCTGCAGAGTGTCCAGGACAGAAGGCTGCCGCGTACGTGGCTTTGCACGTGCGTCCTTTTCAGGGAAGTCGTCGGGTGGCACAGAGCTGGCTCTGGAACAGCTGCGCCCGGCTTCTGCCGTGCAGGGGGGAAGGAGCAGCGAGGAGGCACTGACCTTGCGTCACTGACCAGCAGATGCAGGGCTACCCTGGATTTACTCGAGGTACTGGATCAGGACAGCCCTGGCTATTCCATGCCAAAGGGACTATAAATAGGGGTTTGTTTCATTTCAGTCGGACTTTGCTGCCTTACTTTCAGACATAGCGATGGCTGGACTTCAGCTAGACCTGAGATGTGTTTGAGGCTGTCCTGAGGCACTTAGGTATTTTTTGGGGTGTTCTTTAGGCTAAAGCGCTGTTGGACTGCATCTGCTAAGATGCCTCCTGCGTTGCGGTACACCGTCTGTAGTGGTAGATCATATTAGTAACATACAAAGTTAGAAGGACTTGGTAACTCTAGGAGTTAGTGTAGGTACTTGAGGGTTGGCATGTAACCTACCTTAGCCCACAAGAGTTGTTCAGGCACTGCAGCTGACAGTGTTCTAGCCCTATTCCAAGAGAAACAAATAACTTCTAAAGTGTGACTAATAGAAGGTGGGTTTTTTGGGTCTCTTTCAAAGCCCTGCTTGATAATATTCAACAAAATCTGTATACGCTTTAAATTAAAACCAGCAGCTGAGCCCAACTGGTGTTTTGTGCTTGGAGCTAGTGACAGAAAGAACAAAGGTGGGTTAGTTAAATTACTGGATCTGAATTCTCTGGTCTGCTCAGTCCACTTCGTGCTGCATACTGAAACTGCTGGAGATTCCCATCAAACAATTCCCCGTGGAGCCACACTGTTGCCTATTGTCTCGGCCCATAGTGCAACCAACAGAAGATGACATATATTAAGCAGTCAGGACTTAGATTATCCCCAAATGCTAGATGCGGTGGCTGGGAAAATCGAGATGTTAGAATAGTCCCTGCAGAAGGGCAAACAAGCTGGGTATTCATGATTTTATTTTTTTATTCTTTCCCACCTATGTGATCTCGGCAGTGCTCAGAAACTCTGTGTAATGGACAATTTGGCCTTAGAGTTTACATTTGGACTGTCATGTTGAATAACCACTAACACATTATTCTTGAAGAATCTATTTTTCTCCCAACCCACTCTGTTGTCTTCATAGCTTCCTTTTGCAGTGCCTTCCTCAATTTAGTTAAGAGCTATTAAAATTTTGCTCCTTTTAATAGGGTTTTTATCTGCTTAGTGGCTTTAGGTTTTCTGGGGCTCTGTTGTGAAAAATAATGTCTTGCATATTTACCTCCTGTGTCCCCTTAATGATTTTAAAGGTCTCATTGCTATGTCTACTTCAGATAGGTGCTCTCCACCCTGAAGATTACTGCCCCCTTACCATGAATGTCTCCTCCTGTGATCAGAAGGTGATCTGCCACCTTTGTTCCTCCCCAGTTCTGTTGTAATCTTTACCAGGTGAGGTGATCAGAACTACCCACAGTGCTCCAGACATGGGTGTGGTGTGAGTTTGTCATAGTCACATTATCCTGCGCGTATTGACATTTTATTGCCCGGCCACCTAGTGCTGGACAAGTCCTCATGGGATTTGGGTGGAGCAGTCTTAACATTTGCTCTCGTGCAGGCAGTGATCCTTCTATTACTCCTGCTAAACTGACAGTGAAGGCAATAGATTGAATGCAGAATTTCCTTCTTGAGAGTGTTTGTTAATTGATGCTGAGGTTGCTACAGTAAGGGTCTTAACTTATGCCCCAGGCATAATCGTGTCAGTTGAATTATTTACCAACAACAGTGGCATAGTAGGCTGTGATGGCCACTACTTTTTACTTTTTTTTTTTCCTTCCTCTTTAGATTGGGTAACGTTAATCATCATTTTCCCGAGTTCTGTGTTTTGTAGCTGAGATCCTAGTTCTAGGATTGACTTTAGTGTTCGCCTTGCACGTCACTGATCAAATCATCAGGGAAGTGAAACAGTAATGGCTCTTACTCCTGTTTTGGGTTTGAGTCTAGCTGTGACTGAGGCTGTGCCTGCTCCGATTTGAATTCAGTAGGACTTTTACCAAGATTCAGCCCAGTGGAATACAGGAAACCCTGGTCTGAGCTTGTTTTCGGTTCAAGTTTGGTTCTCTAGGAGGGATAAACCTCGCAAGCCCTGGGTCTCTGATCAGTCCTCTCTAGCCATCTCCAGTTGAGTGCCTGATGTCTCTCCAGTGTTATTACTGCCTCTCCTCTCCCTGAAGTGCTGGCTTCTCTCTCTCCACTCTGTCACATTCAGTGGACTAATTGGTGAAAGAGGGCAGCAGAGATCCTTTTTAATAGTGAGTCTGCCTCAGCTATGGAGAGGAAAGCTCATAACCAGAGAGCTGCTTGTGAGCAGCTGGGCGCAGGGGTGTGGGAGGATGCCCATGCTGACTCCACAGGAGTGGTGCAACACGAGGCAGAGATGCTTGTGTGTGCCTGTGAAGCCGTGTTAGCACAAAGCTACATCAGTCCTTAATTGCTTTGCTGTTTCTCAAATGTTTAAGGAAAAGCCTCAGAATCATATTGATGATATAGATAATAGCAAATGGGAAGCAGCTGCAGGATGCATGAAACATTCATGTCTAAAATTAAGTGTACATATTCTATATGTGTGGCAAGCCAAGCTCTGTACTTATGAAAATAATGTTCAGTGGCTGTTACTGATCTTTTCCAATACCAAAGGTTCCCTGAATGTGAAGCTGAGGATGGCCTAAGAGAGTGAGAAGCGTGAATTATGTTGGAAAGGAAGCAGTGAATGCCCTCCCCTTGCTCCCGAGGGATTCCTCTCTAATTCCATTGAGCACAGAATCCATTAAAAATCAGGCTGGAAGGTGTCACTCGTGTGTGTGTGTGTGGACTTATGGCAGTCCAGGTAGGATGGGTGATCCCTGTCGCATGTTGGCCCAACCCATTCTGAGGGGCATCAGTGATGGAGCTTATGTCGCTCCTCACGGCAGTTCTCTCTGGTACTTCGTGGTCTTTGCTGTAGTCCTTACTTTTTATAAATGAGTCCTGAGCCTCCCAGAAACTTTATCCCATTGCTGCTCAGCTGCATCCGCTCTGGACAAGAAGAAATGCTTCTCTTCCACTGTGCCATGGATGTGTACTATAAGAATGTGGGTTGGTTTTTTGTGGTTTTCCTTTTCTCTCTTCTCTTCCTTACACTAAACAAATCTCATTATTTTGATCTTTCCTTGTAGGTTGCATCTTCTAGAGTGATCATTTTTGTTGCTCTCTGGGTTTCTTCTCGCTAGCTCCACTTCTACACATGGATACAGTGTTCATTTGAAGCCTTATTGAAACTGCAGTGAGCAGGGGAGTTACTCTGCATGTTTTCCAGGCTGTATACCCTGTCTATCTATCCCAGCATTATGTTTTCTACTTTTTCTCAACAGCAGAGCCATCTCAACTCTGATCCAGTAACCCCTGAATGTGTTTGTGGAGACCTTGCTGTTTAGCCACAAGCTTCCTGTGTTGGGGCAGTTAAATGCTCCAGCATCACTTTATACTTGTCCCTCTTTAATTTTGCCCCATTTTTTCCTGTCTGTTTCTCTGATTTGCCAAGAGCATTTGAACTATCTTCCTTCAGATCTCTGCTACTGTGAAATGTGCTGAACTTTGTAAAAACCAGTGTTATGATTTTATTCTTTCTCGATTTTAAATTGGGCTGTCAAATTGTAATTATTCTTCTTACACCACGAGCACCTGACATACATTGCTCTGTAGATCCCATTGCCCATGTAAACTTAAAGGAAAATTTCTCTTTCTTTTGTGGCTTTACTTCTTCCTACTGGAAATAAATCTGGAATTTCAGGGCCAGAGGGCAATTTTTCACATTTAAGCTGCCTTGCTTAGTTTGCTGGTTTATTTGTTTCTAAGTGAGATCATGATGACAGTGTGGCATTTTTTATTAAGGGTGTATCTTCTTGTCAGGAAATTCAGGTGACAGTGAAAAGTGGCTCCCTAAAAAACTTCATCCACACCCTTGACTGACTTCCTCAGACATTTTTTGGTTTAGAGATTTATTTCACCTCCACTCCTCTCCTGTCCTCCTCTCGAGCAATGCCAATACTTTATGAGCTATCTAGACATCTAGAGGTACTCCTTGAAAGTTCCTAGCTGAGCACCTAAAAATATTTAAGCAATATGACACAACAGGCAGTACATTTCTGAGCAATCATTGCACATCTCACATAGCAGTAAAGGGCATCAGCTGAAGGTCTGTAAGCAGCCACCAAGTGTCTGAGTGCCTGAGAAGGGCACAGACTTGCTATGAAGAACAGTAATAGAGACAAGAAAATGAGAGGATAGAGGCAGCCTAGACAAGAAGATTTACAGAGTGTTGTAGAAATAAATACACTGCCAACAGCTCGTCACATGTTCCATTCACGCGTTTACTGAACTCTGCAGGAATAGATGTGTTTAATCAAAGAAATGGAACTTTTTAAGATCAGTTGGCAAGTGAACCTCTGCCAGATTTGTTTTCTGGCCATAAAGTTATGTCTGTAGCAGGGTGGAAAATAATCCTTGATTCAAAGATTTACAGCAGGGATGAATTTACCGGTCAGGTAGATATTACACCACATTTTCACATGCATAAACCAAAGATTATCTGTCTGAAAACTAAACTTTGATTCTGAAGTTTTGTGGGCCATATAAATGATCTATATGGCATAGACATTCTTATCTCAGAGCACCTTCCTCAGAATAGTCCTATTGCATCTGTTTCCCCATAGCTCGTTTAAGCCAAAGGCAAGTACTTCTTTTTGTGGAACAGTACTTTTAAAGGAGAGTGGCTGATTTGGAGTGCATGAAAATATGATAATTCTCACGTTAATGCCTCTCTTAGGTTTCTGGGTTCAGTAGCTCCCAAGCTTCTCTGCAGCAGCCCTGATGACCAAAGACCTAAATTCTGATTGCGGTGGACTCGATCCTAACTCTCAGTGATTAAAACAGGCTCGAGGCCAACAGTCCTATGTGAATATTTGCAATTCCTGTTAACCTCGGCAGTGCATAGCACACATTAAAATTACTTCTGGGACCCTCACCATCTTTTCAATTAAATTACTTACCTGTAATGGCTCCATATTAAATGTTAATGCCCTCTTCTCCTTTTTATTGAGTGTTGTTCACCATCTATGATCTTTCTCCAGTTTTGAGTTTTCTGTCTCTGTATTTTCGTATTTGAAAATGAACTCGGTAACAATCAGAATCACAACAGGCATACCAACAGAATCGAAGCCACCATACTTTTGCAGACCCCAGGTTCAGCAAATCCGGCATCCTGTTCCCAATGGTAGCTGTAAATGGATGCCTGGAGCAGATCAAGCATGCATGATACTTCCTTTCCAATACTTTCTCAGTTCTCTCATACTTTCCATCCAAAGGATTTCCTGTACCTTGGGTGGCATGTCTAGTCATTAGCTCCCAGCAGATCTCTCTTCTTAGGTACTCGTGTAGTTTTCAGCTTGAACTCCCGTAAATATTTCGTAGTCCCAGCATCCTTTGATAAGGAGTTCTCCAGGTAGCTCTATGTACATTGGAGGTGTTAGACCTTCAGTTTGTGTGGAATTTTACTCCCACAAGCTTCATCTGATGACCCTTTGCTGTAGTATTGGAAGATGTGGTTCCTCCCTTCTGTCCTCTTGAGGCTACGTGCAGTTGTTTAGGCTCCTACTGCATCCAAAGTCATTTCTCTTGCCAGATCGAAGAGGCACAGCCTGTTCTATTTTGCATAGAAATGTTGTTCCATCTACAAGTGTGTGTGGATGAAATCAAGCTTCCTGACTGTGGTGGGTGGGAGATGATTGACCCTGGTATGAATACGTGTGACCCTGCTGTTGCAAAGGAGGTGGCCGAATCTGAATTTCATTCATCCTGGTGCGTGTCCACTCCAACCAATTAATTTCTGGAATCGATCAAGTATTTGCTGTCCTTCCCCTTAACTTCATTGCAGGGGTTGTTGTTGACTACCTCTCCAGTACAGAAGCTGAATATTTTGTTTCTGCTGTGTTCCTACTTTGTGCTGGTGTAGAGGAATGAATCATGGACAGTTAGCTCTTTGGTTGATATAAATCAGCCTAGCCCTGTTAATTTCAGAAAAGCAACGCAGCTGGGTTAGCCAAGTCTTTTGATGTGTATGGGAACTGCTTAGTTTCCTGTCATAAAAGTGGTTAAATGTGTGCCTGACTTTAAGCATCTTCCAAAGAATTGTGCTGAACGGGAGCCGATACAATAAACCTTCTCCGCAACACAGTATTCTTTCTCCGATGTTTCAGTATATGCAGTAGTCAAAATGTTTACATATGCGTTATTATTATTATAACCCCCAGTGAACTCATCTCCCCAGCTGGAGCTCAGATATACAAGATAAAGTTAATTGGGCTCCCTTTCAACTGGAGAATTCAGACCTCCTTCCGGCATCTCAGGTAAAGGAACATGTTTTGGACTGTTGTTATCTCTCACTCCTCCCTTGAGCTATGCTAAGTCAAATACTGTAAACTGATAAACATTATTCTAACATTGGTAACACTTGTATAAACTCTAGTGCCGTTCCCTTCTTAACACCTCCCACTTCCTTGCATCCGTGTAAATTCTTTGTCCCAGCATGGTGCACAGAGGTCCGATACGGATCATGTAACATTCCCAATACAATGAATGCTTTCTTTCCATCTTTGCTGGACTCTGGAACTCTTTTGCTTTACTTCATTCAGCGCTGCAACCCAGGCCAGCTTGCCAGTGATTTATTGGGTATTCAGGGTTTCCAGTGATTTACATTTTCCATCTTCCCTCGAAGGCATTCGTGTTGCTTCAGAAGGATGTGGTGGCTCACTTTAATGTAAAATATTCTTTGCAGTGATTTGACTTCTGAAGTCAATAAATAGTCTCACCTTCTTCGTAGGGGTTTTAAAAGCAGTACTAGCTGGATTTGGGCTTTAGAAACAATAAAAGGAAAGTTTCTGCTTGGAAGCATGTTAAAAATGGAATGGTTTGGTTTTTCATTGCTCTGGAGAGAGAGGAAGCAAGCTTGGTTTGACGAATTCATTGGCAATATACAATGAAGTGCGCTTTTGCCTGGTTGCTCATCTGCTTGGAAGATGCTCTTTCCCTTCTGCTCACGGTCTGGGCAGCGAGGGAGAACGCACTCTTCCCTTCCACACATAAGCGTTCATGAAGGATCAGCCTTTCTTCTTAGGAGTGTTTCTGGGAATATTTATGAAGAGGCTGCATCCTTTACTTAAAAAGCAAGACCTACCTGTTCCCTTCTCTCCCCTCACCACCCATTCATTTCCAGTTCAGTTTAATGAAAGTTTTCATTTAGCCTTTTTTTCAGGGAACCCAAAGATACTTGTTTTAAGGGATTCCCCAGCAACCTGTAAGTCTTACTGTTCTAAATCTGCCCATAGTAAGGCGAAGGAGTCTGCGTGCTTCGGTCAGTCAACTGCCAGAAGTAAAATACCCACCCTAAGAAGTACTAGCTTCTTAGGAACCCAAAGTAGAGCTTCTGCTGTCGTAATAACAATTATTTCAGCTCTCCAGCTAGCTGGGTGCCTGCAGGGCACACCCACCCTTTGTCTGGAAGGTCCGGCTGACCATTTATTTGTATATGCTGGGGAAGCGATGTGTGCTGCAGGGTATGTGCCTAAGGCTATGCTTCCCTTTCCCCTCTGCTGAGGTGAGTCTTGCCTACGGGCACTGCGTGCGCTCTTGGAGAATGATTTATACGTTCACTGAGAGAATAAGAGAGCAAAATGGCAGCCACGGCATAAGAATTCAAGCGTCCTGAGATGCTGGCAGCCTCGTAGGACTGGCTGTCCTCCCAGGCTTTCTCCCTTTGTGCCTGAAATCTCCCAGATGCAGATTGGTTGGGCTCTGCTCCAGATACAAATTACAAAGAAGTGTCTTTCAGGGGTGACAACCGCTGCCCTAGCTGAGACTGCAAGATCAACTCAGCTGCTGGTGGGTTTGATCTTGCAGTCCAGAGTGGTTCAGCCTCCTGTTTCCTACTATACTGTCAATAGACTTCTGAGCATGGAGGAGAAGGAAGAAGGGGAGGAGGTGGGACCTAGTACCGTGGAGTAGCGCTGTTCCACAGCGGTATTTGTTTTTGTTGTGAATCCAACAGCACTGCAATGAAACCACGCAAGAACGTGGCTCTTCCTCTGTGATGGTCCAACTGTAGCTGCAGTAGCTTTCCCCAGCCTCGTGCCTCAAGTGAATGAAAAGATCTCTTAGGGTGTAATGTCAGTTTGTTTTATTTTGCTCTAACATCCTCTGGCCCAAAGTGAATATCTAAAATCCATCAGACAGTATCACTTGTAATATTTTTGAATAAAGCTGTTGAACTTAAGCTCCTGTAAAACCTATATAACAGTTTGTCTTTCTTTTAATATCATTGTTGCATGCTATCATTTTAATTGTAATATTCTCTCTTGCAAGGCTTTTAAGGATTACTTCTTGAAAGGTGTTGGAAAGGTGAGAATGATAATTAAATCTTATGTCATGTGTAATTTTATGGTTATATCGTACTATTCCCCAGAAGTATGGTTTTGAAATTGTTGTGGGCTGTGAGTGAATCTCTGGGGCATAACTAAGAAGAAAGTGCTAAACCATGACTCTTTAACCCAGTTATTTTTATGTCTGCATTGGAAGGAATTTCCAGCTTCTGGGACTTCTTTGATCGTTTTGCTAGTGTCATTAAGTAATTATATTAAAAGAAATATTCCTGTCTGTAAATATTGCTGTTTGTCACAAATTGTTGGAAGCTAGAGAAGCTGAAAGGATTCTGTTTGAATTCCCAGGACAAAACCATACATGTATGCACAAAAACTCACAGCAGGGACAACTGAAATGTCCAGTGCAGTGACTTCAGTCCTGAGCATGACTTATTCTTTCTTGGTGTTCCTGTTAGAATTATGTTATTTTTCAGACAAGATGATTCTCAGCTATCCCAAAAGAGAAATGGTAATCCAGTTTTGTGGTTATTGAAAATATTTGCAAGTCTGGATGAAATTCAGATGGTAGTTTGGGCTGAGTAGAAGGACAAAATCTCAGGGAAGCTTAAAGGAAATGTTTTAATATTTATCTAAATGAAACTTCCTTTCTTTATTTTTAATAACATTTTGAATTCTTAAATACTATATTGTTTTTCAAATACTTTTGGTGCATTATGACGCTTTCATACTTCCCCCAAAAGATTTTCTTGCTTATTGATTTTTGCTGAGAAAAGGAAATTTGATTTCTGGTCATCCTGAACCCATGTATTTTAAAACTTTCTTTCATATTCATGTCGCTGTAGTTCAAGCTGCAGGGTTAGATCACGGCAATAACTGAATGAAGGGGAGAGTCAGAGGACATTGCCTCTGCAGAAGCTTCTCACGGCATGGAGCTTGCTTTGGGTAAGTCACCCTGTTAGGTCATGCCTGCGCCCCATTGGATCTTGTGCCAAATCTACCTTGAAGCCCATCCGCCCTGTAGTCTTGGCAGTGTCACTTCTCTGTAGGTGTCCTCTTCAAGCTGGAGCCAACATTCAGGACCAAGCTTCAGCACCTTCCTGTGTGCAATCTGCAGGGCAACTGAGAAGCTGGGATTAAAAGCATAACCAGAGCCCAGCAAATGCCCATGCATCTCTTCAGCAGGGTGACACTTCTGTAGAGGGATTACCAATGGCAAAACCTCTGTCTTGCTGCAAAGCAGCTGTCCAGGAACTGGCGAAGATGTATGGCAAACCTCAGATCCCAATCCCAGAAATAATAGCCTGTCAGAGGTTTACTGGTTTCAGATAAAACACCCACAGGATGATACCCCGGGTATCATCCATCTACGGGCAGGGGGAAGCCCTGCAGGTGATGTACCTGCCTGTCAGCTCAGCCTGGTCGGTCCCAGCTGGAAGTCTGTTTGGAGAGGCAAAACCCAGGAATTTCTCCTACACTGCCCCCATGCACGCTTTGCGTAGAGAAGAGAATGTTTGGTTAATCATATTTGAACGTGCATAATACTACATTTTCATCAAAAGCTCATGTAGGACGTAATTTCTTTTATTTTAACTTTTTCCTTTTCTCCTTTATATTTTAGACACTTATATGATTATGCTTACTGTCACTGCTTTGCAAATTGGGGGTGGTGGTGGTTGGTTGTTTTGGAGGGGGGTTCCTAAAGAGATTTTAAAAAATTTGTGTGGGTAACTCATATCTTTTAAAACTTCCTAATGAAATATAGGTCTAGACAAAGATTGGTTTTGTAGCTATTGGGCAGTATTTCTTCTTCTGTTTCAACCTTTGCAACCTCATAATTGCATGACTTCTCCCTGACATTAACGGGAGTTACACATGCATAAGGAGAAAAGAGCACATTCCCACCCTTTTGCTTTAAAATGTATCCAGTAGATAATATGAAAGGCTTTCTAGTACTAATGATTTTTTTTTTCCTAATGTTTGTTTTAAAAAGTGTTCCTCTGCAGGGGATTGATCCAAAGCCCATTGAAGTCAGTGGGAATTTTTCCATAGAATTCAATGAAGTTTGGATCTGGTCCTTAGATAGCTCCAGGAGGTAGCCTTCTCATTTTTTGCAGCTGTCTTTGGGGACGTTAGAGGAGAGCTGCTGCACTGTCAAGTCCATACAGTGCTGAGCATGCTATTGATTATAAAGCAGAACTCCTGAAAAATTTCAGCTGGAAGGGGGTGGGAGGTTCCGCCTAATAATCAATAGCACAATATGGCACTATATCAAGGAACTGGCTTTTTAACAAACACTTTTAAAGCAACAAAGGAGATGAGATGGTTTTCATTTAAAGGACGAACTCCCCTTTATTCTTGGCATTCCAGGCAGATTAGCCCTGGTATGTCCTCGAATGCTGTACTGAACATATTAATGATATTTTCGATTCTCTTTGCAAAAGCAGCACATGGAGTACCTGTCTTTCTAAACATCGAGTTGCACGTTCTTGTAAGTTTGCTTGGTAAAGCATAATGGTGCGCTGCTCAGCAGCTTGAAAGTGAGAAATCTTGCAAAAGTTAGAAACAAGATACTTTTGAGGGAAGGAAATTGTGTAAGGTGGTGATCCTGCATAGTAACTGCTTCATCCAGTTCTACATTTTCACAGTGTCTAGTGGCATGGAAGTCCTCTGTCACTCCAGTTTCATGTCTGTACCACTGCTCATATGTTCATTATTTACTGAAGTTTGTTATGAAGCTAGATTCATAAGGACAGACAGTCCACGTGTACACTTAAATGGTAAAATCTGAATTTGGACACAACTTTAATCTTGGGAAAGATGCTTGGGCCCATTCTGTTCTTGGCAGCTTCTGTACACATTCCTGTTAGGCAAATTTCTGTGAAAGTTTGCACGGAGTGGCTGGCTGCAGAGGTTTGCCAGCTGTGTGTAGCCAGGTCTCTGTGCTTGCAAGGAGTCCCATGGATTTTTGCCTCGTGGCCGTTGCTCAGGTTCAGTGCCACTTATGGAGCCAAGGACAGAGCACATCTCTGTAGAAATGCATACTGGCATTTTATCCCAAATGTTAAATGCATATTTTGGTTGTGATGCTGTTGGTAGTAATGCTATAATTAGCTAGGTGCAGTTTCATCCAACACAGGATTAAAAAACTCCTTTTTTCTTAACTGTGGTAGTTGACTGGTAGTGAAACGCAATCGCATGGGGCCGTGGGTTTTGCCTTTTGTCACTACTTACGAAAATATGTAATGAAGGCCCCCAAACCTCTGGATCTTGATGTTAAGGTGATACGGGAATCTAGGGCTAAACTATAGTTAAAGGCGAATGCTCAGTAGTGGTAATTTTCTAGGAATCAATTATATAAAACATAGTAGTCAGACAAAGCCGTAATTCAGTTCCACCTAGTGCAGGCTCTCGTCTCAGGCAGTGGACGCCAGCGTATGGCAACGTGAGAGTAAACGCTGGGTGGGAAGGTATTTTCTGTAAAAATTCTCTTAGCCTGCAGAAGTTTGTTGTGATGGGGCTTCCAGAAGTGCTAGCTTTTATTTAAAACTTGCCAGCAGGGAGTTTTTGTCCCTTCATGTCCCCTCCCATAACTTTCCCCTTCCTTTTTCGACTGTTAGTGTCGATGCTGTCCTGGGGCAGGACCACCAAGGTGAGCACCTCCCTTTCATCTCATACCACTTCCTTTGAAGTGCTTTTGGCATCCCTTAATTCAGGCTTGGGAAAGACTGCCCGTCCTGGTCATCGTCATCTTCATGAAATTTTATCTCTCTTCCCAAATCTCGACATGCCAGGAAAGTAGGAACTGGAAGAATGAAGTTGCACTCCTTTACATTTATACGTGGGCTCGTTCTGAAACAAAGCCAGTATTTTGAAATATTAGTGATTCTATTTACAGAAATCAGTAATACCTGTGTATTATTAACTTGTACTTTTGTGCTAAAGAAGTTTCCTGTAACTTAAAGCAAATTTGTTTTTTAAATTAAATAATTAGTTTTGACTGAGAAACTGTAGGTGCCTTATTACTGTCACTTTGTTCTCATCTGATAGAAAGATTGTCCTATTTTATTAATGTTGTTATTTGTCACAGTGACATTATATACAATAGATTTGTTTGTATCTGGTTTGTATTTCTGCTTCTTAGGTCACCCAGCCTTCCATAGCAAATGTCAAATTCCTCAAAATGTTCAAAACATTCTTCTCCTCCTCTCCCTCTTTATCTGGCTCGGGTAGAAATTGAATAGAGCTGATTAATGGTTGCGGGGGGAGAGGGGGGATAGGAGAAGGGACCATCTGAAGCTTCTAATGACTTTAATCCCTTTTCACATAAAATTGGAAAAAAATGAAACTAATTCCCAAATGTAAAATGAAGCAAGCTGCTGGCTCAGAAACAGAAAAGCTGCCTGCAGGGCTCTGGGTGGATGGCTGCGGGAGGCTGGCTCATCCTGGTGCTCCACCAGTGGGGTGCTGGGGTGCTCCCAGGTGGAAAAATCCATGAGTAAGCTCTTTTGCTGGGTTGACGGTGTTCCTGCTGATGGCTTACTGATTGATGTTTATTTATGAGGGGTGGGTTTGATACTTGGGGCAGGGGAATACAGATAGATAAGCACAGGTTCTGTGCTGCCTCCTAGGTTGAAAGTTACCCGAGAAGCTGCAGCGATGGTTGAAACAACAGTCCCTGCCGCTGCGTGGGTGCTGTAAGTTCCGGTGACCACAGACCTGTGCAGATGTGGCGGAACAGCTGGGGGAGGCTGTTCCCCCAGTGAAGGGAGGATGGGGTGCTGCAGTGCTTCTGGAGGCTTCTGCACCTTCCGCATCTCTGCACTGCAGCTGCGGGTGCATGTTTGTTGTGCTTCCTTGATGTGGCTTGGTTTTAACATCTATATTGTCAGTATGACCTATGTGTGTATGATATACCATATTTAATGTAGGCATGCGTGTGTATATACATATATAGTGTATGTATATAATAGCTCGACATATAGTATGTTTTTGATTTAGCCTTTCCCCTAATTTGTTTCTGTATCATACATAAGTCCCTATTCTTGTATGTGCTTGGCACAGTTGACTGTTTTTATTTCCAATATGTGAGTCCTTTTCACCATCACTGCGAGGTATGAAGGATCAGTGTCTCTGGGTTTTCTTTAAACAGATTTAGGGAGCCAGTAGGCATTGCCAATTCTTGAAGTGTGACATGCATTTACTTGCACCTATGGATACATTTAAATCTCACTCCTAAGACCTTTTTTTCCCCCCTGTTGAAGACATAAATGCTTTCTCTTTTTTTCATCAATAGCTCTACAAAAGAAGGAAATTTATATTTAATGAGGGCCTGTCTCCTGGTGTTTACAAATTCCTCCGTGACGAGCCTACAGCACTAGCACATGGAGACATTTATACTCTAATAGGATTTACCTTTACAAATATCTGAAAACCTTTTAAAGCAGAGATTAAATTGTTTAGCTCAATATTTAATCTGTTACTTCCTCTTTAAAGATGCCCAGTGGAATTTGTCATACACTGAGCTGATAACACATAATATTGATCAGTCATAAACATAAAACAGAGAAATCTCAGGAAGTCTTCTGCAATCCTTTTCTTTTTAATTAAATTTTGATCTGAACTGCTTTTGATTAATTTTCTTATTTGTAAGTATGTGAATTCTGGGGGCCAGCAAGTTTCTTAAGTTGCCTGGCATTGGTCTCTGGTGAGTGGCTTAGCTCAGGAACAGTATGATTGCATTTTTATGGTTTTCAGATATTTAATAGCTTCTTCCTGTCATTTTCTGAATGAGTGAATAAGGTTTAGCCCTCTGGGAGCCAGCGCAGCATCGGAGAGTGGAGAAAATGACTCGGATCTGTGTACTTGACTGATTGCCTTAGTCTTAATTGTTCTCTTAATTAGCTGCAGTAGCAACTGCATCTGGGGAGAGATCACGGTATTGGTAAACAGCTCCACCTTGGAGCCCTGTGTAATGCCTTTTGGAAACATGACAATGAGCTCTGGATCTCCGCTGAGACACAAACCTGCCAAATCTTCAGCCCCTAAAGTCTTTGGTCTCCTCATGTGATCTGTCACTCTCATCTGTGAGATGCAGGCCCCCAACTGTTTGTTCTTAAACAAATTAAGCTTTAATATGCCAAAAGCCAGCTTTATTGAGCAGAATGAGGGAAGGGGAAAACAAAAGAGTGTTGGTGGAGGATTGTTCAGACAACTTGAGGGTGTTTCCCAGATTAGAAGGGGGAGAGAGATGTGCTTTGGGGAGTCAGGGCAGGCCTGAAATGCTTTATGATGGGAAACCCAGGCCAGCTGAGGTCAGAGAAGACGCCACATGTCAGAGCAACCTCTTTGCTGTGGGTATCAGTTCGAGTTGTTGGTGTGAGCTGCTGGTGCAGCCCAGCCGTGGCCTCCAAAGGGAGTCATTTGGCACGTCTGTTGAATGCAAAAATGGCGTGTGGCGGTCGAATTGACCACCAGTCCAGCTTCATTTCCCACCCACTGAATGACTCTGAACTAAACTCTGGGACTTGCAATGAGGAGCGCAAGGTTTAGGGTTGTGTTAAGATTTGTGTCATTTAATCCCCACTTCAGCTTTGTAGTCTTACTCTAGTCTTACTACAGTACAGATAGAGCAAAATTAGGTATGGTGGGGTTTTAAGAGTATCTGCTAATTTTTAGGAGCTTTTATTGCTTAATGCCTGCCCCACGATAAAGCCATCCATTTAGACAGTGAGATTAAACTGAGGTTTTGTTTATCGCCACGTCCACACTGTGAGTGCCTGGTTCAGTGCCTATGGCTGACTGTGCGACATGGCACTGGCAGGAGAAAGTGCGAATTAATTTGATTTCTGACTGAGGCAGATTTGGTTCTGGAGACAGACAGTGACCAAAAATATTTGATTATTTTTAATTAAATTATTCTTTTATTTTCTTAATCCTGCAAGCAGATAAACCTACTGTAGTATTATAATATTCCCTTTTCAATAATCAATAATTCCTTTTTATGTGCTTATCCAATAGAAAAGAATACCGATGGATTTTTGGGTTTGTCGCTGCCCAAAAGAAATGCATGGGAAGGCTTGAAAAGATTTGTTGATGTGTCTCAACTGGCTTTCAAAAGACGTATTTGTAGACCGGTGGGTACTGCTTTTTACGTGCCATCAGTGCCAGAAGTTATCTGTTTTATACCTCTCACCGAGGTTTAGTTTATAGCATTGACTGTTGTCTTGATATATTATAACTAAAACCTCATTATTAGCAAGATTGCACTTAGTCTACATAGTTAATCTTATCTCTGTTTAGGAAGACTTTGTGGTTATTTTGCATTGTAGCAGTGTTGGATTTGCAACACTCCTCCTGCAGGAATCTTTTCAATATCCGTCATCCCAAACCTTTTCTGTGCTGAAGTACCCTTCGCAACCAGTGCTGAACTGGTTTGCTCTGAAACTTCTGTTGAACCCCTTGCTGAACTTTTAGCTGTGGGAAGCCGGCAGGTTCAGACAAATAACGATCAGATAATGTGTGTGGGATAAAAAAGGCCATTTAGTCAGGTTTGTGGTAGTTAATTCTGAAATTAGTAGTGATGGTTAAACTACATTTTATTATATTAAGGGCAGTAAAATTCTGTAGGGAACTATGTATGCTGGAATCCGGTATCAGCAGTGGTTAAAGTTTTATGGCAAATTAACCCATCCTATGAAACAAGCAGAAATTAAATCTGGATAGCAAATTCAAGCTATCTATTCTAAGCCTGGCTTTATTAGTTTCAAGTTCCTGTGGAAAACTGAAAGGACAGATCAGATTTTTTTAAAAAAAATATTATTGAGGTGAAAAGATTTAATGCATTCACTGTAACTGTAGCAAGAATCCTTTTGGATGTTCTGTGAGCAACAGAAGCATGAAAACCTTTTGCAGCTGCAAGGAAGAGCTGTGAGGTAGGGCAGTCAGCAGGGCAGCCATATGGAGGCAGGTGGCTCTGAACGGGTTGTCCTTGTTTCTGCTTCACCCATGTGGTCAAACACAGGGCAGATGAGAGGTGGCATGATAGGCACTGGAAGAACAAATGAAGTGTATCTGTATGCAGGACTCTGAGATTAAGATTAGTTAGATAGGATGTGGAGAATAGAGGTGAACAAAACATTGAATTCTGTTTTTTATTAAAAAAGTACTAAAAAAATTAAAAATAATAATAATTTTTTAAAAAGCCGTTTAAGTACTTCCTCCCAATACAGCAATGAAGGGCACCCAGTGACAGAGAAGCATTAAACACGGCGATAGCAAATACATGTTGGTGCGCGGTGCTGCTCCCAGGCGATGCCGAACCCCTGGCAGCGGCGGCAGGGCTGGTGCTGGTGCAGCTGCTGGGAGCAGCCACAAGTGGTGAGTTGCTGGAGCAGGACTTGGCCCTGCCAAGGGGCCCCCTGGCCCCGCACCGGGCAGCGACCGGTGCCTGCTGCTGCGTGGTGGAGGGTCTGCTGCCGTGGGGGCTTCGCCTTCCCTGGGGAGCCGTATGGCAGACGTGGCTGGGTGGGCTTCCTGGGCCATCACTGTCCCTGGTGTCCTCAGCACGGTGTGATTGATTGGGTTATTTTGAGGTGAACCTTAAATTGCTGGGTGCCTTGTGTCTTCACAGTGCTTATAGATCCATAGCAACATGTGATTTTTATCTAATGCCGTTAGATGAAGATAGTGAAATTGAGGTATATGATAAGGAACTTGTAAGTATTTGCAAATCAACGCAGGAAGGGTTTTTTGTATATATTCTCAAATACATTGTACTACTTTTCCCTGATTTATAGCATGGTTATTTCTGTGTGTACTCACTCTTGGAAGACACATGTACGAGCTCATTCTCTCGTGATGACTAACGAAAATATTCGTACTCTACTACTTAAACCAAACCAAAACCCCGAGCCAGTGAGCAGACTATTACCACATCTGTACTAGTATAAACCCAGAGTTACCTCCACTGACTTCAGTAAAATTAATAACTCTTGGGGAAACTTGTAGCCAGATCATAATGTGATCCATTGTAAATACCACCTTCACATTTTAACTAAAACCTCACTTAAAAACCATGGGTTCCTGAGTAATATATTCTAAGGGCCAAATGGAATTAGCAGCAACAAACCTAAAACTCTGCTTTCTGGTTTCTGTTATCAAACCGAGTATACAGTTTGCTTTACGTTTGCTCTACGATATTTTTAAGCTAACTTGGGCAAATTACACTTTAAATATCATTTGTCTAGGTGGATGTTGGAAATAGACACCTGTGCTTATTGGAATAGACATCGCTGATTAATGAAATGGAGAACAGCAATCATGCGTGTACACAGGGACTGGAGGGTGCTTTGTGCAGGAACAGCATTGCTAGCCCCAGGAGTTCATAAATGCAGAGGTGCAATCTAAGAAAAATCTTAAGAAAAGTAATTAGATTTAGGTTGTAGGGGTTGTAGGTTTGCCGGTGGGTGGGGTTTTTTTGCTTGGGTTTTTTTGTTTATTTGTTTGTTTGTTTGGGTTTTTTTTGATAACATGAGATTAAAAAATTGTGTGCTGGAGACTTCTCCTTGGTTGCCATCTGCCTGTAAATCCTAACTTCAAGATTCCCTCAGCTGTTGACTTGTTTCAGCTGATGAGGGGTGCGTGTCCAGAGCTGTAAGGAAGATGCTCAGCCGCAAGCGCTGGGGCTAAAGGCAGGCACAGTGGTGGGCAGCTGTCTGCTTGGGGCGATGTGCCACAGCTCACCGCCCCAGATGTGTGCAGCTGGAGGGAAGGAGGGCAGAGCCACAGCGCGGACGGGTGCCCCTTCCTCCTGCTTTCCCCTGGCCGGGCAACGACCACCCTGCAGGTGCTACTTCAGCCCTGGCGTATGAAGGCGTAATGAAGCCTTTGCTTCATTAGCTATGTGCCTTTCTCATGCCTCTACTTCGAGGTGCCCCTTTGTGTAAAAGGGGATGATTCAGAGGAGGTTTGTCTTGCGATGTGAAGCAAAAAGGGCAATCCCATGGCACTGCCTGGTTTCCCTGAACCCCTTTTGGATGTGCTTTTCTGTGCTGCTGATGGGAAATTACGTTACTAAACCCCATGGTGTTTGGAGACCTCAAGGGCCAAAATCATCCTGCAGCCTCAAGGGAAGCTGGAGCACTGCCTGATGCTGTATTTAGTAGATAATCTAACAGAAGGAAGGGTACCGTTGGTCTCCCTTACTCAACCAATGGGCCAGCATAAACGTTGCACCCAGAAAAGATGATGCAACAAGCATCAGGGTAACAACATAAGGTATTTTTTTCCCTTTTCCAAGCCTTCTTTATGGGAGGGAAACTGAGGCTTTGAAATAAAAATTTGCACTGCCACCTGGTGCAGGAGTTTAGAAGAGGGAGATGCTGAGTGTGTGTGTTCTTAAATGGAAGAGGCTTGCCCAGCTGAATTTCACATTGGCTTGGTTTTTGTTTAAATGTTACCATGTTAAATATTAATGAGATTTGGTGCTATGTGTCTAAACTGCGTGATCCATCTAGTAGACATTGTAAGCACATGCTCTTTTTTGTACATGGCTGAGCATGTTGTTGTTCAATAAATAATAAATTATTATCAACATTATTAAACTCCTTCCTCTGATTACTAAAATAATCTGAAAGGATAAAGGAAATTACTTTGTGCACTGGTTCCTATGTCTTGCTGGTGTAAAAATGTCACTTATTAGTAGCTGACTGCCTTCAGCACTTCCAAAAATGCCAGCCTTCGTTAGGAAGCTTTGCACTACATACCTGTGGGAAAAATGCAACTCCTGACTGCAGCCTTTGGCTGCTCTGAGCAGGGTAGATGCAGATCGCTCCCTCCTGGAGCAGCTAGAAATGGACAAATGCTTTTTAGACAAATGCTGTGCACTGGAAAGTGTGATTTCCATATAAATGGTATTGACTTCATGTTCGACTCTGGAGATTAAGAAGAAGGTAGGGGTAAAAACAGCAGAGAGGATGCAATGATGCCAAAAACAAAGGAAGAGCAAAAAGGGATGCTAAAAAAGTATGAGGGAAGAAGGGGGAGAGGAGGAAAATAAGGGGAAAATCCAGTGGGGCAAAAATACACCCCCAGATCTCTATGTTGGTTTAGTTCTAGAAAGCTCTGTTTTTGGTAATGCTTATTGCAATGAACTGCACTGTAGCTCAAAAAAAAAAAATGTTAAATTTTGCCAACTTGGGGTAAGATGCGTGTGCGTAGCCACTACATATGAGTTGTAAGAAAATACTATCTTCGAATACGTAGTCCGTAAAATTTTAACTGGAGTCAAGAGTGTAGTGACTCCACAGGTACTGCTGACGTTTTACTGAATGGCTGCAATATCTGCTGCCTGCTGTTGGGAGTATCTGAATGTCATATCCTTCTCCTACCGGGGTTTAAACAGCCATTCCCAGTCTGATATATTTTACTGGCTTTTTGTGGCATTCAAAATACTACCGAGTTTCTGGGAGGCTGCTCATCAGAAAGTGTTCTTTAGGTTAGAAAAAGGAAAAATGTTCCTTTATAGAGGAATTCTCGCAAAGCTTTGATACCCTGTTTATGTTTGTAAAACATTTTCTTGCCAAGTGAGAAACGGCTGAATTGGGAAACAGCCACACTGAATACACCAGTTTGTTATTAAAAAAAAGAATAATAAAAAAAAAATGAAATTGACAGTCAACCCCTGATTATTGGGAATGCCAGTTGTGTTATGAGCATAGACATAGATTCTTTCCCTGCCTGCGGGCTGGGAGCAGCAGAGCCATGTTTTGCGGATTGCTGTGCTCCCTGGTGTGGGTTTGGTGTGTGTTCAGGGATCCCTGTGCTCCACAGTCAGCAGCATCGCAGATGTTCTTTCTCCATTGCGTGCTCGTTGTGCGTCCCAAATAAGGGATCATGCAGTTAACCCTTTTTCCGGATCATTCCATTATGTTGTTATCCAACATATGGAGAGTTCAGTGTGATCTAAAGTGGCGTTTCTAAACCGGTGTAGTGATCATAAATGTTAGCTGCAAAGACAGAAGGTGTAGGTTCATCAAGAGAAGGAGTTAAAAGCTGCTATTTGCGATCTTCTTTATAAACCTGCTGCTCATTCCTGGAAGCGGAGTCCCTTACCCTGGCTTTCAAGCTTGCTACTTGCTGTCCATCTCCAGCCCTGACCAGCCGCCTGGGTTTACTCTCCAGCCCAGAGGAGTTAGCATCCTTACAGACCTGGGCAGCTGAGCCAAGATGAGAATAAAGGAGCTCTAAGTTGCCAAGTTCACACAGAAAGTCTTGGAGTGGAGGGCATGCTAAACAAAACCCTTCAAAACACCTCTGTCTTATCCCAGCTTGTAAACAGACTGAAAAGCTCATTTTGTTCCCAAATATGTTTTGCATTTGTTTCCACGAGCAAGTGTTGTACACAGTTACAGTTAGATTTTTTTGAGTCAATCCATTAATTGTAGGTATCCAAAATCCCTCTCATATATCACTGCGCTTCTAAAGTACCCCAAATTTCACTTTATGGTAAAACAAATTTGGATTAGATTATGGTTTAAATGACCTCAATCTCTTTCTGTCCTGTGCTTGACTACTTCTGATAAACTATAGTTATCTGATACATTTTAATTTACATGGTGGCAATAAAATTAGGCAGAGTGTAATCTTCATAGAGATTAACCAAAAGAGAAACCTGAAGTGGAAGATCCAGATCTGAGTGAATAGTTGATTCACAATGAATAATTTATTCAATAAATTGTTTGTGCAGATTGCAGAATTCTCTGATTTATTTGCTATAGGAAGTTGCTCACAAAGTTCTTCAATTAATAATTCATTGTTTGAAGATTGTTCATAAATACTTGGGTTTGTGCACTCACGATTTGCAATTCATATTTTCCTGCTGTTAGTCTTTTTTAGTCTGCTGCCTGGTTGGACAATCAGCTCTCCTAACTAATAAATGTAACTTGTGAATATTACAATTCTATTTTCAGGTGGAAATACACATGAGGTTTTTTTTACATAAAATGTAATTCTTTTGGTATTTGATAACTTCTGCTGTCCATGTTCAAGGATCAAAGTTTGAGTGTATGAGTAGGCATTCAAATCCAATTTCCATTTGTATATTACATTAAGGACGGATGGTACAAAAGGTCAGTTAAATCAAAACCCAAAATGACAGCAAAGGCAGCCAAAAAAAAATATAAATATCTGCATTGATACATTTAAATGCATAGCCATGGACAGGTTCCCCCCCCCACCTGCCACTGTCCATTCAGCTCTACAAGACTCATCCTCAGGTCAGCGTAAAAGTCTTTATTTGTCATTAATTCACAGGATGATAACAAAGGTGACCGAGGTTTTTCTCAGTGCTGAAGGCTGAAGATGTATGCAGTAACATTTGGTTTCATGACCTTTACGTGCCTGGAGATGAAAATCTGGCATTGTTGAAGACAATAGCAATCTTCATGACTTTTTGTTTTCTTTTGGGTTTAAGAGTAATGACTGATTATCAAGGTAGTGTAATAATTACATTTATGTAACCTGAGCAACCTAGATTCTGAAAATCCAAATTCTTTTACTCAAATACTGATTAATATCGTGGGGTTTGGTTGGTTAGGTTTTTTTGTTGTTGTTTGGTTGGTTTTTTTAATGTATGCTTACTGCCAGTATCTGGCAGAACTTTGTCATTCTTCATTCTGAGCTTTTGGAGAGAAATTTCCTCTGTCTGTGTCAGACCAAATCTACTGGGTCTTTGAATGTCTCCAAACCAAATCTCAATTCCCATGGTTTAGATCAGAAGCCAGAATGTTTTCCTGAGGTTTGGTGGGAAGAGGAGGTGTATTAGAAATTGTCCCAGCTCAATGGCTGTGTGCGTACAGGACTTCTCACAGTGATTCTGGGTAGCTTCCTGCTAAACCAGAAGAAAAGGTGTAGCATCTTTTTTACATCCAGTTGAGTCCCTGATTGAATACTATTAATTTTAGATAAGAATGGCTTAACCTACTAATGTCAATCTTCTTTATTTTTTCAAGAACAGATTTAATCAACATAATAATTATACGAACAAATGTCCACACTGGGCCAAATTCCGTCCCTGGCTGAAGGCGTGTTTGGGTTATAATGGCCCAGAGCTGTTCGGTGTAAATGTTCTTGCAATTCTGATCATTACTTTTTTTTTTCCCACTGACTCTCTGTTGTATTATCTTTGGGAGGGAATAACGTTGAAAGGCTTTGTAGAAATATATGTATTATTTTAGTGATTATGTTATCAAACACCCTCTGGGATATTGTTGCCTCTTTCTCCTTAGCACACTACTTCCCTGGATCCTTCTCCCCCTGCTCTCTCTGGTGTTTTCTCAGAGAGAGCAAAGTAAAAATTAAATAATAGTTGACATCATTTGGTTGGACTTGTGCTCAGATACTCTCTATTATTCATGCAATCTTTCTTATTATTTTTCTTTTTCATTCACCGTTATATTTTATTTACTGCAATGAACTAGATGCTGGGCTTCAGCCTGAGACTGTAGAGAGAGACCTGGCGTGCTTTCAAACTATTGTTTTGCTGTGGTTGAGATTAACGTCATCAGGATTTTCCTCTCTGTTATTTATTAAATCTTTTCTTTTCTCTCTCTTCCCTCCCTCTGTCATGTCTGAGGAGTACCTTAGTGATGGCAATGAAATAGCAGCTGCATAAAAATAGCATGTACAGGTTTGGGGTTTTTTATTCCCCCCCCCCCCCCCCCCTTTGCTTAAGGAGACAAGATCATGTAGCAGATCTGCAATTTTACTTGTTTCTCTTTTCAAGTCTGGATTGTCTTTTAGCAGAAGAAATATGTACATATAAACTGGGCTTATGTGTAAATTCCCTAATTCTCATTTTCTGCAGAAATTTCTGGTCAGCAACACCACCATACAGAAGTAGCCCCAGATAATGAAGCCAGTATATATATGTGGTGTTAGCAAAATAGTGACAGAGGACAATTAAAGGCCCCTGTATCTCAGCTGCAAAGGCTAGAATGGGAAGGGAATTGCCTTTGCAGATCCCAACTGCAGAACAAGTATGTATTTTGTCAATTTGCTGAGCTAAATGTGCAGTTAGGGCTGTAGTCAGCCAGCTTAAAGCCTACCACCTGCCTTATGCTGGCTCTCAAAGGTGCCTATCCAGTAGGAAACACTACTTGGCATTTTAGACAGAATTTAGGCTGTCTTGAGTTGTCCCAAGATGCGTAACTTTGGAGAAGGGAATATTTGGGCATAAAATTCAGTATTCATGGGATAATTTTTGTCTGAAAGCAGTGTTTTTGGTGTGCCTAGAAGTGTGGAGCATCTCATTTTTGGTTGATGACCGTGAAAATGAAGAGGATTTACACCTGGGACTTTGAAAAATATTTCAGTTTTGCTTGGTCTGGAGATAGACTAGATACTAACAGCAAAAAGTGGCAGACGGGTTGACTGCAATAGCTGGAACAAGAACCTTTTCCTCAGAAGGTCCTCAACCTGTACGTCCCTCTTTCGAAAGGTACCTGCCTGTGTTGGCTTTTTCCGTTCAGGAGGCAGGATTTATTGTATCAGAAGCCTTCGGTGCTGGAACAAAAGGACATGCTGAGAATGTAAATGAAGTCCATGGCACAGTTTCTCTCCAAATGAAAAAGTACTCAAAAGTTTTGTGTTTTCTTAGGCTGCTTATCAAATAAGAAAATACTAGATTCTCAGGTGGGTTCCAGCATTCTGAAGCTGTTTAAATCAAGGTTGTTTTGTTACTGGTTTCAAGGAACTTGGTTCCTGCTGAATATACTTCAGCACATCCAGGGGCGTCAATACACATCGCCTTTTTCTGTTGAACTACCTTGCCATCTGAAACTGCAGCCATTGTGGCAGAGTATTTTTTATTTTGTTTGCATTTCCATAGTTAGTCTTTATTCTTAACCCTCCTTGAACTGGGAGTACTTTTGTATTGGTCCCAACATGTAGATCTCAGGCTGTGAAACTGAGGAGCTCAGAGCTGACCTTTGAACATCTGGTGAATCCATCCCCGTTTGTTTTGGCACAAACAGGGCCTTGGATGTCTGTTCTGATTTATCCTTTGGAGTTACCCTTTTTCCCCAGCCACTGCATCTGGGATAGATAATCTTAAAACTCTTCCCTTACGTGGAAGAACTCTCCATCTTTAGGTCTGCCAGCCCTGAGGAATAGCATGAATGCAGATCTTCCAGTTGGATGTGGACTGAGTCGGGATGCATTGTGAAGGCATCAACCCCAAAAGAACTTTAAGGCTTTAAGAAGATTCAATCTAATCCTCAGACTTCTGGAAAGCATCTCAGAAGGGCTCTTTTGAGGGGTTGTTCTGAGAGGGATGACTCGGTGGAAGGTCTGCCAGTTGAGGCTTCCCTTTTTGATAGCTTCTGCACAGTGTGATTCCACAAATGCTGATTTTGCTTGCAGTGTTAGGTGGTGCAGCCATACCTCTTTCCAGTTCTTCTGTGTACCACTACTGTGGAAGGACCCTGTTCAGGGGAGTATTTGATTTTTACAGCATCCCTCTTTTGAGTTTTGCCATTTACAACCTTTTCTTCGGTGCTTGCAATTGGAATTACAGATCACTTGGTCATAATTGACCTATACTGAAGCTGGACCAAACTCGTTACTCTGGAAGCAACTCAAGATGCAGCCCTCAAGTTTCTGCCTTCAAAAGGTACAGTTAAAGTTAAAAGCATTTATAATGGTGTTGTGTTTTATTAAGTATACGTTACCTTGGGCTTGGCACAATGTAGTGTTCAGCTCTTAACGGCTGGGTTTGATTCCGAATACATCTGTGGGGGTATTGTGGCCACCTTCAGTAATGCCTTGAGCAGATCAGGACATGGGCCGGATCAGTCCATGCCACTAGCATCTCAAGTTGTTAAGAGGGAGTTCTCCCAACTGCCACCCTTGGGGTGATGCACCTTGCTGCTGTAGCACAGTGGGTGCTGTAAGAAAGAGCTCAGGTGGCACGTCTGGCCTGGGCACGCAGTTGCACCGGACATCCGTCAGATGGCATAAGGCAATGCAACAGCATGCAATTAGGAAAAAAGTGCTATTTTTAGTCAGTAATGAGTTTAATGTAAGTGGTGCAGGGGAGTGACTGCAGCAGTTGTTGTCGTATTATTTCTAGTAAATCAAAAAATGCCATTTGCACATTGACTCTGTTTGCGGATAACAACCTTCCATCCATATGTTTCTGGCTTATCCTTGGAGCTCATTTTCTAAATAAAGTTGAAACCTAACTAATACGGAATTGGCCTCTTGCTGTTTCAGTTGTCAGACTTTCCAATAAAAAGGCCTGTGTTCGATGGCTTCATGCTTTTGGTATGTGTCAGAAATAGTTCTATGCATATACATTACAAAATTAGGATTTAATTTTTGTTGTGTAGCCATAAAAAATTAGATTATATAATTATTATGTTTTCCTTTCTTATCTTTTATATTTTTAATATAATTTTTGAGGATGCCACAGGGCACTCCTGCTGTGAATTAGCTGCAATAAACTCTTTTAAACAGATAAACATCAAAGAGCAGTAATGTTTTAAAATGAAGCAACCTGCATTCAAAGGCCAATTGCTTTATGTTGTAGATCTTGAATGTTCAGCTGCTGAAAGAGAATGGGGTTTCTCAAGGGCACAGAGGAGTTGCATCACTGGGATTTTAATGCAACAGGGATTATTCGAGTGAAGCTGCCAGCAAAATCCATTGGTTTTCAAAGGAGCATGCTTCCTTCTATTTTTCTTGTTCCTCGTGGAGATTATGAAAATGTGAAGAGATCTTCTACTACCATGAGTCCTACATTGTATTTAGACTGTTGATATTGAAGGAGCATGAGACTTACACATCTTGTGGACTTTGTGATGACTTCTGGTAAATAAGTGATTAACTGCGAACTTCAGTGGGAGTTTTAACTAAGTTAGGAGTCAGAGATTGTCTCCTTTTTAATTGGTTTAGAGCATTTACAGTAGTCTGACGTTCACTCTGAATCTAGAGCTGCCCCCAAGAACTGAAGTACCAAGCCTAGTTTTCTACTCAAACGCTGTCAGCATTGCAAAAGGTCCTGCCACCTCCCCATGGTACTGTGAATACAGTTTCAGAAAAGCAGGCACCCATGTTGCCCAAAAAATACTCTGTGGAGGTTAATCAGACCTTGTGCATAGGCTGGAGGATGTTCAGGGTCTTACTATCAATGATTACTTACAATCACTTACATTTCCACCGAGCTCCTCAAGAATTCTTCTTCATTTTCAACATGTCCCTGATAACAGTTGTGCTTTGCAGGTGCAAGGGTAAAAATATTTCTATTTGGGTGTGCAGATGCGTTTGGTTGCTTTATAATTTAGGTGTTGCTTTAGCAATATTTCCTCTTTCATATAGCTTCCTGATGATCTGAGCTCCTGAAACAGTGGTTGGTAAACTGGTACTTGCTGTTACTGTTGAGTTTTAACTAGATATGAGGCTGAGGCAGAAACAGCTGAATGAAGTTCCCTTTTTTTTTTTTCCTAGAGCAAACCCTTCGTCGGAAGATGCAGCCTCTCTGATACAGTAATTATAGGGTGCTATCCTTAGTGATGCTAAATAGCTTCCTTTAGTGTATCTGTTTGATCTGAAGCTGTGAATTCCCTTTCTTTCTTGGGTGTAACTGTAAACAAGAGGATTAACATTGCTTCAGTGATGTTTTGCTTAAGTGAAGAAAAGTTGAAAGGGTATCTTGAATATCTGTAGAAAGCTTTGTGTGTTGCAGGGTTTCTGTTCTATATGTATGCACAGTGCACCTTTCATGGTAAACTCCAGTGATGCTTTAAAGTTTGAGAAGTTCACTTTAAGCTTTTTATATTTTGGATGCTTTTGTGGAGCATTGTGAGCAGGATGCTCTGTCTCCGTGGTAGTGGGGGACCTCAAAGAGGCTGTGAAGTTGCAGTCTGTTATATCCATTCTTTTAGCTACCTAATTTTTTTCAAGGCCTACTATGGAGAACAGGGTTCTCCCCATACAATGTGTGCCCGATTTGAGCTTTTTGATAGTGCAGTGATGGCAAGTAGTTACCACACCAGGGATGTGGATGTCCACAAGAGAGTGGAAGTCATGAGCCGCTGTGTCCCATTGCTGCTTGGCCTGCAAAGCAGGGAAGGGGCTGGTTTGGGGGTGTGTGTGTGTGTGTGTGCTGCGTGTCCGCTGGCACTCTGCTATGGCTTGCGGCCCGGCTCTGCTCCCACCTTGTGCATAAGGCTCCTCATATCTTATTTGCTGGCTCAGTGCAGGAGTCTGAAAAGGAAGAGGAAAACAGGAGAGAGGAGCGTGAATATTTTCAGTGCAGTTCCCTACTTGACGAGAGGCTTCTGTGCCACCATCCGCTGGGGGAAAAGAGGGGAGGGGCCGGCGTTCCTAGAAACCTGCCTTTCCTCTGCAGGGCTCCCACCTGTTGCTCATCCACCCTCCAGCAGACCAAATCTGATGTTAGAGGACCCTCTGTCTGCGCATGCAGTTTTCTATCAGGACTTTGTTTAATTAGAAAACACAGACCCCCTTCCTCCCCCGAGTCATCCAAGGAAAAACCTGATGTCATGACGCCTTTTTGTTTTTAACCTTTAACTCAGCCTAGATTCTTACTGTGCATGGTGGCTTCTTTCTATAACGTGATTGATGTACAGAGGGTTTCCCTCTTAGCTCTTACCTTCATCTGATATTACGCTCAGCAGTTGTCAGTGTCAGAAGTTACATCTGCCTCTTCAGTTGTGGCAGGAGCCCAAACTGTGTCTCTCGGATGGGAGGACTCTGATTCCTTTCTAGGTTGTCAGTTAAGCCTCTTTTAGTTTCAACACGCCTGGCTCCTCTGATCTGAGGAGGACACTGCTCTGCTCACAAGTGGTACTTTCAGGAAGACACCAGCAGTGAAGATGCAGGCCCCACTTTCTTGCCTGAATCCTGCAGGGGAAGAAGCATTTACATGCTGTTCACTGCTTGAAGATTATTTAGGAAACGGCCACTGTTGAACTAGCAGGGGGTCATTCCCTCTGCGACCTTTGCCAGAGCAGCTGGTTGGTGTGCCCCAGCTGCAGCCCATCGTTTTCTTGGGAAAGTGTTCAGAGCATCTGAAAAGGGACCATCTTCTTTCCCAGCCCCTACTGAGGTGTATGGGCTTTTCCTGGCCTTTCCAACTCCTGAAGAAGCTGTTTGTTTTCTTTTTAAATGTTATCCTACCTTCTTTCTTTTTTTAACGAAGCTGTGTGTACATGAAGACTTGTGTATTCAGCATGGCACATGGATGGAGTGGCCACTTTGAACTCCTTTTGCAACAAAGGATTCTGCTTGACTGATAATGAAACCATGGGACAGACCTCAGGGAGGTGAGTCATATGTTAATTTCTTCTTGAAGTTTCCTTGGTATGTTAAAAGCTGTGATCTTTCAGAAAAATCTCTTATTTTATTTTTTTTAAGAGCTACTTCCTGGGGCCATGGCAGATGCTGTTTTGGAATGGCACCCAATGAGCTGTTCTAATGTAGTCCAGTGCTCGGCTGGCATTCTGCTATTGTGCAAATATTTTTGATACTTCTTTTACCGCAAAGATATTTTATTAAGCGCAGCACATTGTTATACACATGTGGTGCTATGGAGCTCCAGAATATGCATGGGACATAATGTTGAGCTGCAGAAACACAATAGGAGTGAGTCACTGGAATCCCTTGTTGGTCACAAGAGTTTGAACAACTGCAGTGATAATCTTTTGAGACAATGTACAACTCCAGTGGTATTTGCTATCTGCTCCGTGGTCTCCCTCAGTTAGCTGCTTGATTGGCTTGGTTTTGTGGGTATTCTAATCATGTTGGCACAGTCACTTTGATTAACAGCGACATGCAACTTGCAAATCTCTTGGCTTGCACCGACCTCAATAAAGTTGTGTGCTTTTTCTCTTTTCAAATTTCATCAGCTTCCTGAGGGCACAAGAAATGTTTTGCCCAGCTTTCCATGGTGGTTGCTGAATATTGAAGTGCAGGGTTCAGAGGAGTGCATCTGCTTCTCTGTAACTTGGAGTTTGAGAAAAGGAAAGAGTAAATTAAAAAAAAAAAAAAAAAAAAAGGAAGGGAGGAATGCAGGACACTTAAATCTATGTTATTTTTTTCATGGCCTTTCCGATAGGTCCCAGGTTAGCTTTAAGGATCATCTTCAGTCCGTTCTTTGGTAAGATGAGAGCAGTCTTATCAACATGACTTCATTTATGTCTAATCTAGCTAATCTTCACCTGTTACATCTATAGTATGTTTTTAAGAGGTATGCTGAAAGCACTCTTGACCTTAGTTTAATTTCTGTACTGCTCTGTCTTTTGAGAGTGAGGGGATTTGCTTTTATGGTCAGATGAGCAGCCTTGCAGGTCCTTCGGCAAAATGGTTGAAAGCATAGTTCCTATTATTCCCCTGACCAGAAGAAATAAAAGTTCAGTATCTCATATTACACTTAAGGAAACCAATGGGATACGATGTCCATATGGTGGATTTTCCTCTGCAAGATGGCTCTTGACCATATTCTCCAGTCCTCTGCTGGTGTTTTCTAAGGAAATACAGTATTTTCAATGGCCATCGCCTACAACTATGTGGTCCTTGAATACCACCTCCACCACTGAAAGTAAGGGTGTCTTCTAAAGAGAGAGCTCAGTTAAGCCAGAAGTGTATTTAACTTAGATACTGTGAAAGACAAAGTGTCCAGTGCTGAAATCTGGAATAAGTTGAGATTTTGGAGGGAGACCCATCTGTCCAAAAAATAAATAAATAAATAAATAAATAATATCTATATATAAAAAAATATGCTTTACATGGGGTAGTGCTTCAGCTGTTCAAAGTGTTGTTTTAACAATGGAGAGTTTGTAGATCCCTGCAGTTAAATCTAAGGTCATTTCCAGGACACAGTTGACTAGTGTCTTTGTTTCTGAAAACCCGAAGCTTGTTTCTTGGAGCCTTCTTTCCACTTCAGCTCAGCTCTGCCATGTACAACAGGGGTTCCCAGGTCAGACGCGCATTTCGGGAGAGTCGTTCTTCAAACTTTAAAGCCTTCCCATCCCCTTTCTGTGATGTTATTGGGGGCCAACCTCACCACTTCCGTTTCTCATTGAAGAAAATGTTACTTAAGATATACCACAACACCTACTTCCTTGACCCACTTTGCTTTAAGGTGTTTTTATAAGATTTATTAAATAGTGGTAAAGAAATGAGGGATGTTGAGGCCACTGTGCCATGTGGGACATCAGGTGAATGTGCCGAAGAGCATGAGGGTGAGTCTGCTAACTAGTGGGTAGTTCCCTGGTATTAAGATTTTGCCTATTTACAGTTGTCCTCCAATTCCTCAAACATTTTTTAAGTCTTTAAAAAAATCACTGTACTTTAGTCAGACTTGTAGTAATAATCTGTTCTTGTCCAAAACAATTTTGTTTATTTATTAGTGGTTACTTTGAATATTCTAGCAATAGGATCTGCGTTTTTTATCTTTTCAGGCAAAGGAAGAGAATTGCCTTTTTAACCTGCTTTGCCTCTTGGTAAAGAGACTGTTAGCTCCTTTTTCCACTCTTCCATTCTGTCTCTTTCTGCTCCCTCCTCCTTTTCCCTCTTCATTCACGTGAACATTTGGATTTATGTCTTCATTTGAGTTTTTATTGTCAAGTTGTAGAAGCTGCTCTCTTGCCATACATATTAATTTGATGTTGTTAATCCTATACAAACACATTTTTGGTACAGACTACTTAGGAATACAAGTATTTAAGTATATTAATGCAAACAATTTGTTAGCCTGTTAGTGAATAAAGCGTTATTTCACTCGACTCTCCGTAGTCACTACTTACTGTATATGATACCCACTTTTATGTTCTAAATTATTGGTATCAGTGAAAGTTAAGCAGACGGTAGCTATGAAAATTGTCTTATTTTCAGCTACAGGTGCCATTAGATCTTTAGGAAGGCAGATTCTTTGCTGCTCTTTGAGTACTCTAGCTGTAAAATAAGGTATTTGCTTGCTTTGAAGGGAACTCACATCTGTAGGGCTATAGAAGAAAGACACTTTGATAATATGGTAAGAGAAGGTACATGAGTAGCTGTATCAGAACATGATTGTTTCTTTAAGGAAAGATCAAACAAAGGGGGGGGAGAGAGGTGGAGTTTTCTTTTCTTTGTTTAGTCTCTGTATGTTTTCAAAATGAACCCTAAAATAGTGTGAACCGTAAGAACAGTATTAGAGTTTGTGGTGGTGGTACTTAATGCCCTCTGCCTTCTCCGTGGCTTGGCAATACTTCCTTGCTTGAGGTAACGGGCCGTTTACCTTTCCAAGACGAGTGTTGGAGGGCTGCTCCTGGGGGTGCTTCCGAGCAGAAACCCAGTCAGAGCACCCCCTTCCATCTGCAGGGGGCTGTGTCACCCCGCAGGGTACTGAAAGAGCCCAGGGGAATCTACATGCATAAATTCAGAGGGTGTGGGTGTCCCCCGAAGCTTTGTTTCATTGTGTGATGGTTAACAGGTCTGCACGAGGAGGAGTGTGGCGGAGCTGAAGGTACCATCTGTTTTGCCACGTGTCTCTGCAGTGCTTCAAAGAAGCTGAGCGGGTGGTGTGTGGAGACGTGTCGAGAGCGCATAGAAGTGTGAGCTGTTGCAGAGCAGCACTTGCAGAACCCTGGTGTGACTTAACGGAGAAGTGCCTGAGAGAGCAATGGGCTTTGATTTGTCCTGACCCTCTTTAAAGATGTTGGGGAAGAATGGTTTTCCAGTGAGGGGAAGGGAAGAGTCAGGAAAACTTGGTATGGTTCAAATTGACAAAAGCAGGGAAATGGAGAGTAAAGGCTGTCATTGCATCACTAACTGTTCTGGCTTGGAGTGTCTGTCCCCCTCCTAAAATGAACAGTCCTTTACCAGCCTTAAAACAGGCCAGGCTGCGGGCACTGACAGGGCGATCAAAGGTAGAGGTGGGTTTGGTCAGCTGAAGCTGGAATTGTACCTTCTTTTAACGGGCATATTTTTGTGTTACTTCGGCTGGGAGGTCAGTGTGCCGTTGCATCTCAGCACAACACTTCAGCAGCTGCTGGGTGGGAAAATAGGGCTTGATGAGAAATGGAGTTGAAAATATTGCAACCAAAGCACTGGACAGCTTGGGCTGCTGAAAACCTTGTGCATGAAACCCTGGCTCCCTTAAAGTGGCTGGCAGTGCTCCTGTTAAGTACAGCCAGGATTTTGCTTTATATATTTGTTCTGATTTATGAAAAGATCAGCTATCATGGTATCTAAGCACTGAGATACGGTATTTAATTGCAAACAATCATTTTAAGAGGGATGCCAAAATCTACACATGCATTATACTTGGAGATTAAAGAACGGAGCTTTGGTTGCATGTGTTTCTCCAGTTGTAATTATTCTTCATCCCAAAGGCTGCAGACCTCCGTGCTGTTGGGCACAGAGGGGCTCAAGACTGCGACAAATCAGGAAGATTATGTGATGTAGTAAATAGCTATAAATTGATGGATTTTGCTGGCATGCCAATCCTCAGTTTCCCTGTCAGCCCCAGAGGAATTAATTAATTCCTCAGAGTTTAGCCAGTCATTATGAGAAAGAGTTTTCATCTTCTGCATTTTTTTTTAACCGTAACTGGTTACCTTTCAGTAACTCATACAGTACTGTGTGCTCCACTCTCTGATGTTGCATGACAATAATGTGCTACAGAGGAAAGCTGATTGAGTTCAAGTGAAATCTATCCCAAGGAAAGAGTATCCAGAGCAGCTGGTTTCATTTATATGTTGTATTTCTGAAGCTCATGAGCGTTCCAGTGAGAGATGGTATAATTGATTTAAATCAAATTATGAAACACTATACTTTTTATTCTAAAATGCACTTTTCTGGCATCCAATTCTGTAATGTATCACTCACAGGTAATGCAGGGTGAGGCTGAAGAGGCAGAAAAGTAGTCCTTTTTGTCATATAGTCCGTTTCTGCATGTTCATGCCTTGGAGCTGAAGCTAAAGTTGCTGCTTGTAACAATCATCGTCTCTTTAAGGAATCGATGCTCCATTGCTTCAGGTGAGATACAAAACCTTGTTCTTTCAGTTTCTTGGCGATAGGAGTGCTGCTGATTTTCGGAGGAACATCTCAGTTCCCTGTTCTTTCCAGCTGAAATTAGAGGCACACAGAGTAGATAAATGGCAAGGATAACAGAAGTGTCTTTGGAAAGGGATAATGCTGGGCAGCACAGGTTTATCTGCATTTTAAGAGGTTCAAAATTTTCAGAGCATTTAATTGTTCACTGAATTGGCTAAGTGTTTGCTGAAGTAGAAGACCTCACAAGTGCGTTAAAAGCTTGTTGGAGTGTTTGTTTTCCCTAATAAATTCTGAACTGGCCAATTTAAACCAGATTTTATGGAGGTGATGAAGTTCCTGTAAGTTTTCTGAAAACTTTTGGCTGAGCAGAAAGAGGAGAGAACAACTGGTGCCGCCAGTAATGGAAATGCTACAGCTGGAGCTCAGTGTTCCCTGCTTAGGTTCGCCCACCCAGCTTGGCTAGCTGGGAAAAACACATCTAGGCGATGTGCATGTGCTCAGCTCTGTTCTAGCACCAGCACATACCTGCGGGTGCGGGGGGCACGCCGGAGGGATCGTCTGGCAGCGTGTAGCACACGTGCGCAGAGGAAACATGTCTTTCATAAGCAGCACAACGACCAACTTTGTGTTTTAATACACTGCGAATCTTGCATAAATGGCAAGGCGATGATACACTTCAGAGATCCCTCTGAGCTCACCGTTCCCACTGCCTCATGTAAAGCGGCCGCTGGAAGATACCTGGATGCCGTGTGCTCGGACCTTGCTGGCACCATGCTGCCGTATGTGCGCCGGAGCCATCATGGCTCACGCCCTCGGTTGAGATGTGGCGCAGTAGATCGGGAGACGATATTGCAGCCTGAGAAGCAGTTGTACCTAGAGGGATATTGCTTCATTAGGGGATGAGTATTACTAGCTTTAAGGAACTAGTTGTTACGAAACACCCTGACAACAGATTTGTATTTATTTACTGGCAGCTGCTCAGCTTCAGTGTGGATCTCTGAGTAGGGTCAAGTTTCAGAACTGCCGGTGCTTTTCCATGGAGTCCAAGTGCTGGCTGGTGTATGTATACATGGCAAGTCATGGTCCTACTTTTATCTGCCTGTGTCCCTTGCTCTTTGTGGCATCTAGCGCGCACCTGTGGGTTTTAGGCATTAGCTCGCTTGCAACTGTGGTGCTCAGATAGGCTGGTGAGTGAGCAGGAGATCCCAGAAGAGAGTGCTTGGTTTCAAACAACATTTTGCTAAAAGGTCTTAAAGCAAATGCTTTGTGCGCTGGACTGCCCAAAGCTTGATGTGGGATGAAGGACTTTTCAGTGTTTCTCCTCTGTTTTTATTTTCAATTCCAGTAATTCCAGAAATGGAAAATTTCCATTTTCTGCCAGGCTCTGTCCACTGTGAACCAGACCTATGCTATGCTTCACAGGTGCTCGGTTCAGACGTATTTGGGAGCAAGACCTGGAACTTCTGTTTTTTATCCTGAGAATGCCTATCTACCCAGGTTCCCTTCACAGCCCCTCTCAATGATGTTGGAGAAAAGACTTCTCTTGGGTTAGAGAGCTTTCAGCTCCTCTCACTTTTTAATCTGTGCTTATTTGGGAGGACCTTCCAAACAGCTTTTTTTGGTGGTCACCAGTGATATTAGATACACCTGTCTACTTAGGAATAAATTGAGTGATTTGCTGTAGAAAAGGTCGCTGGAGGGATATGAATAATCCTTTCTGATCACTATTTATGCCATCGGTAGCTGGATTTGGAACCTGTTTCCAGTTTAATATCTGATTACCGATACTTAGAGCTATCTCACAAGGTCAGCAAAGTGGCTTTGTAAATGAAGTATAAAATGTATCATACCAGTGGTTTAAAATACAAGCCCACAGCACAGTTCAGTTAGTTGATGGGCCATCTCCATTTATTTCAGCTATTAAAAACTCATGCGCACAGCCACTCGGAGTACTGATGCCATCAAATGTGGTCAACAGAGTTCAGCCTGCAAAAGTGAGCCAGAAAAGGCATTAAAATGCTTAGTCTATGACATACTTCCTTATTTTTGTCATTTTGACATTTATGTATTGTATCATTGAGGCTTTTGAGAAAGAAGACCCAATTCCTGAAGCAAAATTAACCAAGATCTTCAGCCGCAGCCGTCTGTTTTGCATTTAACTCAAATTGACCACCTGCATGCTGTTAACCTCTGGAAGGTTACTGTGATCACAGTTGTTGTTGTTTGTTTAAAAGTTTTGTAGCTCAAGGAAAATATTAGTAACCAGTTACTTAACCTACACTGTTTACTGATCTTATTGAACTTGCAGATGCAGCTTTGCTGGCCAGTGAAAACTGGGAGTCATCTGGTGCCAGTAATAGCTTGCAGTTATTTTTCAGACAGCAATAGGTTGAGCAATTAAAATAATTTTTTTTTTTTTAATAAATAAGTTCTTTCTCTGTTGGCTATTTGTCTTAAATTTCAA